>NC_058341.1:50167500-50792500 GCF_905475395.1 Chrysoperla carnea
ACAAATAAATACAGTTTAAAAAATACGATTTTTAATTTTAATTAAATTTAACAATTATATGCTTTTATGACTCAAAATCAGAATATTTAAGTATATTTCTACATAAATTAGAATTTTTATCAAATTTCATAATTTACTTTTCACTACCGAAAGTACCCTATTCCAACTCCAGTCAATTATTTTCTTATTGACATAGACTTAAAAGCGTAGTTATTAACAAGGAAATTGTTGATTGGAGTCGGTACTACAAAGAATTTTCTTTTATACGTTTTGGTAAGTTTAGATTAACCTTCCTACGTAGTAAAAAAAATCAGGTGTCAGGTTTAAAAATCACGTATTAGTCAATATCTTAAAAACTACTGAACCGATTTTAGTGCAACAATAATGGGAGCACTTTCAAATAAACAAACAAACACACATACAATCAAACTTTTAAATCGGTCCATAATTGGCGTAATAATTGGTGAAGATATATAAGAATCGGTTCACTGATAAAATAAATCATTTGCGATGAATTTTCATACTATTTTTGTAACTTTTGTGAAATTTGAAAATGATGGGGCTAACATTTCGAAAAATTCTTTTTCCAGGAACATCTTGGCCGCTCTATCATGTAAACTTTTTTAATTCTTTGATACCAGCGTCGAAATACAGTCGGTATACTCGATGCAAATGGGAAAAAATTCGTAGTGCTGGAGCTGCGTTAGCTAAGTGAATTATCTGAGTGATTGAAAAAATATCACATTTTTCTTAATTTTACTTAAAATGGAATATTATTGCATTTTTACTTTTTCAAAAATTTGTATTTCGAAAACTAAACGCCTAGAGCAAAAATAGAGAAATAACCACAGAGTACTTTTTTGCTTAAAACTGATCGAAAAATACAAAAATCTTTTTTTTAACGACCTTAATCAGAATTACTTTATCCAATATATTATCCAAAATGATGTGTTAATACACAAATAAATATACCAAATAAACTGCATATGCATGCATATTAAATAAGTTTTATAATAATTGCGAATAGTTCGTTCTTATTCAACGAATTGATTATTATCCACAATTCACGTTACAAACAAAACAAGCTATTCACGTGAATGTGATCTTTATGATTCATACCATGAAATTCCCAGATGATGAAAATAATTACCTATAACAGCTTAAGGAGGGTGACTTACCATTAATAGAAAAAAATAAACTAGTAGATAATGATCCGAATTTTTAATCTAATTTTTAGTAGAATTCTTAGGAGCTAACGTAGCTTTTCCTACAACCTCTACCCCTCCCTGATGGAACGTGGTTTCTTGTCACAATATTTTCTGCTTTCTAGTACACATTAACAAGGGTTTAATAAATAAATAAAGTAATATATGGTTTAATAAATATTTACATTTAATGAATCATTTATTAAGTATAGTTTATTAACTTTCAATGAATACATATCATTCAGAGCAGTTCTTATTTCTTTTTACATAAAGTTATAATTGTTAAATAATTCTTTAC
The DNA here is from genome assembly GCF_905475395.1 of Chrysoperla carnea. Lineage (NCBI taxonomy): Eukaryota > Metazoa > Arthropoda > Insecta > Neuroptera > Chrysopidae > Chrysoperla > Chrysoperla carnea. The sequence goes on from NC_058341.1 coordinate 50,169,004, forward strand.
GAAACACAGATGCTAATTTTTGGGAAGGAATTATGAATAAAATAATAATTATTAGTAATAATTATTGTGTGGTGTTATTGTAAACACCCCTAAATTACTTTTTTCAGTTCTATACATGCTAGAAGCGATTTTCACCAGTTGATCAGAAATAAAGTCAAATAAAGAGAATACATAGGAAAATTTCGTAAAACACATCGAGACTCTCTGGAAAATCGGAAAAAACCCCAAACTACCCCTATTCTACTATTTATGCTGGGAAATTTATTCCAACTAATGATATTATTCGATAAAATTAAATTTTTTCACACTTCTACCCCCACAATTATGGTGCAAAGAGGAATATGGGCGAAATTTTTTGTCGATATTAAAATTCATTGAATGTTATTATCTGTAACCCGGAACCAAGGCTGAAGCCCGCTATGGAGGTCAAGGGATAAACCTTTTGCAAACAAAGCAGTGCGCACTTCCCCATATACGCAGTTGTAATATTCAGGAAAAACCCATGCACAGGACAATAATTTGTGGCCAACCTGTGCGCTTAACCAATATAAATTTTTTGCATACATTACGATTCATGGAATGTTTTTTTCTGTGACGCAGAGATAAGGACGAAGTCCGCTCTAGGAATCAAGCGGGATCTCCGTACGACATGAGCGAGTACTTATTATTAAACTGATTTTCTACAACTTTACTTATTGCAAAATTTCCAGGTTCGTAATATTAACAGTAAAATTTCAAGTTTTTATTCGCCTCCACCACAAACGATTTTCGCAAATCCGAGATGGCTATCATCTTCCATTTACTAGAAATCGAGAACGAAAATATGTACCCAAGCACATATACACAAGTGCATTCCATTTTGAATTTCCAGACCGATTACAAAAAATTCCCCTCTGGGAAGTCAATAAAGAATATTTAATAGGCGTAGAAAATTTAAAACATTCACAAGTATAGAATATTTAAGTATGTATGAAATGTGTATATTGTAGTAATACTTATACGCCATAGAGAGATTATATTATAAACACACCGTTGTTCCGAACGTAAAGAGGATTAATAAAACCCAAACCTATTAGTTTGTTCCTTAATACACAGAGTTTTTATATATTGAAAGAAGAACAACTTCTGGATTCTTGGCTAGAAATTGTAGGTCAGCTACTAGGCAGTTTGATTTCACACATACACCTAAGTTTCCGAAACATATGTAGTTATTCTCTATTATGTTCCAACAGCGCAGACTAGTACGAAGTCGTAAAAATCACCATGAATAAATTTTCGATAAAATGTTCTGACGACAGTCATCGTAATTTTGCCACTTGGCAGGGCTGGAAGTACAGCTGAAAATGACACGGGGCAAAACCAAATTTGGGAGCCTCATTCAAAAGTCGCTCGTTATTCTAATATTGTAGAAATGCTAAGTAAAAATAACCATATTTTGTCGATCGAAAAATTAATATTCTCAACTTATACTAACTTGTTGAAAGTGTCTTGAGACTCCTGATATACTCGCAATGTTTTACAACCGCTTTCAAAGCATTTCGTTACATAAGAACGCAAGATCTTTTAACTAAAATCTCCTTTTTCTGTATTTTATGGTCGCAAATTCACTTCTTATGTACTACTCTCCGCAGTACTTACACTGTTCCTTACCAGAATATAGTTCAAAATCGAGATTATGTTAACGTTATAAATATTTAACAAACTTTACCCATATAACGGTATGGGTAACACCTTACGTATGTATTTAGATTTAGATACATATTTGACGTTTATCAATTGAATTGAAGTTTGAAGTAATTGATATAGCAAACTGCCACTTTTTTACAACATTTATAAAAATATTCCCCCAAATTGTTCTATACATATAAGGGAAATATAAACAAATATGTATACTACCTTCTTCATTCACTTGATTTGTTTTTAAAAAGACGATCCTTACATTCCTTTTTGACTCCCTAGATTCTCACAATTGTTACCTATTGTTAAATATGTAATTCAAAATATTTAATTGGTAATAGCACAGAAAAATAATTTTTGCATAAACGCTATATACTGTTAGAAGAACAATACTGGTGGAAAACTGCATACTTTTGCTAAGAGATTCTTGGGGAAAATAAGGCATCAATTGTAACTTGGGAAGTGCTTAACGAACATGTAATCATTATACAGTTTTTTGAAAAAAACCAGAATTTTCCCTGCAAAAGTAAACTACTGTGTAAAAATCAAATAGTGTTCTTAACTATTTCATGTGCGAGCTTAGGGTCCCGTATCCGGAAAAACTAAAAAATTGTCGATTATGATAACATAATTTTAACATATAAATAATTACTATTGAAATGAATGGTCAAATAAACCTGGCTTAATTCATTTCGAAAAGTGAAATGGTAAAATAATTAGGTAATTCAAAACAATAATTCAAAAGAACAAGGTCAGCTCAAATAATTCAATTTCAACTAAAATATTTCTAAACATTTGCCTCAAAAAATGATAGCTCTCTATGTATCCTTTTCATCTCATGTGATGTCCTTGAGCATCACTTTGATAATGATTTAAGAAGTAGTGTTATAAGTTTAAAGTGTTTATTTGTGCGTCTGTGTGTTTCTCAGTGACATCGTAGCCCGTAAACGGTCGAACCGACTTGATTGAGAATAGTTTAAAGCTTCCAAAAATCGGTTTACAAGGAATAAATCGCATTTATCGGAGGTTTTTAAAATTTTATAAATTTCACTTTATAAATCAACAACCTTGTTTGTTTACCTTTAGCTACCTTGTTTGTTTCATGAAACTTTCTGTATATAAAGATGATACTACCTGATATAATATTAAAAACTCTTTTTATTATTATTAAAACTAAACTCTATTTAAAATACAAATACCAAACTATACAGTACATATAGCATTTCTAGCAACTAACTTGTTGTGTGTTGATTAAATAATAAATGAAATAATGGTGTTTTTAAAACTGCAACCAACGAACAAACTAGCCTAATAACTACCCAAGTCAAGGTAACGCTTACACTAACATACTACATAGTGTAGCAGATCCGAGGAAAAAATAATAAGGCAATTTTTATTTAAAAAGAATTATAATTGTAATTTAGCTCTGGGAAGTAGAAATATTGAAAGTCTAAAAATTATTTTTGGCAACATTTCGAATTGTGTTAATTCTTTATTCAGCTCTCAATGCTTTAGAATTTTCTCGTAGTTATTAGGTAAAACACAATAAAAAATATCACAAATAATTGGATCACGATATTCATACCAAGGAAAAAGCTTTTTTATTTAAAATTTTACATAATAAAAAGAATTAAAGAAAATTAAAAGTTTAAAAATCTATAGCGATTGATCGTCAATCCCTTAATTTGACTCAATATATCGGAGGCTGATTTTTTTATCATTTATATCTCTCTTTCGTGGTATCTCTGTAGTTAAACCAAGCTAAGGTAAAGCCAACACTAACATGATACATTTATAAATATTAAAGATACATTTTATTATATAATAATATAAAAGAGAAACTTTTCCTGTTTGTATGCTTTATTATGTTAACATTTATATATAACAAAAAATTTACGTTTCATTGCATTTCTGTTCTCCATATTTTCATTCAATGATAGCATTACTAGGAAATTCTTGCTATTCTATTACACTAAAAATTTATTGCAATGTATAATAAAGAAACTAGTGGTTTTAATATGGTTTGAAATGAAAGTAGCTGTTACGTCATTTAGTTGGATAAAAATTTATCAAAAATTTTCCTTTCATAACAATTAAGTATGTCATTTAGAGCTGAGTCATATTTTGCTTGGTTTCAAAACAAGCGATTATTTCACGTCTGGGTGCTCCAAGGTCAACTTTGAAGTGACAAAAGTCTAGTATGATATTTCTTGTGAATGTAATAAATCGAAAAGTATTGAAATATACACACCTGCAAAGCCTATATACACCTGTCAAGTAGAACTGTTATGCTAATCTTCCAGAGACAATGACCACTTTAAAAGACGCAATTAAAGTGACTTAATGAAGAGCAACCTAATAGAAGATCAAACCGTCACAAATTTACTGAAAATGAATTGTGCAACTCCAAATTCAGCTTAGGCAATTATTTGCATGAAATACTATTCCATTATTCGCTGAAAACTTTACTCTTGAAAATAAATTATTAATCATTAGGAAATATTTTTTATATTTGTATAATTAACATATATATATTAAAAAAGTACTGAAAAATTTCTCACTCTACATATCATTTTTGTCCACAAAATACGAAAACTGAAGCTAGTACCTAGATTTTTTTATTAGAGTATAAATTAATTGTTTTTAGTTCATGATATATATTTTACTAAGCGAAATGAAGAATTTCAAAAGATTTTGATCTTACGTTTCTCAAATTTGTGCTACTTCGAAACATCTTTTTGCGTTAAAAAAATGTAAGGTATTAACGTTCCGATTTATTGTATGTTTTTCTGTCAGCAGGAGTACATCTTGATGAAAGTCCACAATAACGATATGCAATCTGAAACAAATCGAAATATTGTTCCGTCTAAATTCCAATCTCTGGTGTGAGAGCGGATTAAACACTACTTATATCTAAAATATAGAAATTATAACTATTTTGTTCCTAATAACGTACTTTATTTTTTGTTATCAACGACAAAGTGTATCTTTAAGACCTACAAAATATCATATAATTGATAAATTTGCTGGTGTTGATTTATCAGATTACAGATTGATCACATTTTTATAATTTGAAACATTAAGCCACATCTATATAAGTTGAAAAAAGAAAAATATACAGATACGACCAAATTCGCAAAGTTAAAAAACAGAATTACCGAGGAGTTCAACATTCCGTCCGTTGAAAAAACCGTACAGTGATCTGGATTCGAATCCGAAACAGACCTACAGACCTACTAAATTCATCCAAACATTGTATTTAAGTGCAGTCGCCAAGGACCTTGGTTGTCAGAGCGACTTTAAATAAACACGATAAAAAAAATAAAAAAACAAAACATGTATTTTTTTAATTGCTACAGCTTGAATAGATACAATGATTATTTTATTTAACATATCAAAGTTAACACCCACAATCCACACATATTCTCGTATTTTGATTTTAGTAGAAGTAAAGAATGAATAACAAAAATAAATAGATATATGTAGTAACAATATAATTATATTTATTTTAAAATATAGTCAGTCTATCAGTCTGTCTGTCAGTATATTATTCTATGTTCCATGTTTGTTTTATATATTATTTATAAATGAAAATAAATGTTAGTATATTATTATATTTATACTTACACATAGTAATAAAACAAATCTAAAATAACCTATATATTTGAATTAAAATTGTATACAAGGTATACAATCTAACCATTGTAAACGATTCTCCAATGGGAAACACTCCAAACTGAACACAACGTATGGCGGCCATGTTGTTGAAAGCGATGATAGTATAATTGGATTGATGAATAAAAAATAATAATCAATTTTTCTATTTTATTTCAATTCTTTATCTTAAATAATATTCAACTTCACAAAGAAAACTTTTTTAAAAGCTATGTATAATTCAATATAATAAAATTAAATGAATAAAAAAATAATTCACAGATTACAAACGTTATTTGGGCATAGTGTGTTAGATTCGTGACGTAGAAATGTTAAAATACAAAAGCCTGTGTATAAATATATACATACATAATTAAAGTTCGGGCGTTTCCGTTTCTATTTTAAAAAGTTTTTTAAAACCGTATGTAACTTTCAAATTATTATAAAAAAATTAAAAAGTTTTGTTATAAAAGTTATATGCCATCTTTTCATTTTTGTCAAAAACAAAAAAAAATTTTGCTTTAAAACTCAATTGTTGGGCAATTAATTCATCATGGAGATCGACAGTCTTGAGTAACACGAGCAAATCATTATGCTTGGCTGGTTTACAAAATTATATTCCAATCGGTAAGATGGTAATTTTCTAGATCTAAAGTAAACTATGGATCTCAGCAAAATGTGGTTTCAACAACACCTTGCTCCATACGATCTATCTAATGCATGTAAGAATTGATCGACCTTCTACACGACAAATTCGAAATTTTAATAGATGATGTACCCCCATTTGCCTTTTTCATAAACAACTAATTTTTCCAATGGCATTGAGACCGATTCAAGCATTTCAAACGATGATAGGTGGGAATTGAAAAAATATTATATTCACAATATAAAATCATATAATCCTTTTACAAATAAAAAACATTAATGATATCTCACACACTTGTTCTATTGAAATATAAAGTACGAGCTTAAAATATGCAATAATAAATGCTCAGTGAAACCTGGGAACAATACTTAAGACTATAAGAGCTTATGCCTAACGTATTATACCCATGAGGAGAATATTTAATCTTACGAGGAACTTATTTCGGAAATTGACACCCTATACATTTCTTATAATTTCTAATTCAATATAAAATAGCACCAAAAATTTCATAGAAACGCAGATATGTTAAAAAAATACATAGTGATTTAGCATGTGGGTTTAATCCCTGGACAACTATAACTATTTGTAGTTTCAAATTTCCAAAATATATTTCATAAGTTATAACATTATTTCCAATTATATTACGATTATAAATTATAAAGTTTAATTACTAATACAAACGGAATATTATAATTATTTTGTGAACATTTTTTTAACGTTTTCGTCCAATAAATTGAGTAAGCCCAATAAATACAAGTATATTAGAATAAATGAGCCATCAACGCAACGGCAGGTTTATCACACTAAATTTTTTTTAAATCAGAACTGCACACCAATTAATACTTGTGCAGACGCCTAATGTCTATTTTCCACTGAACGAGCAGTTGAGTTTTTGTTGAAAAACAAAAACAAATCTGAAACTGTAGTGGCTATTACATTCTTCAAAAAAGTCTTCAAAAAGTTTTTAAAAAGTTGCAGTTTTTCTTTCTTTCGACACGAGTTTCTGTTTCTAACCAACTTCAAACAAAAAAAGAAGGATTTTCGCAATTCGACTGTATTTTTTAAATGTTTGTTACCTCAGAACTTTCGACTAGGTGAATCGATTTTTATTTGAAACTGGCGCTTTCCGTGTGGCCCCATTTCCATTTGGTCCAGTTCTGACAATGGCATCCATGAGAAAACCATATAAGTCTTAAATTTGCATTAACTATGTGCGCGGCAAATGGATTAATAACTCAATATCACGCCAACCATTTTCGATGATTTTTTTTTGGAGTCGGTGTCAGCAAAAGAAAGAACTGTGACAAAATAGTTTCCTACATTAACTTGGCTAACACCGACTTCAAAAATAACAAGAATTATAACTACATTATACTATCGTCATTTTTTTACTTTTTAGTGCATTTTTATTTTTTTACTTTTTGAAGTCGATTTTTTTTTTTTTTAAAGTTGTTTTTGTTTGTACATTTAGTGGAATACTCTCATAAGACTTCAATCTTAATTAATTATTTCCCTAAAATTAAATTCATTCCATTTGTTCCCCCTGTTCCAAAATTCAAAAAAAAGTATTCATTAATGTGAAAAATACCAAAACAAAAACATTGTCCAATCGTGTAGGTATGTGATGAAAATAATAAGTGTGATGCAAATATGAAAATATTTGTAATAACTACCCAAAAAAAAAACAAAAAAAAAAAAAAACAGATCACATATGTATTTGATTGAAATCAAAAAAAAATATACAAAATATTGTGTAAAATGCATTGTCATTATTAACAAACAAATCGTAGTCCATTTTTTATACTTCACACAAACATCGAAACAATATGATTAAATAGACTTACATTTTTTTTATACACACAGTTTTAAACAATATGAACACAACAATATAGAAAACATACATAGCAAACCGCCCCCACCCCCAAAACTGGAAAAAAAGGGAAAAAAATTGAATAATGAAACAAAACATTAACAATTTCATTTTTTTTTTTACTTCCATTTTATAATTGGCTGGAGTGGAGATTTACTTTAAAACAATAATATGTCCACTCTTTCAATCTTTATAAGGGTAGTTATTTCCAAATTTCCAACTTCGTGTTTTTCTCTTTCATATTTATATTATACAGTTGGGCTATTTCAAATTTGAAACCGCTATAGCCTTCTCCCCCCTTGCTCTCACTTGCCTCCCCATTTTTTTGATCACAATGTCATGGGTTTTACATTTTTGGTGAGGACGCTTCCCCAATTTTTTTTAAGTAACATATAGTGTACATAACTCGCCGATAATGTAGCTCTATTGGTGAAAGAATTTTTTTAATCAGTCCAGTAGTTTTTTAGTTTATCCATTACAAAAAAAAAAAATTCCTCTTTATTAACCGACTTCCAAAAAAAGGAGAAGGTTCTCAATTCCACTGTATTTTTTTTATGTTTGTTACCTCAGAACTTTCGACTATGTGAATCGATTTTGATGATTTTTTATTTGAAAGCTAGTGCTTCCCGTGTGGTCCCATTTCAATTTAATCCAGTTCTGACAGTGGCATACATGAGAAAACAATATAAGTCGTAAATTTGCATTCAGTTTGTACACAAAAAATGGACGAACAACATCGCCGAAATTAAATTGCTGATATCTCCGAAAGGCATTTTATGAATTCTTTTAACGTTCTCAGAGACCAAAAAATCACCTTCGAATTTACCCGTGCCCTCATGATGAAACTTTTGAACATAAATAAAATATTAACATAATTTTTGGGAAAGTCAATACTGACCTTAATCAGTGACGCTGAAATCTTAAAATTAAAGGAAAGGGTTATTGTTTATTAAACAGTTCATTCATACATTTGGTCATTATTATTGTAAATTACTTTGATTTTATGATTGATTAATGATTGTTCTAATTAATTACACCTGTGGTTGCATAACAAAATGATTTTCTAAATAAAAATGAAAGTTTATCTTAGCATCTACTGTGAGTTTCAATAATTTAAGGTTTACATTTTTTTAACATTTTATTTAAATTTAAGGAGCTATGCAAGGATTAAATACTACTAGGGATTTCAATAATACTTTATAAATACATTTTCTGATTAAGAAAGTTTCCAAAAACCACAAAAATTCCTAGGTCATTGGGCTTTTAATTATTATTTTATCGTTCAAAGTTGGCAGAAAAAATGATGAATCATATAAGTTATCCTTTTCAATCGGATATTTCTCTATCAAAAAATCTAGAGAGTGTGATAAAAAACTCTCTAAAATATTTAGACAGTTTTGTAGTTTATATGTTTATAATAATACCATAAAAATATAAATTTGCCGATTATATACCTATAAACAAAATTTTAATTTAATTATGAGTTCATCGAAGATCCATCATTTTATGAACAGAGACGACTATAGTTAGAGTATGGATTATTGAAGAGCAATTTATATATTATCAAATTTATAAGTATCACTTGCACACAATATATTATATATTTTTGTAGTTGCGCGGTATTGTAAAGCTAAAAATAACTCATTTCTTAACTACAGAGCATGTATTTGGTTTATATGTATATGATTTACAATCACCTTAAACAATTGGTCCGGCCAAAAATTAAAACAAAATTTTTATATGGAGGTCATGCTGTTTATTTTTATCAATATAAATTCATAAACGTGTCTATACATGTTAATACACGTATTATGTGGTATGGATTTGATTTATTTAAAAAAAAATGAAAATGATTTATTAAAAAATAAAAGATGATACTTATTCATTCATTCACTGTAGGTGTGAACTGTGAAGGATCAATAAACACACACGTAATTTCATTTAAAAAATTCCACTTTGATTTCATTTCATTCAAATTCACTACAGTTAATGAACTTACTAATAAATTAAATTGTGATTATAATATTATTAGGGTTGTTTATAAAATGTGTATACATTGCTGACTATTATTTTGTCTGTTATTCATTTGTCTGCTATTCATTATTATCTTGGGACACGCTGTGCTGTACGGATGAACTGATAAAGGAAGAAATTTTTATTATTAGTTTTAAAATCAAACCTTATTCATAAAATAAATTTAATCAATGACAAAATTTGTTTTAAAAGAATAAAGGCTTCACCCCTTTCCTTAACCCAGTGAACTCGTTATAAATTTGGAAAGTTGAAAACTTTGAAAAAGGAAAATTTTTTTTACATGTTCAATTCAGTGTAGATATCGGAAATAAAAACATGATACGGTCAATGTAAGTATTGCCATGGTAGAATTAGACAAGGTATCTTCTTGCGCAAGTACGAGTAGGGTGGGGGAATTCTCACACTCTCGGAAATCTCTCTCGCACGGTATCCAGTTACCGCCATAGTGATTATTTGTTTACGTTCGAGCTGTCAAATTGGTCAATGTTTTGTTTACATATCGGCCATGTCGAGTTGTCTCAAAAAAAATAACAAAAGCCTGAACGATTTTCTCATTACTAAAATCAAGGGGCAACTTAGTTATTACTAAAATCAAGGATTGGTCACACAAACGTATTCACGTTTTTTACAACATTTGAATCAGGAAACGGGAACAAGTTAAAATGGCGTCGACTGGATACGTGTGCAAAATGAACCAAAACGTCCTCCATCTAACATACTTTATCTAATTCTACCATAAATATTGCGAATGTATCGTAAGATTCATGTTTGCAAGAGGCCAATAAAATACCACAACGGACTTAGTGACGATATACCTGTGTGTTTGGTAATATGTTACCCTTTCAGTTTTTGATGCCTCAAAGCGAAAATACCATAAAAACTGAAATTTTATTAAAATAAATTGAAAAATTCATCTATTGTCTTTTTATACCCTGTATATAAAAAGTATATCAAGGTATACAAAGTTTAGTCCCAAGTTTATAACGCTTAATAATATTGATGCTACGAACAAAATTTTGGAATAGGTATGCATAAAATCATCTAATTAGTCCATTTCCGGCTTTCCGTACATCTCTCAATACGATAACTCAAAAGTGAAAAGAGATTGAGCTAAAAATTTTATAGCGTGCTTAGGACGTAAAAATTGCGGTCGAGTTTGTAAATGAGCAACATAGGTCAATTGAATCTTGGGTTCGTAGGATCCCTCTTGTAAACCGTTAAAGATAAAACAAGAGTTTAAATTTTAAAAATGTTCCTTATACAAAAATAAACAACTTTTGTTTAAAACATATTTTCGTAAGCATCGTATTGTATATAATACGATGTCGTGGACAGGTAACCTAATGGTACATTACCAATCAATCCAAAACTATCAAATATAGCCGAATATTGCGGCTATATTTGACGAAAATTTCGACGAGCTAATAGAAATATGTTGGCAAGTTATTTTACTCTTTTGAATTAGAAATCCCAATAATAAAGTCAAAATTTGCGACAATTTTGTATTTTCTTCCGTTTCTGTTTCCTCGTCGTTTTTACTCTTTTTAGTATTTATTTTGTCCAATTTCAGCGTTGGACAATTAAGAAGTACAATGTTTATTTTTCCTTTATTTTTAAATTTAATTAAATTTAACTTGACTTTTTCTTTTTGTTCAAATCACTGCAGGCTGTATAACAAAATAGTCTTCTTCAGTGTCGCATTTACCATTTAAGCTTCATAAGCAGCATTCTAGGTGCCTCCACCCAAAAAGGACATTCATTAAAAGAAAATATTTTATTTGGCATTAATATATAATAATAATTTTTGGTCATAAGGCTTCTTTGTGGGACCCCAGTTAGATTCACGAGGGCTAACGAAAAGAAAGGAAAAAGTGAAAAGAAATAGAAAGAAAGAGGAACGAAATTGTCAAGTTTTTGGTCAAAGGAGAGCTCCAAGTAAATTTTCAAAAAATAATCATCTCTGCTTAAGTTAGCCTCCACCAAAAATCTGCCTACGGTCCTCAACAGTTGTAAATGCGGCACTGTCGCACTTGTCTATAACTTTTTAACAATGAGCTTCATTTTCCTCCAATTCTAAAAATGAATACTATGCATAAGTCAAAAGTACTCAACTGTTTGTAACTTTCTCTAAAATTCCCATACTCATCATCTTTCCACGTAGGTTTTTTTCGTTATAATCATTCCAACAAATAAATTCAATGCCACAATAAGCAAGCACCTTGCATTTCAAAACAAAAACTTTTCATTGATTTTCATTTACGCTTACACAAATCATGCATAATTTTTGATGATAGTTGAGAAACAATGATTTATTCTTAATGACTTTAAAATCATTTTATTCTCATATTATCATACATAAAATAATATATTTCATATTTGACATTGTATTATGGTGTATAATGATTGTATGCATGTAGAAATACATACATACGAACATTCATATGTACAAAGTACGTTCATATTCTAGCTAATATAAATACACTGCTGTTTCAATGTAAATACCCCTACAAATATGATTGATCACTATATAATGAAGTTCTAGTATATATAATATGATTCGTTTATACACCACCATAATATAAAATAATACGAATCTACACACAGAAGGTTTCAAAAATCTTAAAAGATTAGTTAATTAATTAATAAAGAATATAAATGTTACAGAAAAAGTTGATCCTCCAGTAAGAGTTAACTCTTCCAAGGTAAAGTCGACTGTAATTATTAAAGAATATAAATGTTACAGGAAAAGTGGATCCTCCAGTAAGAGTTAACTCTTCCTAAGTAAAATTGACTGTTACTGGTCTTTTCAGTGAAAGTTGATTATAAAAAAGTGTTGAAATTTGATCAACATGTACTAGTCAGTGAAAACTGTAGCTAGGCAAAGTAAACTCTCCCAGTCTTGAGATCGCAAAAGTTGTTTTTCTATCCGCTAATAAAAACAAATAAGAAAGGCAAAATCTTTATTAAAGTGTACATTAGAAATGTGTACATTAAAAAAACTAAATTTCCATGTTTGCCCCAATATCCTAGAGCATTTTTTTGTATTTTATAAATACGTATTTCGACTACCAAGTAGCCATCATCAGTACGAATTAGCTAATCGTAATTACTCTTATTGTTACTCGTTGCTAATTTGGTAACGGACTGCAGTCCGGTTTCAAAAATCCAAATTTATTTCGAATTATCCTAGAGTTCTCATTTATTATCTTTGATAATATTTATATAAAAAAAAACTGATAAAAACTAGTGAAAACAAAGAATTGACTGAGTTAGTTGTTGAAACACCATGTATACACAATACACACATACATAACTGATATTCCCATATAATACATGCTATACAATTTACGCCTAGTTTGCACCCTCACGGTTAAACAGTGATGTTTACGAAAAAATGTTTCAAAGAAGAAAATCAAATCAACTTTTACTAAACTATAGTTAGTTTTTCCTAGAAAAAGTGTGTTTACTTATTTTGATTCAACTGTAACTGATGTTTTTAGTAACAGTTTACTCTGCCTAGAAAGAACATTAATATAAATTTGAATATAAATAAATGGTGGAAGCGCATTTAAATTAAGTGGTATATCCTTTCTTACAATGTATTTTATATATATTTGCGCTCCCACCATATTTATGAAAAAACTTCTATGATTGAGAAGAGAGAGACTTGGACCAATAATAATAATAATAACTATGTATCCAATTCAGTTCAAGGTTTGTAAGTTTTAGTTTTTTTATAAAAAAATTTCAAAACTTTGTGCTTTTTATAAATATCCGCCAGACGACTCTTGTCGTGCATACGGCAGAATAAAATTTAAAAAAGTCTCCATTTCTACATTAGTGCATTCTATTTCTACATTCTTAAAAGGGTGTTTAAAAGGGCCCAAAAAATTATTTCGTAAGGTTCAAAGCCCAAAAAATACTACTTTTGTTTTCCATATTTCATAAACTCGAAAGATAAAAAACAATTATCGATTTTTTTGGATGTGTAAAACTAAATATTCAATTTTTTTTAAATCATCGTATAATATTTAAAAAAAATAACTAGTCGACCCGTTCGCAATTATACAGTGTGATGCCTAAAACAGGTTAGCGAACTAATGTAAAAGTAATACAAAATATCAACAGCATTTTGTTGGGTATTGGCAATTTTATTACCGATACTGAACAAAATTATGTTTCAAAAATCAAATCGATGCGGTTCATTATTGGACCGAGGGTATTCATAATATTTTTCGTAGTTTACCAGCACGATAAGCTTTAAAATTAGGGGTAGTTTTTGAAAAAAAAAAAGATTTCGCGAAGTGACAGAAAAACAGGCTAAAGAAATAATATATAAGATAATTTTATCAATGATTCATAATATCAAACTTTATTAATATCTTTCTAAACTAAAGCTATTGGCACGTTTTTTAAATCAAATTTTTGTTTTACTGTTCCTCAAGCCTGGGATACTATAAAACAAGGGTCAGAGCATAGAAAAAAGGCGGGCGCAGAGCAATGCAAAATGACAATATTAAAAAAATCTGCTTTTTCATAATCTACAGCAAAAATTATTCCAAATAAAATTAAATATACTGTATGATCCACGCGATCCTCAGAATAAAAATTTTTTGCAGATGCTGGTATGAATAATATTAAATAAAAAATTTAAAGGTATCCCTGATATCAAATCAGGTCTAATCGATTTTTTTGTGGCATCGAAGCACTAAATAAATGAACCGATTATGTTTTTTATTAATTTTTATTTAACAGATAATTTGCTCTGCTCAGATGTTTCAAGATCATCATCCCTTTCCCTGGGGTTATCGGATAGGGAACCCTTAACTTGCACTTGAAATAGTCAAAAACGCGATTGATAAAATTACCTATTTAAAAAAATCGGTTTATCCGTTTAGGAGCTTCGATGCCGCAGACAGATACATATATACACAGATTTACAGGCCCGTTAAATATATTACACCCATCTTTTAAGCCAGGGATTAAAAATGATCTGCCACCCGTAACGTTTTCCTAAAACGGTACAACAACAAATAAAAGTGAAAAATCATGCAAATTATTTTCAAAAATGAATGTTTTCAGCAAAACTGAACGGCCTGACCACAAAATAAATCTGTGTAATTCCTTACGAAATTTCTGTTGGCAATAATATTGTAAATTCTAACTTTTCAGAATTTTTCCCTATAACAAATTTACAAACTCCCTGTACTTTCATATTATAATAAAGCTATAAATATCAATGTTTATTTAATATTATTATTACTTAATTCAATTAAATGATATCAATAGTTGGCCGAAGAATATCCATGTCCATTTATCATTATAGAGAGAGTCATGTTCGGTTCGAATTGAACTGAACCAAACGAATACCATTCATTCCTATTAATAATAATAATAAATAATATTTATAATATGGTATTCGTTCGATTGGTTGGTTGATGAAAATCATATTATTTTGCGAAAACATCAATCAATTTGTGTTATTTTGGGAGAATTATTGTGGGAATATGGGTTAATTAATTTTTTTTTTTAATTAATATAGTAAATTTTTATCCTGGGACCAGTAAATTTTTATATTTGATTTGCTATCAATATTTAAAATAAGATTAGACTTTTTTTTTAAATTAAATTATTAAAATTATTATTCGATTACCTGTATTATTTTAAATAATAAATTCAGACTGATCGGGATACGGGGCCACTCTGGCCCTAATGTATGAGTTATATGGGAACATATCAGCTATATGTATGTGACATGTATGTATATGTGGCTATCTAAAAGTCGCTTCTCTTTTTTTTACCCACATGACGTAAAATAAAATAAAGTTCAAAAACTAAAACCCCGACGCTCGTACTCTTAAAAGTATGGAAACAAAAAATATTTTCATCTGAAATGATTATGATAAGTAAAATCGTCATTACAATCGTGGGACCTCTCTTCCGTCCTCTAGAAAACTGTTTAATCTTGGAGGTCCCCCGACTATAATGACGATTTTACTTATAATAACCATTTCAGATGAAAATATTTTCTTGTTTTCATACTTTTGAAAGAACGAGCTTGTAAGAGCGTCGAGTTTTAGTTTTAGAACTATTTTGGGGTTATACTTGTGTGATAAAGTATTACAATACATATATTTCTGAAAAGTGCTAATTACGACAAGTGCTTTTAATTTGAATCGAAACATGCTATAATTAAATCGAAATATTTTTTTCGATCATAACTTTATGTTCTCTATAAGCG
The DNA here is from genome assembly GCF_905475395.1 of Chrysoperla carnea. Lineage (NCBI taxonomy): Eukaryota > Metazoa > Arthropoda > Insecta > Neuroptera > Chrysopidae > Chrysoperla > Chrysoperla carnea. Next base: position 50,185,126 of record NC_058341.1, read on the forward strand.
GACGTATTTAACGATACCTCATTTGTCAAATTATGACAATAGTTAAGTAGCTCGGAGGGAACAGAAAAAATTAATACATTACAAACTATTTTACGGTTATGATTTCAGGATTAAGTATAACAATATATATATCTTTGACAAGGACTATCTACGCCCTTTAATTTGATACCAAACACGCTATCATTAAATGAAAATTTGTTTTTCGATCAACGCTTTATGTCTTCTAGAGGGCGCCATATTCAATTTAATGTGCCAACACATAATCTATAACCAGTGGATGATCAAGACCCTTTTAATGATATCCCATTTATCAAATTATGATAAGTGGTTTAGAAGCTAGGTACAAACAGATGAACATACATACATGCCGGTCAAACACATAGCGATTGCGTAATCAACACTGTGTATACATGGTATTTCAACAATTAATTCAGTCAATTATTTGTTTTCACTTGTTTTAGTTATACCTTTCGAAATGACAAAAATAATGAAAAACGAAATAAATGTAAATTTCTCTGAGTCAAATATATAAACTTACTCTTATCAGAAAATCCACAAACATTTAAATTTCTAAATTAAAATTGTTTTTCTCTTTTTAATTACAGGTGACATGATTGTAGCAAGTAATAAATATGATGTACAAACCTCAATGAAATCGTTATTTGAAGCGAAAATGTCGGTAATTATCAGAAATTTCCATGCAGATGATATTGGTTCATATCATTGTGTAGCAAAAAATTCATTAGGTGAAATGGAAAGTACAATACGTTTATATGGTAAGTTAAATTCAGATTTACATATAATAACAATTATGATTTTAGCTTTCAATTCTCATTTTTGCAAAACAAATGATTAGAAAAAACTACGTTAATTAAATTGGGGAGAATAATATAAACTTAAAAATTGAAAGAAACCTCCGACATAAATTTTCCGGTCTGAACGATTTGCTTGTGGCATCGTTGTTCCTAAACAGATGCACCAATTTTAATTTTGTGTTGTTTTGCATAGCAATTTGATCGAGAGTGTTCTCAGCTTCGTTGCGGAAGATCTACTCAGCTGTTTGAATATCATCGTCTCTTTTCTAGTTGTTTCAGGTACAAAACTGAAATATAGCTAAGAATACTCTCAATCAAATTACCTTTCAAATAAACAAAAAAAGAAAATCAGTTCATCCGTTTAGGAGCTACGATGCTACGAAAATGTTTTGACTTGAGGATAAAAATTAAACCCTCTTCCTTAAAATTGGTATTTTGCCAATGAAGCTCGTACATTTTAAAAATATATATAATGTCTATTCGCCGTACTTACGCCATGCCGTACATAAATTCAGCTTAAATAGTTAAACCGAGGGGAAAGGTTAGTTCTTCATGAATTTTTCTTAAATTAGGAAGTAAAATAGAAGTTTGTAGACATTTCTAGTTATTGCTTTATTGTGCATATTGATTCATACCAACCATTTTTTTTTTTGGGCTTTTTTTTAAAAAAACCACAAATTTTAATGAAGATTTCATCTCTGAAAAAATAATTTATTAATTCAAAAAATGTAGATTTCAAAAAACATATATAAAGCAGATAATTTCTAGAGAACTGCGTCACAATTCTTACAGATAAGGCCATTTGATAAATTTTTTAAGATTTAATACACACGTTCAAAGCATAATATTAGCCTGAGAACAAATATCATAGAAAGCATTGTTTCTATTTTAAAAAACCTGTCTAAAAACACAATTGAGTGAGTGAAAAACATTTTTCTTCTCAGTTTTATTCGTTATTTTAAGGCATATTCATTTCCGTGTATCCACATCGTGAGATCTCTATTCTTCCAATGGGTTTTTACCTTAAATTCAACACAGATACAATCTTCTGAATCAGTCCCTTTTGGGTGTGTTTAAACTTTGGACGCTCAATATCTCAAATCTTGATTTACTCATTCAGAGCTATGAAAATGCATAGTGCAGAATCCTTTTTAAATTGTTCTAAGTAAAAATTCATTTCGAATCATGCAAATTGATAATAATTAATAGGAAACTCTTATGGAATCATTTTCAGTAGCCTTTTATTAAACAAATATAAATACAGATTATTATTTGTACATTTTAATTGATAATTATAACAGTTTTAATTATCATATTTATTCTATAATAATTAGTTTAATATTATAAGCACTTATAATTATTACATTATTAAAGAGAAACGTTTATTATTATACCGTTAATAATGAGATATTTTTAATTATTTTCTATTTTAATTTTTTATTTTATTATATGTAAAAAAAGAATAATTATTTACGAGAAAAACGATTTGATTTCTACTTATCATAGGAAAATTTTATATTTTGAGAAATAGTTATTTTTAAAAATAATTTGTAGATATTTTAGTATTCTTTACCTTTATTCGTATATCTTTTCAAAAACATCACAAAAATTCAGACTCCAAAAACAGATTGACCTTAACAATGCTCTCAATTTTAGATATTTCCTTTCTCTTTGAAAGTGGAAACGTATAAAATACATCACTTGGGAGTGGTTGCGTTAAATACACTTTCTAATATGCATTTCCGAAAAAAATTTCACAAATTGCTGATTTTAAAATAATTTTAAGACAGACAGCTTTGTCGTTGTCAACACCGTACCAGAAACTATTCTAACAATTAAAAAAATCGTTTCCAAATTATTTTAGTTTTACTACAATTTTGTTTTTACATTAAAGAATGTAATTTGCCGGGGAGAAATTTGAACCCCACATATCTATGCGTTAAAAAAATTTGTGGCCGTGAGAGCTTTTTTAAGAACGTTCCGAAGAACATTTTGCGGGTGTATTAAAAGTTTCAAACAAAGCCATTTTCTTATATAATACTGTAGCTTTAATATAGGCCGTGAGAACTTTTGATCAGAACGATCCGAAAAACATTTTGGGGACGGTTTGAAAAAGTTCGGAGTCCTTCGTTTGCTCTACTAGGGCGAATCCCTTAATTAGCTCAATCGCTTTCAAATGTCAGACGTACTACAATTATCAGACGTATATCCCGGACGATGCCCCAAATTTGTAGAGGCTTGTCCTTACATCTGAAAATGCAGCAAGCTAAATTACGAAATAAAACCAAAGAACTATGTTTGAGAATTTATTCCGCAATTATATGGAGTACAAACAACGGGCGTTCCTTAGGTTCCTTAGGAAACGCTATCGCAATGTAGTTACAACTTCAACTCTCATCTAAATTAAAAAACGACAAAAATATCCGAAATTCAGGGATCTCAAATAAACTCTCGAAAATTTGGTCAGCTCTCGTAACAAGCGGAATTAAATACAAATATTTAACGTTATTTGTATTTCATATTTTTTTCCCTTTGCTCTTTTTAATTTTTGTACTTTTATATTTTTACAAGTCTTTTTTCCTACTTTTCATTTCCCTAAAACCAAAGATCTTTTCAAAAGAATTTTTTACGCCCTTATTTTTAATGGAATCATTATTAAATGAGGATAAGCTTCGATATGCATTAAGTACTCTATGCTTTACTACAAAATAAAATATCGATGTTCTATAAAACAAAAAGTAAATTAAAAATAAAACAGTACTACAACATCAAAGCACACAGTTTAACACATCGTACACCACCTGTTCACAGTTAATTGACTTTCAGTACTACCTGTATGAGAGATAAATGAGACATATATTTATTTAACATTGATTGTTGTTACTTTATATAAAGTCAGATGAGGTGTACGAAGCTACGGGCTGCATTGTTGTATTTTAATAAATGTCGTAAAAGTGTAAAGCAACGCTATTTTATCTCATACACAGGATAATTCATTGGTTCCAAGTCACCTCATTCGCAAGGATATTAGTGTCTCAAAACCTTTTCAACCATTCGTAAAAGGTTTAGTTATCGAAAAGTATATTTTTTGTATATAGTCGAATTTAAATTTTTGCTACCTAAAAAGCCCATTCTATACTTTCTCAACCCGCATTGACTCAATTCAATTAAGTCAGAAAATTATAAGTCCCTAAATGAAACAATGGAATCTTTGAAACTTCTGTATGCCAGAGCTTCTTGTCATCCAGCCAACTTTTTTTCAATCGATAATAGTAAAATTGTAAATTCTTAGGAATATATTAAGATTTTTATTAAATTAAGTAAAGCTAATTGTTAGAATCTCCCCGAATTTGGCCTTAGCCATCTAGGCGCCCCACTCATTCATTTGACGTCTTTGAAGTATACGTATTTCATTATCATTCAAAAAAAATTTTTTCAAATTTATACCATATTTTTCATTGAATTAATAGAAACTATGTATTTATTATCATTAATAATAATGTCTTTTCGCATTCATTCTCTTTCGATATTGCCGGTTGGTCACGTTACAAAAAGTTCAAAAAAAAAGTTAAAATCTTACATTTCTAGCTTCTTTGTCAACAAATTCTTTGATAAGACTGCTCAAATCTAGCTTTTCTAAACTTTATTTTTAATGGAGGGCGGCCAAACTTACAAATAATTAATATTTAATGAGAAATTGTAGACCGCAAACACGTTTTACGAATTTCGGTTTAGAAAAGCTGCATTCTCCAACTAAACAACAGTCACATTGGCATTGTTAACAGAATAAGCAGCGATATCCAGATGATAGGATATAATTCTTGAAGATTATAGTTTCTGATAAAGCTATCATATAGTTACACTATCTCCGAGATAGTGTTGAAAACCAAACATTTCGTCGTGCAAAAAATTTCCAGCAATATAAGATTCGAAAATGGTCCTTTACTTTTCTTGCAGTGCAGAACGCATAAGTTCTTCTTTATTTCGATTACTTTTTAGGTTAAACACATGACAGAAAAACCTTACAACTGATAAAATCTTTCCTTCGTAGATATAAGCACAGCGAAAAGAGAATTCAAAAAAGGGCTGCTCCGAGAATTCTCAATCAAGTTTACTTCGGAAAATAACGATTTGACGATTTTTTATTTTGATGTGCAAATTGAAGCTTGACGCCGTCTATAATACTATCGATTAAAGATGCAAAAATTAAAGCAAACTTGACGTCAGGATTTTTACTTATATGAGGGGAAGGTTTTATTCCTAAAACAAATCCAGTATTCCATTGTACTATTTTGGCTATCCCCTTGCTGGCTGGGTACATTCCAAGAGCGGTTTACATTTTGCCGGTCTATGTACTGTAAAACACAAACAACAATTTACGCTTGATTTTGTTGATTTACCACTACTAACTTAAAAAATAGAGTACCATTCTCATTAAACTGTACTAATTTAAAATGCAGGTTAACTATCTTACTAGCTTATAGCAAATACAGTTTTTTTTCCATTTGAAACTAAGCATTCGCTAAATTTTGGCCACAATTTTTCTCTAATTTGTTTAATTTTATGACAATCGTGGCCTGTTAATGCGGCCATATATGATGTCATACCGCTTCAATTCATAAAATGACGTCACGAGGAAAAAATTGAAATACTGTTGAATTGACTTTCCTGCGCGTTAATTGACGAGCCCGTAATATTGAAATTTGTACATGCACGTTAAACTCCCATAATATTTGCTAATAAATCACCCTATCCATGCACGATGAATAGAATGTGATAAATTGAAAAACTAAAGGTGACAAATAGTTTTGTTACAACAGTTAATTGCTTTTTTGTGTGTATCTACCTTAAAACAAACACATGGTTATATATTTAGTAACAACTTTTGTTTTGTTTTAATACTAAACAATATTAGATGTTATTTTACGTGACATCAAATAGGCAGTTTGTTTATATTAAAAAAAACATAAAATAAAAACGTATCAATGATTTGTTTTAAATGATTTGTTTTTATAAACAGATTTTGGTAGAATTAATTTGAGAAAATTTATTTAGAGTCAGTAAAGCAACTTTAATTTATTGAAAGCAGGACATATCTTTTGTAAACGGTGTTTATAGTTTGTTATGAAACATTCAACTATGGGCATATTATATCCGCTTCTTATCTGAATTTAAACCAAAGTCTCTAATTTTTACCCGGATAAAAGTAAAAATTCTTCGAATTTAAAAAAAAAGTCATATCAAAGCCAAGAAAGAGGATTATCAAACAATCTTATCTTATATATTTAAACGAGCAATTCTACGATCAATCAACGATCTCGGAAATGGCTCCAACGATTTTCATGGAATCGGATATGCAGGGAGTTTTTGAAAAAATCGATCTAGCTAGGTTTCGTTTAAAAAAAAAACGTTGTTTTATCAGTTTTCAGGAAAAACAGAAACATAAACTGCAAAATATGACTCTTCCTCACATCTGTCGGTGCTTATCGTAGCTAACGAGATAAAATACATTACCGGGACATTCAAAATGTGATTTGTGTGGAGACATTCTAATCGGCCTTATATTAGTGATAAAATTTGTTTCTTTTTAACTCAAAAAATACCGAGCAAAGCTCGGTCACCCAGATATTATTTATTATTAATAAACCCACAGTAAAAAACCCACTTTCACCCTTCCCTATATAGATCCTTGCATAGGGGCTACAGTTTTGTAATTTACAGGTCATGCTCTTTTATTTGATACCCCACTTGGGTATATTTGAAAATATTCGATTATTCATCCCCACTTTCTCGCTCCACCTTTCCACTCTCCGAAAGTTAAAAAATATAAAAACAATCCTTGGAGCAAGTTGTATATCTTGTCAATATTTGAGCTTAATCGATGCACAACTTTTTAAGTTTTTGAAGCACAACCCTTTCTACCCCTATTTCAATCCTTTACTCTACTGTATTATGTATGTATTTACATAAAAACCTTCCCCTTAAATATCGATTTAAAAAAAACCGCTCCGTTGCGTAGTTTTAAAGATCTAAGCATACCTAGGTATTAAGGACAGATAGACGGAAGCGACTTTGTTTTATACTATGTATTGAAATATACAATGACTAATTAATTTCGTATTTCGTAGTCATGCGTAAAAACAACAAAAAGGCAACCCCCCCTACACACAAATACGCCGCCTTTTAGCCGTTGTATCATTTGGTTTTAGTTTTCAATGATATAACAAAATGCGTGCACATTTTAAGTTCCAAAAGTAGAATAATTTTTAAAAAATAGCTCAAATAGTTAAAATTATTTTATCATAAGCAGTACATTTTCATACCAAAACGGATGAACATTGAATGGATGGAAAGTTTTTTTTTTTATTTGATAACTACTTTTTTCCAAGAATTTATTACATTTGAGTCAGGTTTCGTATGATGGCCCAGTACGTGGCCTTTCTATAATTTTAAATATTGTGTTTGATTGCCCTCCAAATAATCAAAAATTGTCCACAAACTAATCAAACTGAAAATAAATATTTTTTCCTTATATTTTGTTATAAATAAATATGATAGATCTTGTTATGTGTAATTTTTTTGTTTTAAGAACAAAATTATGTCTTGTAGCACCAGTGCTGGATTTACACTAGGGGCTTTCGGGGCTAGTGCCCAGGGCGGCAAATTTTCTAGGGCGGCAAAATTTTGAAAGTGAGAAAACATTTTCTATACAATATATAATTAACTAATTCTTTTAAATAAAGATTTTATCTTTCAAGAAATATAATTTATGCATTATGTATCAAATTAAAATTTTGTATATTATAATATATTAAATTTAAGTGAAAACTATGAAATTAAAATTAATTTATTTCCATAAAGGTTTGAACAAATAAAATTTGATACTTTTTTTTCTGAAATTGATAAATTAATATAGTTTTTTTTGAAGAATTACAAAAATTTTTTTTCCTCATGTTTATTGAGAACTCTGGACATAAAGCTGAAGATTTGCTAGTTGCTGTATTATCTGTTCTTCAGTTTTTTTATCTTGATCTCTCAGATTGTCGAAGTCAGTCATATGATAACGCGAATAATGTATCAGGGATTTCATTCTTTCATACAGTACAAACTTTATACAACTTTTTTACTGCATCGACGCATCGCTGGGAAGTCTTACAGTCTCATACTGAAAAAAGAATTGCGTTAAAAACTTTATCTGCAACCAGATGGTCAGCTCGGTTATGAACCGGTTCTTTTTTCTGCAATTAATTAGTTATTCTAATTCTTAAAAAATAAGATATCAAAACTATTAAAATAAACTTTCAGTCATAGGGCGGCATTTTTTTCAGTGCCCCAGGGCGGCAGAAATTTAAATCCGGCCCTGTGTAGCACCTTTTAAATTTGGTAGACTAAGAACGGCACACAGCCACTTTTTTATTTTCAATGATTTAATTCTTAATAAAAATGTAAATGTAAATGACACATGTATTATAAAAAAACCGCAATCCAAGATGATTTTACAAAGTTTTTTTTTTTTATATAACAGGTCTGCTTGGGCAACTGTATTCATAAAAAAAATTTGTGGGCTATCTTAAGTCTATTAAAACTAAAAATTGTTATAAAATATAATTTTTTTCTTAAATCAAAAATATCATACATGATAAGAGCTATCATATTCATTTATAACAAAATATAAGGAAAAAGTAGTTTAATTAATCATTTATTTTGAGTCTGAATATTTTGCTGGCTTCTAAGAAAACCATATGTCGACCAATCATCTATTTTTTTAAATTTATTATTATTATTTTTTTCACGGCAATTTTTTGAAAAAATTTAATTTAGATAATTTATGGCGATTTAAAGTTAAGTGGACCTTTCATGCTTCCAGTATCTAAATATTTTACTTATATATTTTTATTTAAAAAAAGTATACGAAAAATATGAATCAGTACAATTTTAAGTTCAATATCTCCGAAACTCTCTGTATATCTGTAAAACAAATATTACATACATGTGACATATATACATAATATACTTTAAATTTACAGAAATACCTGGACCAACAAAACAAATATTTCCATCACGTTTCGATGAAGAAGATTACAATGAACAATATGGTTCAGCGGAAACTGGTGATCTAGATCCGGATAATGATTTATCATTGAATCGTGTTACTGAACGTGATAAATATAAAATAAATTGGAATTCAAATAGTAATAATAATAATAATAACAATAATATTATATCACAAATATTATCTGTGTCAACAACAACAACAACACTAGAACCAACATTAGAACAAACGAGTATTGTTACTGTTGCTGGAGCTGGAGCTGGAGGCGGAAATCGACGTATGAATAATAAGTTAGGAAATCATCATCAACATAGTAGTCATGGTAATAGTAACATGGCTGGCGTTGGTTCATCTTCAACAATATCATTTCATAATAATATTATCAATAATCATAATAATAATAATAAACAACATATGCCAATTACAAATGATATGACGACACAACGTATGCCATTTTTGACAGATGGGACGTCATCTTCTACAACATCTATCAATTGTTTGTTTTATCAAACAATGTATTTTATTTGTTTAATTATTATTCTTCTTACGTTTTAATTTTGTTTTGTTTGTTTTTTTAAGTTGGTAGTAATGTAAATGGGGAGCGCACATCAAAACTGTTTTCAAATGATTTTACAAAATAATAATTTCATGGATAAATTTTTCTTGTCAAAAAGCGTTTCAGGTATGTCGACACCGAAAAAAAGAAAATGATCCAAAAATTTTGAAATTTTATTTAGCAATTAATAATCCTTTTATACGTCATTTGTGAAAAATTTTGGTATGATTTTAAAGCTTAAAACTTGAGGAATATTGATACAAGTTTTTATGAAATGCTAAAAGATTTTTAAAAGCACTTACTGACTAAAAAACTAACATTTATTACTGACTTCTACCACTATGTAAAAAGGGCTGTTTTTCATAATTAATTTATCGTAAAGCGTACAGAGAATCGACTTTTATACAGAATGCATATTAAATACTCATTTATTGACACACAAATTTTCTGTTCTTTGGTAGCACGTTCGTTTTGGTATCGAAACACCTTAAACAAGAAAAGCCCAAATATTTTCTACTGTAATGTCAAATCGTAGAGCAACATATTTGACATTAGTATCTAACACTGTCTTTTCAGATTATTCAGAACTTTAGGAAATGGCATTATTTTCATGATATCAATATTTGAGGGTTATTTGTAACGCCTTCTTTAACTTTTTTGATTTGAAAATCAAATAGTTTATGCCAATATTTTTCACTTCACTTCACTTTTAACTTCAAATCAGTCAAACATTATTAAATCTTATTTCTTTTGAAAGCTATAATAAATTTTGATCTGAAGGTCTCCAATAACACACTATCCTCAATTTTAAATAGATCTACATAAAGTATGGAATCATTATCGAAGTATACAATTTCTCATTTATTTGAATAAAAAAAGGCGCAAAAGTAATACGCACAGTTTCATAAAATTAATTAACTATCGTTTTTATCATTTATCATAAATGTTAAATTCTTATTAAACAATATTTTAAAAAATATTTTTAAAAAAATAGATTATTAAGTTTATTTTTTCACTTAATATTTTATGTATAAAAAATATGTAAAATTAGAGACAATAATAGAATATAATTAAAATAATATAATTCAAAAAATTATTCAAACAAATTTTTATTTATTAACATATATCTAATAAAATATTCTCAAAATTCTCACTTTCTTCTATTAACAAAACTATATAGGCAACAACAAAAAAGGAAAAAATTATTGTATTTTATTCTTGTCTTCCAAAAATTATAAAAAATTAAAAACAAATATAACAAATTAGGTTTATGCATTTTAAATTGGAAATAAAAACTAAAACGGTATGAGATATCATCATTGGCATTTTTGTTTTAAAATAAGTGAAAGTAAATAATTTACTGAGTTAATAATTGAAATACCCTGTATAAACTATGTTGAATTTCCAGGCTCCGTTTGTTCTAGTTTTGAAAATTTTTTAAATTACTTCTGATTCAAGACCTAATTGACCTATATTGCGCATTTACGAACTCAATCTCACTATTTACATTTTAAGTACGCTATAAATATTTTAGCTCAATATCTCTTTTCGTCTTTCAGTTATCGTGCTGACAGACAGACGGACGAAAATGGACAAATTTGGTGATTTTATGAACACCTATAAAAAAGTTTTGTTTGATACAAACTGGGGACTAAAATTAGTATACCTTGCATAATAATATCATGTTATGCAAATATTATACTTTACTTACGTTCTAAAAAACCACAACAAACTGTTGTTCTGCATGTAAATATGATTAATGAAGAGTATACTTGACTCCAAAAATTCTGGTAATGGATCTGCTTGAACATGGAAATTGCTACTTTTTGCGTTACAAAACCCCACAATAAATCTCTCTGCCTTCCTAACTTTTGCTCATGAATTATGTAATCATCACAAAAATTAATTTACGTTGCGTGTACGCCTAAGAAGGAGTTATTTACATACAATCATTTTTTTTAAATGTCATTCAAAATCTTAAATTTTTAAAAATCATTTTGATATCTTACACCGTTTTGTTTTTATTCCAACTTGAAAATGTAAAACTCTTTGCTGATCATCCTTTTGAACAGATTTCTGCTGGAAACCCTAAACCAAAACTAAACATTATAGAAAAAAGTAACCCATGTGTGATATTTCTAGAAATATTATTTCTTATTTTATTAAATAGTTTTTTTTTCCTTACTTTAGTAATATAGAGCTTTTAATTTATTTTTAGAAAAAATTAATTTAATTCCAAAATTTCTATAAAAAAACTGTTGTTAGACTTATAGAATGTAGATTTTTTATATGATAAAAATTTTAAAAATATATATAAATATATTTAAAAATTAAGATGTCTACTAGAATTAGGAAAAACATGACTTTAATCTTAGGAAAAATTATTGTCCAGTTAATAAAGGTCAATAATCTGAAAGGCATAGAAATTTTTATGTAATTTAGCCATGGCAGTTTCTAATTTTTTTCCTAAATATGTCAATGGTTTACTTAAAAATACAATTCTCATGATTATTTTTTAGCAACACTATAATTTCAAGATAAATTAACTATTTTCAATAAAAATTCTAAAGAATATTTCCACCACGGTCTTTTGTTCTCATAAACATTGATCATATTTCACCTACCCGTTCGAAAATTAAATTAGTTTTTGTTTAAAAGAAAATTAGTCCATGGGACACTAAGGATGCTTTTCAAAATGATACATACATAATTGAAATTTCGTGATTTGTTTCCTTTTGGCGAATCTATCAAACTTGTCTTTACGACTTTTTTCAAAAGCACTGCATTCTCAAATGAGCACGCCATATTTAAACTATCGATCTGAAAAAACGTAGCAAGGAATTTGTCGGACATCATGACCACTTGATAACTTTAATAACTATTAAGCAATAAAATATATTGTTCGACAAAAATGCTGCACCGCTGAGCTTGTGTACGACCTCGAACATTCCGCAATTAAGTATTTTTGCCTTTCAATACATACGTAGTTCATTTATGCTGAATTGTTTAATAATTATTAATATTATCGAGTGACCATAGTGTGCGACAAATTTCCTAGTGTGTTATTTCAGATCGATAGCTCAAATATGACGTCATCGTGCTCATTTTAGAACGCAGTGCTTTCGAAAAAAATCGTAAAGAGAAGTTTGTTAGAATCGCCAAAAGGAGCAACTCCCTTACTGTCCCACGGACTAAATGCAATATCGATGATAAAAACTGCTGCACCCTTCAAAAGGGAATGATGAAGTATTATCAAATGATTTAAAAAGTGGTATAAGCATTAAATATTATTTGTTAAAAATATTTTTTTAAACCTAACTATTGAGCTTTTATCAGAACAAAATAAAATCCGAAAAGTCCTAATCGTAGCTTTTTCAAATATTTAAAAATATCTGTGCCGAAAATAAATCATTCCTCATGAGGTAGCTGTTTGAATGTTATAGTAATGACTCGCATCTGGTTTGTGGCTAAATTAAACTGTTTGAACCGAAATTGAACAATACTTTTTATGATGCAATGGCCCTTATTAACTGGTATATGTAAATTTAACTGAGATATTCCTTTTTAAAAATTTAATGGTAATAAACAGACTTAATTTTTCCTGCTTGAAAGGAACACTGAAAGGAAATTTTTTATAAATTTTCGAACTAACAAAAAAAAAACTAAAAACTATTCTTATTAATTAAGCCATTAAAAACAAATTAATGAAAACATATTTATTATTTTGTTTATATAAAATATATTCTATAAATGTATAAAAATATATATATTTATGTAAATTAATGAATGGGTATAAATGGGGATACACGAGGGGGGAATTTATTTATAATATATTTTAATATTAATTATTAGAAAAAGCAATTAGAAAGAAGTAAAAATACATTCGAATACTAGACATTACTATTCTGTTTTTTTTTTTCTTCATAGGAAAATTACGAAAGCCTGAATGGCTCACAATCAATTTATGAGAAAGTGGCGCTACAATTGCTTATTTTTTAAATGTGTACTACCCACAAGTATAAAACCAACTTTTAAAAAGCCACTAGTTCACTTTCAACAAGTGCACTTGTGACTTGTGGTATTATGGAAACGAACCTTTTTGAAGATGCCGGTATTTTGTCATGTGCAGTATTCTAATTATAACGTCATAATAAACATTTAATAATACTTTTAAAGGTTAGAAATTAGAAATGTGCAGATGGAAAATAAAAACATCAACAATTAAAGCATTATATTTTTTTAAATAATACTTAAGAAAATTTTGTACTAACTACATAAGACAAATTATAAACATTATCATATTATTATTAAATCCGGACAAATAATTATTAATAATTCCAGATAGTTTCGATAGTGTCTTATTAAAGGATAGTCATCATCGACTGACATCTTCAAAAAGGTTCGTTTCCATAATGCCACAAGTCACAAGTGCACTTGTTGAAAGTGAACTAGTGGCTTTTTAAAAGTTGTTTTTATACTTGTCGATAGTACATATTTAAAAAATAACCTAGTGTAGCGCCACTTTCTCATAAATTGATTGTGAGCCATTCAGGCTTCCGTAGAAAATATGTGTAATAAATATACATAATTCAAATTTTACAGTTTTGATTTCTTTTGTATTTTATAATATATATGTATTATTTTTCATTATACAGGGTGCCTAATGTAAAAAAAATAGGAAAACGTATATATTTTTTAAATATTGTAAAAAATTTTATTAGAAAAGTATGGGTAGAAATGTATTCCCTGTGTAATCTTATTTGGTATATTTACTTTTATTTATTTATTTTATTTTTAAAGGTAAGTGGACAGAAATTTTGTTGAGTTTTAAATCTCAGTGGACTCGCGGCTAACTTAATGTTGATTATATAGTGATATTTTAGTATTTTTTTGAAAATTACTTTCGCGCACTATTAACGTACCGGAGATTCAGATCTATTGGAAATGAAAGGCTGTGTTTACAAAGGCCGAACATTTTTGCGAGATGTTGTTGAGTAAGCTTTTTACTACAGATAAAAATTTTATACATATTAAAAATCTGATTTTTTCATATACTTTTTGATGGATGAAAATAGTAAAAATCGCGATTTTTCAAATGTAATGAAGTTTTATTCGAAAACTGGATGGTTATGAGAAAAATTTCTAAGAACATTTTTTGTTTATTTTGACCCGAATTATGTGACGATTTTTTCCAATTCGGTAAATTTTTTTTATTTGTTTAAAAAAAAAATAGTTTAAACAATATCCTACCCGGTTACCCACCGCATCCTGCACTTTTATGTTCAGGAGCATTTTTTGAACGTGATCATGCTATCTAATTAGAAGGACAAAATAGTATTTCTCATGAATTGTTTACATTGACGTTACTCGGGCAGTATATTGCTTTTTTCGGTTTTTAAAATATAAATATTTATTCGTGTAATAATTCTCATTCATCAGTATGATAAATCTTTAACTTTAGTCCACTTCCCTGCTTATGAATTTTGTTTTAAAGTGTAGGAGAGTTAGCTTTAACGTACCTCTATTTTAATCTTACTACTTTCTAATTTTCCCACCAAAAAATCTATTCTTTTATATTCATAACAGTGGCTAATGTTCCATTGGAATATTCTAGTTCTCAAAAATTTTTAATTGGCGTCTATTAAAAATTGCCAGTATCTAAAAAATGTGGTATGATTAAAATTACGGTACAGCTCTCTTCTATATTGAAAATTTTGTTTATTTTACGGAAAGTATTATTAAAAAAAAAAATATTGTAAAAAGAAAACTATAAAAAATTAAAAACAATTTATATTCAAAAAAAAAAAAAACAATACCTCTCTATATACAATACATGTTATAATTTAAACATGGAGGTAAAAACTATTTAAAATAACATAGAAAAACATGTTTTTTTATTAATTGTGTAATTATTTAAAAAACAAACAAATTCTATATTTACAAAATCAAACATGATAAATTACAATGCTTTATTTGAAAACATGAACATTGCAAAAAAAAAATGTTTAATCGAGAATTTTCGACATATTATGATGTAATAAAATTATTAATTATATAATGTATGCTTAAATAATTTTTTTGTTTGTTTTTGGATTATAGTCCACAGTACGTGAACCATTTTGTAAATCGTTTACAACATATTTCAAAGTTCGTATTTTTATTATGACAAGTTAGAACCTGTATTCTTACTGTTCACGACACCGGAAAAATTTTTGTATTTAGGGGCAAGCTGTAAGTTAATTAGGCTAGGTTAAAGTGGCTATCCTGGGGCGGGACACACTTAGACCATAGAGTCCGTTTTGATACCGAAAAAGCTTCTTTGAGCTGTTTATGAACAGCAGGAGAGCCATCACTTCCGCTTGATACACGTTACAGTGATCCCGCAGCCGAAATGTTAGACGAAAAATAATTAGAATAAATTAATTTTCAATCCTATTAGTTTGATAAACGAAAAAATTATTTACTCAAATCCGTTTATGTCGAATGTAACTCTTGACTTATTTTCTTAAAAATTTACGCCAACTTTATGCCATTTGCCTGCTTATTAAAATAGCATAATTGGATATTCATTAACTTAATCTTATCACTAAATTGGAAATTTCACAGGGGCTTGGAAAAAAAATCATCATTTTTTCGAGAATCTAAAAATAAAAAACAAATAAATTTCCAGACTGGCCATAATGAGCCTACAAAGTAAGCTTCGAACATATGTGTACACAATGTAAAAAATACTTCTACGTACACTTACTGTGGACTATTATATTAATTATTACAAAAAAAAAAAAATAAATGTTTTATAATAAAAAAAATTTTAAAATAAAAAATGTGCTTTAAAAATAAATATTTAATATATTTATCCATTTAAATTTTTGATTTGTTAATTATTTCAAAATCCTTTTATCTCACCTTTTTGTATCCCTTATTTTATTCTTATTTCAGAAGTAAAAATTAAGGTGGAATTTTTAAATAGAAAGTAAGTACCATTTTGATTTATTAAAATTTTGTATGAATCTTCAACGAAATATCAAAGCTGTCATAAAAATTATATTTCAAAAGAAAGAAATAGTGAAACACTTTTTTATGATGACATTTTCGAAAATCTTCGAAAAAACATTAAAAGATATTTCACGTTGAGTGATACTTAATAATATGTTTATAATATAAACCTTTTTTAACGCAAACACATACACTGATAGAATAGATACGCCAGAAATATCTTACAAGAAAAAAAAACATAAAACGCTATGCAAAGTTGCTTTTTTGTTGTTATTTGGACCTCTTAGGGGAGTGTGAAATTAAGTTTTGCATGCAAAAACAGTTTTACCGCGTCATAAGTGAAAAAATATTTTCTCTTTACATTACCTTCAGGCCGCCATTTATACTAGTTTTTGTAAAAAACATTTTTTTGAGTTTTTTTCAAAATTTGTTTGCTGTAAATACTAAACAGTAATATTTTCTACTCAGAAAATACTGCTGTTAAGGTATTTCCAGCATGGTATCTGCAGTTCCTATGCTAAAGCTATGGTTAAAATTTTTTTCGACATAATTTAACGAAAAATTAAATTTAAGAATTTAATAATGCTTATTATTAATTCCCAAAGTTTCAGAAATTTTGACTGTTTAAAATGGGAAATAATTATGCCAACGTCCCAATTTCGATCAATTTACGTCAAAATTAATATCTCGGAAGTGAAAATTAATTTCTAAATTTTTTTTTTTAGAATTTTATTGTATAAACATTTTTTTCTACTTTTTCTTCAATATATAATAATATCATAAAAAATAGTTGGAGAGACCGGACATTTTACATGCTTTAAATGGGACATGACCCTCAAAATCGCGAACTTTGTCTTTAAATATCTCGCGATCTAAACGGCCAAAAATTATGAAATTTTAGGAATTCATAAATAAAGCTATTATAAACCCGAGAAAAAAAATTCGACCAAATCTGACGAAAAGTGATTTCATGCTGGAACTACCTTAAAGTTTGACCTGTGATATTGGAACAGACAATACTCACATTTTTAGTAGGATATAGGATATTCAAAGGATATAGAAACTTAATATAAAATAAACACTCTGTATACTATAAACATAATATCATATTCAAGTGTATAACAACTCCTCTGTACATTCCTAATAATAAAATTTTCTCCATTTGCATATAGAAACCAGTTAGTAGTTCCTCTACACCAACATTAAAATAAAATAGATATATAACATTTATTTCGTAAAATATGTAATTTAGCGTAGTATTTCAAATATACCGACTGAAATAATAAAAGGTCATCTGGATATCAAATAATAAACTTTTGCCACCCTTAAGCAAATAAATCATTATATATAAAAAAAGGTGGAAGCGCAAATAATTTTCCATTAAATAGTAAGCATTTCATAGTAGTATTTCAAATATACAGACTGAAATAATAAAAGGTCATCTGGATATCAAATAATAAACTTTTGCCACTCTTAAGCAAATAAAGCATTATATATAAAAAGAGGTGGAAGCGCAAATAATTTGTCATTACATAGTAAGCAGTAATATATTGTGTAATTTAATTGCGTTTCCACCATTCATTTAACAGCAACACAAAATAACAAAACACTTCAGAACATTTTGGATAATTGACGAGCTTTCGTGTTATCAAATGAAAAAAATTTGGAAATATGGTTAAATTTCGACCAGAAGGCTAAAAATAGTAAATATAACACGACAATTAAACCTGACAGTACTGAGCAATGAAACCATTGTAAAAGCTACGCTTTTTAAGTGCAGGCAAGTTTTTAACTGCACTTTCAAACTGTTTATAATTGACAGTTTATATTGAAATCATTTTTTGTTAATTTAACATAATAATAATAAGATAATTAAAAAAAACGCCAGTCACCTCGATAACGATGTTTTTATTTTTTATAATCTGAATGCAATTTTTATACCATGCATATATGTAATATGCAAGGTATACTAAGTTAAGTCCCAAGTTTGTAACGCTTAAAAATATTGATTCTACGAACAAAATTTTGGTATAGGTGTTCATAAAATCACCTAACTAGTCCAATTCCGGCTGTCCGTCCGTCTGTGGGCACGATAACTCAAAAACGAAAGAAGATATCAAGCTGAAATTTTTACAGCGTACTCAGGACGTAAAAAGTGAGGTCGAGTTCGTAAATGAGCAACATAGGTCAATTGGGTCTTGACTTATGGGTCCGTATGACCCATCTTGTAAACCGTTAGAGATAGAACAAAAGTTTAAATGTAAAAAATGTTCCTTATCAAAAAATAAACAACTTTTGATTGAATCATTTTTTCGTGAACATTACTGTTTACCCGTGAGGGCGCAAATTAGGCGTAAATTTTATAGTATGTAATATATGAATTGTATATGTATGTGTAATGTGACAGAGTAAGCAACACTGTTTATGCATGGTATTTCAACAATTAACTCAGTCAATTGTTTGTTTTCACTTGTTTTACTTGAATATTCACCGTTAGTCGCTATGAAGACATACTTGATGAAATACCGTGAAGTTTCAAATTTCCACTTCTAAATCGAAAGGCAAAATATAACTTAAGATGGTTTAACATGTATTTGGGCAAAATTCAACACTTTATCTAAATTTCAAAATCTTTCTACGTTTCGTATTATCTTGAATACATCATCAGGAGACCATCGTTAAGTGTATGTTAAATTTATAAACAATATATTATATATTATATTATTTATGAATTTGACATATACTTAACTTAATGTTTAGTTGCCTTAAATTTTACAATACTTAATTTAAAGCGAAGGAGAGCCCAAGTTGTTCACATCTCGTTGTTTACAATAATTTCAGCAAGTTAATTGACATCGTAGGTGTTATTATGAAAATTAAAATTTGCCACAAAAATTCTGATTGTATACTAGCTGTGAACTACGCGCTTTACTGGACAATATCCCCACTTTCAGCTCCACAGTTTTGAAATGTACCCCACTTAGATACATTTGAAAATATTCTATTATTTATCCCCACTTTCTCGCTTCACCTTTTCACCCCCCGAAGGTTAAAAATAGATAAAAACAATCCTTGAAGCTGGTTGTATTTGAGATTAATCTATGCACAACTTTCAACACATATTTCAACCCTTTAATCTACTATATTATACATGTATTATACATAAAAACCTTCCTCTTGAGTCACTCTATTAGAAAAAATCACACTAAAATTCATTACGCAGTTTTAAAGATCTAAGCATACATAGGGATTAGGGACAGACAGACGGATTGAAATGACTTTGTTTTATACTATGCGTTGACAAAACATGCAAACATTAATTTTTTGCATTCAAAATTCAGTAAAAACTTAACTTTAAGAATTAAAAATATGAGATTAAATCATATGATTTAGTATCTCTCTCTTTGTTTGTGTGTATTACGAAGGGGAAAGAGTACCCAAAAAGCAATTACCATCCAATAACTAAAATGCATCATTATTCAAATTTTACCTGCAAAACAAATAATGGTTAACATTTAACCTATAGTCACATTGTTTTCGTATTCACAATATTTATTGACACAGGAAACATAAATACTGAGATTTAGTCCATTAAATACTAAACACAGGTTCCATACTGGGTAGAATTCGAAAATAACTATTCAGATCATTTGTTTTTATTACACTCTGTATATATTTTAATTTTATTTTTGTGTTTAATTTTTATACATCGGTTAGTCGTCTTGACTATTAAAAGCTAGCTTGTTTCTAGAGCTTGTAACGTCCTCGCACCATATTCTTGTCTTCTTCAAAAAGCATTTCTTACATACAAAGAAAAAATATCCCAGTTTTTAGTTGTAGTAAATATTAATTCTTTCTTTTTAAGTCACAAAAATATAGACTGTTTTGAAGATCAAAGACGAATTATGAAAGCGTCTAATAATTCGTTTTTTTCCTTACTTAGTTTTGGAAATCTTCAGTAGCGCCTTTAATTCAAATGATCTGAAATTCGATTGTATTGTTGTTTAGTAAACAGGTTGGAGTTATAAAAGCTGGATTTGATTATGATTACAAGAAATTAAAAGGACTTTCTATAGCAAGAGTAGTGTTTTTATCGTTTTCAAAACATGGTACATCATCACAGCCGTCAAATTGAGTTAGAAGATTGAAAATATTAATGTAAGTTGAGTTAATGTCAAGAAAGTACTAGTCGAGGTTGTTAACTTTCCATTCGAATTTTCCCCTTTTACCGAATTACCGAACGAAATGGAGCTATTCCTTTTGTACTGTTAATGAAATTTTGAACAAATTTATTCAAATGTTCAACGATCTTACCTAATAGATGTCAAAAATGACCATCGTTAAAATTTATATATATAAAACCTTCTTGATACCAAATTTTATTCAAATCGGACATAAATTGCCACCACTAGAGAGGGTGTAGTGTTTTTATGTGTCTTTACCTCTCTAGTGGTCGGTGGTCGCAATTTAAGTCCGATTTGAATAAAATTTGGTATCAAGAAGGGCTTTGGTATTTGAATAGTCAAGTTCATTAATGACAAAAATTGACATTTTCAAAATAAAAAATATTTTTATATTTTTTGATTAGCTTTAAGCAAAAAAATACTCTTGTAATTTTTTATCTAAATCTTCGAAATTCGCTTAGCTAACGCAGCTCATGAGTTACGATTTTTTATGTTTTTAATGCTTTTTACACCTGTGCGACTCCTCAAAATTGAGCCAAAGGGTTTGAAATTTGAAACAGGAGTTGAGCTAGTATCAAGGAATTGCTAGTATCAATTTTTGGGTGCGTATCTTTTCCGGATGACTTCACGCATCACCACGGCCTCAACAAAGCATTATAATGAGAAGTCATCTAATGAGGAGAAAATATGACTTTAGTGATGGAGCTCCGCTACTCACTAGTTTTTTTTATTTTAATATTGTTTTAATATATATATTTCGTATATGGAATAATTATTATTTTTCTTTTTTAAATAATTTTAATATTCATATTTTTATATTATTTCTTGTTATTTGAAAATAGTTCGTATTTGCTGATATTTTTATTGCATTTTTTATTTTTAATATGGTACAAAAGTTTTTCGTAAAAATTTATTATTTCATTTGTATTTTGTACTAAAAGAAAATATTTCTTTTGTTTTTCATTTTATTTTCTTCAGTTTAACTGAAATATTAATTTTAAACAATTCAATACTGATACCAAATAGTAAAAGATCTACTTAGAGGTCTAGGATCCAGTTAAGTAATTAATGAGACAGATAATACGAGTTTAAAGTTTGATAGGAAAAATAGCCATTGGTTTAGTTGAAACTTGATATATATGGTACACTTCGCTCAAAAACAAAAACTCTTTTCATATATAAAAACTAATTCAGGTATCACGAAATCTTTAACTTTATCTGATAGTTAAATAAAATCTGTGTAGCAGTTAAAGTTAATTAAATTATAAATTCTTAATTGATAATTACCCATATGTATTGCTGAATAATTCCTCTAAAGTTTCCCATATTCTTTAATTAAAATTGGCAAATATTAAGCATAATTTTACATTTCAAAACTTGTTTTGAGTTAATACTAGCTTAAAGTTACAAATATTTTTCAATAATCGATTGTATATAACATAAAATGAAATTATTTCATGAAATACGGATTAACACTAACTGATGGCTTTATTAACCAATATGGCACCATCTACTAAGTCTACATTTTTATTTTCTTCAGCCTAGAAAACGAATTGTCGCCTACTTAATATTGGGTTAGGTTAGGTTATATTGGCTGCCCACGAAAGACACACTTGGGTTATAAAGCCCATTGTGATACCATATATATGTGTAATACCACTTCCGCTGATAATATCATTTATAAGCTCCTCAATTTCAGAGGCTGAGTGCACCTTCTTCATGCATATACCATGCACTACACCAGCCCATCACAACTATTAATAAAATTAATTTTGTTGCGACGACGGGAATCGAACCTGCTGCCCTATGCATAACGAAGCTAATAGGGCGACTACTTAACATAATTTTTTAAGTAATTTGAAAACTTTTTTTTTATAAATAGTCAGTTTTATAATTCACGAAATGAAAATGTATTACAACAAATCGAACTTGCTAACTTATTTTTAGGGTAGAAGAGATGTAGTTTTATTTCGATTATTCGTATATATTTTAAAAATTACTTCAAAATGCTTTGAAATGAATATTTCGGTATTGATTTTTGTTTAATAAAGGTTAAATTGCACAAATGTTTCTTTATTTCTTAAAATACAGCCGATATTTCAATTCGCTTCATTTCTCAAACAACTATACATTATTCGTTGTGTGCGTAGTCATGGTGGGGATAATAAAATCGATGCCAGCGCTTTAAGTGAAAAATTTTGGAGATAAAGTGGGCTGTTATGACTAATTTGCAATTATTTACATGTTAATGATATAGAAACTGTCAAATTAAAATGATTGAAAAACACTAATTAATTAAACTTAATGCATTAAAAATTGTGAAAATAAGAAATCAAATTGTACAAATATTATTTTTCAAATGTTAATTATCGTAATTATTTATTTAAATTTGTGAAACAAGAATATTAAATTTTAAATGTAAGTTTTCAATGCAATCCACACAATTATATATGCATCCATTAATTCTATAATTAAAGTAGTGTATCGTTGTCATGGAAACGAAATTCACGCTCGGAGTGAATAGCACACTTTAATATAATGAAAGCAATAAACAGTGTTGAGCATAACTATTTGGAAGTTATAATGGATGCAATAATCTTGTTAAACGAATATTTCTAGAATTATAAACGATTAATTTATTTTATGAATTTGCAATAATATTTTTGCAAGCACCAAGGCATTCATCCCAGTAAGTTTAAAATTGAGTTAAATTTAGGCACGTATCCCAAGATGTACTTAATTAACAATTTGCATACTATGAATATAAAAAATACACTATATCATATTTTATTTGCGTTTTTAAATTGTTTTTATACCATGTATATATGAAATATACATAGTATATTAAGTTTAGTCCAAAGTTTGTAACGCTTAAAAATATTGATTCTATAAACAAAATTTTAGTATAGGTGTTCATAAAATCACCTAATTAGTCCATTTCTGTTTGTCTGTCATCACGATAAATCAAAAAACGAAAACAGATATCGAGCTGAAATTTTTATAACTTTAGGACGTAAAAAGTGAGGCCGAGTTTGTAAATGAGCAACATAGGCCAATTGAGTCTTGGGTCCGTAGGACCCATCTTGTAAACTGTTAGAGATAGAAACAAAGTTTAAACGTAAAAAATATTCCTTATATAAACATAAACAACTTTTGTCTAAAAAATTTTTTCGTAAACATCACTGTTTACCCGTGAAAGTGCAAATTATGCGCAAATCGTATAGCATGTTTTGTATGGGAATATCAGTTATGTATGTGTGACAAGTATGTATGTGTAATGTGACAGTGTAATCAACACAGTCTATACATGGTATTTCAACAATTAACTCAGTCAATTGTTTGTTTTCACTTTGTTAATATAAAAGTTTCACATTTATGTGATGTTAAACTCGTCCATCCAATGTTTTTAAAATTTTCCAACAACAGAGTAACATTTATAATAAGTAAGTATTATAATAAATTATTAACCAGAGTACTTATATTACAAACACACGTTATATATTATATTTTATAATATTTATTAGGTATTTAATAATCCTTACATTCAATGTGAGATCAGGGATTTAATTTTATCAATATTTAAACAGTTTTATTAATAATAATGAAATTATTATTAAATTTCCAATAGATGTATGTGTGATTTGTATTTTAAAACAATTAGTGTAGGGATAAATTCCCATTTTTTTTTGCTTTTTTTGTTTTGTTAATCACACAAAAATTAATTTTGTCACGTGAATTATAATTGAATTATCGTTCGCGTGGAAAAAATTTTATTATTTTTTACGAGTGTCAAGGTCACATTTTTTTTTTATTATTATAATTCTCAATTTAATGTACTTGTTGGGTCAATTCTTAGGTGTTCATTTTTCGGCATTTTCAGCATATCAAGTGGCGTTGCATCAAGCTCATCACTTTATCTAACAAATTTCCACCCCTAATTTTTTTGAGCCATACGGGGTCCAGACAGTAACTTATACTTGTACACGGTAGGTCTTTGTGCAAACTGTTCTTTGTGCAAACTCTTCAAGCATGCGGAAGTTTTTGAAGAGTGTATTTATTTGAACTGTGTAGTCTCCACTGGCAGAACATATGAATCGACGATAACTCAATAAAATTAATTGAGTTATCGTCGGAAGGAATAAATTTTAATAATTTTACAATATGAGTGTCAAGATCACACATTTAAATATTTAAAATCAATATTGGACGAGTGTTTTAAGCATTTTCATTCATAAACTGGGTCAAGAAAATTTTAGTAAAAAAATAAGGAAAACTATTTCCTTGAAATATGAAGTAAAAAGTACAAAATGCTTTTTGAATATAAAATTTAACATTATAAGCACGACATGTCCATTAAGCTTTAAGCTTAAATGTTACAACAGTTGCTAAAATTTTACGAACTATTATTATTGTTACAATTTTAGATATAGACCACAAAAATGTTTAAAAAATTTCAAACAGATTAGTTTGAGAGAAATTAAAAGACGCTTTTAACCACTTTCGCTGGTAAACTTGCAGAAACTTACTAATTTAATATTACTAATATTATTGTTGTGTTGAACAAACAGATATTATTTTATAAATTTAAATTTAAGTCAATTAATCGATTTATTTATCATTAAAAATCAAAAAGCATTGGAATAGGTATACACAATTAAAAAATAAAATGTCTCAAAGAAAACAAAAATTAAATTACAAGAAGAAAATGAATAATAGTTTATAAAAACAAAAAAATACGCTTTTGTAACAAGCTGAACTAAAAGGTAGAAAATACTTTCTTTAAATACAAAAAAATCATTTTATCGTAAAAAAAAGTGTGGTGCTAAATTTCAAATATTGTAAATAATTTATAGACAGATATTGGTAAAAGTAAAGTCATTATAAAATATCTAAAAAAACACCCAACGTTTTATTACGATAAAATGATTGTTTGAATTTAAAGAAATTATTTTCTATTATTTAATTCAGCTAGTTACAAAAGCGTTTTTTTAGTTTTTTTAAACTATTATTTATTTTGTTTTTTTAGTTTTTTAGACTATTGTTAATTTATCAAAAATTCAGTATAAAAATTTATCAAAAATTCAGCATATAAATGTATGAATTTACAGATATGGAAATCGTTATTCCTGTAAAACCTGATCAGGAGAATCAAATTAACTTATGAAATTATTGTGTTGTCATCGATCCTTGATAAGTATTCTAAATTTCGAGTTAATTCGACGTTTTAAAAGGGATTAACATCATGCTCAAAGTTTCCGTTACATACTAACACAGTAATATACTTACAAACGTATGAAGATAATAAAAACGTGTTAAAATAAAGTAAAATTTTAGGGATTTGAAGAAAGTTTTAGCTTGTAGTACATTTCAATAATCGCGAACACAAAATTGCATAATCCATTTACTTAACTCCTAATTTTTCGATTGTAAGCAGACTAAGTATGGCAACATGCAAAAAGTCTCCAAAGTAGTTATCTTTAGATTGTCAACCAAATCTCGGACAATTCACTAAACTGCTATAAGTCAGCTACGCATCGACAGACTCACAGTTATTGCAAGTTTTCTCAGCCAACAAGACAATTCATATACCCTAGTGTGTTTCTAGTTAACTGTAAAGGTTTTAAAAAATGAAAACTGGTGCACTTCTAACTCGTTCATGTATTGAATACTCCACGTTCCTGAGGAATAAAGTGGAATAAGTAGGATGATTCGGTAAAAAAGTTTTAATTTGAAATAGAGTTCAATACTTGAACTATAAATTATGTGTTTCACATGATTTAGTGCCTTTTTCCACTAAGCAAAGCTTTATAGGTTTGTAAATTAAAACGACCGATTTTTCTAAAGTTAACTCCTAAGTAAACGTCAAAAATTAAAATTTGCACTTTATTAAGCACTTCTGATGTAATATCCGAGGAAATAATACGAAAATGAACCATCCTGTATAATAAATACAAACTAAAAGTTAGAGTCAAAAAACTACATCGATTAGGCACTATATACGTATATTATCCCCAATGCATATATATTTCGACCATAGTAGTCAGTATATCCGAGAGTTGGTTCTGGGAATACAAGTAAGCAAGCAAACATAGACAGGATATATAATACAGTATTTTAAATGTATTGTTTTAATCTTTTAAAGCCATCAGAGTATATTTTCATGTATTTTGATTTTTTGTGTTTTTGTTTTTTGTACGATTTGATTTTTTATTTTGTATCAACTAGTTGTATCTAATAGTTCAGTTTTCCTACTATTAACAGCGATTATAGGCGAATGTTTTTTTTATATTGAATAAAAGAGTATTTATATATTTATATTGCATTGATCTCTGTACATATGCTGTGTGGTTTGAATTATTTCCCTTTTTTTAAATCAAATATAAATTTTGGGGCTTATAAACCGTTATTAAATTATCATTGGTTTTAGGTACGGGGACCAGGTGTAGTATTTGTGATTTTAGTCAAGGCTGAAAATTTGAGAAGCTGATATCAAACTCATGTGTAACTTTTTCCAATGCGAAAATATTAGCCGGCGATTTCTCTTTAATAGACATATTGACTAAACTATGAAGTTGGATTTTGAAAATCTTTTAGAAATACGCTAAATATGTACGTTTTAAAATTCTAATTAAACAAAGAGAAAGATAAAGGATAGTGACATCATTGCGAGATATTACCTTAGAGATACATATAAACCTTTTTTTGCTAAAAAGAGATGGGCAATGATCTTCAAATGCTTATAACTTCTTCGGTTGTTAATCAATTTCACGTAATAGCACAAATTCGACATCAGGCAACTACCGTATGGCGGGAGATATTCAAGTATGCAAATATATTTGAATTTAAAATGCGAAAATTAATTTGTACGACACTCGAAAGAACAAGATAGCTGTTGTCCGATGATAAATATCCTGCTTTGTTGAGAGTAAGAGAAAATAATGTTTGCATTTTTTATTCAATTATCTTCTTAGTTGAATGTCGTCCTCAATAAAATGAATGAAAAATTTTCCAGCACCTCTCCCAATCAAAAAGTTTCCGGTTATGAGCATTTCACAGAGGATAGAGTTTTTAGGCACGACCGTCACAGCTTTTCAAATAAGTCGTTCCGAAATGACGTGTAAAATTGCGATGGGCACTAGGATTCCCGGAATAATTCATAAAATATAGGCTTTACAATAAAGACTACTAAACTATCATACGAGAGGAGTAGAGCTAAAACATTTATTAGACGAAATAACGACCCTAAAATTGACATCAAAGTTTATTAAAATATTTTTCCGAAAAACAAATAAGATGGTCAGAAAATGACATTCGTTAATGATAGTTTATGGTTTCCCGTTTTCCTACATCTACCTCTCAAGAAGCGGAAAGGTATACTTCGAAAAATATGTTTTCCATTTTTCGAAACAACTAGCATTTTGTTGATTTTTTCATGTTTACTGAATTATTTTAAAAAAACGAAAGGCATGCCAGTTATAGGGTGCAATAAGACTTGATTTTCGAAGGAAATTAGGAAAATTTCTGTGTAAGTATTTTATGCGTGTTCTGCTAATGTGAAGTAGGCACCCTGAGGTCCATCGAAATATTGACATAAGGTCTGCGAATTTTCTAGTAAAATTGAGAGCTTGAAAACTGAAAAACAGAAAATGAATTTTTCGATCAATTATTTACTCATTTCAAATATCCCTGCAACTTAGGTAAGGTTTAACTTCTTTTCAGCATCCTTCGTAACAGATGTTGCAAAATGAGACTTTTAAATCCCAATTACGTTAAAGGTTAAATTCAAATCGTTGTCGTTATTTCACTAATCCCATCCGAAAATATCCCGCGTAATAGTATATCAAACATACTTCAAAAAGGCCAATTGTTAATTGCTTTAAAAGCAAAGCAATCTTTTATTTGCCATAGCTATGCCCAAGTTGTAAGTTCCTGATTTATTCCAACAAATATCCCTTAATATTTTGAAGAGCACCAGATACTTTTATAGTATCTGTGCATCAAAATTTTTTAAGCTAAGAATACAAAACAAGTGATGTTTCTTATCACATTCGTCTATGAGATACATAAGAGAGAAAAGAAAGTTATATATTCTAATTTAAATATAAAACATAGAAAAATATCCTGTAACTAGAATAAACCCATTTAGATCGATATCAATAGGTTTGTTAAATTCAAATATCATATCAATTATTATATCATAGATTTTGTTTGTGTAGATAAAAATTGGTCTCTGCCAAAACCATATCAATATCATCTTATTCTATTAATTCAAACCAAATGTAACTGAGAATTCATTCTATGAGTCTTCTAGTTTTCTTAAACAGAGTGTTTTAAAATTTAAGGAACGAATTATAAACAATATATCGATTAATTTCTAAAATAAGTTAAAATGTTGCCGTCATTATAATTTCACTATTTCTACAATTCTAAACAAAACAAGTGAAAACAAACAATTGACTGGGTTAATTGTTGAAATACCATGCATAGACAGTGTTGATTACTCTATCACATAACACATATACATGTCACACATACATGACTGATAATCCCATATTAATACATACTATAAAATTTGCATCTGTGTGCCGTCGTGAGTACATAGTGACTTTTAAAAAAAAATAATTCAAACAAAAATTGTTTATTTTTTGATAAGGAAAATTTTTTATATTTAAACTTTTGTTTTATCTCTAACGGTTTACAAGATGGGTCCTACGGAACCAAGACCCAATTGACGTATGTTGCTCATTAACGAACTCGACCTCACTTTTTACGTCCTGATTGCGCTGTAAAATTTTCAGCTTGATATCTTTTTTCGTTTTTGAGTTATCGTGTCCACAGCCAGAAATGGACTAATTAGATGATTTTATGAGCACCTATACTAAAATTTTGTGCGTATCATCAATATTTTTAAGCGTTACAAACTTGGGACTAAACTTAGTATACCTTGCATATTACACATATGCATGGTATAAAAACCCAAACTTAAACCATAAACTTTTGAAACACACTGTATTCTCGTTTAGTGATGTATGTGTGTAAATCGGTGTGTGTGAAAAGGACCAAAAAAAAAAAAAAAAAAAAAAAAAAAAAACGAAAAATATTCCACTTTCATCTTTTCATCTTTGCAGTATTATTATTATTCGTGCATATAAATCATCATATCAATTTCTATTATATATGTTTATTGAATCAATATAAGAAAATGGGCTGTGAAAATATGTTGTTTTTTATTTTTCTTTATTGAGGAAAAATTTATTTTTTTTATTTTATTTACATTATATTATTCGTTGCTACTGTATGGACTGGCTTGGCTGGTGGCTGACTGCATAATATTACCTACTTCAATAAAATTTATTTTGCAAAATATTTATTTAAACTTGCGTATGTTTTGATATTCATGCTACATAAATCTTATTTAGGTGGTGAGCGTTTACAAAGAACAATTGGTGATGATTAAATGTTTCCCCCATATTTAATAAATCTTCGAGTATTAAAACACTTGATATTGAAGATCTAATGCACTTCCACTCTTGGAGACTATTTCCGAAAATCACCTCTCAGCTATAACATAGTTATCTTCAATTTCATAGAAAATTATAATACTCATAACTACGTGTAATTTGTAGTTTGCCAGAACATCAACACCAAGGAAACTTGCGAAAAATTGTTATAGCTCAAAGTAAACTAGAGTAGGCCTGGCAGGATACTTAAAACATTGTTCGTGACACGTAGTACGTAAGGTGATATGAATACGTATTATTCAGATAAATTTATTGCAGCCAATAAAAAATTTAACAAGCCATGGGTAGGGTCTGATGCTACTCCTGAGGTCCACCTGAATAACTTCCCAGCTAATAAATAGTTATACAAAAAAAACTCGACCGACTCGAAAAGACTCGATCAAATGTTATGAAATTCTGTTCGGGTCATATTGCTTTTAATACGCTTCAATAAACACCTAATTTTAGTTGATAGCAATTTTTGTTCGCGCGATATCGATTAGGAAATAATTTTTTTTTAAATTCCTCTGACGCGAAACAACCCAAATGTTATGAAATTTCTTTTGAATCATATTTCTGTTAATACGCTTCGATCGATATTTCAACGAAATCAAGATCATATCGCACACACACACATACTTTTTCTCAAAATTGTTAAAGCCTCGCTCTAACCATAAAACATAAAAATATGTAGAAAATTTCGATTTCGAAAATCGAACCCATTACAATAACTTCCTATCTCTGGAAGTTAATAAATTTTAATAAATGATAAAATTAAAATATACTTTTTTTGCAAATAGACAAGAGAACTAACATGTTTGCTTCACAAGGGGACAAAATATGTTGGCATTTTATTAGATTAAGAAGTATTTTTAACGGACAACCAAAGCATCCACTCCGGATCCAGAGAACTCAAACTGCTTTCGTCTGTCCAGTATCTTTATTATAGAGAATGGCTTCGAGTACTGACAACTTTTATGAAGCACCCACCCAATGTACAATGGATAAAGAAAAATTTAAATTTTAAGTGACTAAAAATATTGTTGAGTCTATAATTCAAAGTAATGGAACTTAGAAAAGAAATGAAAAGCCCAGTTCTTAGAACTTACAAAACAGATCTTATCTTATGCCTGAAAAGTCCAGTGATAAAAATTGTGATAAAACTGCATTTTAAATAAAATCAAAAAGCCAAGGCAAGTTTTTCTAAAAACCAAAATCCCCACCATGAACATCTTGATTGATTCCCAACTTTTCACATTTGCCTACTC
Organism: Chrysoperla carnea; assembly: GCF_905475395.1. Taxonomy (NCBI): domain Eukaryota; kingdom Metazoa; phylum Arthropoda; class Insecta; order Neuroptera; family Chrysopidae; genus Chrysoperla; species Chrysoperla carnea. The sequence continues at coordinate 50,216,498 of NC_058341.1, forward strand.
CAAGCAGATTTTCAATAATTAATCAGATAAGATTCGTCATTTGCTATAAGATTTAGGTTTTATTTTTTTAGAAAAATTTATTTATACGCCACCACTGACTAATTTCGTGTGCTAAATAAGTGACTTTTTGCGAAATGTTTTCGAGGTGGGTGATGATATTATTATCATTGGTTTGAATAAAATTGCATGAAAATTTATGATTTGCAAACACAGCATGTGTTAATACAGACTATTTTATAATATACTCTCAAATACACGCTGAAGAAAGTTGTCTAGGTAGACCCACTGTTTAGTTTTCAACAACAACAAAAACTGAAAAATCAAATACTTCAAAATTATAAAAAAGTTTTATAATTTCGTGTATGTAAGTGAAAAAAATATGGAACCTTCAAGGTTCGTGACTAATGCGTGACTAATGTTTGAAAGATTCATAGCGAAGTTTCCTCGAGATTTTTTGTAGTAATTGTATCGAATTGTAATTCTTACTAAAAAGCAGAAAACTGTAAAAAATTTGAAGTTTTACTTCTTTCAATGCATTTCGAACCTAGGCGACAAAAAGTCCAAACTTGAGAATATTTTGATTTTTTTTTTTAAATCATAATAGCCCTTTTTAAACCCTCTACTAAAACAAGGGGTGTTATAAGTTTGACCGCTATTTGTGTGTGTGTCTGTCTGAAAGCGGAGCGCCTAAATGGATGAACCGATTTTGATTTTTTTGGTTTAGTTTGAAAGGTAATTTAATGGAAAGGGTTCTTTGCTATGCATTATTTGCGAATTTAGGGTTCCGTATACAAAAAACTAAAAATTGGCGAAGTTCTTTCAAATCGGCTAAGTTTATAAAAGGCTTTAAGGAAAAAGGCAATTTAATGGATAGTGTTCTTAGATATGTTTCAAATGCGAGTTTAGGGTTCCATACCCGAAAAATTTTTCGGAGATTTTAAAATTTTGTAAATTTCACTCTTTATCTAATAAATTTGGAATTTTCAACTTCCCTTATGGTACAAGAGCTGGGGCAACGTTTTTAAAAGCTTCTTTTAAAGCAGCTGAATTTCGGATATTTATTTCCATTGAATTTAGGAAGGTGCATGTGAAGTAAATCTCGCACATGAGAGCAGTTAATGTGCGCTAGTAAAACAACTGAATTTCTGTCTGGCAAATTTAAATTACATTTTTTTAACTATAAAACTAAATCATATTAAAATTTCAACTACACAAGTTATATGAAACTTTATAACGCTAAAAGGGCATGAAAAATGATTTAAAAAATTTATTTCCAAATTTTCTTAAAATTAGTAATTTTTCTAGCTTTCACAAACGCTTTCACCGGGTGAACTTTAACTCTACCTAATTCCAATAAAAAAAAAATAATATTCAAAATCTATCCATCTTGAAATCAACTTTTCCATTACCTTACTCATATCATATTTATTTCCTGAATTGAATAAAATTTTTCTAAAACAAATGTTATGAACAAAAAGTCAAAACTGAGCTGTGGTTGAACTAGACGATCCTCTCATACAACAATACCTGTGTTCGTCGGCATTCATATAGATATGATGGTGTCATATCCATTGACGACATATCGTAGTGTCTTTCTATCTACCTACCACATGTTAAATAGAAATCCTTTTCTTTCCTCTCTGCTGCGGCTGTAGTTGAAAAGGACATTATTATGTATGCATGCATTAGATTTATATTATAATAATTTATTATTGTTCTTTCAATAAGAGAATTTTGTGTACTTAGAAATTATTTTTATATCTTTGGTTTTATCATTCCTTTCTTTATTCGAATAAAATACGTTTGAAAAAAAAATTATCGAATCATCAGAATGTTTGTTTTACAAAAGAAATGGGTGAAAATATTTTATGAACCTTCATTTAATTCCATTCTCCTTAAATACTCCGAAAAAATAAAGGAGTAATAATTAACTCCCGTATATATTTATCAAAGATAACAAAGTTCTTAAAAGGATTGGTAGGATTAATTATGGTACAGTAAATCTGGCATTTTGACTGGAAAAAATTACAATTGTGACTCTGAGGTTATAGATCGTTAGGGGGGCATGTAAATAACTTAAAAAAAAATTAAGAGAATTTTTCGTTCCGCTGTTTTTGAGAAAATCCAAAAAAATGGGAAAAAAAAATTTGGAATGCGTTTTTCTCAGAATCTATTGATTTAAGGGAAAAGTTTTTCAAATAAAAAATGTAGAAGACACTGTCAGCTACATTTTATGTCATTGGAGCAACGTCATACGAGTTAAATTACAAAAAGTAGGTGGCGTTAAAGTATCAAAAAAAGGGTTTTCCACGGTTTTCATTAAGAAAAGATGATTTTTTTGTAAAAGTGTAAATAAAAAAGTTGTTTGACTCAAAATTAGCTTCAACTTTTATTTACACAATTTTTTTGTAAAACTTACCGAACTCAATCTCAGTTTTGACAACTTAAGCATGCCATAAAAATTTCAGCTTGATATCTCTTTTCGTTTTTGAGTTATCGTAAAAACATTTTTTGAACACCTATACCCAAATTTTGTATATATCAATATTTCTTACAACTTTTGTTCATTTAAAATTTTCATTCATTTTATTTTTTAATAACAAATTTTTTTTCAATTTCATTGATACCATAAGGTTTCGGTGTAGACTGTTTCGTTTAGAAAAAAACTCATAACGTTTTTTACGATCCTCTTTTGGTAGATGTAAAAAATAAAGTTATGTATAGACACATAACTGTATCGAAATAATCAGTAGTTCAAAATCTATTCGAAATAAAACAGGACAAAGAAAAAAAAAGAACTGATATACATATAAAGAAACCGAAAAAACATAAGAAATATTCTAAAAATATATATCTTAGAAGATAAGGAATGTGAAATACGCGATTCGAATGTGTAAACAGTGAAATAAATTAATATATTACATAAACTTACTTATCGTAACAATATGGATATGAATTGTAGGTTTGGTGTCTTTGTGGTATTACATAAGTGCATAATAAAATATCATAATGGTTTGACAAAATATTTTATGCGCCATGCAGAACGTATTTCTTCACCACATTCCACTAAATAAAATAGTTTTCAATTTTAGTTTTCTGTTGCGGTATTACGACAGACAAACAAAAAGTTCAGGAAAACGAAATGGGCAAACAGTTTGAACTCTTACTTCAACTATTGTCAATTTTACCCTAAGTACTTAGAGTTTTCAACCCTCGAACTAAATAAAGGGGTGTTATAAGTTTGACCGCTATAAGTGTGTGTGTCTTTCTGTCTGCTGTGGCATCGTAGCGCCTAAATGGATGAACCAATTTTGATTTTCTGTTTGAAATATAATTTAATGATCTTTCAAATCGGCTTGATTTGAAAATGGCTTTCAGGAAAAAGGCAATTTAATGTAGAGTGTTCTTAGATATGTTTCAAATGCGAGTTTAAGGTTTTTTAAGTTTTGTAAATTTTACTTGTTGGATTGTTATAATCAACGTTTACTTGAATATGTATGTATCGTTCCTCACACACAGGGAGCGTTTATCACCAGTTTATTCAAATCAGTTTCTGCAATCGAGACGAAATTTCAATTTGAGATCAAAGGCGGAAGTTTAACTGACGACAAGTAAAACTTGAAGATTAATTTCAAATTCAATCGGGATTGTATTGAATCGGGAAAGAATAACTTAAATTTCAGATTTATTCTCAATGAAAAATGTTGAAATCGAAATTAATGGTTCTTGGTTTTTAAGTTAATCATAAACTTGGTGCAAGACTAGTTTGGTGAAAATGGTTATATCTAATTATTCATCATGAAGTAGGCAGTCAATACGCATAAGTTTATCCAATTTTCGTAATTGTTGGGTCTTTTTAATTTTTACTCAGTGGCCGCTATTTTTAGCCCCCGACTTAAAGAAGGGGTATTACATGTCTGTGTATTCCTTTAACATGTCTGTGTATTCCTTTAGCAGCTCCGATGCCATGAGTTTTTTAATTTATGAGTTAAATCTTAATCTCTCATATAAAATGTTCCCAAAAAAATGTAGGAATTACTAACGATTTATACCACCAAAATATTAATATTTTATTGAACTTGAAAAAATTTAAAAAAATGGAATATTTTTGTTTCTTTATAAATGCACTTTTTTACAGAATTGCTTCATACCAATGTAAAAATTTTATAAACTATGCATATTGAATCAAACAGACACCAGAAATATATCATAATACAAAAATATAATAATGTAAAGAATATAAAATTAATCTTACTTAGAGCAAGCAGTGAGAGTTAGCCATATTATTTCAATGACATTGTTGATATTATATTCATAAATTTTCTTAAAAATGGATTGTTTATACGTTTTTTAATATTCACTGCGTTGAATTTAGCTAATTTATTGAAATTTAGTCGGAATAAGTATTACATTTAATAATACAGAAAAAATTTTTATTAATTATATCGAAGTGCGTTGGCAGCGTAGAGTCGTAAAAATTGAACTATTTTATCATTTGTTTATAAATTATTAAAAGAAGGTAGCTCAACGCAAAGAAATAATAATAAACTTAAAGAAAATAGCCAAATTATTTCAATTTTTTTATTACCAAAAAAAAAAAAATTCGACGGGCGATATTTTCGAGGTATTTTGATAAACACAAAACTTCAATGTATTAGCAGTAAAGAAAGGTATAAAATGGATGTGTAGGCATTTGCATTACATAATTCCGAAAACGACGTAGCGAAACTTAATTGGATGAATCAGCTGAGGATTTATTTCTCCCCAATCAGCAAAGAACAGCTTAGAGGATTTCAAAACGCACGGTTGGTTAGCAGAAATTTAATGGGAGCTTGCAATAGTTCTTGAATCATGTACCTGGTGGGTCCGGGTAGCTTTTGTGAAAACTACGCTGAACTTATTTTATTAGCTCAAAGGCAATCATAAATCAATGAAATTGTAAACAAAATTATTTTAAATTGTTAGAGGTAATAACGTGATAAATAACATAGCCCATTTGGCCGCTGCTACATTGTCAGCAAAACCTTTAAAAAAATGGTCAAAAACAGTCTAAAACTGTTTTTGTTATCACCTGATAACTCTATCCGACTAATAATAATTTTTAGATTCAGCAAAAAGTATATCACTGTTTATATATGAATTAAAAATAAATTTAAAACATATACATATGATTTGTAAAACAAGTGAAAACAAACAATTGTCTGAGTGAACTGTTGAAATACCAAGTATAGACAAGGTTGATTACGCAATCGTTTATTTTGCACGTAATGTAAGTAAAGAAAAATGCATGTCACATACACACGCATAACTGATATTCTCATATAATACATACTATATGTATAATTTGCGCCCTCACGGGTAAACAGTAATGTTTTCGGAAAATTGTTTCAAACAAAAGTTGTTAATTTTTTTATAAGAAACTTTTTTTTATTTAAATTTTTCTTCTATCCATGGTTTACAAGAGATCCATTTGACATATGTTGCTCATTTACGAACTCGACCTCATGTCCTTAGCACGCTACCAAAAAATTCAGCTTGATATCTCTTTTCATTTTTCAGTTATTGTGTTTACAGACCTAAAGGAAGACGGACGGACAATCGAAATGGATTAATTTGGTAATTTTATGAACAACCAGTAAAGGCTTTGATTGCTTAAAATACCATCTTATCGTTGAAAGTCAAAAACATGCTGGTGTTGGTACAAAGTATATCAGACTTATACATACAATTTATTAGTGCTGTATAGTCTATATCAAAACTGAAATGTCGGGTGTTTCTTTTGAGTTAAAACGGGTAGTTAAACAAGGAGATCCACTCAGCCCAGATCTATGCAATAGTGCATTAGAATATGTCTTCGTCATGAATATGAATGGTGAGATTTTGTCAAACTTGAGGTTTGCAATTATTTCCAATTCACCAAATAAAACTTCAATCATGCTAAATCAACTAAATGACCATCTAAAACCTGCGGGCTTCACCATAAACTTTTCAAAATCAAAAATTATCATCAACGGTTCAATGATACCAATATCTGTAGATATTGGTATCGATTATGTAGAAGACTACGTGTACTTGGGTCAAATTGTATCTTTTAAAGATCGCTATAACAAAGAAATCCAACGTTGCTGCGCCAAAGCCTGGCAGAAATTTTGGTCTCTAAAAGAAGTCCAGGGAGGAGATTATTCTTTAAGGGTGAATTAAGCTCAGGTAATTTATACATGCATAACATCAGTTTTAACGTATGGATGTCAATCTTAGGCTCTAACAGACATGGTTAGTAATAAACTGGACATCTGCCAGAGAAGAATGGAACGCGATATTCTCAATATTACCCTTAGAGATAAAATTAGAAATAAGGAGATACGTTCTAAAACACAAGTACGCTCAGCGAAGTTTATTGCTAAAAAGCTAAAGTGGACCTGGACAGGACACATTTTACGATCAAAAACCGATCGATGGGCAAAACGAATTATATTCTGAACACCAAGAATGAAGAGTAGAAGAGATGGTCGGATGAGTTTAGAAACTACGGTGGAAATACATGGTCGAGAATTGCTACTGACAAACAAGCGTGGAGAAGCGCATTAGACATTCTGTCTTTATTGTGATAACATTAGCAAAATTGGTGTATTAGCCCGTACAACTTCGCATTTCCCTATAATTATTCTTATTTCTTTACTTTTTCTTTTGTGAAAGGAGAGGCCGTTGCTCATTTATTGGGAAGAAGGCTTATTATTATTATGAACAACCATATAAATAAAATTTTGTTTGGAGCATCAATATTTTTAAGCGTTACAAACTTGGGACTAAAATAAGTATACCTTGATATATATCATATATACATGGTATAAAAGAGAACTTAATACTTATTATTTATTATGATGTTTTTGAATGATGTTTTAAGTCGAGCCTACATAATTATTATCAATCACCATTATTCTATTTAGATACTGATAACCTTTTTTATATAATTATTTTCATAATGAAAATGACGTACATTTATTTTATAAATAAATTATTCATTTTTATAGACGGGAAGTAGATTTTTTATAGGTTTATCAATTCAAGGTTATAGAAGTTACAAATATCCGATAAAACTAAAAATATTTTTAGACCACATGCATTAATTTAAAAAAATTGTATCCATACACACCCGGATTTTATAAAAATTCCATAAATAAAAAATATTAAAAAGTTATCAACAGATTAATAAGTAAAATTATTTGATCAAGTATGGAAAATTTAAACTTGGAAAAGATTTTGTCGCTCAAAATCCGTTCCAAATATTCCAATGAACTTTTTATTGAAAAATAAACAGAAAATGAAAAAATTAATAATATCGTTTTTTTTTTATTTTGGGATCAAAATTTCCTTTAAAAGGAAATAATCACGTCATATCGTAAAATAGACAGTCTTACATTCAATGACGATTACCTATCTGAAAATTCGTTCCGAATTATATTTCTCGAGATATTATTACGCGATTATTTTCATCACAGAAATAAAAGTCAAAATTAAATGAACTGATAACGACATATCGTGAAATAGTTTCAAACAAAATATTTCGTACTTTTGCATTTTTCCAATAAGTTACAAAAATGTTTTCTTTATTCGCCATGTAACGGAAACATCTTTCCGTTAGCTATTAATTATTCAAGTAATTAACAGTACAAGGAATGCTGTGCCGTTGCATTTACCAAAACAACATAATTTGTATAAAATTCCATTCCGATTAATAAATTCATACTGTGAAGTTCGATTTATTATTTCGTGCAACTTTATATTTCAGAAGAAGATTTATTTCAAGGCATAATATTTTGGTTCCGGTACAGGGAATAGAACCCGAGTCTCCTGGGTGAGAGCCAGGTATCCTATATCCTAATAGTCACAAAAAACACTTTTAGGTCAATTTAAACCTGATAAATCGGTGTCATCGTCCGAAATCTCTTATGAATTATGATTTTCGAGATATTAGCTTCATAGGGCTAAAAGTTAATATTATAGTCTCGATTCAAAATCCTAGGAACTGATAACGTTATGTTGAAGTAGACACACAATACGTTCTTAACGTTAGCATTAATAATTATTATGAGATCGTTCTAATGCTGTCATTTATAGGGACTTTACTCATTATGGTGCAGCTTCAATAAAATACAGTTTTTAAAAAAGAAAATCATTTATTTATACAAAAAATATTTTAATACAAATTGATATTAATAAACAGATAATAAAATTAATTTATTTACTTCAATTAATTAATTTACAAATATTGTAAAACATTTTAAACATTTTTTTAATCACAAAACTAATTGCAATAATTATATAAAAATATTGATAAAAAAATAATCATTATTATAAAATTAAAATATTATAAAAAAATTTAATAAATTACTAAAAACAAATTTTAAATATCAATATAAAAAATTCAACTAAAATTTGATTAAAAATTAATCATACTTTGCAATGATTTTGTATGCAATTTAATTTGTTGAACAATATCACTATGCCAACGAATTTGTTGAAATTTATAGCCGATAAAATATGCGGCCACGCTTAATAAGAAACTGAGTAGGCATAAAGCAAATTTCCCTGGCCATGGTAATACTTTGAAAACATAGTAAATCCATCTGCCATATTCAAAATATGTACCCATTAATCTAGAATAAAAATTAAAATATATATTAAAAATAGTCATACAAGAGTTCTTTTTCAAAGTGTTATTATTAAACTTGGGGACACTGACTCAAAATTTCAAACCAATTGTTACATAATAGCAGTAGTCCATTAATGGGCCATATTACGTAAATATCCTGTAGCCAAAAAATAACGTCTAAAACAAATTATAATATTCATCCTTCGGTTAGTTTCCGGCGACCAGCGCTGTAGTTATCATTTTCCTTTTAACAATTACGCCATTCGATCTATTAACGAGTCGCCATAGTGTAACAATGAGACTGAAATTTTCTATTTTAAATCTAACTTTATGAAGTGGCAATTCGAGCAAAATGGGATTATTCTCACTAAAAAACCAAAAATTTACTTACACAGCAGTATAAACCACATGTACAGTTGCCAATACTGTTAATGCATCTTTATGATGAGGAAGATGCATTTTACAAAATAATAATTCCACAACAACAGGAATTATAATGACTGTGTGGAGTGCATGATTCAACCATGATGGAACCACGGCATCTAATACTTCAGATAATACTAATTCACGATCAATTGACCATAAAGTCCAAAACATACAAACCACAAACTAAAAAAAAAATTCAAAAATCATTATTTTATCCGAAATGTTTTCATTATTTAATGATAATTTATGAAATATTGAAGTTTTGGAAAACTTTATCTGTTTATTTTCAGACCTGTTTAAAAGACCTTCAATATTTCACAAACTCTCTGTTTTACAGAGAGACTTACAATTGTCGATGGGGCAACCAAACATGTAAATATGTATCCTTGTAACCTGTTTGTAAATATTTTAACACGTGATGAAACCCAAGGCTTGAATACCTTCTGGTGAATTGTTGCATTTACCAATGCTACCATTAAAAATAATATTTGAAATCCCTGGAAGGAATAAAAATAAATAAATTAGAAAATTTATTCTGGTTGGAAGTATTTGAATTTTAGGGGAAAATGACAAATATTAAGGTACAATTTTTATGTTTTGTTTACGTAGGTACATATTTACGTAGGTATACATTAAGGCTATAAATTTTAAACATTCTTTGATTGGCGTGAAACTTTATAATTTTAAATATTGATTGGTAAAAAAAAGATTTATAAAGAAAAGCAGTTTTGCAGATAAGAATGATTAAAGTTACAATTGAATTTCACTATGATTATACCCTTTACTCTATCGATTTAGTCTCAAACGAAAGAAAACTTTTCTTTCACCATTTTAATGAGAGGGTATTTTTACCTGCTCCGGAATTTTTCTTATTTCACTGTACATAGTTGAAAATGAAAATTGGGAAAATTAACAACATTTTCAAAAAATAAACCACTAATCAGGGCAGATAAAATATGAATACCTATAACATATCCAAATTTCAAATCGATAGAGTAAAGGGTATAATCGCAGTGCTTGAATTTCAACTGTAACTTTAACCATTCTTATCTGAAAACAATGCCACCCTTCCTAACCACCCTTCTCATAATTTTTTAAACAAAAACAATGCCATTAGGGGATATTCAGAACTTTCATATAAAAAACAGTGTTGATTAGGGGGTAGGTAAAATTGAAAAAATAAAAATTATTTGAAGTTTTGAAATCGATATGCGATTAACGAGTCCAATTTCGTTCTTCGTTAATCAACGGTTGTAATTATGAGAATTTTTCGATTAATATAAAAGAACTTTATTCGAATTTTTACCAATACATTCACTTTGCTTTTTTTATGCAATAGTTTTGATAAAATAGATATATAAGTATTTAACTTCTTACCACATTCCATCCAGTAAAAAATCGCTTTGAAAATAATTTTAAATCGTATGCACGTTGATCTTGCACTTTTGTCACATCCAAATTTTCACAAACATTAAATGCAATAATATGACTACATAAAATTGCTACACGATACAATTGCAAGAATGCCATTATAATACTTTACTTCTTGCTAAGGTCTAACAAGATTAATTAATCTAATTAAAATGAAATAACTATCGACTCTTTTTTATATTTAAATAATAAATAAATTTAAAAAATGTATAAAGATAACACAAAATGTTTGAAAAAAAAATCATAAATAATAATAATAATAATACGTTGTTATCGTTCCATGAAACTACCAGACGATTTGTTTTGGATGTCTTGAAATGATAAGATATAATGAGTATAACCAAAACATTTCATTCAATGCAGATCTGCTCCCGGATTTATAATCTTTTGGGGTTATTCAACCATTTTATAATATTAAATAATTTTGTTTGTTTAATATAAATAATGTGGCCTTAAAGTATTAAAAATGAGGTCATTCCAAAAATATTTAATTTTTTTCTTCAATTTTTTATAGTTTTATATTTTTGATTAGTTATTTTTTATCTACGGTCATAACTATAGGAGAGGCATAATCAATTAACCAGTCAAATATTAATAAACTAGAATTTTAGTAGGGTTTTTCAATTTTCGTTACTTAATTCGTTTAGTTAAAAATCCTTCAACTAGCGCTGCTTCCAAGACATATTCGAATTGTACCCAGTGATTAGTATTGTAAATAGCTTGTAGCATACAGAACACCTCTTTAGCTCCTCTTTCTTCATGGTATAGTTGTTGGGAAAAACTTCGACTCCATAATTCATGGATGAGCTGAAGTTGTGATATACTCTTATCTAAGGAATTATAATGTGTCTTCTGCAGACTTGAGACTATTTCAATACAAGTACAGTCATTATAGATAGATTAATAATATACCTTGGAATAAATAACTAAGGGTAAATATTTTTTTTTAAATCATAACTAAATAATGAAAAATGATCGAAATTTTTTTAAATACACCAAAAGAAAAGGATGGGAAAAAAGCTTTCAAAATACATCAAAATTTTGAGAATCATGTTAAAACTCACGCCATTTTGATTACACCGTATCCGAAAGCTCATTAGATACCTCTAAACCTGAATCGAAAATAAATTTTAAGGTAAATTATTCATATATACTTATTCGTCAATTCTGGGCATGTTACGCAAACATGAGTACAGATCCATAAAGAGAGCTGTAACATTTGGCAGAGAATAGATAATTACGAAACAAGTTTAAAAATTGAAACTGCTTTTGCAATATTTAATATATTTTTAATATATTTGAAGCATTACATGTTTCGTTTCAATCGAGTTCGTTAGTCTCCAGCCATGGGTACTAAAAACTAAAATTTAAGGGGACATGGATGAATAACTGACAAAAATATATCATTTTTGTTTTGAAATTGTTCAAAATTTGAAAGAGTTTTGTTCGGAAAGTAAGGGTTTTGTTTGATAGGTAATACAGAATCAAATTCAATTAATGTAAAAAACACAATGTTTTCATATAATAAATGATTTTGTTTTTTACTTGCCCACTTCCATAGACAAAGCCAATTTTGCAGATCTTATAAGGCATAAGTATTTCTCCCCTGCTCTCTCCCAAATGGTAGTATTTCGTTTTGATCTATTTTCATCTATCATGATGACAGACGAATGATTTATAGAAACAAACTAATTAAGTTGCAGACTATGAATACTTTTACTCAAGGCAAACTTTTTACACCCTCCACCAACCCTTTTATTTTGATTTTTTTTTTCTTTTAGGTCTCAGTTTTTTTGGATGCATTAGTGTTCAAAATTTTTCCCCGATCATTTTCGTACTTTTTTTTATCTTAAATTTGGGGAAAATTGAAAAAACTATTTATTTGTCATAAACATTGTGTTTTGAAAGCTACATAAAATTTTATTGAACATAGAATACATATGACAGATTGCAGCGAAAAATGAGTGAAAAATTTGAAAATTTGTTATATGTTAAAAGTCTGATTTTCAGCTGAAAATTATTCAAATGAAAATTATGAAATAATAAGTTTTTTACCAATACTCAACAAAATGTAGTTGGCAAAAGGTGGTCGCTTCGAAAATTGTGAAAATTTCTTTTATCACGTGACTGATTGTTATGAAAATAATGTTAATTATTCCAATGAAAGTTTTCAATGTAGCCCAAAAAATTAGTTATTTCTAATGTAGAATTTACGTAAACTCACTAAAAACCTTTTTTTTTTTCAGTTAAACAAATTTGCCCTCAACTTTGGGTAAAAGAAATATAAGAAAATGATCGGGGATAAAATCCTGAACACGATGCACATAAAAATAAACAGTAACCCATAAGAAAAAACGACCAGAGTAACGGCGAGATGATTTGTCTTCATTTCGCCATTTTATACCTTATGCAGGCTACGCTCTCTTTGGCAGTCGGGTAATAAACGTATAACTTTTTAAAAAAATTTTGTAATCCTTTTCTTTATTTTGATACCCTACTCGATACCTAGCGTATTACTATTTCGCGCCCAAAAATCCACCTTTTTTTTAAATCTATAAGAACATTTGAGCTTTTTAAGACGAATATAACTTTTAGGTATAGTACTGATGAAATCCATTCAGCCATTTGGAAGAGGTAATAAAGAAATGCAAATTATTTTTTGTATATTTCAAAATAATATACAAGATTCGCGCGAAAAACATAATTACTCCTTGACAGTCGGGTAAAAATAGATCATTATCTATTTCTCATCAAAATAAATTATCTTTACATATTGCACAATAATATAAATAGCGTAATAGTAATAGGGTTAAATATTATTTAAAATTTTACATTTTTTTAATAATTCTAAATGACGTAGTATATTATAAAACCAAAGTTAATTACAGACACTAACGAATCATGATGTATATAGTCCTTAGGGGCTAGACCAATAACCCTCAATTTAGTAAAGTGTTGTACTCATTGATAAATTATAGTAAAATTTATTTTCTGTTACTTAGCTTAATATAAATCAAAGATAATATAAATATTTTACTGATAAAAATTTATATAAATCGTAAATATCGCTCAAAATATTCGTTACAGGAAGAAAGGTTTGAGGTAAAATTTAGTTTAGAAGACTAATTTTGAACTTATTGCATTTTTAAAAAAAGGCCAAATTATTCATTGTCTATATGAGAAGTCGAAGGCTAAATTATGTAATTAAAATCGCTTAACGTAATCACAGCAATCAAATTCAAATGTGATTATTTATATGAAACCTGTGAAACTAACTAATATATTGTGAAGAGTAATTTGGAAATTTGGAACCAATTTTAGACGGTGCTATTCGTCTCGCCGATAGATTTCAATATAAATTATCAGAAATTATTTTTTTCCGATTTAATTCAATTCATTTCGATTCAATATTTTAAATTCAATACTAATCAATACATGAGTAATAAATTGCAATGTTTTTCTTAGACCGGCGATCGGATACTCTTGATTTAATACTTTTCTAGAACGTGTGACATCTTAGCCCTTGTGTGCGCGAACAACTCCTTTTCTGTTAATACGCACCCGGGGTATCCGAGTACCCTCCTCCAATTTTAATTACGTACTCTTCAGATGTGAACAGAATAATTATAGATCGATTTAATTAATTGTGTGATCATAATTAAAAAGTAATTAAGCTATATTCAAATAGCTTAATTGAATATAGCTTCAATATTCAATTAAGCTATATTCAACGTGAATGTTAAAAAGTAATGTCCATTTTTAATTATGTTTAATAATAGGGATGATGACTTCACTGAACAGACTGAAAATTAAAGTTGATTGTTGAAAATGTTTAGAAGTATGCAAAATATGAACGTTTAAAACTCCTAATTAAACAAAGAGTAAGATATAGATTAGTGACGTCATTGATCGAAATGACCATAGAGATTACATATAAAACTCGCTTTGCGTGAAAAAGGCGGACAACAATCTTTGAATGCTTATCATTTTTTCGTTTTTTAATCAATTATTGAATTTATTCACTCATTATTAACCAATATTACCTCAATGGAACATTTATTAACATTAACATTGATTTACAGGCATTTTGTTTTCGAAACAAATAGTATGGGAATCTTTTCATGAAGTGTTAAACATGCTAGATCCGGAAGAACAGATCGAAAATTTTTTTCAAAGAATTTCAAACAAAAATGCGACGAGATGAGTACTCGGTACTCGGATAAGAACACACGCCTTAACGTAAACTGTGCATATTGATCCGCTTACATACATACACATCCAAACCTACATTTTTTTCGACATTGTAGTTTTATGGATACAAAATTGTTAATTTACATTTTCAGGGTGAAAGCACGAATTTTCTATCAGAAAGTTAATAATAATGTTATCAGCATGTATCATCAAACCAATAACATATTTATTTTAATTAGTCTAGACTCAGATACGAGAGAGGAATAATGAATTATTTTTCTATTTAATATCATCACAATTTATAAATTTATTTCCGTAATTAATTGAACATAAAGCTTTGTAATGGCTTCATTAATTACTCTTCAGTTTAATACTCTCGAAATAATATAATTTCTACATTTTGTTTTAATTAATCACATTTTTTTTAAGCACTACATCAGAAGATATGTTATTATGATCTTTAGATTAAAATAAAAGGCATATTTCAGTTTTCAAGATGACATGACGTTAGGTAGCTTTACAACACTAAAATTTAAAATTATGTGAAATGAGACCCTAAAATATTGGAATATCTACAAATAAACTTTAAAACTAATCCAATTTTTAAGACTGATTATAGAAATGATTTTTATTAAAATCGAAGGGTATTTGGAAGAATGCTTCTTTTCGTGGCTCATGTTATGCCTAAAAGTACAATAGAGATTTTAAATCTTCATCTCTAATGACGCAATTATAAAGATGTATCTACATTTTTATATTCTACTAGAGCATTAGCAGAAAAAACATTACTTAAAAGCTTCTCCCCATTATTCCATCTCTTGAAAGCCTGTCAAAAAAATAGCTGTCTATTACTGTTAGAAATAACAATATTTTTTCATATTCAAAGGTAAACAGCTACCAGCTCCAGGCTAATAATTTTTATCATCGGAGCAAGAACTTGATACCATTAGCGATTCATTCTGAGCGTCGATATATCAGTAGCGACATTGCCTATTCCCCTCCAGATTATTTCCCCCATCTAAAATGTTGAGTACTCCCGTCTAAAAACATTCATTGATGCGATTATCATGCATATAAAATTCATAAAATTAAAGACATAACCAGGAAAGACAATTGTAAGTCCAGGAACTTCCTTAATCTATAGAACTCGGCATTTATTCCTGCCTGATCTTATTACAACTTTACACGGCGTGATCTTGTCTCTGCGAAAGAATCTGTTAGCATTAAAGTCCATCTCAAAGGTACCTAGTTATTATATTCAATGTCTAGAATCGCGAGGTCCTAGGTAGACGTGCCTGACTCATTGATAGAAAAAGTTTTTTACTATTTTCAACGCAGATAGAGTTTTACTGAGGCTTCGCTCGCTGCTGTAGTTGGGAATGAGCCGTATGTCTCAAAGCTATACTAATATTAGTAAGGCTCCTTGCAAGTTATGATTTCACAAATGATATAACAAGTCGAGTGAACTTGCTTTTTCATTAATTTCGGTTACTACCTCTTTAAATACGGCAAATTTTTATCAAAAGTCACCTGCTTTCAAGTCTTTTGAATATTTTCATATTAGATCGGTTCCATTTATCTATGCTGATCTTTGGATCCAACATGGGATAAGTTCATAAATCAACTTAGGCTGTGCTCAAAAACCTACTGGGAGTTTTAAAATATTTTTTTTAAATACATTATATTATGATTTCCGAGACAAGTTGCCCGAATTGCCCCTCCCCCTACATCTTGGGCTAACAGCTACAACAACGACTAACCAAATTTTCATAGTTCAAATATTTCAGCTATTTACAATAAAAAAGCATTTTGTCTAGATTTTGACCAAATTTTTTGGTCATAAAATTTTAATCTTCAATCCATCACTGCTAATGCCTTTGATATTGTTAATGCTACCTAAAAAAAGGAGAACAATGATATTTTCCGTAAGTATGCACAAGAAACATGTCATGTCACTTCACCTACAGAAATAATGGCATCTATCTAAGTCTTAAACGATTCAATTTTGGATACCTATTGGTTAAAATGGCGTATGTATAAACCCTCGTTTCTCAACCTGCAATTTAGTTTAAGGTGTGTATTTACCACTTATTGATGTAAATATGAATATTATGACTTACTATTTAACGCAACTCTAGCAAATGATCAAAATTTTGCTGATCTCGTCTGGCTCTTGGATAATAAAAACAATGCTGTTTCTTTAAACAAATTTAATGATATTTAAAACCAGGTAAGCAACATGTTAAGTATTTTGTATGTAATAAAATGCACAATACATTAGAATACAAGCGTTGTATAAAGTAAAATATGCTTCCAAAATGTTAAAACTGGAAATATTGTATAAAACCAGAGTCCTGTAAAATACTTTATAGCATATATCGAACAAATAAGACAAAAATATAAATTATATAAAAAACATTCCGATACCGGGAATCGAACCCGAGCCTCCTGGGTGAAAGCCAAGTATCCTAGCCACTAGACCATATCGGAGTTGCTTAAATACTACATAGTTTACGTATTGTTCTACCTTTAACAATAAGTTTTCATTGCTCATCTGCGGATTAAAATTAAGTGGGTTTAAACCAGGTTAACTATGAAGTACCCTTATTTAAAATACAATTTTTTATCCTTGGCCTGTAAGATAAGAAGGAACACTTTCATACAGTTGAGATACTTTTTAATGTAATGTATAAAAGTGAAATGAATTTTTAGCACATTTTATCGACAGTTACAAAAGACGTTTAATTTTAAAGTAACGCTGCGCTGTAAAAATACGCCAACTCTTGTTTCGTTGAAGGTTGTAGATGCATTCCTCTGCCGCTATTATGGGAAATAACATATATTAATCCAACTAATAGATACAAATGAAGAATAAATAAAATTAAATTATTTTGCAAAATTTCCACAAAATTTTTTAATTTTAAATAATTTAAAATAATATTGTTACAATTGTTTTAACCATTATCAAACAATAATTTATTGACCATTTATTGTTTGATAATGGCCGTAGTTTCTTTTAAAATATTTAATATATATAGTATAAATTTTGCAAGATAATTTAGTTTTATTTATTTATCATGGAATTTCACAAATTAACGCTCGAAAAAATTAATAGAGTTCGAAATGGTCAACGTGTATGATAGCCTACATAAAGCTTCTGTACGTTTATGCCTATTGTACGAATTTGCCTAATTTTCCCCTATGGATGGGTAAACGCGTGTGTGAATTTTATCAAAATCCTCCCAACTGAAAAATCTAAAGTTTCTGAAGAAGCATATCATTCTAGTTTCAGACACAAGTTAGCATGACATGGGTGTTAATTAAGCATATAAGCTTTTATCAATAGAAAATTTTTCAATTTTCTCCAAAGCTGTTATAAATAGTCTTCAGTAGTCTTTTACAAATATAGCTCATTAAATTCATCTTTTTAAGCCTACCTCCCTCACTTTTTGCATGTGATCTATACAAATATTAAATCAATATTCCTAAAATCCATATAGATCCTCACTAGAAAAAACAAAAAATTAAAATCGATAATTAAAAATGTATGCCAGCCATTTGCTAGACACCTATAAATTTGTACTAATTGTTTTGCTACGATTATTTTTATATTTTCACTTATGCCGCTTTATACGAAAATTTATAAATTGTAGTACCAATACATACATTAAAAACAGTTAAATGTCTACAGTGAATGATAACTCCTAAATGTGGATCATCTGCAGGTCTTATTCCACTCGAATAATTGGATAAAATTTTAATCACCAATAAATAGTATGTACATACAAAATACATACACAACTAAGCAACCCTAGCATTTTTACTTTAATTTCAAAATAAAAATAAACATGAATGAAATTTATTATTTGATTTTCCATTAACCCCATAAATAATCAGATAAATTTCTAATAGAGTTTTCGGAAAATCACTCATGCTTATCATTAAATAAGATACATAATAAAAAAAACCTGCCAATTATATTAGAAGCACTTTGATAAACGTACCTCCTCCCCTTTGAAGGTGATACCTCGAAACCAAAAATTTCAAAATTCAGATTACTTGAATGTGCCTATTTTAAAACATGACAATCCTAAGAGAAAGAATCCTCACATGCCTTGGCCATATAGTCACGCAAGATTTATTTACAAAATTCATTGACACACTCAGATCCGATATGGTCTAGTGGCTAGGATACCTGGCTTTCACCCAGGAGGCTCGGGTTCGATTCCCGGTATCGGAATTGTTTTTTTAACTCTCAACATTTTAGTCTTTGAAAATCAACATTACAGTCTTTGAAAAGCAAAGTAACATTAATTTCCTTTTTTCAGATTCGATCCATTATTCTGAGAAAAATATCCACGAACAGGAGGTTTATTGATATTTTAGAGGGGACAAGATAAGAAAAAATGTGGCCACAAATCAATTTCAAAAATATTAGTTTAAAACAAGTGAAAACAAACAATTGACTGAGTTAATTGTTGAAATACCATGCATAGTCAGTGTTGATTTCTTTATCACATTACACATACAAACATGTGACACATACATAACTGATAATCAAGTATAGTACATATTATAAAATTTCCGCCTAATTGGCGCCCTCACGGGTAAACAGTGATGTTTACGAAAAAATGTTTCAAACAAAAGTTGTTTAATTTTTGATAAGAAACATTTTTTACATTTAAACTTTTGTTCTATCTCTAACGATTTACAAGATGGGTCCTACGGACCCAAGACCCAATTGACCTATGATGCTCATTTACGAACTTGACCTCACTTTTTACGTCCTGAGTACGCTGTAAAAATTTCAGCTCCATATCTTTTTTCGTTTTTGAGTTATCGTGTCCTTAGACGGACGGAAGGACGGACAACCGGAAATGGACTAATTAGGTGATTTTATGAACACCTATGACAAAATTTTTTTCCTAGCATCATTATTTTTAAGCGTTACAAACTTGGGACTAAACTTAATATACTATGTATATTTCATATATACATGGTATAAAAAGACTTCAACAAACACACCTACTTTTAAGTAAGGTATGACAATTTGTTTGTTAGGCAACACCTACTACTTATCGTTAATTTTATTGCCAACACTAAAATAAATGTAAAGGAAATTTTTTTTTTTTTTTTTTTTTTTTTTATTGTTTTTAAAAATTGAAAGAATTAGGTGGAAAGTTTATTTATCTTAGAGAGTTAGAAAAAGGATAAGCGGATTTAATTTACTGATGATGTGGCAAACTGTTTTTAACATTACGAGAAATTTTCAGCCACGTCCCTATCCGTTGCAAAAAACTTTTTTTTTTTCATATTTGGCTCTCAACTTTGACTAACCGTCTCCGGTTGACTGACTGATGTTTTGGCAAAAGGTTCTTAACATTCTGACAAAACACCAGCCACCTACCTAGTCATGGAAAAAATAAATTTGTTCGAGTAACCTTGAATCTTCATTTTCCGCTACAGAAAACTCACGTACGTGTTCGAGAGTAAAACTTGCATGTCCTTCTTGCTCTAGAGTAACGAGTTTGGACTGATTATATATCGAATTTTACCGTTTATTTTGGACACCAGAAACCTCGTAGACCAATTCTGATACGATATTCGTGTTCAGCGACCCCAAAAACCCTCGAGAACCAAATTGGAATCATTTTCATCACTAATAATGACAGAATTGTTAATTTAGTATATTTACGGTTAATTTAAAATGAAATTATGAAATGCAAAATCGGATATTTTCACAAAATTTCCTGACGGTCTATCGAATGGAATGCAGAAATCCGCATTGAAATCCGTCTTACTGTTCAAATTTTTCAATATGAGATAATAAACGGTGGTCGTATAAAAATTTTACATCATTGTGTAATAATACGCAATGGGAAAACCCTAAAGAAACAAGTTTTAATAATAACATTGTGCAATACTAGAAATGTACATAAACAGGAGACACTTTGATGTTAGTTATAATTGATCGGGAAGTTTGAACTATTCAATAATACTGTAAATTACTTAATTTATTTTAATTCATTGTTGTGTATTCCTGTGATTTATGATGGTTATCCTGTAAAATATTTGTGGTGAAGAATCATCATAACCTCACTTTTAAAAAGGTAAGCAAATATTTTCTTTCGCTGAAATTATTGCTTTTATTAAGCCAATTTTGTTGTTTTATTTAATTTTGTAGGTATTTGAATAATCATGTTTAAAATATGGACGTAATTAAAATTTATGATTCATATTTACTTTGTTTATTTTCTAATCAATTCTTAACGCATCGATCACTAAAACTGAAGCTTGAATTTTTTTATCCCTAAAAACTAAATTATTAAAAAAACTTAAAAGATTTCATCTGATCTGGTTTGATGGGGCTACAAAGTAAAGAATACACTTTTCAAAAATTAGAAAAAGCGATTCTGATAAGATAAGAATTTTATATGTATAAGATTTTGCATTTTGATGAGGTATCGTTTCGAATTTAAATTTTTATTTTGGTATTCTACCTCTTACCGTTTAGAATCTAAATTGACTATTAAAGCAACCCGAAGAACTAGAGGCCCAATCTGAAGTCAGAACATGATGTCCCCCACCAGAACACAATTTTTTTTTGGAGTAACTGTTTGGTTGGTTAACTAAAAAACGTACTATTAGAGCTCCGTACACTTAGCAGATAAAATTGTTATTTTTCACTCAAACTACTTCCATTCATTTTGGAATCTTTTGGGAGGATTTGGAAATATAATTTTAGAATTTGGGAATTATTAGTTTTCCTGTAATTAATGATTCTTTTTTCAGCGAATAGTTAGCAGGTAGAAAATTAAATCCACTTAATTTGTATGTAATTCGAAAGGAAATCATTTGGGAATTACGATAAACACGGTTTCAGAGTTTGAGAATGTATAATTAATTAATTACACCTATTTTTTAAGTTGATTTAAAGGTTATATTAATTAACCGCACACCTGAACCATTAATTGTTATATAGCAGTATGGCGCCAATATTCAAATATTACTGAATAATTTTATTTTTTTCATTTATTTAAATGTTAGGTTTTATTTTACATTAAAACCATTCTTATTCAATTGGGAATTGTTTAAAAAGATTTAGGAATATAATTTTATTATTTAGGACTGATTAGTTTTCATGTAATTAATTAGTTTTTCAAAGCGTATACTTAGCAGGTCAAAAATTAAATTTTCACCATTTTTATGTTATTTAATAATAATTTACATGGAGACTAATCTAATTTATTTGGGAATTACATTAAACACGGTTTCATCATTTGGGACAGTATAATTAATTAATTAATTACATTTATTTTTTAGTTGATTTTTTATGGTTATATGAATGGCGGCAATATTCAAATGTTACATCATTTAGAATAATTCCCAAATTCTAAAATTATATTCCTAAATCCTCCCAAACGATTCCCAGATGAATGGAAATAATTTGAGTGAAAAATAACAATTTTATCTGCTAAGTATACGGAGCTTACTATTAGCCATTATTGATTAAAATGACCCATCCAGCTTCAGACAATCTTTTTGTTTCTTAACGATTAAATTAAATTCATATGAACTTTATTCATATAATTCATTTTGTTAATCTGCCATTTTGTCTTTTCAGGTTCTTTTATAGTGAAAGGGTAATGCAATATTTGCTCTCAAGAAAAAGTCATATCTTCAAAGTAACCCGGGATAATTATTTTATTGAAAATGATTCCCGATTATCTAGAAGAATTTAAAGTATGGGAGCTTTGGGAGTTACCAGATGATGAAGAATTTTATACTTATGAATTACAATCTTGGGAAGAAGAAGAAAAGATAATAGAATTAAATGATGACAAATCTTTTTTAAAGGCGTGGGAACTTTGGAAAACAGCCGAAGATCAAACTGAAAATGAATCACGTATGAAAGCTTTTGAACGACTGGAAAATTGTGGAGAACAGTTATTTCTAGAATTTTTATACTTAACAACTATTCCCAATGTTTATCCATATGGATTAAAGGAATTACATCTTGCAGATAATCATTTAAAACAAATTCCAGATAATTTACCTGAAACACTTGAAATTCTAAATATGGATAGTAATCAAGTGTACAGAATTCCAGAAAAATTACCATCCAATTTACGGGAATTACTATTGCTTAAGAATTACATAAGAAGTATTCCAGAAACATTACCTGATTCAATAACACTTTTAAATTTATGCAATAACAAGATTGACATATTACCCAATAAATTACCCAAAAGTTTAAAAACATTAAGTGTGTGTGAGAATCGATTAACAAGTCTTCCAGAAAATTTACCTGAAACCTTAGAAGAATTAGAAGTAAGATCAAATAAACTTACGTGCTTGCCAAATAATTTACCAAAATCATTACGTTCGATTTTCGCAGATTTTAATGCAATACAATTTTTACCCAAAAAATTACCTGAAATGTTAAAAACAATTACTATTAAATCTAATAACTTAACTTGCTTACCAGAACAATTACCCAAATCGTTAGAAAAACTACACATTTCGTGTAATAAAATAACCGAACCAAAATTAGATTTTGAATCCTTAATTGAATTGTACATTGAAAATAATGGCATTGAAACAATACCTGAAGATAATTTTAATTTACCTAAATTAAAAACGTTTTTCGTTTCGGATAATAAATTAAAAATGTTACCGAAAAATTTACCCGAAACATTAGAATGGTTATACGCATGTAATAATGAGTTTACAGAAATTGATTTACCAAAATCCTTAAAAAATTTGGATTTGGATGATAATAATATAACTACTTTATCAGCAGAATTACCTCCAAATTTGGAACGAATGAGTTTAAACTATAATAAACTTACGGAAATTCCTACAGAATTGCCCGAATCATTAGAATCATTATCTTTATACGATAATCTGATCACTGAGGTATCA
The DNA here is from genome assembly GCF_905475395.1 of Chrysoperla carnea. Taxonomy (NCBI): domain Eukaryota; kingdom Metazoa; phylum Arthropoda; class Insecta; order Neuroptera; family Chrysopidae; genus Chrysoperla; species Chrysoperla carnea. The sequence continues at coordinate 50,240,124 of NC_058341.1, forward strand.
CCAAACATTGAAAATTTCCCCAATACTACATTTTATCTGGGAGAAAATCCACTATCTGAGACCAGTTTGGAGTATTTACGGTGGTTAATTCTTACTACAGGTCGTCAAAATATTTGTTTTAATGGTAGTCATGAGTATTATTTAAACTTTGTTGAAGCAGGAGCATTAATTGAAGAAATTCCAAATTGGTTGGATACGGAATTAATTCATCCATATTGGAACACCATTTCTGAGGAAATAACCGCTAGACCGTTTTCTCGTTTATTGTATCGAATACGACAAACACCAAATTTTGAAGTTGCACAATTTAAAGAAGATATGTCAAAATGGTTATGTTTATTAGGAGAAGATAATAATTCCAAGCAAAAGTTGCGTGAAAAAATATTTTTAGTGGCGGCAGAGGCGAATGAGTCATGCGATCATCGTGTTGTTTGGTCCTTAAATCAAATGAAAATACTAAGCATCGCTCAAGAGGTGGAATTGGGTAAATATGACAATAAAATGGAAGAATTGATAAGATTAGCTCGTGGAATGTATCGATTAAATGTTTTGGATCAAATTTCAAGACAAACAGTACGAAACTTAGAAAATGCTTGTGATGAAACCGAAATATATTTAGAATATCAAATTCGTTTACGTGAGGTATTCGATTTACCAATTGGCACATCGAAAATGAATGAACATTATTCATTTGTTTTACCCGATGAAGATATTGAACATGCTGTGAAAGAAATAGTTAATAAAGAACGAATTGAATTTATTGATTATTTATTACTTGATTGGCAACCTTGGAAAGAGGTCCTTAAACGATGGAATGATGATCAATTCGTAAAATGTGAAAATGATATTAGAAATGAAGAATTTTTTAAACAAACATTGGACAAACGAAAAATGGAATATTTATTAGAAACAAATATGTCAGATGAACTTCCGTTGGACGTTGAAATTCAACTTGGCTCTCAAGTTCAACGTCAAATTGAAAAAGATACTTGGTTGAAACTAACGAATGAATTCTTGGAAAGTAAAAACTTAGGAAATATAGAAAGACTGTGATTCGATTTTGAAGAAAAATGTAACCGGGCTGTGATATTAATTTTTAATCAACTTTAAAAAGTTACATTTTAGTTTTTAATATAAGGCAGATAAAATCTAAATGTTACAAATTTAAAAAAATTATTGATATTTGAATAATAATTTATAGTCTAAGATCCCAATTAGGATCGACCTTCACCCATCTGTTTACCGGATGAAAGTTATTTTTTATGAAATATAAAATGTTAACAAATATCCCTGCAATGGGTTGCCTAAAAAAATGTGGTCCAGACTACTTTTAGTGAAAATATCAAGAGTAAAATTTTTAGAAATTTTTCACTGACTTTCATATCTAACGAATTTTGATCTACTCGAAAGTAAAAGCCATAAAGAATATGCAGCAGCTATGCTGTCTACCTCTTTTCGTTCACTATTTTCGCATTTATACAAGTTGTGAATAGTAATTACGTTCATCTGTTAATTCATTGCCTCACATATATAAATAAAGATAATTTTATTGCAAATACGGTGCTATATGATTGTCCACAAAATATCAGTCAAAAAATAAAATTTACAAGCTTTCCAAGTTTTGATATTTTTATTAAAAGTTGTCTGGACCATATTTTTTAGGGCAACCCACAACAGGGATATTTGTAAATATTTTACATTTCATAAAAAATAACTTTCATTCGGTAAACAGATGGGTGAAGGTCGACCTTAATTCGGATCTTGTACTATTATTAATTAAAAAATTTCTTGTATTTTTATTTTTATACACCCTGTACATATGTAATTTATATCAAGATTTGCTAAGTTTGTAATGCCCGCATATATATAGTCTCCCTGTGGCTACGTTCTTGGTTTAAAAAGAGTCAAAATGGAAAACTAAGTTACTTAATATTGTATTCATTCAAAAATTTCTATTAATAGTCCGTTACAAACGAATGCGCTATGTGTTTACTGGTGTATCGGGGTTAAATTTTACCTCCACCATGCCACATTTGATATTGGATTAATTTGGTATTCTGGAACAATCCTCTTCTAATGTATATCTATCAAACGTCACAGGAAACAGCACAGCGAGCGGGAAGTTGGCCCCCGCATATATAAAGCCTACGTGTGTTTTTGTTCTTGGTTAAAAAAGAGTGAAAATAGAAAACTAAGCTACTTTATAAGTAATCTTTCAAAAAATTCTATTAATAGTCCTTTACAAACGAACGCTGTGTTCACTCTTATATCGGGGTATTTTTAGTTTTCCGTGTTGTTTTGGAAGCACGTCCATTTTTAATCAGCATGCTAAATAACACCACATATTAAAAATTATTAATAAACAGAATATTTTGAGAGTATACAGCTTAAAATTGAAACATAAATATATACTGAATATTCAATATTTATAAACAAAGACTGAAAATAGGTACATGTTTACATTCAAATTGTAGCTATTTACGCGCTAACGTTATTTATACTTTAGTACATGCTATTTATGCAATATCAGATCAGGGTCGAATATCAAATTTTTTGAGAACAGTCTGATTTTATTCGTAATTTAATTTAGAAACAAGTGAAAACAAACAATTGACTGAGTTAATTGTTGAAATACCATGTATAGACAGTTTTGATTTCTTTATCACATAACACATACAAACATGTGACACATACATAACTGATAATCAAGTAAAGTACATATTATAAAATTTCCGCCTAATTGGCGCCCTCACGGGTAAACAGTGATGTTTACGAAAAAATGTTTCAAACAAAAGTTGTTTAATTTTTGATAAGGAACATTTTTTACATTTAAACTTTTGTACTATCTCTAACGGTTTACAAGTGGATCCTACGGACCCAAGACCCAATTGACCTATGATGCTCATTTACGAACTTGACCTCACTTTTTACGTCCTGAGTACGCTGTAAAAATTCAGCTCGATATCTTTTTTCGTTTTTGAGTTATCGTGTCCACAGACGGACGGACGGACAACCTGAAATGGACAAATTAGGTGATTTTATGAACACCTATGACAAAATTTTTTTCCTAGCATCAATATTTTTAAGCGTTACAAACTTTGGACTAAACTTAATATACTATGTATATTTCATATATACATGGTATAAAAAAAGTGGCAGAATATTCAACTGCAATTAATTTTGTATATATTATACTTACTAATGTTAAGTCGATGTAAATACCTTATTTATGCCTCGATTAGTCTCAAGAGCGAGTATATATTTAGATGTCAACAGTTCGAAATTTTATACTAGTGAATTTTACAAAATTTAAAAACCCCGGCCAATTTTTCGAATACGGAACCCTAAACTAGCACTTGAAGCATATCTAAGAATACTCTCCATCAAATTATCTTTTTCCTTAGGACCTTCTCCAAACTGAATTAGAACCGAATTAGAGGATCATAACCAATTTTTTTTATTGTTCCGGGTACGGAACCCTAAACTCGCACTTGAAACATAGTTAAAAACACTCTCCATTAAATAACCTTTCAAACGAAACAAAAGAAATCAAAATCGGTTCAGACAGGATATTTCCGTTGAAATCTGAAAGTCAAAATTTTCACGATTACAATACTTTCTTTACTCCGATCAAAGAAGTATAAACTTGAATAAGTTCATTGTACCATTTGTTAATTAGTTAAGAAATCGACTGAAATCGTATGCTACAGGTACGGAAAATTTGTAAAATTAAGTAGATTTTTGTGCAAAAAGTTAGTTGACACTCCATTTCCTTTGTGTGAACAAGGAATTAATGAATTTTGTAAATAATTTTTATACATTTATTAATTAATTTCTGTATTTTTATTTACAGTAAATATATAAATCAAAACAAAAATTTTACATTGTATACAAGATATTAATTATTAATTAATTTACTAGAAAAGTTTTTTAAACAAATAATAATAATCGTAAAATATATCAAATAAAAATACTGTGCATATCAGATTAGTTTTTCATGATTATATTTGGATCGAAGAAATCACTGCTTAAAAACTTTCAAGAAAAAATTAAAACTGTTCAAATAGATAAAAATCCCAGAGATCCAAAAATAATCAAAGTCTTTTAAAACAATTGAAAAAATCAGAAAAGTAAAGTTGGATTTTTTAAATAAATTATTATTTTATATAAATAAGTTTGTATTTTACGATTTCGACTTTTTCAATAATTTACAAAGACAAGAAACCGCAAGATATTGTAAATGTTGATTAAACTACATAAAAACTTAACATTTAAAAAATATACATTCATTGATTTTTTAATAATCAAAATTTGTAAATTTTACAGGAGCGTAGTCAGTGAATAGTACTGTTTTTTCTTCTAGAATATGTTTCGAATTAAAAAGAAGTCCGTTTATGAATGTATTTAAAGTGACACAATAGATATAAAATTTTATTCGCCTTTTATATCCAGAGATTTTAAACGATTAACAAGCTGTACTTTTTAACTATTTTTGAACTATATAGAATGCCCAAAAAATTATATACGCTGATGAAATTTAAAGATGTACCAACTCAACTCACAATTACTCGTTTGTGAGATTAATTTGAGAAAGAAAAAACTGTCTGGATATTCTGGATAACCATTCTGGAATACCGCAATATTCCTCCGACACCAAAGAAAAGTTATCTGAAAAAAAGTTGCTGCAATCTCCTATAAAATGAGTTCCGCAAACTCCTTTTGTCTATGGGATCACGTCAAATACAATCTTTATAGCGCCGACCAATTATAATTGGTTATCTGCATTATCTGAACGATTTCGAAAAATGAATGGCACTCTGTACTATAGACTAATGATATGATTCTATATATTTTTCTGACTGATTAGTTTTTCCGCCAAAAACGGAAAACATCCGCCAAAATCAAAAAGAAAAATCAAGAATTGCGTTCGGCTAACTACGATCCTGTATTATAAGTGGAAAAAAACAACAAATTTTCTAATCAAAATATTATAAAAGTATTGCTTCTAGATACATTCCATAGCATTTTACAAATTTTGATAAATTATAAAATAAATAAAGAAAAAACACAACAATTCGCTCTAGAATGTTTTAAACTCTTTCAACTAAACAAAGAAAAATTTCATCTTTTTTGATTGCTTTATGCAGAGAAATTAACTCTAAGGTGCGTAAGAGCATATTATCATGTTTATAGCATGATTTTTTTTTATTCCTTATCTAATGTATCTGGATTTGCATCATTATCTTGCATTAATTCATCAGTCTGTTAAAAATATACAAAAAAAAAATTTTTAAATACCTTCAGCAAATTTGCTAAGTTAATAACACTCAGAAAATTAAAAAGTTTCCAAGTACATATCTAAAATAATAGTTTTTTACTATCGCGATCGTAATTCGATAACAGGAAAGAAAAAATGGTATACAAATATTTCGACATTTTTAAATTTGTTTCATGCATTGTTTGGCGGGCGATTTCCAATGAGTTTCGTCATAAACACTTATTGATAAATAAAATGTAAATTGAACATATACAACTTCAAGACATCCCATTTTTACAACATCCCTGGTAATTATCCCAGGAAAATGTCAAAGATAATTTTAAAGGCCCATAAATAAACCACATTTAAGATATTTAAAAGTGAATTTAGACTATAATTAAACGAATATTTAAAAAAAATGGAAACTTCTTAATTGACATTATAACGTTATTTCAAAACTTACCTCATCGTTTTTAGCAATTTCGCTTGTACTTTCAACTTTATCTTCATACGATCCAACACTATCATCATCACTAATATTACCCTCTTTACCTTCAACCGGCCCATGGCTTGTGGAAGGTTCAATTTCATCTCCATCAACTACATCACCATCACCAGTGTTTGCAGCATTACTTTCTTGAGCGGGACATTCAAGATGGACACAATGGAAAACCTAAAAAAAATCGATTTAGCTACTTTCTAAGCTGTTTGGGAGCTAGACTTGAAAAAAATAAATACTTCGTTTGCTGTATTATGAGTGCCAACAATTCGTATAAATACAACAGGTCGTGCAGAGAATCGTATTGTTTGCCATGATCGGCATGGTACTCGTGTACGATCGGCGACCAATTCCCAATTCCATAAATTTACAGATGTTTCCACATAGTAACTGTATGCGCGTTCATCACAATCCCATAATAATAATCTTATGGACGAAATCATATACGGTTGTCCTAGAAAAAAAGAACATTTAGTCCATCCGTATTCAAGTTTAATTGGTAGTAATATTGTAATACATAGCGCAGGAGAGTATTAAAGCAGGTAACGAAGCCAAGCAATTTGGCATATTTTTGCCAAAAAAGAGCCGAGTATTTTTAAAATGAAAAATGCAATATTGTGGCACGATTTCAGAATGTAAATATCAACTCACTAAACATGTTTGATGAGGCTTTCGAGTGAATATCAAAAACTATGCAAATGCCAATTCTCATTTTTTTTTATATTCCGCATCTGGTCTATCAAGAATTTATTTTGGAAGAAAAAATGATCAAATAATACTATATTGAAACTTAATATAGTTTTTTCAGGACGAAAGGTCATGATTGCATAAACCAGCGATAGTTAAACGATTTCAAGACCGAAAACACAACTTAAATGTTCAAATTGCTCGACCCTAACGAATTCTTCATGGCATTCACTAAGTTTCGAAGATTGGAAAAACTATGACATATTGAGGTTCTCTGAAGACGAAAAATATGTATTGTAAATTCAAAGAAATGACCTGTTTTATATAATAGCTCTCACTTTTTTGGGATAGTATACAGTCGATAATTTTCTTTAAAAAATATATTGTAACTTACCTAATTGAACCAAGATTGCACCAGATCCTAATTGATGACAGGTGTATCCAGAATCCCAATCATAATGTTGTGTATCTCCATTCAATAAAGCATTTCTTGATCGACTAACACCTTCAATGACGGTTGCACTTAATTCCAAAGTAGCAACATTATATTGTGGAACAACATAGCCTTTAATTAGCGTGGGCATGCGTGATGTATACATTGCTTCCATGGATACCACATGAAACACTTTGTTTACTGTGTTATTAGTACCAACGATCCGTATGTAATGTACGACCTTTGGCGTAAAATATAAATGTTGCCAAGAACGACAAAATTCTTTGGAATAATTAATTACACGAATCCAATCTTTTTGATCCATTGATACTTCGATGTAATATGAATATGATCTGTAATGAAAATGCATTTTCATTTACAATTCGTTTTTTTATACTAAACAAAAGTTAATTATGTACAAACAAAATCAATCGCATTTTATAAATTCTCAAAATACACAACAAGTGTATTTTATTACAATTTTGAAAGAAAATTATGTATACAAAGATAAAATTAAAATCCAAAAATAACAAAAATCGATAATATTTTTTGGAATTGGTGATTTTCATGAAATATTGCCAATTTTTAGCATGAATTACGGCATGAAATGAATGCCAAATCAGAATAAAAAACATACCTTAAATCACGATCCCACAGCAATAACTTTATATGATTTATAATACAAGGTGATCCAAGTTGAACAATAATACCACCTGGGTCCGTAGTACCGCCGCCAGCAGTAGCTGGAGAAGGTTCACCAATAGCATGCCTAGTATACCCGCGTTCCATGTCATATTTTTCAGTTTCACCTGACAATAAAGCTTCGCGAAGCTCACCAGCAATCACGGTAGCACCATGCCGTGGACATGCCACATTTTCTTCAAGTACTACACAAAAAAAGATGAAAAAAAATAAATAATGTGTCATTTAAGTCTAATTTCCTGAAAATTTGCTTTATTTTTTGAAATTCTGGAAACTAAATTTGTAATTTGAATTGAGTGTCATGTTCAAAATAAATTTAATGAAAGTAACAGGAAATTGGACGTAGAAGATATTTACTACTTCAGACGTTTCGAATTAATTTAATTTTTCACTAGGCTATTAGCAATTACCTTAAGATGCTGAGGTGAATAATTAAGTCCCTTCGAAACGTTAAGTTCTAGATCCAATTTATTGGTAAAACACCAGAGATTTTGAAAAAATAGGTGAAAGTTTGGTTTAAGATTTTTGTAAATTACTTACACATAAGACCACGATGAGGTAGCGAATTATATCTGGCACGAGTACGTTCTCCAATGGCATCTAATAAAGCATCTGCAGACATAAGTCCTACAGGACGGACAACTGTTAATAATTCAGCAACTGACATTAATGTAAGTCGTACGGATGATAGAGGACTCTCAAGTGAACTTGATGTACAATTTTCTGCATACTGATTTGCTTTAATCCAATTACAAACAGCATGAAAGATGTCCACTTCAGGCGCACAAAATGAATCTCGTGCTAACAGTTCTGCTAATGCTCCCTATAAATAATAGTTCAAGAAAAATAAACATAAAAATCTCGCCAAGTTTTAAAAAAAAAGATATAGCGCATATCGGTATTGAAAAAAATGACAATCAATTTTTTTGTAGAAATTTGAAATACTCAGTAAATGGAGTAATTTTGACTCCAAAAATCCAAATTTCGTGTCATTTTAAAGACTGTTAGAGGTTTTTGGTAGTACTGCGAAAATAAGCTGGTTTTATCCCGGTTTTTTGTTTTCTTGAGTTATCGGGACTCAATATCTGGACTCAAATCTAATTAATTTGTTTTTTAGACGAATATCTTCTAAGGATCTCCGTGAAATTGATCCGAGTGGATTTTTTACGATATTTCAGAAACTATGCATCTAATAATCAAACCCGGTTTTTATATTTTATGGATTAGAATTACCTCCCTTATACATATATTGAGTTTAGCAAAATTGGAGACAACCAAGTTTTATCAATTTTCTGGCACCCCCCTTAGAAAAAATTTAAAAAATCAACAACAATTTTTTGCATTCAGTGATAAAACTCAGTATTTAGAGTAATTTTGACCCAAAAAAGTACGAAAATCGGGTCCATTTATCGATGGATCAAGTATTTTCTATGATATCGTATAGGACTGTAGAAACATATAGGATCTAGTGATGTTGTTATTTTAATCATTTAGTTACGGAACCCTAATAAATATACATTTATGGATCAATATATTGACGCCCTTTGATTGTATCTTGTTTTCATAATTCATTTATTGTTTGATCTGTAACTAGATCTCATTTTGGTATACCCCCATTTCTAAAACTTTTGTTATTTTAATTGGAAATTTCTGTGTAATTATGGAGCAAGCCGAGCCTATGGAAACGGAACAAGTTCCGAGAGATCCGACTCCTAAAGTATATAAAACAACAAACACATTTCGCTATTTGGGACCACAAGAGACGTTTTGGTAAGCCGCTGATGAGCCAAATTTCATTTCTAATTCTTTTTATCACTTGGAAGTAAAGAGTAAAAAAAGTTGTCGAATAAATAATGCATAGTTTACCTGCGATAAATTATAAATCGAATCCATTTTAAGAATCTGAACAGCGTGGCGATCCATAAAACGATGGCAAACACGAATCAAGGAATTCAAACGATACAGCCTAGCTGCATCTAATATGGCACACACATTTGAGAGTGACAAAGTATGACGAAGATGAAAAGAAATAGCATTTTCCAAATCCACAAAATTATACGCATGTGCCAAACCTAGTGCATCCAAAACTGTGTCCTGTTTCATCCCAGATACACTCATATGACCAGTATACACATAATTCAAAAGTGCCTTGAACGCATCCAAAGGAGCATCTAGCTCAATTTCAGTTTGAGTCGATTCCTTCATTCCACCATACAATAGAGCACGGAAATAATCGCTTCGAGCGGCTAAAACAACCTAAAAATGCCCAATTATGTAGAAACAATAAGGATAATAATATTGTTTATTTACCTTATGAGCAGGGAGTTTTTGACCTTCAACCACAAATGTTACATCTGAATATTCTTCATTAAAACATAATTTCTTCAAATGTTCAGCTAAAAGGGCACGATGTTCAATGTCACCTCCGGCACGATTTGATACATTTGACGTTCCTGAATTTGGTGAAGATGATCCCCCAGCTCGCGATCCAACAGTGTTGTTATATCCATTTGATGTTGTTGATTTCGGCACCGATAAGTAACCCTGATGTTGGTTACTCATACTCTACAAAAAATTACATAAACAAAAACATTTTGAGTTCACGACCCCAAAAATTGTAAACATTAAGAAATCACGTTTTTATCATGCCCAAACTAATAAAAACAAATTACGTACGTATTTTGCGAAGTCAACTTATTCCAAAGTTATTTTTAATTAACGAAAAAGAACTGTCTAGGAAGCCGGTGAATAGAACGCATTTAGGTAATATAGAAAACATAGATATATTATTTAATAATCGGCCATGACATGTCTGTCAAAAATTGATACATATTTTTACAATTTCGATTTTAAATAAATGTACAAAATAACATTTCAAAACGGATACAATCAATAATTAATAAATACTTACGGCTCTTAAATTTATATATAAGATTAATTCTGTATGTTTTCAAAACACAAATAATTATATTTTTATTGAGTTCTGAATATTCTAGGTTATCAAACTAACTTACGAAGTAAAACAACTGCATTGCGCATGCACCAATGGAAAGGTTCTAAATTCAAACCTTTAAATAAATTTCTTTTCTTTTCGAATTAATTCATTCTATTATTATATTAGAAGTTTTCAGTTGTTAGCATAAATAATTTAAGAAATATTATAATATTTTCGAGAGCAATTCTTTTTTTAAGTAATTTTATCATATTTGTAAACGAAAGTCCGGATGGCTATATTCGTGATTAAAGGTTCAGTAGACACACTTTGGTGCAGGGAAACCCGAAATAGAAGATAGTAAATGTTCCATTTCGTACAGGGTCTAAATAACTTTCATCTTTGGAAACTTTATAATTAAAAAAGTGTTAATTATCATAAGTATCTGAATAACAGGACAGAAGAAACATTTTTACACTCGTGAGTTCGCGGCTTTGGGACTTTACGACGGGTTCCGATAAGAAATTCAACCAATCAATTGGTTTACAATTTAAATAAAACGGAAATTAAAAATAGCGATTTGCAAGTATTCACTTGGCTTTTGAAATAAACGATATTTTCTATAAAATGTAAACTTTAAGTTCAAAATAGACTTTTCAAACACATTTTTTTAATAAAATATATAATACATATATCATATTTTGTAAATTTCGATCAAAACGCGTGGTTTTATAAATTTATAAACCTTATTACAAGACTTCATCTTTTCAATTTAATTATCAGTCGAAATCATCGAAATCGGAACACTTGTAGGAAAAGCCAAATTCTTAAAACCTTTCTTTGTATTGTTTAGAACATCTAAAAACTTGCTTTTTATATTTCTAGTTGTTTTTTTTACATAAGATGCACATAAACTTAAATGGTGAATTTGTGACCGATTCGCAAACAAAATTAACAACTGTTAACGCTTAAAGACCCCTGGCATGAAATATTAGCAGCCATCGATTTTATTAAAATAGACAAAATATAACATACACTATTGCTATGAGTCGAATATCTAGCTTTTATTCATTTTTGGGTTCCTCATTTATGGTACAACATCCTTATGAAGAACTCTTTAGTAGAACTCTGTAGTCACGAATTAGATCATACCCATAGAATTACATTCTTTGTGAATGATGACAGAAGATTTACATTGAAATTCTTTATTGTCATTTTAATGTCTTCATATTTAATTTAAAGTTTTTCTTTTTAAATATAAAATGGATAGGTTATCAGGATGTTGTGAAAATATGAATCTACCCCCATGCGTATGGTTCGAAGGGGATAAAAGAAATGCTTATGCTGCCATAGTTTCTGGTTTTATGGTAAATAGATTTTTTTTAAACTCTTATCTTTACCTATTGTTTGATTAAGAATTTAGTAAGCTTTTTTTAATAATGTTTATTGTGTAGTTTTTCCTAGGATGGTGGCTTCTAATTGATGCTGCAGCAGTCTATGATAATGGTATTTCTAATGTACATTTTGTATGTGGAATAATTGGTACAATATCACTTCTTATGGTTAATTCCGTTTCAAATGCACAGGTATTTAAAATTATGTTACCAAAATTTACAAACGTAATGTATTAGCCAATTTACAGTAGTTGACAATTTAAGGTTGAAGACAATTCCATTCAGAAGATGTATCGAATGTTTGAATTATGAACTATATGTGATTATTATTAGCACGTATCCGTGTATACGGACGTGACGGTTTTTTTTTGCTCTTGAGCTTGAGTTCACCCTGTGATTCTCGGTATGACCATGCTGTTATTATAATCGATTTTGCACGGGGAGCCAGCACGGGTCTACGAGTCTACATTCGAGTTCTACCGTCTACATAGGTACATTCGAATAGTACACCATTATCAAAATTTTTTCATTATTATAAGGGTTTAAAAAACGGAGTTGCCACAAAATCAGTGAGTTTTAATCATCTTATTAGACAATGATTTTTATCTAAATCGTATAAACAATCTTATTATGATTTTTTTTTATTTTACCGCTGTTTATTACATTTAATAAGATACCATGAAATACAAAAATTTTTTTGTCTGTATTTGTGGAATTTATAGGGTAAAACCTTGAAAAAAACACAAAAGTTTAGTTCATTTGATGACTAGATAACAAGTTCTCGATACTCCGTCGAAAATTAAACTAACATAAAGGGCCTCATATAGAATTTTGGACGGTGCCATAGAAAATTCTCCCCCAAATCAAGTATTCTAGATAATTTTAACCCAAAAAACACAAAAATAGAATTTACTTAATGATTGGACTAATATTTTCTAAGATATCGTCCAAAATCTTAGCCGAAAGACGATTTATTGATTGATTTCAGGAAATTTCCTAGAAAATATTGGTTTAGTTATAAATTAACTGGTTTTCCATGATTTTATGAGCTAATTACTTTAGAAAATAAAATCGAGGAAATTGCATTTTTTGCGGTATCGCAGAAATTTTATCACGACTTTAATGAAATAAACAATCTTTTTTTTTTTTAGATTCGAGGTGATGCTTATGATGGTGGATGTCTAGGACCCAGAGGAGCACGTATTTGGCTCTTCCTTGGCTTTGTACTTGGTTTTGCATCAGTTATTGCATCGTGTTGGATTTTATTTGCAAATTTTGTGAATCAACCAAGTAAGTATCCAAAAATGTTCAAAAATAATTTCTCCTTCAAACATCCTGAATATCGTTTCAAGATCGTTAAAAATTGTAAAAACTGCATATGTGTGTTTACTAGACACGTGTTTGGTTTGAAAAGACGAAAAATGTGATTCAAATGCCTAGGATTCCTTTAAACAACGGCTTTAGCTATAGTAGGATGATTTTAGCACACTCACTTTCTATAAATTAATGTTGTAGCTTTGATCTGAGGGAAAACTTAATACTTTATTCCTCGAAATAAGCAAGGGTAAAAATTGTGTGGCGCTTAAGTCATAGATTGTAATGAACAACCCATTTTTCAGATCAGAGAGTTTATTCTACATACTCTTTTGCACAATAAATTCAAAATAATCCGCTAAACTGAAATTATCATCTAATTCTAACTTTTTCCATTTCAGATGTAAAAACATATCCAGGCGTTGCATTATTCTTACAATGTGCGTTTATTTTTATCGGCTCAACAATATTTAAATTTGGACGATCGGAAGATTTATGGGGATAAATGATTCATCGATTCTTTTGTTGTTTTTATTTTTTATTATTATTTGTTGTGATTAATTTAAAAAAAGAAATCTATTAATCTTTGAACGGTCCAATTTATAAGATAGAACAAATTAATTTATACTTTTTTTCTTATTTTTAATAATTGTTTTTAAGCTTTTTATGTATCTACTAGTTTCCTTTTCCATAGTGATGTTTCCAATAAAGTTATCGAATTGCAATAAATATGGATTCTAATTTATTGGATATGTAACGGTAAAATTGATAAATCAGTTACTTATCAGTTAATAATTCACGATAATAGATCCCTAAAAATATTTAATAAAGATGCGGACAGGGTAAAACTCGGTTGGATCAACCAAAGCTCATAATTTCCGACTAAATATGGAAACGTCGCCTTTTAGATTGCAGAATTACTAATAGGGAGATTAATCTCAAAAAACTAGTATCAAATTTCTATTATAAATTGAAATATCGGCTAGTTACGGTACTCAAATATTCAATTTTACCGCAACAAATACATCCTAAAATCTGAATTAAGCAATACTCTTTAAAAAAATACTATCTTAGAAGATAAATAATACGATTAATATAATTTATTAATGAAACGTCCAAGTACTTTCTTTATTCTTTCTATCACGTTCTCCATTACATTTATAAATATACACAACATTTGTTTGAATAAATTATTTTTTAAAAGCCATAATTGATTAATGTAATTTGTGTAAAGAAATTTCTTAATTGCAATGTGTAAATTTAATGAGGCTTATCAATTTTTTTAAGTATATTCAAATTTTGTCTAACGTATTAATATTGTGATTGTAGAATTTCGAAATATATTAAATAAAGTGAATTTCATGTATAAAAAATAAATTGAGAATTTTTTTTACGTGTCCTCAATAATTCTACTTTTGTATGCAAAAAAAATTGGTTTTGGAAAGAGTACGATTAATCGAACAACGAAGCACAAAATAATTATATTTGTGAGATATCGATTTTCATAAATTACCCAGTAATATTTGATGCATGCGGTGGAAGAGTAATAATGTGTTGTGACGCAGCAAGGGACATTTTCAAAGAAAACTTTACATTCGTGTTAGCAATACAAAAATATTTAATAAAACATCTGCTTTACTCAACAATGTCTTTACTTTATTGGTTTAATTTAATAGCTAACATAACTTCTTAACTATTGGGTTTTGGGCAAAAGTATATAAGGCACTTTCGACTTGAAATTGTCAAAAGAATACGCTCTTAAACTGTGATACCGAGTCACGGAACACCTTGTATATTAGAAACGCTTTTATCGCCATCTACTAAAATCAACAACATACAATTTCTTGCACCAAATGCTCCCTTATTCATATTATTTAAAATGTAGTTAACTTTCTATTTAGTATCGGATTTGATTGTTAGATGTCTAAATTCGTCATTGTATATTTCTTCGATGTTGTATTTTTTAGAGTAAAGAGAATCTTGTTTCAGAATTTAAAGATTCAAACCATGAATTAAAATTAAAAAGTTTGAAAATTAAATCTTGATGAAAATTATTTTTCACGAAAACAGTTTTTTCTTAAGCTGTCGTAATCTTATCGTAAAGAACGAATTATTGGATTTTAGTACGTCTGTTGTAATAGTAAATACGAAAACCTGAATTGTTTTCTTAGCTAGAAAACTATACTAAAGTTATTTTACATTTTTTTTAACAGTACGTTTTTTAAGTACACAGTTTAATTTGAAAATTTGTGTGTTATTTCTCAAAAGTTTAGGCAATTTATATTACATTTGTGTGAACTTTTTGCACTGATAATCGCTTGAAGATTTTCATTGTTCAAAGATGTAAATAATAACAATATGATCACAAGAAAAAAAACCCTTGAGTACTTACAGAAATCTAAAAATTTTTACTATTGAAGTACATGTTTTCTAAATTTTTTGACTAGCATCGTTAGTGTTAGTTCAAGATCGTTTTTTCGTCCTGAAATAATTTCGATAATCATTTTTGGGTCAAATTTACATATACCATAGAAAAAAGTCCAATATTGCATTTAGTATTAAATAAGAATTTGAGATAATAAGTTTATTTGTTCCAGCTCTGTTATATCCACCCACCCTCTTAACCTCGTGATTACTTTTGTCCCATATATGGGACAAATATTTTACAACCATTGAGCACAATTGATATATGCAAACAATTTTCTTTTTCTTAAATTTTGAGTTGAATATTAATCTATCCGATAATTTGCAAGTTTAAAAATAAAGTTAACCTAATTGTTTTTCAAAATTTCCCGTACTTGGCACATAAAATATTATGGTTTGTGATTTTCCGTCATTTAAAATTAAAAATGATCCATATTTGAGATAAAAGTTATCAAGTGGTATACCTAATAAGTGAAATTTACAAAATTTAAAAACCTTCGTTAAATTTTTCGGGTACGTAACCCTAAATTCGCACGTGAAACATATCTAAGAACAAACTCCATTAAATTGCCTTTTTCCTTAAAACCTTTTCAAAGCTAAGCCGATTTTGAAGATAATCGCCAATTTTTTAGGTTTTTCGAGTACGGAACCCTAAACTTGCAGTTAAAACATAACTAAGAACACTGTCCATTAAATTACCTTTCAAACAAAACCAAAAAAGTCAAAATCTTGTTATCCGTTTAGGCGCTATGATGCCACAGACAGACAGACATACACACACACATAGCGATTAAACTTATGACACCCCTCTTTTTTAGTTCGGAGGTAAAATATGAATTAAGTGGCTGGTTATCATGGGGTTAATAAATGAAAAAACTAGATTGAAACGTTTAGTAAAAAACCTTGAACTCTATAAAATAATTTACTATTTAAGACTAACTCAACCATAAAATTTTTTTGCTGGAGGTACCTATCTTTTTTATAAACAATATTTTCAAAACATTTCATTGTTATTGTTTAGATTATAATAAACGCACGTGGTTAGTGGTTGCCAAAGTGGCGCTACAATCTAGTAATATCGGTGACGCTTTGAACTTCTATACGACGCTCTTTAGTTGTAAAATACACGCGATACAATTCGGTTGTATATTTTAGAATACGTGTGTAAGCGCTTAATATTATTATTATTATTATTACTAATAATAATTATTTAAATAAAAAAGTTTTCAAAAGTGTTTAAAAGAACTGTAATTTATTAATTTAAGTGTTTTTTTTTTTTTTTAAACAATTTACTTAGAAAAATTGGGTTGTTTATTTTACTTTGGTAAACAAATTTTCCAGTGAAAGCTTAGGGTGAAAACTTGATGTGATTCTTTTGTGTGGATTTTCATACTCAACTTGAACTTAAAACGTAAGTAGAAAATTAAATATTTACGATTTTAAATTTGAAAAATTAAACATTTATAACTTTTACAAAAAGTTTTTGTAATTTTTCTTAACTTCGTTAAATAAGTAAGATATTTTAATATTATGTGTTATGATTTATCAGGGTAAAATAAGTTAATATAAAGTTTGTGCAAATAAAATAAAAAATACATTCAGTTAGGTAGTGGGCAAAATGAATCTGAAATATTGATTTTACATTTTAAATCATAAAAGTTTTGACACATAAAAGTTAATTCTAGATAGAAATTTTGTTTGAAATTTATTTTCGTAAATTCAATGGATTTTATGCATATGCAGGATATTTCAGCAATTGACAATATTAGTTGGTACATCACTTTGTTTTATTATACGATAGGTTTGGTTTAAATACTGCATAGCTTTAAGTTTTTACAAAAGATTTAGTTTCGTTTCAGAAATCGAAAAGAATCGAGAATAAAAAATTTCGTAAAGAATCACTATAATGAAAAGAAATTTGAAAAAATTACGGATCATATTAGGATATTTTGAAAATTTTCCACGTACTGTAACTCTTATGATTTAACGAGAGGCCTCTTAGGAAAACAAATTCGAATTGGCTCTCCACACATGAAGAGTTTCGACATAAAAATCTATCTTTTAAAGCGTA
Source organism: Chrysoperla carnea (assembly GCF_905475395.1). Lineage (NCBI taxonomy): Eukaryota > Metazoa > Arthropoda > Insecta > Neuroptera > Chrysopidae > Chrysoperla > Chrysoperla carnea. Next base: position 50,257,837 of record NC_058341.1, read on the forward strand.
AGGGATGAAATTAAAATTAAAAACAAATAATTCCGCTTTTTAAAAACTTAATAATATTTTTTGAAACTTTTTTCATAATCTTAAGGTATTAACCTTATTACTATTTCTGACAACATGCGTGTAGCTGTACATAATACTTATACATCGTATGTATACATATACAAATTATACAAACACAGCTGCTTATTATATAAATAGAGAAGTTGCATGTTTTCAATTTTACATTTTTCAAAATTTTACTAAAAATGACTAAGAATAATTAAAAAAAATTTTTTTTTAGTTGATTTTTTTTGTATTTTTACAATTGAAAGTAGTAGTCTAAACTATAACTTCAAACGCCTGTGACGTCAACACATCGTTTTAGTAACGCCACCGTACGGAGAAATGATAAAGTAGCATACAGAAAGATAAATGGCTTGTCTCTCAACTTGCTTTCACTATATTATAACGTATTTTTCCATAGAAACAAGGCGAACAATGTGAATTTAGGGTGATTTTGATTGGCTCACAGCCTCAACGGGTGTAAATACGTCACAATATAAGTCGTTTTCTTTATTCAAAGATATATTTATTTTGTATTAATTATTAATAAAAAATGGAATTATTAATTTTATAAAAAAACCTAAATGTAAAGTTCCAAGATTGACATGACAGCGAATATGTTTTTTAATTGACGGGTAAAAGATTTCGAATCTAGTAATTCTTAAGGGAACGGTTATTCTTAACATCTCCGTACGTAAAATTTTATTACATTTTGTAAAAAGGTGGGTTCACGAACATTTTATCTTAATAAGACTCAAGTAAATCTTGAGTATTCAAATAAAAAGTTCAATTTCTTGTTTTATTTGTTTGAATTTTCAGAGTACGTACTTATTTCTTCGAGCTTTTAATCTGCACTGTACATACGTGTCTAACCTTTAGGTAGGATTAACTGGAGTTATAATAAATCATAACAGCGACAATATTTCCTGAGCTATATATGATTACAAACCATTAGTTTAAATGCAAATGCAACTTTATATAAAATATAGTAGATATAATAAAATAATATATCTTGCTGCAATCATAACTTGAACATAAATCCACCCTTAGTCTCTTAGCTTTTCCATGGGTTCGTATTATGTTTAATTAAGACTAGGTACTTATGAACTATTTATTAAAGGTAATACACATCCTTTAAAGCCCTAAATCTCTTTTACAACACAAATATTGTCTTAATTAAGATTTATTAATTTGTTGAAAAAAATTTTAAATGTTAAAATATGTCAATTTTTTACTAGATTTCGTTAATTTGATCGCTTTTTAGCCTGATTAATTTCCGTAGAATTAAATATTTACAGATATCAGACAGGGGTTGATTTAGGTGATTGTTTTTTTAACGGGAAAATTGTATATGTCTCCATTTCAAGTAAAATAATTGTTTCTAAGTGTATGCAGATCGAAGCTTGATCTTTGATGTTTACTTTGGGCTAAATTTCTTCCGTCAGAATTTGGTGTTTGATGGATTTTATGACAGTGCTATTAGGTATTTCAAAGATAAGCATGTGGGGATTTAAACAAATTTTTGCAAGGTATTATAAACATCTTTTATGAATGGTTTCGAATCCAAAGAGTTTATATACATAGAGAACGCGAGGGATCTGCTAGCCTGTAAGTGGATGCGAAATGAGGAACGAGAGAAAAGACTGCCAGTTCCTCTGTGTCCCTGTCACAGTCATATGTCATAATCATATGATGCATAGAGATTTTGTGTCTGCTATTATATTTGTTTTGTACAAAGAGGTTATATAGAGTTTTGTATTATTTTTTGCTGAAAAATGAAAAAGTGTTTAATATGCAGAATTGCATATTCTCCAATATGTGGTCGCATTTTAAACTGAGTAAACAATTTGTTTTTTCAGAAAAATGGTAATTGAAATATTGGTAGATGAAAGTGCACTTAAATTTAAATAATAATTAAGCTCAATAAAATTTTTAGTTAATTTTATTAAAAATTAAACTGTTTATATTGTGTTTGTTATGTAAATAAAGTTTTTTTTGACGTTTCTACTTTTGAATAACTTTTAATGTATTAAATAATATTCCATAAAACGTTTTTTAACTATTTACTTAATAGCAATAATGTAAACAATATGTAGCCAATGTCATATAGATTAGACAGGGACACAGGAGAACTCACTGCCTTCTCTCTTATTCATCATATCGCAAGTTTTGGGCCCTGGCGTTCTTTAGTTTTATAAAGTCTTGGTATACATACTATGAAATGTCACAACAGATGACGACATGATTCATGGCGCACGATTCTGAAGTGTTTTAATGTCACAATTTTTTTAAGTGAGTATATTTATTGCAAAACACTTGAATGAAAATATTTTATTATAGGAATGAATTTTTTGGTCCCTACAATCGATTCGACGTGTTTTTGGTACATCGAAAAATTTACTAGAAATGTTTATTATCAGAGCTTTTAAAATTTTGTAAAATTACTCGTTTTTACATATTATATTTTATGAGTCTATATAAATAAGTACTTCATTTGTTAGTATAATAAAAAATATTTTTTGAACAATGGTTCTCTTTCTGACATGAATTGTAACACATAATAATATAATTTCTATTGTATTTTATATTATAATAATTTTTAAAACACTCTCTTTCTTTCCTATGATGCCATGCTGTGGGTGGTGTTTGTTTTTATAATATAGGAAGTATCCATACTGTACATCATATTTTGTCTGTTTGCTCTGTTTTTTTATTTTTTAATAATACCAAATCATATGGTTTTATATATTTGAAATAGATATAAGGGATGTTTTTTATGCATTGTATAATAAGGGTTATCAACCAGACCATACGCACTGTATATAAAATAGATATCAGATGTTTTGATTAAAATCGAAGGGCAATGCTGTGCCCTTGATAGCAGCTGTGTCCTTGAATGTCCATAGTTCTTAATTTTAAAACTTTTATCGTAAAATTTCTTCCAATTAAGGATTTAGCTGACTGATATAGATCTCTTTTTTATAAATTAGAACTAACAGAATAAAAATTGGTATATGCATTCGCTATGATGATTCATAGTGAAAAAACATTTTTTATTTGGAAAATTTGAAAAGTGAAACGTTTTCTTTTACAAGGATCCGAAAAAAATTTCCAGTGTGCTATAAATTTATAATTGATAAATATGCAGATGATTTGATAAAAAATTCAAAAATTATTTTGTACTGTACCTTAAAAAATAGAGTTCCGTCGTTTGATCCGAAACTTATAATTATAGGCGTGTTGGATGATCGACACCCCAGTTTTGTACAACCACCCCCGTTTTGTACCACCCACCCAGTTTTGTAAAGCAGCGGACTAAATGACTTTTGGGTTTGAAACTCAATTATCTTCGTATCAAAATAAAATAAAATCGAATATTCAGAAATTATAACGCTGTTGAAACATTCCATTTTCTATAATTTTCCTAAAATTAAACATGCTCGAATTAACGAAATACCCAAGCTATGAAATTTCAGCTTCTTATGAAATCATTTATGAAAAAGCAATCCCAATCCCACTCTGTAACATTTTACATCACAGAACCTATTACCCACTTATTTCTAGACAAGGAGTGTTTTATGTCTAAACATAGCATTTCTATTTCCTATAAACTTTCTTGTCTTAGTATTTATCCGTTCTATCGTAGCTTTTAAGCGTATTGAAGGATTGCAAAACGGTTTTTTAATTTGGAAGTAAGTTTAGTCAGGATGCAAATAAACTATCTATGTTTTTTTTGAAAAAAATTATGATTGTTTGAAAATGATTACTCCTTTTCTAAGTTTCTCCCTAATCTAAAGCCGTCATTCTCAAAGTGGTTTATATCGAAGGGGTCGATTCAAAGACGAAAAGGGTCTATGATAGCGAAAATAAGAATGGGGGGGTACATGAGCATAAAGCATTGAGCATTCTTGCGCAGACCCATCGAAAAAAAATTCGGTGAGGGCGCCTAAAAAAGTAGCAGGTGGTGGATGAACAGAGGATTCAAGGCAAACAAATAGTGTTGATGTACTTGTTGACTAAAAAAAGGGAAAGAGTGCAGATAAATTTATGGACGACCCATAAACGAAAAAAGCTCCACACTTGTTTCGTTTATAGGAAAATGGGTTGATTCACAATTACCAAAGAAAAAAAGTCGCCTGATACAATTTATTACGGGCCTCACGTTTCTTAATATGGCATTGCGTGGCAGGAAATCTATCTGATTATTGAAACACGAGCAAAAAGTTTATAAGACAAGGAAGTATGATAATCACTAGTCCAGAGTTACTGTGAGATGTTCGACATTTTAAAATTTTGAGATAGGGCAACATTAAGATATCCGACATTTTAATTTTTTAGGTATGTAATTATATTCTTTCTACACTGTAACGTTCTAGCCCCGATAAAATAAAAACACCACTAGATGAAATTAATTCTTTGAAAACTGATATTTTAATGTTTATTCCATAAAAAAGCACATTTTCCATAGAAACCACGTTATATTTTTGTTATTCGCGCAGCTACCGTGAATGTCAGATTTAACATATATGTAATACGTAAACATATATGGTCAGTTCCTATAAGTGGAAGGCGTTCGGACTAAGTGAAACAGATAGTGTATCGTTCTCTCACTCTTCCGATCGCATTTGTCAGCTCTGCGCATGTAATACATATTTTAGAGAATTTTCAAGCATGCGCAGTATAGATAAAATGTCTCGAACGAGAGAGAAAACAAATATTGTCGGCACCGTAATGTTTGGACATTCTTTCCCGTACCAACTGCCCATATAGGAGTATATTACATATATGAGATTTAATAACATTCTTTCTCGAAAAAATATGCACCGCCACCAACAAACAAACTGAAAATATCAATCGAAAAATAAAAAAATTATTTTGAAAATATAAAAAAAATTTACTTTCTGTCAATTGAATTCAGTCAGTTTGGGGTTTGGCCAGATTTTCTTTTTAAATATTGCCATTTACTTCGTAATAGTCTGCTTAATATTTTACAGTGCACGAAAAATTTGTCCAATGACATATTTTTTCCATAAAACATACGGTATATAAAATATAATTGGATAAATGAATTATTAAGTGGGCCAAAGGGGGATCAAACATTTACACATTGTTTGATAACAAAAATTTGATTATAAACCAATTAAAAAAAAAAACAAAAATAACTCTTGATATGAAATATTATATTTATTTTTTAATATAAATTATATAATTTTTAATTTGTTTAATTTTTTTCAAATTTATTCAAAATGGCGTATAAATGTTCAAAAGTTATTTATTTTATTTTCAATTTATTGATTTTTGAATATTTATAAAAATATTTGTTATATTAATAATAAATATTTGTGATAAATTGATTTTCATAAATATGTTTTCTCAATAATATGTATCAAGAATTCTGAATAGATAATATTTAAAATTAATTTTGCAAAATTAATATTATGTTTTAAAGGTATTTTATTTATAGCAAATATTATTTTAATGTGGGGTGGTATTTAATTAAATTTATTATTTGTTTCATAATTTAACAATTGACAACTAACAATTGACTGAGTTAATTGTTGAAATACCATGTATAGACAATGTTGATTACTCTGTCACACATATATAACTGATATTACCATATAATACAAACAATACAATTTGCGCATAATTGATTGTGATGTTTACGAAAAAATGTTTCAAGCAAAAGTAGTTTATTTTTTTATAAGAAACATTTTTTACATTTAAACTTTTGTTCTATCTCTAATGGTTTACAAGTTGGGTCCTACGGACACTCAGACTTGCCTCAATCCGACTTGCCCCCTCAAGACCCAATTGACCTATCTTGCTCATTTACGAACTCGATCTCTCCTTTTACTTTCTAAGCACGCTATAAAAATTTCACCTTGATATCTCTTTTCGTTTTTGAGTAATCGTGATGACAGACGGGCTGACAGACGACAGACAGACAGACAACCGGAAATGGACTAATTAGGTGATTTTATGAACACCTATACCAAAATTTTGTTCATAGTATCAATATTTTTAAGCGTTACAAACTTGGGACTAATCTTAGTATACCTTGTATATTTCATATACATGGTATAAAAATGATCTAATTTGAAATTAAATATTTTAATTAACAAATAATTTTTAAATAAAGTTAAAGAAAATATTTGATTAATTAACACAGGAACACCGATATATTCCGCTTCTCAGTCCGTGCTAAAATATTCTGCAATATTTTGGAGCTTCAATTAATATTAAGAAACCAATTTTTTTGAAGCCGAAATTTTCGCCACTCATTTTCATCCGTCCACAAATACTTAATTTGGAAAAACAAAAACATGTGGATTTACTTACTTTATGCTCAAAGTAGAAATTGAATAAATAAATATTAGGAAAATCACTGATGACGTCGAACAATCAATATGGCAGTCAAAGGCAGGCTTTATTCATAAGAAAATTATCAATAATTTACAAAATAATTAGACCATTAAAAGAGTAGGCTATTAAGTTCATTCGTACATTTGAACAGTGTCGTTATAAATTACTATGAGCTCTTTTTGAATACATATAATATCCATTTATTTATTCAGCGCCTACTGAAACCCTGTTTAAGTCTGTGGTGTGTAATTATATTTTCAACATCACAAAGGCGGTTTTTGAAAATTTTTAGAAGTATGCAAAATATGAACGATTAAACCTTTTAGTTAAACAAAGAGGAAAATACTTAAAATTGACGTCATTGTAGAGTATTGACGTAATAATTACATATAAAACTCTGCTTTGCAAGAAAACGACGGCCAACAATCGTTGAATGCTTCTGAATGAATGACTTCTTCGTTTTTTAATCAATTTTAATTTAACTTTCAAATTTTGGTATTGTATCAAAGCTACTTTAACATTTTTATGGGTAATGTGGCGGTGTAAGTTACAAGCATTCAAAGATTGATACCCATCTCTTTCTTACAAAACTGAGTTTTATGAGTCTCTTATAAGTATCTCTTTGTTTAATTTAGAGTTTTAAACGTTAATTTTTTGCGTACTTCTAAAGAATTTCATAAACCAACTTCACTTTTCTGCTCGTGCAGTGAGAATTCTTCATCTGAAGTGATAGTAAAAATTTACCCATTTATTCCACCATTTTTTGAAAAAAATATTCTCAGCACCTACGCCACTCATGTCAGATACAAACACCAAATTTTCATATTATCAATGGAAAACCAACTGCTATCGGTCATTATATTCGTGTTTCAGGAGAGCGGGTCATTGTGAAAAAAATCTTGAGGTAATTACAAGCACTTGACTTATGGACTTATGATATAATTCTACAATTTAAGATTTTACTACTACTACTTAACAATTGATTCAACAATTTACCACTTTTTTGCCTGCTTTGTTTTCAATATAAGTAGCTTCTTGGTAACAATAAATCTCAATTAATTTGATAAAGTTGTTCATTTGTTAATTTTAATTAACTGGAATATCCAATTCGGTATGCAAAAAATACAAATAAAATTTAATATTAAAGAAAGAATACCTTTTGTTTAAATAATAAATACAATACAGTGAATCTACGATAATTCGACATAAGTATGACATTAGGTTGGAAATTAGAAGGAAGGCATATATATAGCAGGGACGTAATCATGAGATTATTTCACGCTTTTTTGGTGGGAGCTTACATATACTCCAAAAATTGATTTAAATTATGATTTTGAAATACGTTAAAGGCCCAAAAAAGTAAAAAATGGAATTTATTTAGTACAGATTCAATTTTTTGGTACTCATGGAATCTATTATAACTTACTAGAGTTGTTTGACCTAATTTAACCGCCTAGGTTTCCAGGGAACATTCAGGCCAGTCATGCTAATAAATACAGAAATTTGTTCCGCTATAGTCAAGGTCGTGCCTAGTAAGTGTTTCTTTATGAAAATTCGTATAGCCGGATAATTTTCTTGAGAATATCCGGACAATTTTTAGTTGCATCCAGAACTAAAAATTTATGAATATCTATCTGTTGGTGGAAATATTCAAATAAGAATAATTTAAAAATTGCTTTTGCTGGACATGAAACTTTTTCCAAGGTAAAATAACCTCTTTAGCTGCAAGTTTTTTCATGTAGGACAAAATTGTTTGGAATTATTTTACCAACAGAAATTTTCGACGTTTTTTAAAATTTCAGATCAGGTTTTGATACAATTTATCATGATAGTCGCAAGAAATCTATCTGAAAAGTTTTTTTTTACTAAATAAACTATCTTGAATTCTCCGACTTTGCTTACCCTCTGATGTATGTGAAATAAAGCACAATATTCGTATTTGTAATTTTTTCATTATTTTGGTCTGTACTCAAAATTATTGCAAGTTTAATTATTAATTTTATAACTATGGAATATAGGTTAGGTTCGAGTGGTTGTTCTGGGGTGAGACACACTTAGACTATGGAATGTAAAAACTGGACAAATTGATAATTTAATAGTGTTATGTATTCAAGTATTTCAATAAGCTTGTAATAATTTTAAGTGCTGACCAATATAATGAAAAAATTATAAATGCGAATATTATCATGAAAATCGGTATATGGGTATAAAAAATATTTTAAGCAATTTTTTCTAATAGTTTCTTCCGATATCTCGAACCATCTCTGGCGCTATAGGTCAAACATTAAGAATTTTCCCTATTCGTCAATTTGTAGTATGATGAGTTTAAGGTTCAGGTTTCTGTTATCTTAAAAAATGTAACCCATCGCTCTTTATTACCGTGCAAATTTTCAAATCAATATTCCTATAAATGACGAAAGTGTGAGGGTGTCTTCATCTTAAATGCGACACACTGTAGAAACCGGGTCATTATTGGTTCCACTACCTTATAATACACAATAACACTTGATTGTTCAACAATCATTAATTAATAAATTGTTGATTGAATAATTATACTACACAAATATTTATAAAATAAATATATAAATGGATATAATGAATACATATTGTTTTTATCAATTAAATTTTGCACAGCAAAAAAGAGTTCTTAATTAATCAAAAAAATTTATATTTACAAAAAAAAAAATGAACTCTCATTATAACAATAATATTGTATATCGTTGATAAATTCATTATTTTTGAATTTATTTATACCATGATTATTGTGAATGAAATTGACAACGGTTGTTGAATTTCAAAAAATATCCACAGACTTTGTTTTTGTGTTTTTTACATTTATAAAATAAACATATAAAATAAGTAGTGTTTTTTTTGTTCGTGGTCTGTAGACCGGTTTAATTGGCTTACAATTTATGTCATAAAATATTTATTTACTTTTTGATAGAAAATTATTGTATTCGTCTTGAAAGTCGAAATAAAATATTGTATTATACCTTAAATTTTATGGTAGTTATAATGTTTCAATACAATATTATTGTCACATAAATGGGTGACTCAAGGGGATAATATTTTTGTACTTTTTATTGCAATAAAAGCGGTTACTTTATTTGCTATTTAAAACTAAAAAATGTATTCGCATTCATTATTAAATGGTGGAAGCGCCGCGAAGTTTGTGATAATTATTGTATGCCATGGCATTTATACCTGCCATTCGATTTTTAGTTGATTGTATTATTATTGTAATCAGATTCGGGTGGTAAAACAGAGACAAGAAAAAGTAACCAAAATAATTTAGAGAGAACTAAAGAATTCAGAATTTCTCGTTTTATTTAAGCGAAACGAAAAGATGTAGAAAATAATATTTGTATGAAATTATTACCAGACAATCTTTTCTGTAAGTCTTATTTGCGAATTTAGGATAGAAACAAAATTACGAAGGCTTCGCTTTTATATTCAGATTATGCATGCCGAATATCATTACATTTGGATAGTTATTTTCAAATTATTTCTGAAAGATAATTTCTAGAAGAGAATTTCGAAAACAAACCCTCTTAAGATATTTCTTACGATCTTACAAATTTGGAGGGCGGAAGTGCGGCTGTTTTGAGAAAAACCGTGTTGGCCTATAACACCGTAACCGTGGACTTTAGACCAAAAATGGCAATTATCTTTACTGTAGATAATTAAATTGTCTATCTTTTAGTCAATTTTCTTGATCGTAAACAAAATTTCAAGGGGTAGTAGCTGTTGCAGCTTGCAGGTAAATAGGCAAATTATTGATTGCTAATTATGTCACTATCATTAATAATTGTTCATATATTTATTGAATTTTTATCATTACACCATCGTTTTTATTAATCTTGCACTCAGTGGTTGCAACACAGAACGTGTTATTAATTTTAGAAAGAAAAGTTTAAAGTAAAAGTTTTAGGAAATTAGTAGATTTAAAAGTTAAGTTAATTAGCATTTTATTATTTAAACAAAAATTAGAAGATAAATTGACCAAATAGTCAATAAATAAATCGCCATAGTCGTATAAACTATAAACGGTTGGTAATAAAAACAAATTTTACAAAAAAGATAGAAAATTTAATTATCTACAGTAAAGGTTATTAACATTTTTGGTCTAAAATGCACGTTTAAGGAGATATAGACCAGAATAGTTTTCCCTTTTAAGTTGAGGCACTTCCCTCGTCTTTTTTTGTAAAGATTTTGTGAATTTACATTCAGTACGTGATACTGAACCTAAAAAAATAACTAGCGTAATTTAGTGCATTATGGACAAAAGTATCGAGCTTCTATATTAACTTTGATAAGAAGTAAATTGTGCAAACGGAAAAGTTGTTCAATTTTCCTGTGTGCTGTGATCATGTGCTGCTTGCACACGCTGTACTGTGTGCACAAATGAGTAATATATGAGAGCATTCTTAAATTTACTGCGCTAATACAACTACTATATTTTTTCTCTTTATGAGACATCGCCCTCTGTCTCACTTCAATAAAAATACCTAAGACCAGGCGTGGGCGAGTTATTTTAAGTCAAAGCCTCCATTGTTATAAGTTTATTGCGTGCCGTAAAGTTTATTGTGTGTCTCTCTATGCAAGTACGCATTGCTCATAGAGGAGGAAGCGAGACAGGTATACGACTCTTCTACATATCTCAGTTTCTCTAATAGTAATGAAATAGGTAAAAAAAAAAAATGTTGTCTCTCTGTCTTACTCGTATTATTGGTTGACACTGGTTAGGGTATCACTGACTTACTCGTATGTTAGATACAGAAACCTCAGTGTCTTGTCTAAGCCACGTTTGCCCATGGATGCCTTAGACAATACAAAATTTCGTAAGTAGTATTAGTAAAATAGAAATATATATATAACAATAATTTACTTTAGAATGTTATTTATCTGACTGAAGGTAATATCCCGCACGGATTGTATCATATAATATTTATATAATTCTTTGTATTGTTTTGGTATTGTTATTGTATATAAAATATCATCAAAAACCGCGTAAAAACAATACACGTCTGTCGCCTCATATTATTTTCAATGGACAACATATGTATGTATTTATGTATAGTCAGAGAATGTAATTAGTGACTGATCTAGTTAACGTGATGTTGAATTGCCCGCAGGTTTAACGCGTGCTTCCGTGTATGTCATTTAGCATGTTTGGTGGTACAAGCGAGGGTGAGTTACTAAACATAGGTACAATTTAAATACGATACACATATATTAAAAGGGTGCGTGGGTGTTCAAAATGGGTTGAAATTTCTTTTTTGATTTTTTTTAATGACTTTTGAACTAGAACTGGCCCCAATCGTTTTATTAAATATTTAGGTATTATGTTATTCTCTATTCAAAAGAAACCTCTAAAAATAGCACGAAGATAAAAAAGGAATGAATTATCGCGTCTATATTAATATTAAAACGATTGAATTTTCAGACATATGACTAATCTCTTTATTAAAGGAGCTGTCACTGGGGCCTCCTTGAGATTTCGTCACCAGAAATATTAATTTTGGAAACTTGCCTATTAGACCGTGAGCACAAATGAAACAGCTCACTGAGTTTCAACTTTTTTTTTTTAATCTAAAAAACAGAAAATACGTGACATCAAAATACATAAATAAAAGCACCACAAGAAGTATTGAAAATTGAGGAGAACTTTTCTACCTTTTTTATTGCTTATACAACTTTTTATCATTTTTACCTATTTTGAAGTGCTTCACAAAAAAAGAACGAGAGGTGTCGTGGAACACCTGGTAGGAACTTCCTTTCGTACCTTGGTATATTATAATGTAGCGCTAACTTTTTTATGTACAATATATTTTTTTGAAAATATAAGGTATTAATTTTAGAAGTCAAACACTTGTTTGATTCATTAAATAGTTTAATTTTATAGCTAGGTATGTTTTTACTATAGAAATTGTAGTATTAGTTTAAAAAATACATACTTCTGATTTAGTAGTCAACCCAATATGTGCGTGCATTACGTTTGGTTTGATCAGTATATTTATCATGACATAAAAATTTCATTGTACTTACTTTAAATTATCTTTGTTGGCTTCTTTAACTTCTGATAACTTTCAAAACCTAATTTTTTTAAATGATAAAACATAAATTTTGACAAAAAATACAAATTGACAGTAATACGATTATTTTTGCATTTGCTCAAAATTCATGGCAAGCTGAATCGATTGAAAAAGTTGTAGTTTCCTGGGTAGCCTAAGCACATGTTGGCTTTTTGTGGTTTTACCTCCCAACCAGCAAACAAATCAGAACAATAACGTGCGATAAGGAATATAGTTCGAAAAATAACGTTGAAAAACCCAAGGATTAAAATTAGAAATCTACAAACTCTATTTCCAAAAAGACGACCCTCTTAGGTAAATTTGAATTTTCTTTAATACCAGGCTGACATTTATCAATCCTCTAACAACAAGACAAAAAGAATAATAGAATTTTCACTTCATTAAGAGTTCACGGCCAATTTTCTTTCCACGACTCTTGTCCCTTGAAATAAATATGAAACACAATTACTTACATAATCTAGAAATTATGAATTTTTTAATGTAATACAATCGATTAGGTGATGCTGTCACATATTTTGAAACAATCTACATCGATCATTCTGTAATCTTTTCAATTAAACAAAGTTTTTGGTCAATTTTTATTTTTTGTACAAACCATATTTTTGTGGAATTAAATTAAATTGATTAAAATATGTGTTCATTATAATCATAGTTAGTTAGTTATTATAGTCTTTTTATGCTTTTTAGCATGGCTTCCGTCTGCCCAATAAATAAAATAATATGTAGGTATATGAAATTGACAGTAAACATGAATCTCATATGTACATGTAATTCGGTAGATTCTATTTGAGTTAAGAATATAAAGATACAATGATTTTATATCCTGATAATATAATTCTTCGAATGACGATATATGGGAAAGTTATGTACCTCGGATTACAATTTACATATTTTGAAAGGATCTTTTTAGTATTTTAGACAAAAATTCGACGTTTGGATTATTTTTTTTTTTGGAGAAACTTTATTATTTACAAGAAAAAAAACATTATATTATTATATTATTAAAAACACACCTTTAGTACACGTTGGCGATGATGACTTTAAAAATTGGCGCCACTTTAGAATGGCTTTCGGGATAAGAAACATCAAACAAAATTTTTGTTAGTGATATCGTCATCTAGCCACTTAATATCAAAATTTATTATAATAAAGAAACAAAAAGTTACACATGTTTAAAAAAAAAAAAAACAAAATTGTAATAAAAGAAATTTTTTAATCTTTTTGGCAGATTTTGGACTTTTGTGGATTGGTTTTTAGTTAATTTTGAGTTGCACAAAGATTCGTCATAGGTTTTTTCAGAAGCGTAGGAACCGTTTCGTAAGCCCACGTTTTGAAGAAAACTCAATATCATATGTATCATTAGTCAATGAATTCCGAACCATATAGCCAAAAAATTGTGATAACCTTCTTCTTTTTCCGCAAGTTGCTGTTTTTTACCTTTTTAGTTTTTAAAGTGATTGCTATTGCATGCGTTAAATAACAAGCTAAAAATTGGTATTTTTTGTTTTGTACTTACAAAGCTTTATTGCTTTATAATTTTTGGAATATATTCTAATAGTTAAGACACATTAAATAATAATTTTCAAAAATCGATTTTGAAAAGGAATCAAAACTGAAAAAATCCCTTAAAGCCTTTTTTTAAAAAGATAAAGACTGTATTTATTCTTTATTAAAATATCCATGATGCAAGATCGTAATTAAAACCTCATGTGCGTTGAGTCTCCCTCCCTCCTCTAATTGTATCGTAATTTTTGTAATTTTTCATTTCAATTTTTCAAAATTGTAATTTTTAAAGGCATCTTATTCTAAACATGTAATTTTAAAAGATTTCTTAGTCTATGAACGTCCAGTTACAGATTTAACTAATATTATTTCATTGACACGGGATACTTGGTGTGGTGTGTTACGGGGTACGTGGTGTGCTAACGTAAAACAAAGGAAACTAATGAAGTTCATTGGTAGCTGTTAATCATTTTCTTGGTTGTTTGACCTCTGCGGTGTAAACTTTATCTTCATGTAGTTTCTATCTCATAAATAGCAATATCATCCGGTCACCAAGGTATTGAACTTTACCCTATATTGATGAATCGTTTAGCTCCTGAACATCAAAAGAAATAGAAGGTGGTCTAATTTAATTTATGTTTATGCACGACTTACGGTATAAGAAATACTTCCAATGAAATATATTTTCAATATCGAATATAAAGTTTATTGCGAGGAAGTATGTGTCTAAAGGGAATCATAAAAAAATCGGTGGAATTTATTTTATAGTATTTTCATTTTCCATTCAATCATTTTCATGAAAATTGAGTTTGATTAAAGGATACATCCACTCCTTGGCGTTCCCAATATAAGCACACTAATTCTAAATCAAGTAGTTACCAATATTTTTAAAACTATTTTTCGAAAAGTGCTATTAAATGCCTCACAAATTTTTTTTTTTGTCAAAAAAATTTTAGTGTTTGAACAGCCATACAGTGTATTCATACGCCTTGAAATAATTTTTGTGAAACCAAAAGTTTGATTAAAGGTCAAAATACAATTTTATTAAAGTTCTGAAGTTCTGGGCATCTATCATTTCACCTATATTGCATTCTGCCTTCTCCACACTCTACTTGCCAGTTCGCGCCTTTCATTATCCAACTTAGCTAAAAACGCGTTTTTTTGCACCCGATTCAAACACAACATTCTCGTGTACTTCTGTAATCCAGTTCATAAGTTTTGTTAGAATGTACAGAGAACTACGACAGCAGCTGTTCGATGTCAGCCATGGCAATGAGATACTTGTGAAATACATGGTATGGTATAGAGACACGTACTATGAGTATCTATGTTAGCATAAGTAATATTACGGTATTGAATAGGGCTATCCACCAGACGTATTGTGATTATTGCCAACCAGTATGGACCTGACGCCCATAGTCCATTGACTCGTCCGCTATAACTATTGTAAATGTAACTTAATCCTCAATATAGTACACAGTATGGCGTTAACAGCGATAGTGACATAGTGGTATCCATAAAAAATTTCTTACCGTGTGACGGACGGAGACGGAGAGTGTGAAGGTGAGTGATTTACTTCTGCTAGCATTGGCGGCTTTACACGGCGAAGATACTCCGCGAAAATGTCGTCGGGGGTTAGCTAGTACATGAAGTTCCTGGATTTTTTAAATAAAAAAATGGTCATAGGGATTGCCGATAGAAGTTAAAACTTAGAACTTTTAGTATAAAAATTTGCAATTTCATAATATATGAATTAAAATTATCAACATCAATCTGGTTTTCACATCTATTGGCACTTCAAGCAACAATTATATGCATGTTTATATGGTTTTTTATTATTTAAACATATTACGGGCTGTACAAGATTATGACAAAATATAATTACAATTCAATTGAAATAACAATTAATATACAATCATATGATTTGTGGTATTTACATGAATTTCTATGTACTTGTTATATACGCAGCACTAATGTTACACAATACGTCAGCTGTATAGCTATAAGCATGTCGGTGCGCGCACAGCATGTCGGTAACGTGAACCCATAACATTTTCCTCTACCAAAAATGCCCAACGTCGCTTAAGAAGTTTTCACTTCAAAAAAGAAATTTACAAAAAGCAAAAGAAAGAAGTAAACCTACCTGCGTATAAAATATATTGGTAGTAAGTAAAAATGATAATTCTTTATTCAACTTAATCATTTTTTATCTTAAATATAGAAATTTAATCAATTCTTCTAACTTTTGTTATGAAAGAATAAATTGTCATTTTCATTCACCTTCACACTATTTGACGTGAAATTTGAAACACTCATCGAACTCTTCCTTATGATTAATTTTTCGAACTGTTATAAAAAAAATATGCAATGAAAATCGATTTTTATCAATTTGAATTATTAAATAATTCATATATTTGTCTTGGAAATACTTACTTATCGAATTAAGAAACAACATATTGTGTTGAAGATATTTAAAGGATTGAGATGCTTTAAGCAAATTGATCCAGTAATTTGCTTATTCTATTGTAGGTAGTGAGTATTTTTAAGAATGTTTCGCATTTAGCTGAGGTTAGCGCTCAGTTTATTTATTGAACACTTGGTGAAAATTGAGCTAACATCGGCACATAGTATATGATAATCTATTTTTTCTTAAAGATGCAAGAGGTGCCAGTGCCTACTACCTTTCCCCTCAATATAGTTTACTATCGCTGGACACAGCCAAAGAAAGAGATATTCTCCAAAACTAGTCGGTGGAAATTAAAAATAAGAAAATTTAAATTAAAGTTAATTACTAAGACTAATTAAGGATGTATGGGCACAGTAGTGGGGATACAAATTTAAAAAAATATTATTTATGTTTTAACCTGACAATATAAGACAAAAAGTAAGAATATAATTTTTCGATATCTGGAGTACCTAATTTTCAAAATATCGAAAATTGAAAATAATAATTATTTAGCTTTCGACAATTTCAATAATCAAGATTGATATTGAAAAATTTTATTCGTATTTTTCGTCTATATTCATGAAATTGATCACCAAAGTTGAAAATAGGGTACAAATAATTTCAACCACAAGTCTAAACTTGCCTCGGCGCCCATACTACATTAAGAAACTAAAAACTTGGACAGTTGTAGAAAGCATGTAAAAACACAATTAAGAATAAATTATCCCCTGATAATTTTTTCTCTAAAAATAATATTTACAATACATATCGCTGAAAATTGATATTTGAACCTTAACATTTTGTTTCCCCAAATCCCGGGTTCACACAATTCTCTTATAATACAATTACATGTTTTAGACACTTATAGAAAAGTTTTTTCATCATCTAGGCATGTAGAATTTGCGTATTAAAAGGTGAGACTCACATGAACAGCATATTTTTTAACTACAAACTTTTTAAGCTGCATACCTTTTTCAAGGTCAGACTAAAGTGCCCGACTAAATAAATACAAAAGATTTCTTGGAATATATAAAAAGTTTAACAGCAAATTAATGACGTAATTACTGATTTAATCTAGAATGTAGAATATTTTTTTTCTTGCTTCTAACATTTATCTTTTAAATTGAATATCATTAAAATTTAATACGATTTCCTATCAACCACTAATTTATTTCATTAGAAAATTTCAGATTAAAATTGGATTAACATATACCCTATATCTCTTTTCATTTATTTCGAATATGTCTTGGGCCAGAGTACCATTGAGACAGGGCAATAATTTGAGATGCTGTTGTTAAAATGTCTTATTTAAAAACTTTTTCCTCTACGATAATTTACATAGATGGGGACTGCTCATTCAAGGGATTTGGTAAATTTTTAATTGCTTGACAAACTTAAAATTGATGAATATTTATTGAGGGGGATATTAAATGAAGAATGCTATTGATTAGCAGGTATATCAAAACAATCATTTTGTCCAACACAAAAGTACTACTTTTTTTCAATTCTTTTTAATTAAGATTACTAGACGAGATATTTGTCAATATTAAATTTACGCCTGTATGTATCATATTAAAGACATCAAATATAATCGAGAGACCATGATGTAAATAAATATCGTATGCATGATTAAAAGTAAACAAAAACAAAAAGTAAGAACTAGATGTCAATTAAAGGATTTACTCTACTTAGTTGAAAGTCGGTCAAAATTATTTTCTCATTTGAAGGGTATAGGGAATAACATGTTAAGTCATAAAACATTGAACATGCACTGTGTGAGGAAATTTAGATCTTCATTTTTCACTACTACTACCCTTGTCACTACCCGTACTAGCGCAAAATTTTGCCGTATCATTCAAAAATGTGACGTAGCATATTCTTTTCCTATTCCCATCAATCGTAAAGAATTTTTATACCATGTATATATGTAATATACAGGGTATACTAAGTTTAGGCCCAAGTTTGTAACGCTTGAAAATATTGTTGCTACGCACAAAATTTTGGTATAATTTTGGTGTTTATAAGATCACCTAATTAGTCCATTTCCGGTTGTCCGCCCGTCCGTCCGTACGTCTGTCTACTCGATAACTCAAAAACGAAAAAAGATACCATACTGAAATTTTTACAGCGTACTCAACAACATAGGTCAGTTTAGTCTTGGGTTCGTAGGACCCATCTTATAAACCGTTAGAGATAGAACAAAAGTTTAAATATAAAAAATAACCAACTATTGCTTGAAACATTTTTTCGTAAACATCACTGTTTACCCGTGGGGGCGCAAATTAGGTGTAAATTGTATTGTATGTATTATTTGGGAATATCAGTTATGAATGTGTGACATATATGTATGTATAATGTGATAGAGTAATATCAACACTGTCTATGCATGGAATTTCAATAATTAACTCAGTCAATTGTTTGTTTTCACTTGTTCTTCTTAAAATCGGTATCAATCAAAATTCATAAATTTAATTAAAAATTTTCCAGTCTCGTTGAAGTAGAAGCTTCCTCCTATCCAAAGTTTTTTGAAGGAAAAAGTTGTTAGACACGAATATTACAATACCTGCTTAAATTAATTGCCAAAATGTATCATGGCCCATACCCTAGAACTATAAATCTATCTAAAAACGTATCACAAAATTATTGTAAATTCTCTATATAGGTATATATCGATATATTTGCGTATAAAATATACCTAACAAAAGACAAATAGGCTTTAAATGTTGAAAATGAATAAACAAGTTAACCACCAAAGCAATTTGATTAAAATTTTCTAATTAAATTAACAAAGTTAAATTAGATAGAACACGTCTGGTAGTTGATTAACATTTTAACAAATAATTTTATATCATTAGTAATAATTTATTCGCATTTACATAATTTATACAGTTGTACACTAAAATTTATTGCTTACTTATTTGTTATAGTAAAACCTGTGGTAGAGTCCAAAAGACCTGAGACAGTGGGCCTTATCGTTTAAGTATGTCCTATCCGAACTATTAGCGTTCTTCTGCAATTATAAATAATTGCCTCACCTTAACAAAACGGTGTCAATAATTTAGAAATATTACGATTGAAAAAGAATGCGATTATTTTCCTGCCAATATTTGTATAAAGTATAATTTTTGTCGTCTTTCCGTACTTAAGATTTAATGAAACTATGAAACTGGTCCAATACGATTCTTCTCTTAAGAAAGCATGTGGTCTGTGTTTATGTCCAACCCGACATGTTTTGTGTGCTTGGTGTGCCGTATTATTTCCCACTAGAAAACCATTCCTTGTACGGTCTTTCTTTGACAATCTTTGAGAGTTAGTTTTCCTCCTTAGAATAAGAGAAACATCGGTTTATGAACATGTACTCAGAAGTGCTCTATTTCTAGGATAAAGCACCGTCATATACTATAAAAATAAATATATTTTTGTGTAAAAATGGGTAATCAATGATATTCATCAAAAAAGGGAAAAAAGGTCGTGTGAATTGAGGGCTTTCAAATCATTATCCAATTGAATTAACATTATGAAAAGGTTGGAGCATTATGAAATTATTAAAAAAGTAGCAAAACTTATAACACGTGCAAAAACTACTTCAAATTCGTGAAATCATTATAAATAGTTTTTAAATAATAAATGAATTTTCAACGCTTGTTGAAAAATGCTTTTCTAATTTATATCGGAGATTTTTTAAATTCTTCAAACAGTTCATTTTCATATTTTAAGATTTACCTACTAGGTTTAGTCCCAAGTTTGTAACGCTTAAAAATATTGATACTAAGAACAAATTTTTGGGTATTGATAAAATCAACTAAATAGTCCATTTCTGGTTGTCCGTACGTCCATTCTTCTGTCTGTCCATCTATCCATATGTCTGTCTGCCCGTTTTGTCAACACGATAACTTAAAAACGAAGGGATATATCAAGCTGAAAGTTCTACAGTGTGCTCCGAGCGTAAAAGGTGAGGTTTCAGTTCAATGAGCAACAAACGTTAATTTGGATTTGGGTCCGTATGGCCCATCTTGTAAACCGCTAGCGATAGAAAAAAAGTTTAAATACAAAAAAAAAAACAAATTATTATAAAAATAAACAACTTTTGTTACAAAATTTTTTTCGTAAACATCACTGTTTACCCGTGAGGGCGCAAATTAGGACAAATCTTGGTGTGAATTTTCTCCAAAACTATAAAAGACTCAGTGTCAAATTTGCAGGTAGCTTCAACTAGCGGTCTCGTAAATGATTTGAAAACCAAAACAATATCGCGACCGAAAGGCTGCCATAATTGTGTTGATTTTTTAAACACTTCTAATTTATAAAAAATAATGCAAGCATTTCAATACTTTCTATAAGGTATTTCAACAATTAACTCTATTGTTTGTTTTCACTTGTTATTTTCTAGACATGTTGGAAATTAATAAATGATTAAAAAGTGCTTTTGAATTTTATTTCGAAGAAGTTTCAATATAAAAACTGTCTTCGAATAAAAAGATTTGATGTAAAGTTACTTTATACTATTTTAAAACATCAGTAATAAAATATCAGGCAAGATTCATTTCGAACATTTGAGTAAATGTAACTAGTTTGGATTATATTTTACTTCAGACTATAGATATTGAGCTTTAAGTGAAATTTTATCAATAAATTTATTTTTTACTAGCGTTGCACAGGTTAATATACACACAAACCATAATATATATTAATTTACAAGCGTGCTGTACTAACCATAGTCAAATCGACATTGGGGGAGGCGTCCAGTTATCATCCATCCAGACATACACATACCCTGATTATAGTCCATTCGAAAACGTCGCGTCGTCTGCTTTTCTATAATATGTACATTCATTCATACACCACCACATACAATATAAATGTACTTGTTTGAGGGTGCATCCTTAAATATCATGGCAATGAAAGGCAACAGCAATACACGCGTACAACAAAGGTATATTTACAGGGTGTAACATGATGATTGCCAATAAATTTTTAGTAATTTAATTGTTATTAGAAACAAATTTGACATAAAATGGATTGATTTCATTGTTAGTAATAAGTAAGATATTCGTGTCCCTAGATTATTTAAAGAGATATGCAAGCCATGAATAATACGAGGGATTTCAATAAAACTTTATAAATACATTTTTTGATTAACAAAGTTTCCGAAAATCACAAAAAATTCCTAGGTATTCGGGCTTTTTATTATTATTGTATCGTTCAAAGTTGGCTGCAAAAATGATGAATCATATAGGTTATTCTTTTCAATTGGATATTTTTTTATAAAAAAATCTAGGAAGTGTGATAAAAATCTATCTTAAATATTTAGACAATCTTGACGTTTATAATAATACCATAAAAATATAAGGTTGTTGATGATACAAAAACAATATTTTAATTTAATTATGAGTTCATCGAAGATCCATCATTTGATGAACAGAGACGACTATAGTTAAAGTATTGATGATTGAAGAGAGATATCTAACAAATTTATAAGCCTCACTTGCACACAATATATTATATATTTTTGTAGTTGCGTGGTATTGTAAAGCTAAAAAGAACACATTACTTGACAACAAAGCATCTATTTAGTTTATGTGTATGTACCGTGCAATAAACCAAAACTTTTTTACAATACTGTGGGTTTACAATCACCTTAAGGTAATCTTTATTATCCAGCTAATTTTTCACATAGATGATTATTTATCGAGAACCGCTTCGTTTGTACAGGATTTAAGGAGATATCTTAAAATCTACTCACTCAATTGGTAAACAAATTCTATTTTTGGGTAAAAATAAATTCCAAAACAAAAATTTTATCGATTTTTTCAGAAATTTGAAAAAAATTAACAAATTTTATTTGCCTTTAATAAAAATCATCTTGATCTAGAAAATGCAAAAATCGGGTGCAAATAACAATTGGACGTACAATTTCCTAAATAGTATACGAAAACTATATCCCGAAGCAATTCCAGAAATCTTAAAAAATTATCGTCTTTTATCAAAATCAACTCGATTTTCGTGTTTTTAGAAAATTTAGGCTTAGGATAATTAATATCCAAATTCTTCGAACTGTATATGCAATATCGCTCCAAAATAAAAGCTTTGCTTACATGATTTTAGACGGCATCTCAAAAAATACTTATTCAATCCTTAAATGAACCAACTTTTAGTTTCTTTCTTACTCCTTTATAAATGGCTTCTAGAACCTAATGCAAAAAATCGCATCACAATCCCTGTTACTTTAAAAATTTTCGTGGTAATATGTTAAATTTCCTCGTCTAATGAGCAACTAATAAGTAAGAGTGTGAATATACAATTATAAAAAATTTTTATGATAGTGTCCCTCCAATCTAAACTCAAATCTACATCTTTTACAACTTTTACAACTATTTGTACTGACTCACGGTAGCATTTCAAGAGAAACAATAAGACATATTTATTTTGAAACACCCTGCTTTCATATATAGAGTAAAATACCCCCTGTGCAAGCGTTGTTACGTTATACACGGGGGTTGTATTGAACGTTGTAATATGGCATATAGAGAAGACCGACATAGATCGACTCTTTCCCCTATCTATATTATGTATGTATAAAATATGTACAAGTCAATTTATAGTAGTAAAAAATTATACTTCGACTGTACCGACTGACTACTGACTGACTATATTTACTGTCACTGACAGTATCCACTGTGTATATGGTCTTCAAGATAATATGGATTTTCTAGGTATTCCCAAAAGTAACTCTATTTTTATGTATTTTTAATATGTTATAATAAAATAGTGCGTGATGTTTGTGTTAAATGACTCGACTTTTGGGTATATTCACCTTTTGGGTGTACCCCACGTGGATGTTTAATGTATACAAAGGGTATATTATGTGTTAGAGATTCTAATTCGATATTTGAAAATGAGGTCATCAAATAACTTTTAAAGATATGGAGTGACTGAACTTAAAAATAAGCCCGATTTTTAAAGTTTAATAATTCTCAATACGAAATCTCATCACAAAATAATTTGGAAATATAAAGTAAATGAATACATGTTTATATTTTTAGCCTAATGGGGACCGAAATAAGTTTTGAGATTGGAATACCGCTCATTATACTTTCAAAAATTAAACCCGTCACCATTGGGAACTAAGGGGTCACTCATTAATAACATATGCATGATTTTGACGATTTTAACTCTCCCCGCCCCTTCTGCCAAAATAAGCATACATAAGATTTCTCAACTCTCCCCTCTCCCTTCTTACGTAAAATTCAGTCTCGTTTTGCCGCATAATATAACACTGTTAGAAAAGAATCAGTTACACTAAAACTAACAGTTTGACGCAAATTAAAGGTCTTTTATTTTTTAGATAGACCATATTTCGCGATGAATAACGTACATACATTATTTCTTATATATTAAATATCAACTCATAAAATCTTACATAAAATAAGTTTGACCTCTTCCCTCGATAAGCACATGAATAGATTTTTAAACCCCCTCTCCCCAAAATGCTTGAGTAATTAATGAATGGCCCCTAATCACTTATCACATCAAGCAGTCAATATGGCCGACATAAGTAGACTTAAATCTTAAAAAAGCAGCAGTAGCTCTGTGGATTGACTAGATCAATTAAAGAATGAGGAATTAAAAATAAAATATTAAAATTTTTAAATCTGTTTTGACGTGATCTTGTTAAGTATATATAAGAAGGGTTCCAAGAAATCAAAAAATTTTACGGCAATTACTTAAACATTATTTTTAACCGACTTCAAACAAAAACGGAGGAGAGGTTATCAATTTGACTTTTTTTTATGTTTGTTACCTCAGAACTTTTGACTGGGTGAACCGATTTTGATGATTCTTTATCTGTTTGAAAGCTGGTGCTTACCATGTGGTCCCATTTCATTTTGGTTCAGTTCTGACATCGACATCCATGCGAAAACCATAAAAGTCTTAAATTTGCATTAAGTATGCACGACAAGAGGACGAATAACTCAATATCAAGCCAACCGATTTCGATGATTCTTTTTTTAGTGACAAATTAGTTAGTTCAGATTCACTAAAAATCACAAAATAAAAAAAACTTTTAACAAAAAGAAAACAGACTTCAAAAGAAAAGCTTTTTCAAAATAAATTAATATGCACTAAAAAGTAAAAAAATGACGATAATATAATGTAGTTAAAATTATTGTCATTTTTGGAGTCGGTGTCGGCCAAGCTAATGTAGCAAACTGTTCTATCAGAGTTGTTTCCTTGGCTGACACCGACTCCAAAAATAAAAATAATTTTAACTACATTATATAAGCGTTATTATTTTACTTTTTAGTGCATATTAATTTATTTTGGAAAACTTTTCATTTCGATTTTTTTTTTTTTTTTTTTTTACAATGAATACTAAAATTTCAGAAAATTTTCTGAAGAAACATTTGCCAAACTTGTTGAAAAATTAAGATAAATTCTTTAGAGCGTTCAGAATTTCCAGGAGTAAGAGTTTTTTATTGAAAATTTCTTCCTCTTAAAGAATTTTTTTTTAAACTTAAATATTAATATTTATGAAATATTACCGAAAAACCAAATACTTTTTTTTTATCTTTAAGTAATTATAATAACTTTTGCAGTTTTTTTATGTGCTAAACACGCTTCTGGCACATTTTTCTAGTCACCATTCTTTCTAATCATCATTTTCAATTTGCCGACTAGACTAATAGATGCTTAAAATTTAGACGTCCATACATACTTTCAACAAAAATTAAACTTTATTTTGGAGCAATCGGATAAACATGAAAAGTAATTCAAGAGAGAATTGTAGGATAATTTTTCATTTTTTTACGTTACTGTTACACGAAAAAAAAACTCTTTTATGAAAATTATTACTCAAAGATTTATGTATCTTGAATTCCGTTTTCTGAAATGCATTTCCTTTAATATTTGATGTAAATGATGGTGATATATTTATTTGATAGAGGCATAATTCCCGAAAGACTGTTCTTCCAGAGACTTATCTTGAAAAAAGTGCGTGTTGTTATCTGTGATAAATGAAAACATATGTATTTTACCTTTGGTACCAACAAAGTGAAAATAAAAATGCATTTATTTTAATATTTAATGACATAGAAGACAGTGAAACATCTATTTGACTATAATTTTCCATTTAAATAAGTGAAAGGTATAATATTGTGTGTATGTTGTTTAACTCTCACCCTTCATGTTATTAGACAAATACAATTTTCTCTATGTATTTCTGTATTTTATATTTTACAAAATAAAATCGATGTTTATGTAATCTAATATCCATATTTGTTATAGATATTGCCTATATTACTATAATATCATTTATTTAACAATAATATTTATTTTATATTTTTAAATAAGGCCAAAGTTTAGTTCAATGATGGTATACAATTTTCAAGGTTTTTATTTTATTTATTTGGAAAATCAATCAATGAAAAACCTTTCACTAAAAAATACTTTTATTAAATGGAAGATATGCGAAGAAAAAGCAATTTAGTTTTAGAATCAATTTAGTCATAAAATTGTATTAAAATTCGATTTTGCTTAAATCTTTCGATTTTCAGCTGTCTATTTCGCCAGGAGTACCGAAATTTTAAAGCCGAAGACAAGTTAATAAAAAATGTGGTAATTATTAAATAAACAAGCCGTGGCTAGGATGATTGAGGTGACACGAATAACTTCCTAGCATAATAAAGTTATAAAAAAAAAAGTGAAAACAAACAATTGACTAAGTTAATTATTGAAATACCATGTAATGACAGTGTTGATTACTCTGTCACATTACACATACATATATGTCACACATATATAACTGATATTCCCATATAATACATACTATACAATTTGCGCATAATTTGCACTCTCACGGCTAAACAGTGATGTTTACGAAAAAATGTTTTAAACAAAAGTTGATTATTTTTTAATAAGAAATATTTTTTACATTTAAACTTTTGTTCTATCTCTAACGGTTTACAAGATGGGTCTTACGGACCCAAGACCCAATTGACCAATGTTGTTCATTTACGTGCTTGACCTCACTTTTTACGTCCTAAGTACGCTATAAAAATTTCAGCTTGATATCTCTTTTCGTTTTTGAGTTATCGTGATGACAGGCGGGCAGGCAGACGATAGACAGACAATCGGAAATGAACTAAGGTGACTCTATGAACACCTATACCAAAATTTTATTCAAAATGTCAATATTTTTAAGCGTTACAAACTTGGACTAAACTTAGTATACCTTGGTATATTTCATATATTTGGTATAATAAATACTTGACCGACTCGACCGAATCTCAGGAAATTCTTTTTGGATCATATTACCATTAATACGTTTCGATCGGCAACGAAGTCGATATAATTTTTTGTTCGCGCGATTTCGATTAGGAAAGAATTTAAGAAAAAACTCGGAATGCTGTGAAATTTATTTCGGATCATATTTCCTTTAACGCTTTGATTTGGACATGTTAACGAAGTCGATATCACTTTTTGTTCATGCGATATCGATAACGACAAAAATGACCACAAACTTATGTACGTACGAACGTACGCACACATACTTACTCTCCAAATTAGTGTTAATACCTTTACAATAACTTCCTGTAGTGTGAAGTTAACAAGACTTGGAGATTAAAGCTTTAGCCCAAACCAATAGAAAATAAACTTTTAGCAATGTAAAAATAATTTTAGAAAATGTACGCCAGCTCTTTGACTATATGTAGAAGAAAGTCAAAAAGTATACCGAAAATATGCGAATATTTCGTTATTTGTATGCTAATTTAATTTCACACGAATAAAAATGTAGTATTATGATTAATTTCACAAAAAATGTTGTTACAATGGTTGTGAAATAAAATTTTATGAATAAAAGTTTCTTAGGGTGTATATTTTAAAGTTACAGTTAAAGTCTACAGTTTACAGGATTGTATTTTAGAATTTTCCTTATCAATCTTTCTACGACCAAATAATATTGGTAGTTGACAAAGTTAGTTATCATATTACCCAAGTGATCTGATGTATTATAATTGGGGAGCAATTTTGTAATCTTTCCATTGAATATAGGAACTTGAATCCATTAAAACTGGCAGAACAAAACATTCATTAATTATAGAACTTAGGCTACCACTTAAATAAAATCATAAGAAATCAACGCAATTTTTTTTATCGTCGAAGGAAGTTCATGAAAACAAGGCAATGATAACGCTTACTAACAACACAATCATAAGAATTGACTGACAACGCTATATATTCTAAATCTGATTGCCTTGTGTTTAGACAGTGGCGCAAAAGTGTCAACTTTTTTCATATCCACCCTCAAAATATGAAAGATATCTCTATAACATTTAATTCAACAGCAAATTAAATTAAAAGTAAAAAAAATGTTTTTTATTCACTCAAGTGAAATGGTTATATCAAATTTGCGTAGAATTGAAATACATACGCATTCATCTACTTTGTTAACTCATGAAAAAGACACCAGTAATATGAGCAACTTTGAAGTGAGATGATGATTCCTTTAAACATTTCTCCATTTGTTTTCAGCAGGTTACCGACCCTACAACAAAATAACTTTTTTTACTTAAACAAATACAGAGTGATGGGGTAAACACTGCAAAAGCAAAAGAAAAAGATTCACATTTTTTTTTTGTCAAAAAAGGAAATAAATTTGATATCGTTGAAAAAGGGCATGAAACTTTGTAATCATTGATTGTTTTGATCTATCATGTAAATAAATGAACCTAAAGATACCCTGTTTTACTATCCTCTCGGATCCAAAGTCTTGTGAAAGTAATCGAAATCTCTGGGTTCCGAAAAAGTTGCTTGTCTGTCAAGACGTACTCTGTGTCATAGCCATTAAATGAAAATGATTTCCATTTTATTTGATTTTTTTAATTATCGTAATTGTAATAAAACTATAAACATATAAAATAAATGTACAACTCGACATTTCCGTTTTACTCGATTCCGGAGTAAAATTCAAATAAATTGATTAGAAGTTACGATGGCATACATAAATCAATCAGACCTGATTTTGCGACAGACCTGATTGTGTGCTCCTAAACGGATGAACATTTTGATGAATATTTTGATTTTTTGTTTGTTTAAAAAGTCATTTGATCGAGAATGTTCTTAGCTATGTCTCAAGCGCGAGTTCAGAGTTCTGTACCTGAAACAACTGCAAAAGAGGCGGTGAAAAATGCCGTGATTAAAAATGTAGCGCTTCCTTTTTTTTATTTACAAGATATTTTTCTGAAAATTTAAAGTATTAATGATAGAAGTCAAACTTGTAAAAAAGAATTTAATTAGTATTAGTTTAAAAAAGATATACTTCTGATTTAGTAGCCAGCCCAATTTGTGGGTACATTACGTTTGGTTTGATGAGGCTATTTACAATGATATTAGATAAAATTTCAATTGTACTTACTTTAAATTATCTCTGTTTTCTTTAACTTCTGATAACTTGAATAACTCAATTTTTTTAAAATTATAAAACATAAAATTGTGACGAAAAAATACAAATTGACAGTTATAAAAATATTTTTGCATTTTCTCAAAATTCATTACAACCTGAATCGATTGAAAAAGTTTTAGTTTTTTAGTTAACCTAGATTTCAGTTTTATTGTCTGTTGCAGTTTTATGGGTTTTAACTTTCAACCAGCAAAAAAATATCGTGAATAAGGAACGTAGTTAAAAAATCGGTTCATCTGTTTAGCAGCTACAATGCTACAAACCGATTGATAAGACCTGGTTTTATGTCGGTGGTTTCTTTAAATTTTTAATTTAATATTGTTTATTTGTTTAGTAGTGGTTAAGCTTCCTAGACTTTCTGCCATAAACTTGTGAATTTAAAGTTACATTCATGTTGTTAATTGCAAAGAATCTTATAGACAATGAAACTTAGCTGGCACTTGTTTATAACCTGTACCCCGTAAACAAAAATTTTCTTATCTTTGATTAGTTTTATCACCTGTTGTTATATTTGAATAATTTTTCCCCAAGCACCGTGTATATCCATCCGCATGCTTGATAATGACTTGAAGCATAACGAAAACGTGTATTATTTCACTATAGCAGTTTGTCGGTGGATATAAAACACAATCTTCGTTTGTTAATATCAGAGGAATTGTCTGTATTTACTGACAACATTTTACTGATGCTGTCCCACATACTTTTTTCATTTTTTCCAGTATTCCTAAGTGTATATGTTTGTTATTATATGCATACATAATTCCTCGTTTTTTTTTTCATCATTTCTATTCATTATTTCACACATCTATATTCCAGATTTATTTGTGTTACGGGAAATTATGTCAGTTACAGGCGCAGGCAGCACTTTCTATTTATTAGCTGTTTATTTTATCTAACCGATGTATATATATTTTGTTTTTATGTTTGATTAACTTTTTCGTGCGGTGTTATTGTGGAAAACTATTTTGTTTATATGAGGTATTTCAATATGCGAATATTATCCTATTCATTTTTCGCAGCATAATATTGAATTTTCATCAATCTTTGAGTTATAACATCAAGGTGTACTGAAAAAGACTGAAGAACTCAGAGGATAGAAATTCGCCCAGGCGTTGAATGAAAGAAAGAAATAAAACTTAAATTTTTCTGTCAATATTTAGAAAATGGAAATTTTGATAAATAGTAAAATTGTAGAATATCAATTAAAAAATTTATCTCCAGATTAAAAAAAATATTTTTGCAAGTGACGAGCTATTCATCCACGTCTTTTTCACAGAACGTGTTTAAGGTTGTTATGCATAAATTTTTTATTGGCGTGAAATATTCTTTGATCGGCGTGGAACTATATTTTTTTATCTGTCCTGGGACTATAAAAATTTTATACTTAAAAAATTAACAAGATTTGCTAAAAATAAAAAGTATCCATGACAGGTAGAATATTAATATCTATAACTTATCCAAATTTCAAATCGATGGAGTAAAGGATATACTCGCAGTGCTACTTGAAATTCAATTGTAACTTTAACCACTCTTATTTGGAAAACCGCTTTTTTAAAGTATTTTTTCCCCCACCAATGAATATTACATACGATTTTAAAAAAAAGATAAAGTTAACGCCAATCAAAGAGTGTTTATTTGTAAAAAACAGCTTTAACGTCTAAGCTTCACATTCTTACTATAATCTAATAAATGCTTTAGAGTTTATGGCAGGTATGGAAAGATATTTTCAGCGTCTAGAATTTGATAGACCATAAAAGTTTTAATCACATAAATAGTTTTGTTAACGTGGCTTTATTTAAGAAAGAATTTGGGAGAATAAGTTCGGGTGATGAAACTAATGGGAATGATTTATCATTGGAAATTCAAGAGAATGAAATAAGTCGCCGTTATATTCTTGGTAGATTAACGAATTTTTTTTCCAAAAGTCAATGATTTCAGGATAAAAAAATGACTACCCGCATGAAAATCAAATAAGCAACCAAACTTCTGGAACAACCATAAAATTCGCGTTCCGTTTATATTCCTGGTAGATCAACGATTTTTTTTTTCTAAAAGTCTATGACTTCAAGCTCATAAAATAACTACTCACAGGAAAAATAAATAAGCAACAAAACTTTTTGAACGACCATAAAATTCGATATAGACAGCGGGTCTACTCTTTTCTACACTTCTAATTATGGAATTTTTCAATACTGCATCCGAAAATAAAATTTTATTAAATACACATTTTATTATCGAGTGTAGGCGTCTAGCTGTTTTTGAAATATTAACATTTCAATTTAATTTTCTCCAATTATGTACATGATCAAACCCTCATTGAGATGTCAAACATATCGAATAATTTATGGTTTTCAAAAAATTGTATTAAATATGTAATTTTTTTTTCGAGTTTTTAAGGGTACCTTTTTAAACATATGAAAAATATTTATTAATAACAAAATTATTAATAATTAATCACTATATTGATATATTTTGGGTACGTTATGCATTAAATTTCAAAATATCTATTTTATTTATTTCAGTCACGGAAGAATAGGCGTACCGTATGTGAATCAATTCGAACATGTGTGTATGTGTGTGTGTGTTTTGGACAAAAGATTTTTTTTTCACCCCCAATAAAAATTTTTTTTTTGTTAATAATTTTTTGTTTTGCACACAATGATTGCTTTCGAATTCATTTGATTGTGTTGTAGTTGACACGTTAAAATTGTATTGTCAAAAATCAAAAAAACCGAATGAAGCGTGTTCTCTTTGAACAATTGTTATTATACGCGACACTTTGATTGACATAAACAATGGCGAAACAAAAGAACTCTTAACATGTAGGTTTCGCGTTTTATGTGATTTTTTATGTAGCTTGATAATAATGTACTGAATATTACACCCGGTCATGGATAAATTGTAATATTTTAATAATTTTTGGTACTTTGAAATAAATCAAAGACATTTTTTTATTCTCCATGATTTTCCCTTGTGCTCATACACAATGCTGGGAGTTGCGTAACATAGTTTTGCTAAGGTATATAAACAAATTTATTGGACTCGGGGAAAAATTTCTTCAGTTCATACACAGTAAGAAATTTTTGTGCGAATATCACTATATCAGTGTCGGTGTGAACGCCATACTATAACAGTGTTGAAGGAATAGTAACATTAGCAATAGGTAAGGCGGACGAGTCAATGCAGTATGGACCGTCAGACCTATACAGGTTGGCGATACTCACAATATGCCTATCCACCAGACGTATTGTGAGTATCACCAACCAGCCCTATTCAATACTGTAATAGTACTTATGCTAACATATATACTGTATGTATCTGCCCCTATATCATACCAGCATCGTAATAAACGTCATAAATTTCTTACCATGTATCACAGAGATTTTTCGTTTACAAAATCAACAAGGTACTAATGTTAAGGATTATTCTGGGAAATAAAGACCTAACAATGTAATAATCTTTTTCATTTGACGATCAGACAAGTATTTTACGAAATATCTCCAGAGTTACTTATAATTTTCATAAATAGAAGCCTTTCTTTAGGCAATGTTTAAAACTATTCGCCTAATTGCTGTCTTAATCAAATTTTGTTTTTTTTGGGGTAAAATTAACCCAAGAATATTAAAAACAAAATATTTTAGTGATTTTCTCGATTTTTTGAAAAGGGTCCTACCTCGATTGGATAAAAATCTTTTTTATGGTGAAATTTGGTGATATCTCAGAAAAATATTGTTTATTCACAACTAGGTTTTCGTTTCTTTGCATTACTTAGGATCATTGAGACTCAAAAAATATGTATATACAGTTTGTCGCATTTAAGATGAAGACACCTTCACACTTTCGTGATTTATAGGACTATCGATTTGAAAATTTGCACAGTAATATAGGGGGGTGGGTTACATTTTTTAAGAAAGTTAGTTAAAAGAACCCTGAACCTTGAATTCTTAAAATTTTGTCTACCGCCAGAAATGGTTAGAGATATTTTGGTCTGCATTCAAAATTATTGCAAGTTTACTGAAATATTTGAATACATAGCATAATTAAATTATGTCATGAAAATCGGTATATGAGCATAAAAAAATATTCTAAGCAACTTTTTTAAATAATTTTTTTTGACATCTCTAACCATCTCTTGCGCTAGGCAAAATTTTAAGAATTTGGCCTATTTGTCAATTTGTAGTAGGCTGAGTTCAAGGTTTAGGGTTCTGTTAACTGGCTTAAAAAATGTAACCCACCCCCCTATATTACTTTGCAAATTAAATGCGACACACTGTATATATAATCATCCAGCCTTTGTTTGACGATTATATACATATTGTTCGAAAAAACTTCAGAAATCGAAAAAAAAATTCTGAGAAACTCCCAAAAAATAGTCGTCACCCAATAGCTAATTTGAACCCGAATTCGCGAAATCGTACCCCATTGCATTGTTTAGATCAATTATTATTTGTAAGATTGCATATATACTACAAATTTTGGGAGACAAAATAATATTGCTAGAATCAAAAAAAAACCCGAAAAAATATCAACTACGCACGTACAAGGAAAAATATCAAAAATATCACGTATACTCACATCGTATGCCATTCGTTTTTTAACTCACCAAAGCCAATTATTTTCTGAAGAGTTCGATAAGTGGATTTTCGTTGTACGGTTTTTGTTTAAATATTTGCAAAAATGGTTCATATCATTTTATTTTTATAGTTTAATGATGATCGTTTTCCCTTTTTTTTTGAACTTTTGTCATCATTTTATTCGAATATTATTATTAAATGATTGGGAAAAAAAGTATTTTCTAATACACTTAATATTTATACAAATAGGACGAATAACCCAATAAAAAAAGTTAAATAAAAAACTTTTTCAACCTTTTTTTCTCGTACGCATAAGAGGAAAATTGATATAAAATTGACTTTTAATATTAGTTCTGTTTTCCTAGAGCATGTGAGAATTGTGCCAATTTTGTATTTCAGATAAACAGGATGTTTCAGAGGAATTTTGTAGATACCTACTTTTGTACAATTTTTGATTTATTCTAAATACAAAATTATAAACAAAAAATAATTTAAAAAATAAAAAAATCAAAAAACCAGACTGCGTTTAATTAAAGGAAAAAACAAGTCCAGTATTTTAAATAGTGACTTTAACAGTGGGGACCCATTATTGGCAAGATTTGAGGCGATCTGGTTTTAAATGGGTCCCCATTGTTCAAGTTGCCATATGTAAACTACTGGACTTGTTTGTTCTTCTTTACATTTTTTTTGGGTGGGATGTTCAAATACCTATTCAATGATCCTCACTTAACATAGTTCGTCGACATTCGTTTTTTCTTTTTCATAATATGGCGTCGGGCTGTCGCCATATTGAATTTTGATTACTTCCATGCTTTCAGTGACACTCACAATCGATTGACGTCAGAATCATCAAAATTGGTCCACGTGTTTGGTTTCTAGTGTGCCGCAAAGGAACAAACATACATATAGACTACAAACCCACGTTGAAACTTTTCGGGTGAAATGAACCACCTGGAATCATGTTCCTAAGACGCTTCTATATGTAAAAGTAATTTTTGAGAAGTTAGGAGAGAATATGAATGTCACACTCCTTGGTCTCACCTCTGCATCAGCAAATATATACGGCGCTGCTGGATACTAACTCTACTAATAAATGCCGTACAGAAAAAAACACGCAGGGCTTCGGAAATTGACGAGAGATCAAAATCTTCCGGTACCGAAGGTAAATATTTCTTATACGACATTTATGTAATTCGCTTTGAATACCTATGCAGGATTTAATCCACCAACCCCGTACATATTTGTTGATGCAGGGGTGAGACACCAAGGGGTGTGACATTCATATTCATACTTGTAGTCACTTGTATCGCGCAAAACTAACGCCATGGTGCTTAAACTTACTTTCACACACAAGAGCATCTTTTTCAACATGATTTTCGGCGGATCATCTCATCCGAAACATTTTAACATGGGCTTATGGTCTAATATATAGACTGATAACACAAAACCAAGCCTATGCGTCGCGCAGTTGGTAAAAATAATGAACGGGGTAGTTCAATTTTCTCTGGAATTATAGCTTCAATTAATTGCAAAATAAAATTTTTTTGGGTGGAAAAAGCCCAAAGCTTCCACTGTTTAAAGTTTGAGTTTTGGGACTAATCGTTTTCAGCGAGCAAAGCGGTGAGTTCATTCCTCTTAAAGAAATGCATCTGTGTATGAATTGCTTTAAGAGCAACGAATGAAGCAAACCGACCTCAAATTCATGTATAAACTTTATTTTGTCTCATTAGATTTTTTTTTGCAAAATATACACTTTTATTTGTAGATAAATTTTTCAAAAGCAACCTTTTTTTGATGTTGCTAAAACCATTCTTTGCTTGGATAATTTTTATTTTCAAAATTCCGCCATAAAATGATGTGGTATTTACCTCTAGAAAGTTTAAATATCGCTAAGAGAAGTTGAAGATTTTCAACTACTTAGCGACTATTTTGGTTTGTTAATTGAAATGGTGGATGCTTTCATTTTTTGATATGTTTTAGATTTTCTCTGAAGCATTGTGTACATTTTTTTTTTGAATTTTCACTTTTTTATGTTTCTCAAAAACTGTTATTTAATTTGGTAACTGAAGTCGAAGAACTGTTATGTTATACTAAAATTGAAAATAAATGTAACGAAATTTCTTGTTCATGTGAGAATTTCATTAATAAAAGTTAAAAAAAAATACGTTGAAAGGTAATGAGTTGAGAATTGTTATCGAAATACAATTACTTGCTAAACATAGCTTTCTATTTTCTTATACAAAATCAAAAATGTATTGTAAGTGGGAAAAATTTCGGTATGAGATTTTAACGGATATTATTTTATATATGCATTTTTGCTTTTTTTTGCATCCCGTTTAAAAAATGATCCTGAACGTAACAGTGCAGATTGCCAGTGGGTAAAAATTTGTAAATTTTTAAAAATTTTTTGCGATTTTCATCTTTCAAAAAGTGTATTAAAAAAAAGATTTATAATATTTATAAAATTTTTATTTGTAGTCTAAGGCTTACTCAATAACATCCCGAGCGCGCGAAAAACCACCCAAGAATAACGATTTTCTGTTTTAAAGATACAAAATAGATGAAATTTTCACCAATCGACTCGAAATAAAGTCAAATAAACAGTACAGTTACAAAAATTTTATTTTCCACAACGCAACCCGCCGGAAAAATGGTGTTTTTCGAAGCAACTCGGTAAAAATTACTTATGTGTTAAAAAAAAATTAGTTTGAACAATATCTTACCGGGTTACCCACAACTTATACGTTCAGGAGCAGTTTATAAACGGGATCCTGCAAATATTTCCATCCGATAATTATTCATGCTGAATAATGGATTTTACCGAGCCTATTTCCGTTATTTTGAAAACATGTCTAAATGAAATCTTTTACATTCAAGCTTGATGGTTTTGTTTATTCA
Organism: Chrysoperla carnea; assembly: GCF_905475395.1. NCBI lineage: Eukaryota > Metazoa > Arthropoda > Insecta > Neuroptera > Chrysopidae > Chrysoperla > Chrysoperla carnea. The sequence goes on from NC_058341.1 coordinate 50,294,221, forward strand.
TGTCTTATTATGATGATGGGATCTTATTATGAAGAGGGAAATATACGATTTAAATTAATAGATCAATAATCTACAAGCTTAAACTTCGGCGGAGTGAATGAGTATCCATACCGACCATACCTGTACATATCGTATTTATAATATGAAACAGAATCAACGTTAAAAGGTTTTTCTTTTTCCCACACTTTAAATTATGTATGGATTATAAATAATTTGTAAAATAATTTAATTTAAATATATTAATAATCTCATAATTAATAACCACAGACAGTTGACATTTTAATAAATAAATACAAATGTCCCAGATAATAAATTTAATGTATTATTTAAATTAGTACAAAAGGCCAGTTGTATGTAAATGCCGCATTGAATAAGTAATTTGAACCAGAGTTAATAAATTTTATGTAATTACCGCATACTTACAATCCAATGATAAAAGAAGGAAATAGAAAAAGGAACTAGCAATGGGAACAAACATCGATAATTCCAATACACAACGGAAAAAACCCCGTTTCGATCGAAGTTTTCTTTTAGAATTTTGAGGTTACTCTTTCCAATGTACATTATTTTATTTCTTCTGTAAAAGTATAAAACACATTGTATTCTGGCTTAAGGTTTCATGATTGAACCAAAAAAGTAAGTTATTACCCCCACTTTGAATGGAAATTTAAAAACAATACAAGAAAATTAAACCTAACAATAAAGTTCCATCTTGATATGACGAATAATCGATTTCAATATTGTATACAGTAGGAAAGATAATCGTGTGTACCTACAACAGAAACAACCGCATATTTTGGAACCGCAGATTCGAATTTCTCTTTTGAGCTTCTTTTCAACTTGTAAGGAGTGAATTGAGACTGTATGATAAAAATTGAATTGATGTATGAATTAAAATTTTGTGTCTGTTTGAGATATAATTTACTATACAAGGTAAATTAATTCCGAAGAATTTGGCAAATTTTTTGTTCTTTTTGTGTCCAATTTACCATTTACTGTGAGTTACATTCGAGTTGCATGACTAATGTAGACTGTTGCATGAAAACTAACGTGGACTTCACGATTTCCCTAGCTAATAGCTCGTCAGCACTCGTGTCATCCGTTCGGTAATCTTTAGTCGCATGGTAAGAGATTTGCTCACGCGTTCTGTACATGCGTCAAATATTTCGCGATCTTCGAATTTTTATAATTAAATTCAAATTATGTTTTTATATCATCGGCAATCTTATATTTTTATGGTATTATTATAAACTATAAGAGCTCTCCAAGTATTTTAGATAATTTTGCATCAAACTCTCTAGATTTTTTGACATTGAAATATCGAATTGAAAAGGATAACATATATGATTCATCATTTTTTCAGGCAACTTTGAACGATAAAATAATAATAAAAAGCCCGATGACCTAGGAATTTTCTTTGATTTTTGAAAACTTTGTTAATCAAAAAATGTATTTATAAAGTTTTATTGAAATCCCTATAGTATTATCCAATCCTTGCATATCTCCTTAAATATTTTTTAACTTTGTAAATCCTAGCCTCTACACAATTTTAATATAAATTTATTTTTTAATGTACTAGCTAATTAATAGTTTCATTACCTGATTATTGAATGATTTTTGAGAGTGTTAATATTAGAGCAGAGAAATAATGTAAATAATTAAATTCATTTTAACACATGTTTTTAAAGTTACTGAGTACGATTTATATTAAACTAACCAAAGTACATGAACAAGTCCGAAAATTTGCGCAGTTAATATTTTTATGCCTACACCTTTACTCTCATGATGAGAGAAATTCCCACAGTTTCTGGAGAATTTCAAAAGAAAAAAATGGTTTTTCAAGAACTGTAGATAAGTTGAAAAAATTTGAAAAATTCCTAATTTGAAAATAAATAAAATTATATGAAGTTGAAACAAATTTTCACCACGTATACCATTTGAAAAATAATAAATGCTCATAATGCGAGTGCTGACGGGATATAGAGGAAGTAAAAATATTGGTAAAATAAATCTTCCTGTTTGAATTATTTATTAAAATATTGAAATTTGAATAGAACACCAGACTGAATATGCAGTGTGTTGTAAACTGTACTGCATTTTGATTGTAATCTATGCTAAATAATGATATAAATGTTACCAGTTACCCAAATACAAAAGACATGAATGTTTGGTAACCTGATGATAAATCCTGTAATTTTAGGTACTGTTAGCTTCACTAAAACATTATACAGTGATGGGAAAAAGTTGCTTTCAACCCTGAATTTACTTTCAAACAGTTCAAGATAAACGCTTGAAATGATTTCAAGGGGATTATAATACGGATTTTAATAAGCTTTCCTTTCATTTTCCCTATTCCGCTATATGACATATTCTGTACAATGTATGGTAAAAAAGAATTAAACAGCTTAATCACTAACCCAGCATCCGTAGAGATAGCAGATCGTGACAATGGATGATTTGAAAGAATTTTTCAAGATATATACAATGAATTTTGAAAAATTCGCTACAACTTACCACACCGCAGACTTACTATGATTTAAAAGCAGTCGATCTGGTAATTTTTTGTAAGAGTTAATGCAAAAACAAACGCACACATACCCGAGGAGATTAAGACTAAATTAACACTAAGATGTTGGCACCAGGAGTAAAAAAACTGTAAACAATACCTGCTAGACTCAACTAATTTTTTCCATTGAATGAAAAGGCAAAAGATACCTCTTTCATTATGCATTTTATCTTAAATTTTATAAATGTTATATGGAAATTAGCTTTAATTTCTTAAATACATTTTTAGTTTCAATTTTATGGTCGTGTGGGAAATTTTTATTTCCTGCCTACAATTTGGAAATTTATGAAAAATTGCACATTGGCATGTTACAATGATTCCTAAAAAAAGCCATAATGATCCAAATTAAAATAAAAACAAGTGAAAACATACCATTGTTAAATTTTGACATACCATGCATAGACAGTGTTGATTACTCTATCACATTACGCAAGCATACATGTCACACATACATAACTGATATTCCCATATAATACATACAATTTACGCCTAATTTGCTCCTTCACGGGTAAACAGTGATTTTTACGAAAAAATGTTTCAAACAAACGTTGGTTATTTTTTTATCAGGAATATTTTTTACATTTCAACTTTTGTTCTATCTCTAACGGCTTACACAATGGGTAACACCCAAGACCTATGACAGACGACAGGCAGACAGGCGGACAGATGGACAGACGGACAGGCAACTAAAAATGGACTAATTAGGTGATTTTATAAACACCTATACCAAAATTTTGTTCATAGCATCAATATTTTTAAGCGTTACAAACTTAAGACTAAACTTAGTATACCTTGCATATTACATATATGCATGGCATAACAATAATTTTATTGTTTTATATAATTCTTTGTATTTTTGACAACAATTTTTGTTGTCAAAATTATGGTATGCTTTTATACTTGCTATGCTTTTAGAATATTGTAAACAACCCCTCTAAAGTGATTTTTTCTATCGCTAGATAGAGTCTTTCTTATTATTAAAATCCAATAAATAGAGTGTAAATGATTGAATGATGCCATGGATCTTTTCTCTGCCATGACACATACACATATATGTGAGTGGGGTTTTCGCGAACTTCATTTGATGGCTTTATTTCCATGGTATTTATTTTCTCCAATCTTCATCTCGTGTGTGTGTGTGGGTTTGTTTTTGTTGAGATTAATATAACAAAAAACTTCTAAAATCAACTACTTTTAAATCGTCGTAAGTCCGAAAAATGTCGTTGCATTTTTCTAAACCCGTAGCATCAAATACCGTTCCATTAAAAAGCGTATTTAACCATCTCCTGCTTCAATTTGAGCGATTATGCTGTTACACGATTCGTATTATACTCCACTTGAACTAGTATAAATTTCAGTTCGATATTTTGAATTGTTTGAAGGTTACTTGAGGGTTACCGAATTTTTCCCATTACTGTATAATATCATCATGTATAGTTTTTCCATTCAAGATAGGTAGCAGACATCATCAGTTCAACAAAACCAGATATTGTTTTACAACATTTCTCTCGTGTCATAATGAATGCAGCTGCAACAATATTGTTACGAAATTATGGATAGTATATCTCTAAAGATGGGTATTTCCTATCATATTGTATGTTTGAAAGTTCATTATTGTGACATCAAAATCTATTCGTAATGGCTAATATTTCAATTTATTAATATTTAGTCTTCTAACAAATAAGACCAATAACAATAAAAGTTAGAAGCACCTGCCAATCTATGTATTCACCTGCGGTCTCGCAACTTAATTTATGTATTACCCGCCTTTCATGTGATTTTGTAATTTGGGTTTAACCGAAATAAGAAATCGATTATTCAAGTCGGTTAAAATAATTTGAATTTCTATTTTAAAGCTTTTATGCTAAATGTTATGGTGTTTCAGGCCACCGATGTTTTTTTTTTTTTAATTTTACGTTTTTGTTGTTTTGAAGATGAGATAAGGTTGACTTCTTTTTAGTTAATCGTTATGCCTCGTACCTATATCAAGATGAAAAACTTGTATTGCAATCTGCGTTTCACTAAAAAGCTGTATAATTTTGCTAAAATTTCCATTCAGATTTCAAAAACATTAAACAGCAGCATCTTATTTTAAAGAATATTCCAGAGAATATTGAGTATCCAACCAGAAAATATAACATTTGAGCACGCTTAATACATATAAAATGCTTTGTCATGAATGAATGAGTGGCTGAATGTGGATCAATGCACATTCTAAATTACTGACCGTAGGGACATAAAAATTAGAGGTTGTGTCCTTTGCATGACGTAAGCATACGATAATTTTCCGAAATTCTACCCCTAAGGGAATGAAATAAGGGATGAAAGTTTGTATGAAAATCCACTTTGAGTTCAATACTTCCCCTACCGATTTAAAAAAATCTTTCACCGATAGAATGCTACATTATTAGCAAGTAACATAGGCTATATTTCATTTTTTAAAAAGTTTCGTACCAAACAATTAAAATCCAAACGGAATGCAAAAAAATGCAAGAAAGTTAAGAGCTATAACGCGGTAGTCTTTGCTTTTAAAGTTGAAATTGCTTAGCGAAGCGGGAGGGTATCGGCTAGTTTTGAAATAAAACGTAAAACTACGAAATAGTAAACATTATTCTAAACGAAGCTAAGAGTGTCAACAACACGTATCTAGTTATCGAGACGAAAAAAACGCATATAATTATAAGACGTATTCTTGGGTAATAAATAAGCCTAAATTTATTTGTTCAATTACACCACCATTTTGGAAGACTACCTTGAGCCTGTTTCACTGGGCTTAAAAGTAAAAACTCCCGCTTTATAGCCTCCACATCCCTTGATATCAACTATCACCCTTCCAACACACGAAGGGATTGTTTTACACAGCTAAAATATATGCACAGTTTTCAATTTTGTTAAGTGTAAAATGGTCACAATTTATTGAGTAAAGAATCAGATGAAAATATGCCCATGAGTTGTTTCACATTTACTATTTTAAGCTTTTACAATCTGTAATTTATGGTTCAAAATGATGATCATAGATGGACCAGTAAAATGTCAGAATAAATTCAATTTTTTTTAAATATATCTTTATAAATTATAGCTCAATCGTTATTCTAATGTGTGAGCTATATTGTTGTACAGTTTCAAAGCGTAACAAACAAACAAACATCCTTACTTTCACATTTATAATATATATAGGGATATAGGGATATAAGGATTGCTCAAATGTTGAAAACCGTTGAAATCAATATGAATGTCTTGGATATAACAGGAACTGATTTTATTTTTTAAGGATCCATGAATATTTCCTTTTATACGTATAATTGTTTTTTATGACGCATAAAAATTCTTTTAGCGAGAAAAGTGTATTTTCAGAAGTTCTGCATATGTTCCGCTACTTATAATGTATCTCTATAATGCTTAAACAAATGCTTATGATAAAAATTATTCTATATTCGAGCAGTAGGAGAAAATAATTTTCTACAAAGTCATAGTGAATACGTAAACTAAATGAAATTTTATATCAGATATTTATATGAAAAAATCCATATATAAACCTTATTATACCCGAAAAATAAATTCATGACTGTTTTCAAATTGATTTACGATACGTGTCTTAAAACTTACATGTGCGAGCTACATGTTTTCTATGCGAATAATTCACTCCGTTGTATATTGCATATATCTAAAACAAATGCCTTATGTATATTACACGTACATAAAAACATTATTTAGATTTAATGCTAATTTAGGCTTATTTATTACTCGAAAATATTTCTACTGTTTTCGAAATACATTTAGTAACTAGGTACCATAGTGAAATGTTTCAATTTAAATAAAACATGTTTTTTATTTTGGTTTTGGGTTTTTAAGTGTAAAAATAAGATTATTCATTATTTCATTTTTTGCAGTATTAAAAAAAATGGTTTTGAACATGCCAAACAATTTCTATGTTCAGACTAAGGCTCGCAAGTGTGGTCCGTTTTGTGCCTTGGTGTTTATTCCAGATCACTATATTTTCTGTTATTTTCTCATAATTTTCTATTCAGGATTAGCTTTTTCACCTTTTATTTCTCAAGTTTATTTTTATTTTACCTCAGCTGACAAAGTATTGGAATCAAATGTGTCAATAGACATGGTCTTAGCCTGAAAAATGGGCCAGAACTCGGACACCACTCAAAGTAAATGCTGGAATTCTTCTATCAAACAGTAATAGCATACTCCGATGGTTCTCATTCACGTTTAATTCGAAAAATAACGATTTATTGTTTCTTTTCTGTTTCGTAAAATCGTTTTCTTTTTGGAAAAAAAATTGAAACAAAACTTTTTTATGCATATTTCAGGGACTGGTTAATAAGCCTTTTTAAGTCGTTATATTTCGAAATAAACATGAATGAAATTATCGGAGTAAGCTGCAATTGTTTTTTGTGGGCAATCTAACGAATGATGTGAGTTTCGTACAAATCAATTTAAAGTGATCGAAGTTCTTATGGATAGTATTATTATCAACACAGCCATGTTAACGAATTCCATACACTAAAGCTTGATTTGCTCTAGGCTTTGTCTTGGCCAATCTCTTTTATTCTGGCGCACTCTTGCAGGCCACGAGAATGTCGGATTGATACTGATGGTGTCTCGCCAGACCTCACCTACTACAACGTCATATAAAAAGGCGGGTTTTTATACCGGAGTTAAAGGCAACACCAGGCACTCAAGTGAGTACTTGTTTAATTCAGTAGCTATTGTGGCTTATAAAAAGCATTGCTATGTTATTCATAACGGTTTATTTTCTGTAAAATGTTTTTCAACAAAGAAACAATTGTTGCTGTTCGTTTTATGAAAAAATTTATATTTTTTATTGTAATAAACATGAAGATCTGTACTAGCTATATAAAAGAGTTGTCGTAGTCGCTGTTGCAACTTCGATGTCAGCCATAGAAATGAAATACTTGTAAAGTAAGGCGAGAGTATGGTAATGAATGATGCACTTTGGCCTACTTTGGCTAGTAAACTTGGTGAGGCGACTCCACGAGACGAGGGGTAACAAGTAAAAAATAAAATTGAACTTCAATCTTGTTACGAAAAGTTTCACAATTATATCTCATTCCACTATTTTATTAATTATTTCGAATAATAACTTGTGAATTTAAAATTTTACAACCTCTTTTTCTTTTAAATTTGAATTTTTGTTTGATATCCTCTTTAAAATCGCCTCTGGACTATAGAACTTTAATATAAATTTTCATTTTATTGAATTCCTTGTAAATATACAGAAGATTAATATACAATTATTTAATATTTTAAGTGAATTGTTGTGTGTCATCGTTCTAAAGATTGTTTCCTTGAAGACATTTTATATTAAATTAAATTGTAATCGATTTTCAATATATGTAGAAAATTCAGTCAATTGTTTTGTCTTCTGTGTATATAAAATTATATTAAACCCATAGACTATTTAACATGGTAAGAGCAAGCCAGACTGAAAGGTCTTGGTCTTGGTCTTGGTTTTCCATATTCATTTTGATCTTAGTCTTGGATATAAGACTTTCAAGAGTAGTAATTTATATCATGTTTTTATCAGCTTGGCCTGTATGTATGTATGCATTTAACGGAATCTTTTAATATAATTATCACCAACTTTTAGACGTCCGATTGATTTGATTTGCATACGTATCAAGGACCGACGACAAAACAATTACTTAATAACTTTATCCTAGTTCCCTGACTAGAATCGCTAACCAGCGATGCGATGGTGTAGTATTTGGCGTGCCTGCTCGTCATGTGGAAGGTCGTCAGATCGAAACCTTTTCTTTATCCAATAATTTTTCTACTCTTTTACCCAAACAGTCAAAATCTTTGACTTACCGAGACAAAAACGATAATAAATTACAGCTTAAAATAACACAAAAGTGGATCTAAATTTTAATTGTGATGTACAATTCAAAGCCTGGGCGGGTCGATATGTGTTGATTCAACTTATTTAAAGCATGCATGTATAGAACACCCTACGCTTTGAATTTTACATTACAATTGAAATTATTATCCACTTTTTAATGCAATAAAGCGTGTTTTATTACTAAATATTAAATTCTGTCTTGGTTACATGTACTTTTCATATCAATCAAGAGGTGTAAAAACCAGTATACTATTTAAGCATAAAAAACATTTACCCTTCAGGTTAAAAATTTTTCCATTTGCAGGGCATCGTCAATATTATGTTATTTACCCATGACCCAACTCAATTCTCTTAGTAAAAAAAAAGTGGTCACCCCGGAATCTAACGGAATAAGCTGCATTTTTATACAAATCTTTATTTTGATAGTACAAACGTTGCATCAAAAGTCACAAATGGTCACGTGTGCGAGTCCTTAAATATTCAGGGGTCAAAGGTAGCAAAAACAGTTTATTGGTAATATCTCGTTTTCTTTGCTTTCAATCGTATTTACATTTATTATAAAAGTTTTAAAAGATTAAATTCTCTATCAATTTTGCCTGAAACTTTTTTTCATACGTTGGACTGTTTTTGAAATAGTGAGTGAAGAAGATGGAGCGCCCAGCTTAACGTACATCAGTGCTGGGTCAATATTTATAAATATAAGGTACTATTAAATAATTATTTAATTAGTAATATGATTCACGATTGACCCTGCCTATTATACGGTTTTTCACTTATCCTATCAAAAATAAGATTTGTACAATAAATGCATGCTTATTCCGTTAGATTCCGAGGTGAAACCCTAAGGTGATTGGAGTAACTATAAATTAAACTGAATTAAATAGTGATACATTGGACTGTTTGCCAATCGTTAAATAATCGGGAATCTGCAGGTGTTTTATCAATGTTCACAAAATATCCTTTTTCTTTCAAAATTGCAATACTTGAAAAGGAATTTTGAAAAGGACGTTTTCCCGGCTATAAGTGTACTGAGAAATTGTCATTATTTTAATGCTATTTACCATTTGATGAGGTCGCTGTTATATTTTGGATCACCCTTTTTAAGGAAACTCATATGATTCGACGATCGCAATTTGTTTTTGCTGTTTTATGTATAAATGTAAATAAATCTATACATATATTTATATGTCTATGGTTGAAAACATTTTTCCAGAAACAATGTATACAATTTTTTTTTTGCAATCTATGTGTATTATTTTTATTCCATTTTTATTTATTTTCTTCTATTTTTATTGAAAAGCCATTTTACTTACATGTAATAGAGCAGAGATACATATATACAAATATATTTATATTCTCTGTTGAAATGTTGTTTATCAAGAATTGGAATAAACACCATGTGGAATTACTATGTATACTGTTGTGTTTTAGTATAGGAGCTGACATGTTTATGTAAAGGTCGTTATCGTTCGATGGTTAGATTCAGTTGGATTTAAAAAAAGCGCAGATCCAGCCATCGAAAAAGGTGATGGGCTCGGCACAGATTGAAATTTAAAATCAAATTGAACGTCACTATTCATTTTACATTAAAATTTTATTTTTGTCTTAACTCAAGCTTTCGTTTTCTTTCCCGAAAGCGTTGGTAATATCATCGATTTCCAGATGTTTGGGAAAGAAAGCCCGATTTATCTTTCCTGTCCCATTGAGGCACACAACCAAGATTTTACCTCCTGAAGTGTAGAAAATGATCCCTCTGCGGTAGAAACGTTGGCCGGAAGAATCAATACAAATCTTGGTCGCAATGAAATGAGCTACCGACTGTGATATGGCGGAATTATTTTCACTTTCTGTTTTCCATTTGGCCATCCAGAGCCATTATTCATAATACCATTAATGAATCGCCGGTACATCTGAACCGCTTTTTAAGTACTTGACAACAACATTTAGTTCATTGAAAACGGAATCTAATATAGTTATATGTAAATTACATACATGCTTTGAAACGAATTTGTAACCAAAAACAAAAAAATGTTCCCAGCAAAAATTATCAGATGGGGGTTTAGTATGAAATTAGGAACCATAGACTAACTATTTAAAACGATTTATTATTATTATTTTTAATTTTATTAAATCATAAGTCCATTTAGGTGATGTGGATCCGCCACGGATTTACCGGTGAATCGAGCAGGCCAGTGCCTGCAGTGACATGGTAAAAGAGGTCCAATATTTATTGGAAATAAAAGTTCTATTTATTTACCACATAATAAAAAAAAATACGAGTTGCAAGAAAATAAGTTCTTAACATGGTAAAAGTAAATATTTTCTTAGTTTAAGAAAATAGTTTCTAGCTATACTTTAATTTTCATAATCAGTTAAATGCCTATTTTATTTTCTTTTAAGTATTGAGATCGTCGATTCAAGTTACCGCATAATTATTTTAATTCATTAATTTTTTTTAACATGCAACAATCAAATTACCAACAATGAAGGATTTTTACATAGAAAAGACATGTTAGCTCCTTAACTATGTTTATATGCCTGTTTCTGAGTTACAACATTTTGAATTGTAACATATCAATTTATTTACTCGACGATAGATAGAACCTAGAATGTGATGTTTTAACTTACTTTAAATGCATATTTATTTTATTTTTATAAAAATAAGAATGTCAATTTTAATTTATTATTTATATTTATATTGTTGTGAATTTGTCATCAGGTTAATAATCGTTTTCATTTATCTGACATTATTCATTGAAAATTATTCACATTATTATCCATGAATCTGTTGTTGAATTAATTTAAATTTATCTTTTCCAAATTCACGTTGGATAGCCCAAGTAATAAACTTCATAGAATATTCTGGTATATTCGCACATCTTTAAATTCACCAATCGTATCTCAGTCTATTATAAAATATTCTGAAATTTTTTTGGGCTCTCATAAAAAATCGCTCTTTAAGCACTAATTTACACCACACAACTCTATATTTTTTTTAGGAGAGGACAATTTAAACTTTTTGTTGCGTACTGACGACATTGGACCTTTTTATTCGAAAAAAGTTTTCAAAATCATGTTCATTTTGTGTGAGATTGCGGAAATATCGAAACTTTTTATTTGGGCCAAAATTACTATAAGGAATTATTTTTATCTAAATCGGTCTCAAGTTTCGTAAGGGCGTCCTATTGAGGAAATCAAGAACATCACAAACATTATTAATTGTTTTGATGGGCTGGTGTTGTGCATGGTATATGCATGAAGAGGTTCACTCAGGCTCTCAAAAAAATTGAGGAGCTGATAAACATAATTATCATCGGAAAAAGTGATGAAACACATATGTGGTATCGCAATGGGCTTTATAGTCTAAGTGTGTCCTTCGTGGACAATCAATATAACATAACCTAACCTACCCCATACACCAGGTGTATGTCATAATTTTGACTCAAAAAAAAAAAAAAAACAAAACTTGACTTCAATTAACGGTTGAGTGGGCAGTATTTTAAATATTACCTAATATCATGTACGTTCACTCTGTGTCACAAAAAATGCAAGTGTTTTACCATTATAAGTGATATAGCTCATAATATGCAAATTACATGTACTGTTATAGAAATTTCACTTGGAATGGTTCAACTTTTGTTTATATTTTGACTTAGATTGTACCTACATCTTTTATTTCGGAACAATTTTTAAATATTTTGACTTATTTAATCAAATGATCAAGATTTTTATGTTTTTTGGGTAAATTTAACGCTAAAAAATAAAAAAACACGACCTATCCACTTCAATTTGCTATTAAATGTTAAGTTTCTTACACGTAAACGAAAATTTTTTCGATATAAACTGTGTTTACGAAGGCTGCCATCTAAAAAAGTACACGTCCAACTGTCAAATGCACCCAATTTTGATTTTTGTTTGGTTTAAAACTGAAGAAAAACAAAATTTCTCGTAATTTTACAATTTCATCTGCCACTGCTAAGAGCTATCCGAGTTATATTTGCAAGAGGAAATTACTCTCATTGCCCCTTTTATAGATTTTCGGATGAATGTAAAAGGACTATAACACAGTACTCTTCAAAAGATATTCGAAATCGACAACTGTAAGTTTAAAAATATCAATTGAATCTTTTATCTGTGCATTTTCAATAAAAGAATGAGAAATTATTACATTTAAAATCACTTGACTGTATAAGTTTTAGTACACCTAATAATCCTAGTCTACAACAAATTCAGTCCACCAGTTCATGTTTAATATATCAATTTCAATTATAAGTAAGTGAAACACACTGAACATATTGAAAAATAAATACGAATCGTTTTATTTACCGCTGATTTTATAAACACTACGTAAAATAGATCAGGAGGTTATTGTATCAAAAATATACAAAGTGCTATGAATAATGAAGTCATTATACAAATATGTTTAGTCTGGTACGTCGTTACAGTGCTGTTTTGTAACGTTTTGAGCAAAATTTATTAAAGTATATTTTATGATAAACATTTTTGTACATTAAAATTTTGTATCTATCCTCAATCGTTTGCATTCTAGCAGTTGGAAATAAAATGTACTAAACAGTGTGCTAGATGTCAAAACTTACATAAAACTACCACCTTTAGTTCGAATCACTTTTGCGGCAAACTCAACGAATACGGCGAAAATTTAAGCGCGTGGTTTTGATGTTTATAGCTCCAAAGTTGGTTGTTTCACTTCACATGCGCCATTTGTACCAAAATTCTTGTACTCCACCATGTCGTAAGTTATGACAATTTATTCAAAATCACCACATAAAAAGATTTGTTTTGAAAGTTGGACTTCTGATCTATCAGTATTTTTAAGCTTCAATAAATAGAGTTCATCTGCTTGTATAAAATATAACGTTTATTTTTACGTTTTTATTTTGTAGCAAACACATTACATACCATTTTTCTTCTTTTTAAATTTCTAGATTAGAGCGGAAATGTGCACTCGATTGGAAAATTTACTGAACTAAACTTTTCAATTATGATTGAAAAATGTAGTTTTCTCACATTTCTTCATAAGTTGATTGTCGAAACTAACAATTCGCATTATAATTTTTCAAAATTAATATGTTGCTAAAATAAAAATTTATCGAAAAAACCTAAAATGAGTGTGAGAACTTTGTATGCAAACACATAAATTGTACAGTTATCTTTTTTATTTTCTTTAAGGTTGCTTTGATTTTTCTTTATACCAGTCTTGAAACTCTCAAAATTTAATTAAAACTAGAAAAATTCACATAAACAAGATAAAATCAAACAATTGACTGAGTTAACTGTTTAAATACCATGTATAGACAGTGTTGATTACTCACATTACTCTTAAATAGCCGTACACACATAACTGATATTGCCATATGAATACATACTATAAAATTTGCACCTAATTAGCGCCCTCGTGGATAAACAGTGATGTTTCGACCTCAGCTTGATATCATTTTTCGTTTTTTGAGTTGTCGAGTTGACAGACGGACAACCGAAAATGGACTAATTAGATGATTTTATGAACACCTATACCAAAATTTTGTTCGTAGCATCAATATTTTTAAGCGGTACAAACTTGGGACTAAACTTAATATACTATGAATATTTTATATATACATGGTATAAAAATGCACTTTATGGATAAAGCTTCTATTGTACTAAGAAGTAGAAAATAACTTTTGTAATGGGTGTGGCTTCTGCTTTTTAAAAACAGTCATGTATGATAGTCATAATTTCTACTTTTGAGTACAATAAAATCATGTCCCTAAAAAGTATTTTTAATAAAATTTTTTATTAAAAACTAAATAAACGTGTCCTCAAATATGATGGAAGCGATGGGAAAATCAGACCATACTATCCATAAATTGCATTGCTATGAGAACTAAATTTCAGTGGAAGTTGGTGAAATGACTACAAAATTTTAGGACATACCTACAAATATAAATTTAATAAAAGCGTCAAATAAAAAGACTTAATTCGTAAATGGCCTTTAGAATCGAAAAGCTATTTGAAAATTTAAGTTAGCGAGCTGAAAGATTTCCTTATGGATGCCCCGTATGTCCTACACTATTCAAGCGTTGCCATCTTACCTATATCGAAGACTAGTAGTTCATTACTTAGATTGTTTATATGTGAAAACTTATCGACTTATCAAACTTAAATTAATTTGATAAATAAATGTAACGAGGTATTTTTTATTACAAAATAAATCTTCAATTAAAAGTAACTTTTGTTTTATTATGTGTTTTCTTGCTATACTTTACTTGCATGTTTTATATACCCAGGTATTATAAGTTTCGTTTAAAGTTTTGCTATCATAAAAATAAAATTTTGATAAAGGCGTTTATAAAATGCACTAATTAGTTTATAAATGTATGTGTATAGATATTTAAATATACAGGATGGGCCATTTTAATCTAGACACCTAAATATCCCGTTTAGTAGTTAACCAATCAAAAAAACTTAAACAAAAGTTGCAAAGTTTAATGGAGGACATCGTGTTCTGACATCACATTGGATCTAGCTTTTCGAGTTTCTTTAATAGCCAATTTAGATCCTAAACGGTGAGAGATAGAACAACACTTTAAGTTATAAAGGTGATCCTCATAAAAAACTTTCAATTTATGATTAAATATTTTCTTCGAAAAGCGTTAGGTTTCGGAGGAAATGCGACTTAAAAATATGTCATTATTGTATTAAAACAAAAGAAAACACGCGAACTGCGAAAAAAATGCTTTACCCAATACTTGTCAGGGGCAATAGAAGAAATTCGTCTGTGTCCATGACTTTGACCTACAATTATCGATAAAACCCATAGTTTTCTTAAGATCTATAGCTGTAAATTTTCCATTTGCTGTTGAGAAGTGCGTAAGTTTGCCAGTGTTCAAGAGAGTTTGCGATGTCAGAGGAGTGGAGATGATTGTTTGGTGGGCAATTCTTTATTAACTAATATGAGAGTTGTTTTCAAATTTGGTTCGAACGACCAAAAAATGTAGTAAACACAGTTTAGTATAATAATAAAAATATCTTTGGTACGTTTTCTATATCCTTTTCAATATGGTATACAGTTTAATAACAGCATCCTTTGCAAAGTGTACTACTATATGTATACACTAAGTGTGGATCAAAACAGGACATACTAACAGTTTCAAATCACTTTTTGATTTTATATAGAAAACTTTTATTTTTTCCTGATAATACATACTTTTTTTGTGTCATATAAGCAACCATGTCCACCTATCTGGGGCACCTTTTCCCCAAACTAACAAACAAAAAGAAAGTTTTTACCATTACATTATAAGA
Organism: Chrysoperla carnea; assembly: GCF_905475395.1. Lineage (NCBI taxonomy): Eukaryota > Metazoa > Arthropoda > Insecta > Neuroptera > Chrysopidae > Chrysoperla > Chrysoperla carnea. The sequence continues at coordinate 50,309,967 of NC_058341.1, forward strand.
ATTCCCATTAGATGTGATGATACCAACTATATATTTTAGTGGATAAAAATAATTGTTGTGTTAAAACAAACTTTATATACTTTTATATGTTCTCGCTTATCAGTTCGTTATCATCTTTCAATGCACAAAAAATAAAAAAAAGTATTAAATTAATTTAGTGTAGATATGTGCCAAAAAAAGTTTTAACATAATTATTACTATCATGGTAATTTTATAATAATTATTATTTGTAGTTATGTATAGCAATAACTTTTTAATTAATGGATCATGATATATTATCTTATATAGAACAATGCAGAGCTCATGGTACTTGTAATCGAGCTACAAACATTCCGATTCGTGCTACATATTCGATATCAAATTTTATTAAAAGAAACTTTTATTTGACATTTAAGTTAAACATACAGTATAATTTTACATAAAAAAAAAACTTCTATTCACAAAATGGACAACACTAATATTTAACACTTAAGGAAATTATAAAGTTAATCATACTTTTTTCAGTTTAAAAAATAATACAATATTAAATTCAAAATTTAAGAAAAATACCAAAAATTCTATCATAGCATAATGTCATCTAGAATACTTTCGATTCGACCGAGGCGTTTTAAACGAGAAAACCTAAATCTTAATCTATTCATTCGATTAGGAGCTATAGGCTGATTTGAATGAAGGAGGGGGTATGTTGAAGTATCCATACTTCCGCTAGTGGATAGTCACTAATAAAAATTTCGAAGCTTCTATTTAAAATCAAAGGGACCCTCAAATTAAAGGGATTATGTACCTCATCTTCGACATTAATTCTGTAAATTATTTTTGACGAAGCAGTTGGAATTTTAGCGACTTGGCGATTCTTATTTCTCATTGATCTTAAACAAGATCAATTAAATCACTTTGGTTGCGGCTAACAACCATCGCTTTCAAAAGAAGGGCAAGTGAAATTTACAAAATTTAAAAAATCACTAACAAATTTTTCGGGTACGAAACTCTAAGCTCGCACTTAAAACATATCTAAGAACACTCTCCATTAAATTATCTTTTTCCTTAAAGCTTTTTCCAAGATGTACCGATTTTGAAGATTATCACCAAATTTTTAGTTTTTTCAGGAACGGAAACCTTAACTCGCTCTTGAAACATAGCTAAGAACACTCTCCATTACCTTTCAAACGAAACCAAAAAAATCAAAATTGGTTCATCCGTTTAGGTGCTACGATGCCACAGACAGACAGACACACAGACTCACATACACATATAGGTCAATCTTGAAACACCCCTTTTTTTTAGGCCGAAATTATGAAAATGTTTTGAAGATTTGTTCTATTATTTGATTCCATTATACTATAAATCGTCTAGGGAAATGTCTAACGATATTCAAACAATTATCCAACTCGAATCTTATTAAAAGAAAAAATTTCATAAAGTTCTATTGCTGTAAATTGACAATGAAAGCTATTAATAATTTTCAAATTTCCAAAACAATTCTTTTAAAAATCCCAATAACATTTTAAAATGTGAAATTGCGAAAATAAAAATGAAAATGTAAAAATACGAAACCCTTGAATAAAATCTAGTAAAATGTCGGTAATTTCACTGTCAGTTTACTTCATAAAACTGTATTTCTCTATTACAAAAAGATAAAAAAACGCTATCATACCAGACATTTCCCATTTCAATATTACCCTTATTATCGTATGCAATAAAAAGCATCAATTTTTTTTTTGTGTGTGTATATAGTAGTTCATTTTTGTGTAAAGTGTTATTTCCACGCGTATACAAAATTAAAAAGAAAATCCATATTTATTAAGAGCTTGAAGTTAAAGTGGGTAGATTTTTAGTCGACATAACATAATAATAAGTGTATAATCAACCCTCTACAATTCACTAGCTTATACCGTACTATAACGAGGGGTTGAAAAATATTCTATAAGTACCGAAAACTGTACTTCTGATTCAAAAAATTAGAGTATACCAGGTTATTCAAAAAGAATGGAATAACTATTAGCGAATGTTCTTATACAGAAAATATTGCAATTGGATTGGTATTGATGATGGAATTTCATCAAATTTATTTCAGTGTACATAATTTTAGAATTTTTTATCATTTTCAAAGTAAAAATCTTTTATTTTCGTTTCAAATTATAATGATAATAATCTCTTATGACCATTTCGAAACTTTGACCTAAATATAGCGAAAATTTTCAAAGGAAGTGGTTATTGCTGAACTTGAGATATCTCGAGAAATATAATTCGAAACGAATTTTAGCCAATTACATGATTTTTGTCCGGTTCTAATCAATCTTTAGCCAAGTTTTAGTGAATATTATAGATAATAATAGGTATACTACACATTTTTGGGAGCAAGGGTAAGGCCTCGCCTCGAGCGACAATGAACACGAGATCTGAGACATTCTTTACTTGTTCCCGAGATGTGTATACTGTTTTTCTACACGGCGGATAGTGGCAACTTCGTTTAGCACAGCGGAACGAATAATTTTTTCTATTTAAAAAAAAAATTAAAGGTAATTTTGAATCCAAAATTACGCAAATCAATACGCATGATCAGTTCATTGACTTGAGCACTAAGAAGTTGATATCCCGAGAATCATAATTTGAAGTAGGTTTTCGAAAATGGCGTCTTTTTCGCCAGCTTGATGGGTTTCTTTTCAAATTATTTGATCGATTTTTTACATTTTTCTTAAGAGTTAATAAATTTGTACTTTCAATTTTGTGATATTGCTTGCTACATATATTGGTTTTATTCGTTAATAGAGATTAGCAAAAAGTCTTCCAATGTCAATCTAATCTATCGTATCTAATAGATTTTAGATGCTAAGAAATTTTTGAAAATGCTTGATTAATATTTGTAAGAAGGAAATTTTACAAAAGCAAATATTTATATGTTCATGAATATCAAAATCTGTGTATTTAATATTTTTGTCCAGTACACTTGTTGGTTGTTCCACTTTTTTGAATGACCCATTACCGATATCCTGTCGTATTATCCATTAATAATGTCACGTGTTCATTTCCTACCTCTTTTTTTATCATATTCTAACAATCACACACTAAACTTTAAAAAAAATAATTGGTGAGACGCGATGTCGTTGTGTAATTAAAAATCAATTTGTGCAAAAAGGATTTCTGATTTATCAGTCAGTAATTAAATTAGAAAATTTATTAATCGGTTTATGCTTGTTTGGTTAAAATAAAAAACGTGACCTCAATTAAAAAGAAATTAATATTTAAATCTATAATAATTTTGATTATCAATTGACTTTTGCTATTATGGACAGTAGGAAAAAACCATAAAAAATAAAAGCTTTTCGTCTCATTTATTATTTGTGTTTGTTTACTAAACTTTGTATACAAATTTATTTACCGTTAAAATTTCTCAATTGTATTTTTTTCAATTCTCTTAAATTAAGATTGACTCGAAAGGTTATTTGTCAACATAATAATTTACACCATTTGATTTGTATCAAATAAAAACGTCAATTATAATCGAGAGACTTCGACGGTAAATAAATTTGTACACAAAGTTTAGTAAACAAATACAAATAATAAATTAAATTCTTTAATGTTGACTAATTAAGAAAAATAAAAATTCGATGAGATGAATTAATCACAGTCACTGCTTAGAGCTCGCATAGCCAAACTAGCTAAAACGTTTTGTATGAATCCAAGAGGTCCGGGTTCGAATCCTGGTGCGAGTGTATTTTATTCAATTCCCTTTAATTAAAAGATCGTAGAGAATTTTAAGTTATTTAAAAAAAATTCACATCGAATTGTCCAATGAATTCGATTTTTAAGTTTTTTTGTGTCGAAATAACTTCATAGAACTTTTGAAACAAATCTTTTTGTTATTTTGAGCTAAAAAGACAAAGATTTTCTTTTTTATGATTTGACAAATAAATTCTGAGCTATCGGCTAAAATCGCATGGAGGGATTATATCCTGTAACAATTTAGTCGATATCTTAAAAACTTGCAATTCTCTCACCAGATTCACGTGTGTTTAAATTCTGATGGGTGTCTAGGGTTTCGAAAAACATAAAAATTTAGATTATTTCACAGTTAAATGAGAAGTTTTTTCGAGATATCTCAAAGAGTAATTCAATCCTAAAAATACAATAATCGGATGCCTTTGACGATTGGCTGAATAGTTACTGAGATACTGACTAAAATCGTAAACAAGAGGTGATATCACAGAGCAATTTGTTAAGATCATACCTCAGAAACTTGTCTTGCAATTGCAAAATCAATCACATGTATGTGTTTGTGGGAACTTTTTAGGGTGCTTAGAATCTAAAAATATAAAACTCTAATTGTTACGAAAAAAAGTTTTTCGTACAGGTTTTTAGGAAGTATCCCAAAAACTACTGACTTAATCGTAACATGAATCCAATTTTTAATTTTTTTTAATCAAAATTTCCCCGTATATTAAAATTTATCAAATTCCGAAATAATTTTTTTCTATGATTTTCCATTTTTGTGCATCTTAATATTGGAAAAAATTAAAAATTTTTGTGCCTTCTATTTGGGTAAAATTATCAATTGCTAGACGAATTTTCTCCAAAAATATCACTATAAGGATCTATGTTCCAGAGCTATGCTTTCTATGTTCCAGAGATATATATGTCAGTCGATACAATTTTTTATGCAAGAGGTGATCGTAAAAGAAAAAGAGAGATTATTTGATAGAAAAATTATTAATATTCGTTTTTAGTTTTACTTACTGAATAAAATGAATGTTCAGGGCGGCCCTAAATGAATAAATTAAAAAACAAAAGACTTTCATGTTTCAGGTCTTCTATAGTACCACTTAGAGATATTCGAAGATAATGAAAATAATGAAAAAGCTTCTATTATTTTTTTTTCTTCAAATTTCTATCTTCATAACCATAATCATATCATATTCAAGTTATAAAAATGCCTATTTAAATAGCTTTTAATATAAATATATTATTTTCATTGCCTATGTATATTATGTAGTGAAATATTATGGTTTTAAAAACATTTATTATGCTCTATTTTGTACTTATATTTCCTTTTAGGTACATCATCTTATGTTTCTACTAAATTGAAAATAAAATTTATGAATGAAAAAAGTATGTTATATGAAGGCTGTTAATAATTACATTAACAAAGAACAATTCACTAAAGAGAATCAAATGAAAAGTCATACGTTTTTTGAGAGTAATAAAATATTTAAAATAAAAAAAGAAACTTTTAACAAAAAGAAAACCGACTTCAAAAGAAAAACTTTCTAAAACAAATTAATATGCACTAAAAAGTAAAAAATTAACGATAATATAATGTAGTTAAAATTATTGTTAGCCAAGAAAACAACTGACACCGACTCCACAAATAACAATAATTTTTACTGCATTATATTATCGTTATTTTTTTACTTTGTAGTGCATATTAATTTGTTTTAGGAAGTTTTTCTTTTGAAGTCGGTTTTCTTTCCGACTTTTCTCAGCGGATCTCTGAGAGATAACGAAAATCAGATTTCTTCTTATTTCCATCTGAGAATTATCTTCTTATATGTTAGGATAGATAACATTTTTTATTTTGATCTTAAGATTAGTATTTTATATGTTAATTTCGAATTCGAATCTTTAGAAATTCGAAATTGATTATTTATATTTATGTATATGTATTCAAATAACATTATTTCTATTCGTTAGTATAAATTTATTAATTGAATATAATGTATTACTGCCCTTTTATTTACTAAAATAAATGATACTCACATCATCTGACGTAATACATTTAGTACTATAGAAGATTTGTGTACTTAATTAATAAATGTAGGTATGTCAGAAATATTATTGCTTCAAAATCTTGTTTTAGTTATAATAATTAATACGGGAAGTCCTTGAAGTATTCAAGGTAGGTTTGTGAGTTCTGTTCTAATATCCTTGTCAACTGTCGATAAACTTCGGATCTCTTTTAATGAATCTATTTAAAAGTATTCTGAAACAATTTGGGACTTCTCATAATAAATCAATTTTAAATTTTTACAACAGACTCTCAACCATTAATAGCTGGTTCGTTTGGAAGTCAAACATGAATCTTTACGTTATGAGCACAAATTATAAAAATAAGGAAAGATTTTCTGTAAGTACTTTATAAATTTTTTTTTACTTCCACTATTTTTAACAACCGAACTAAAAAAGGGGTGTTATAACTTTGACCACTATGTGCGTGTCTGTTTGTCTGTGGCATCGTAGCATCTAAACGGATGAACCGATTTTGATTTTTTTGGTTTTGTTTGAAAAGGTATTTAATGGAGAGTCTTTTTAGCTATGTTTCAAGTGCGAATTTAGGCTTCAGTACTCGAAATTGCTAAACATTAGCGATGATCTTCCAAATCGGCTCAATTTGGAAAAGGGTGTAAGGAAAAACGTAATTTATTGGAGAGTGTTCTTAGATATGTTCCAAATGCGAGTTTAGAGTTCCGTACCCGAAAAATTTGTCAGGAGTTTTTTAATAAATTTCACTAGCATAATCTGAACCCATCCCCATACAATCTAATAAAGGAAGGTATCTCATGTTCATCAGATATGGTTTCATATATTTTGATAATTTTTTAGATGATTCCAAAGAAAAATATCGTGGAATGCGTATCTCTAACGTTTTTCAATACTCAATGTAACTGTATAAATTTATGAATTCTCTGTATTATTCGAAACTTAATAGAAAATGATAAATTATTTTATATTAATATTTGAATATTTAATTGCAATAATAATAATATCTTGAGGGTATCATTTCTTTGTTAGTTAGAATATTATTTACAATAAATAATCGAATAAATTAATTAAGTGGTTTTCTGGAACACAATTAGTTATTGTAGACCAAGAGCTATTGTTCAGTTACTTTTCATAATTTTTTTTTTAAGTGTCGAAAACTCTCTGCCTGCAGATCATAAGAATACGCTTTCGTTTGTAACCAACCCTCGAAGATATTCATGATACAATAAAAAGAGAGGCACTCATATCTAATTGTTGTCGTTTGTCTTTCCATAACCACAATAAAAGAAAAGTGATCGCGTTGGAAATTGCGTCTATTATAGGAATTAAAACAATAACAAGGAAGATTGGATTTTGGATCCTTTAGATCCATGACTCAAATTATATTAATTATTAACAGGCAGATGAAAATTTCAAAGATAAAAAATGTTTCTTTAAAATACAAATAACTTTAGAAGCATTTTGTTTTTGAAAATCTGTAGCTATAACCGGCCTTATTTTTAAGCTTAACATAATGGCCTACACAGGGTATTTTAAAAATTAGCTCACTTAGTAAGTCCATTTTCACTTGCACATAGATAGCTTCTTATGTAGCTTAAGTTTTTTTAAATGCAATATGGACCTTTTTTTGTTATATAATATTAAATATTTCGAATAAATGGGGCATCTCTCACTTGCAGTTCGTTGAAATTATATTTTTATATTTACCTCGAATAAAATTTCTCGATTTCTCGAAAAATATCAAAACAAAAATAATTTTTAAATTCGATAAGTGTAGTCTTAGCATGAAAGGTTATAATCCATTCCTCAATAAACCACCTTGTTATTAGTTCCTAAAAAGGTACTTAGCATCGCGATCGTTCGTCTTACTGATGATAGCTACGTGCTGATTCATAGAAACAGAACGTATTAATATTAAAGAGACAAAAAATTGAAAAAATTGAAATGATAACAAATTTATTAATGAAGAATCAACTCCCACTTCACGACAGAAAAGTGAAGTTGATTTTCGAAAATTTTTAGAAGTACGAAAAATTGTTTAAAACTGTCAAAATCGTTCAAAACTGTTTTAAAATTCTCAAAACCTGTGACGTCATCGTCATTTTGTGTGTTTAAATCAAATATTTGATTACAATCATACGATAAATGTCAGTTTGTACGAATATTTTGAGTCGAGCCTCATAATAATTTGTATTGAACTTTAGAATTACAACGCTTTTGACCTTTATCCAGCTCCATTCCTTAGATTATTATATGCTTGTGTACGCGTGTAAACGTATATTACAAGAACAGAAAGTTATTTTTGCTAAATTTTTTCTGCTTTTTGATTTTGTTATTATAATAAAAGTCTACTGAGAATTCTCTTTTTTTTTAGGAAGAAGTTTATTTATTTTGTACACTTATGTAGAATGGAATCAGATCATTTACAAATTGAAAAATTCGAAATATTTTGGCATAAATTGAATTGGTATTTGAGTTAACATGTTCAATTGTTTAATAACTCGCTTTCATATTTGGTGGATAAAAAAAAACTAATTTGTTTCGCTACATACACATTAAAAAAAGTACTACATGGTAAGAAAATTTTTGTGGAATAATAACAATAGCAATAGTTATCGGACGAGTAGTTATAGGACGAGTCAATGTAGTATGAGCGTCCGGCTCATACTGGTTGGCGATATCCGCAATACATCTGGTGGAAAGCGCTATTCGCTACTGTAATATTACTTATGCTTACGTGTCTGTATATGTCTCTATACCATATCAACATTGTAGTAAACGCCATGCATTTCTTGCCGTGTAGTTTGCAAGAAAATGTGTTCTTAACATGACGGTTGACGGTTCTTGAACCAACAAATATTAGCTTTCTGTAATTTAATTTTAAGTAACCATTTACTAATTTTCTAGAATTAAGCAATGATATCGTTTGTTAAAGAAATATTTTACTTGTAATAAGAGAAACATGGAGGGGGAATTATCATAACTATGTACTGTAAAAAGTCTATGTTTGTTACAAAATTGAATAATCCAATTTTAAAAGCTTTTATTTAACTTGCAATGTATGCATGTTACGGTGGATTCTTAGACCTCAATTGTGAAGTAGATATCTTCAACCGATTGAGCTGAAATTTTGCATGCACATTTGGTTTGAATGACAATGCATGGTGAGGTTGCGCGATTATGATTTTCCCCATCGTTTCCACCATATTTTATATAAATACATTTTTTTAGTCTTAAATTAAAAATTTTAATAAAAAATACTTTTAAGGGACAAGCTTTATTGTACTAAAAGTTGAAAATAATTTTATCTACAAGTCACTTATACCCGACTATTCGTAAAAGCTTGAGGCGCTTAATATCAAGGATGAATCGAAAAGTAATTAGGAATATGGAGTAGATGAGGCTTTCCGATTCATTTTTGATATGTAAAGCTTGTCTCTTGAAAAGTATTTTTTTTTCCAAGATAACTGTACATATTATATTAATTTCATTTGTTTGTGATCTGTGTGTGGAATCATACTTCCCAAACATAAGATCCAGGCCCCAGATATGGAATCATATTTTGCGAACATAATAAACATAGTTTTAAGCCACGTTTTAGGGAAATTTGATCAGTGTATTCATTAGTAAGTGTAGGAATCTCACCTACACTCTGGCTATATTGTGACAAATTTTCTTTGTACGTTAGTATATTTTATACGAAAAACACTTCAACTATCCCCCATTTAAATATTTTAAAAAATATGCCATTTATTTTTATAAATATTCAAAATGTTTCATATAACTTTTATGATAATGGTTCCATTTAATATCTCTCAGAAAAAAAGAAAGAAAAAGTAAATTTTATGTATTAAAAATATATTTTATTTTTTGTTTTATTTGTGCAAAATTTTTTGTTTGTTCCTAAATGATATACTTTTCTGAAAATTCGAATACTTCAATAAACAGTTTTTATGTAAATATATTGTTCACTTTTTGTTGATGTTTACAGTAGAACCTTCTCATTTAGGAAAATAATTTTTCCAAGCTTTAAACATTTATTTAATTTCGATTTGAGTCATGAATTTGATGAGAACGGAAAACTGATTTAATTCATTAAATATCATTTTACTGAATTAATAAATCATTTTTCCAAACTGATTTTAATGAAGTATTTACAATGGATACTGAAAATTTGGGTAGTATATGGAGAAAAAACAAATATATTTTCACGCAAAAATAGTTCATTCGGAAAGTTGTAGGCATTTTAAAAACAATTACCAATTGTTTTTGAAAACAAAAATGATAAGGAACGTCACAAAAACCTCTAGCTTTCTTACAAAAGCGAAAAATTTCTTAATAGCAATTTCAACGTAACAGAAAAAAAGAACTTTAACCCTCAGCCATCTATATGAATAGGTAATAAATCGAACGAGGGAGGTTCTCTAAATATTACTTATGCCATAAAAAGTGTAAAAAAAACTTTGTAAAAAAATCGACTTCGAAAAAACAAATCAAAAACAAATTAATAAGCATTAAAAAGTAAAAAATAACGAAAATATGTAGGTACAATTATTGTTATTTTTGGAGCCGGTGTCAGCCAAGGAAACAACTTTGACAGAACAGTTTGCTTCATTAACTTGACTGACTCCGGCTCCAAAAATAACAAACATTGTAACTACAGTAATTTTTTAATTTTTAGTGCATATTAATTTGTTTTTGAATTGTTTTTTGAAGTTGGTTTTTTTTGTTAAAAGTTTTTTTATTTTATGATTTTTAATGAATCTGAAGTACACTAAGAAATTTGTCACTAAAAAAAGAATCATCGAAATCGGTTGGCGTGATATTGAGTTATTCGCCCATTTGTCGCGCACATACTTAATGCAAATTTAAGACTTATATGGTATCACATGGATACCATTGTCTGAACTAAATTGAAATGGGACCACATGGAAAGCACGAGCTTTCAAATAGATAAAGAATTATCAAAATCGATTCACTCAGTCAAAAGTACTGAAGTAAAAAAATACAGTCGAATTGAGAACCTATTTCATTTTTGTTTGAAGTCGGGTAAAAATATTGTGGAAAGAGAACTGACGAAAAAAAAAAAAAGAAATCTATTTGTTTGAATTCAATAAAAAATATCTCTTCATTTTTCAGTTTTCAAGAGAAGTTTAACTTTATATAACATACACCTCGAACGAATTATGGGTAGAAAGAAAAGTATTTAGAATAGTAAATGGCTATATTATATAGATACCAATCTGACTTTATGGATACATTTTGTGGTTATTAACGTCTGCGGTCATTTTGTATATAACCCAATAGTGGTGTGTATATGTTAGTTTTCTAGATCGCTCTGTTAAATGTATTATTTATGGTGACTTTTAAAGCTCAGTAAGTTCTATACTAACTCATTCTTGCTTTAACAAACATTTATTAAAACATATAATGTATTATTCGTGTTTGACGTGTATTATAAGGTTTTAATTCAAATTAAACATTTAGAAAATGTAAACAAAAAGTATGGATGTAGTTAAAATAAAAGTTCAATTTTATCCATTTTATATCTTTGTTTGCTTAAACTAACAATTTAGTGTGGTTAAACAAACATTGACCAGATTATGGGATACACTTTAATTAATTTTTAACGATGAGATGTTTTGTATGATTCACATAATTCAATGACCAAAAATTATATTATATTATTTTTACAGGATAATATAACTTTCTTTAGTTTCTAGTTTTTCCTGTACCCACCGTGAAATTTGTTTCTTTATTTATTTTTGCATTAATACAGTAACTTTATACATTACTGTGTCCAATCCGGTAGTTCTGATTCTTCGCAGACTTGTTTATGAGGATATGTTGGCCCAATGAATAATCCAAGTTTGTGCCCTCGAGCGCCGAACTCAACTTTGTCAAAAATTGAAAAAAACCATGAAAATATTTTGGTGATTATAACCTTTAAGGAGTAGTTTTTGATGGTACTTTTCGGAAAGTTTTTCAAGTAGACTAAGCTTGCTACAATATAAGACTAGAATGGATACTGTAGACCCAATAGTTTCCGAGATATTTGGTCTATAGAGTCTTTTCTAGTTCCATAAAAATGTCCTGAAAAAGTATAAAACTAGTCCTAAAAGGTTATAGTCGACAAAATCGGAAATTTTCATGGTTTTTTTCGATTTTTGGCAAAGTTGTATTCGGCGCTCGAGGTCACAAACTTGAATTATTCATTGGACCAACATCATAAAATAGTCTGCGAAAAAACAGATTTGAAGGAAACTACCCTGTACTTTCAGACGACAAGCTTACTGTATTGCTTCTGGTAATTAACTCTTTTTTGTTCGTTAAAAATTTAGAAAGTCGTAGCTACACATGTATTTCGTGAGTAGTGGTACACATTTTAGGTAGAGCTTTTTTAAAAAGTTTTCAATTCAAATATAAAAATGAAACAAACATGGGATAGCTAGGATAAGTATCGTAAATATATAATTAATTGGCTGGCGAAGAGCATTGAGACGACATTGAGAGTCAGACAATGAGCTCTTAATTAAAATATATTGGAAAAAGATCAACTTATTACTCAAATTATTTTTACTAGAATCAATCATTAACACTCAGCACTAATAAAACTAGCTTTAAAAATATAATTAAAGTTAATTTATTTCAGGACTACCTAAATGTATTTTCATGAAACACCGACATTTTCAACAATTTATTTCTAATTTTTGTATTTCTAATGTATTAAACATTGTATAGAAACGAAACTACATAACCTCTAGTGTAAAAAAGGCAAACCTTTAAAATGTGAGTTTAATTTGAGGTATTTCAATACGAAAAAAAGGAGGATGCTTCAAAAAATTTGAAATTTTATTTATCAGTTAATCAAAAAAAAATTTCACCTTTATGCACAGCTCTTAATTTTGTTATGATTTTAAAGCTTAAAACTTGAGGAATATTGGCCAAAAAAAAACATCATTTATTACGACTTCTTCATATAGCACCATGAAAAAAGGGCTGTTTTTAATAATTTATCATAAACCGTACAGAGAATCGACTTGAAATTTATACAGAAGGCGTATTAATTACTTATTAATTGACTAATAAAATTTCGTTTTGGCATCGAAACACCTTTTAGTATACCTTTATATTAACTGCATATCAATTGGGTATAAGTTGAGTGTAGACTGAAGTTGTCTATGTTTAGAATAAACTCACTAACTGGGGAAAAAAATGTACCGATTGATAAGAAAAGCGTGCGAACATAATAGAATGTTAGGAAAAGCTTAGGAACATCTGAAAAAGATTCTTAATTTGAATGAAGAGTTACACGTCTCGGCCATTTCAGATATGTTGCGATTGTACAGTGGGTCGATAAAATATCGTACCTCGACCACACTGTACGTTTCTTTCCATGAATGTTATCAATATTTTTCTAGCACCCGTAACTAAGGTTCACTTTATTCCAAAGTTCAAGTTTATGATTGAATTGCTCAACTTTAATAACATTTATGTAATAATTTTTCTCAGTTTTTCATCTGACTACACTTTCAGTAACAACAAAAAAACTTTTTCTTCATCACTTAATGTACAATATATAATAATAATAATAGCTGTGCTGTCTACAAAAATTTTTCATTTAATTTCCTCGGTAGTTCCTCCGTTACCAACTATATACACGAGTGGGATGTAATAAAATGCATTAAAATGATATAACTAAAAAAAAAACTCGTAGAATGAACAATAATATTATTGCTCACACATGAAATAATGTCTCTGGATACAATAAATTATCACTGTGTAGTAGATAGCTCTCTCTGTATGGTTGGCGTAAGCGAGCTATATGAGTGCATAACAATGTAGAAATATTATACATTATGTATGAGTATATGAAGAAAAGATGTATCATTGTAATAATATGTTATGTAATTCATATGTTTTATACAGAGTGTAGCAAATTATGTTACGTATAAGAAGCTTTTAATTGCCACTCAATAATTGAAAGAAAAGAAAGTTGTTGAAATACCCTGTATAGAAAGTGTTGAAAGTTTTGTTTCTATAATTTTTTTCGTTTTTCGAGAATCATTCACAAGACCACTATAGTTTGGGAGAAACGGACACCAAAGTTTCATTCTATTTAAATTTGCACCATTACGGATAAACAATAACGTTTACAAAAAAATGTTTCAAACCAAAGTTGTTTATTTTTTCAATCTTTACAAGAAAAAGCATAATCAATTTTCAGTTCTTTACCGTCTTAAACAATATAAATCGGAACAGTGCTTTGAAAGTTAAAAAGGCTACCGTTAGACGATTCTTTTTAGGAGAATGTAAAATTTTATCCACTTTAAAACGCATAATGGTTATTACGTTGCAATACCTAAAACTACACTAAAAAAAAAATTCAACAACTTCATCCCGAAGTTGGCAGTTTTATATTGAAATGAAGTAAAAATACTTTCAAACAATTTCCTAATGATTGTCACAAGTAAAGCTAAATATCTGTATTTACAATAGGGTGTGGAGAGAATGGGATTGAATTTAAAATATGAATTCATTGATACAAAATCACTGAAATTAAATAAACAAAATTATTACTTCTATGAAGGAGATTGATTCTAGTTTAAAGTCATGCATTTTATTGATGAAAAAAAAAATTGTATTTAGTTGGAATATATAATCGTGTAAATAAACCGAATATTCAAATTAAAACAACATATCTTTAGGTGTGCTTTAAATATAGAATTAGGTAAGCACGAAAGCGTATCTAACATGTTTAGTCCATGTGTGATTGAGCCAACCATACGAAGATTGTTGTTACTAACAGACAGAGAATTTTAAATAAACTAATTGATCATTTTTATAATATATAGGATATTTTTGTACTTTTATAACAACCATAGATAGCGCAGTTAGTAAATCAGTGGGCTGAAGATATTTTAAATCAATAGTAAACCATATGTCGCTGGTTCAAATCCTACTCGAAGAAATCTAATTTTTTTAAAATAAACCTTTCAGCAGGTATGGGCCTTTTATTTTTTTTTACATACTCATGTAGTTGGGACAATCACACCAGTATTTTGTTATAACATTTTTAAGTGGTTGAACCAATAAAAAACAGATTGTTTAAAACTATGTTGTATTTCAAAACAACATTATTTGAAATTTATATTAAACAGTATATTAAATTCATACAAACAACTCATGCGTTTGTGTCAACTTCACCACTCAACCCCGTATGGCAGTTTTTTCACATTCATGGCCCCATTTTCCATATTTGATCTCGCTATATGATGTTGAGACAACCTCATATCGGTTGGTATTAAGTCACGTCGCAACTACCGTTTACTGAAAATATATACGGAAAAAAAAAATGAAATTAGTTCTTATTAATCTCGATTGGCAGATCCTTAAATGATAACATGAAGAAAAGCTTATGTTTATTCGTAGATTTGAATATTCAAAGCATTCTACTGCGTCATCATGAAGTAGAATTTATCACAAAGATCGAATAACAAAACCAATCTAACATAGATTGTATCCTATTTTTCTATAATTGAAGTATATGAAACATTATACTACAAGTATAGTAGTGTAATCTTATATATAATAACATCTTATTCATATTATGTGTTACATAACGTACTTTGATTTTGACACAATCAATATTAAGTAATTGTATGCCGTTAGCAAACTTATGTATTGTTTATTATATAGACTATAAAGTGTGTACATGTTTGAATAGATGTGCACATGGAAATATAGTTTATATGTAGAAATTGTATTATATAATAGATTTGATACAATCAACATCCGATTTAATGTAGGAAATATTTATTTGTAAAGCAAAGCGGTTTGTAGATAATCGTCTTCTTTATCCTTATCTTAAGAAGGAAATTTTCGTAGAAGATGAGCTAAATTTTGATTATCTTGGTGTCATATAACCTTCGATATAAACATTATTTGTTTGAGTAAATGTTGCCAAAATATAAACAGAAATCGTATTTGAATCAATACAAAGATTAGAATGTTATTGTCTACGAGGCGATAATTATGAGAATAAAAACGTTCCTTACTAGACTGAAAGCAGATGGGAGAATGGTTGCACAGAGTGGGCCAAATTGTATAGTATTGTGTCAATCTCTTCCTTTGGGACAATTTTATTGGCATCAATAAAAACTGGCTCGCATTTTTTGTTTTCGAGTTGTAAGCAAAAGTTCGATTCTTAGACTTTTAAACATATGTGAATAACAGCGTTGTTTGAAAAGTTAAGAGAATATAATTTTGACATTCTACAGGCACTTTTTTATGTAGAATCCAGTAGCGTTAACAAAATTTAAATAAAACGGTCAGTTTTCTAGTTATGACTCGTTTGTTTAAACAAGAAACATACTTGGCTATGGCTTAGTTAAAACAGATTTTGTATCTCCTTTTTAACCTTGTATTACTTGCTGAGGTGCTTTTGAAAATTATCATCCAACAGGGACATCAATTTGAATATTTGAGTTAGTTGATTTTTTGTCTGGAACCTGGTTCCAGCTCACGATTTATAATTGATGGATTTGCAATCGCCATTCCAATAATAGTAATATATTTCTGGATAGCGATTGCAATATATTTCCGATACAATGCACAATAATTGTTAATATATTAAATAAAACTTTATAATATATATATTTTCTTACTTTCGCTATTTCGGGCTTATGGACTAAAAGCAGTAAGTAATATAAGGTTAAAAAGAGGAAACAAAATCTGTTTTAACTAAGCCATAGCCAACTTTGCTTCCTATTTAAAAAAAGAAAACCTAACTCGAAAACCGCCCGTTTTATTCAAATTTTAAGCATACCACTGGATTCAACAGAAAAAGAGAATACTTACTTGTCTCAAAAAAAAGAGAATATTATCCATTTTTGTCTACCTTGCACAGCTATGGAGATATAAATAGAAACATCGAATTTGGCCTACTCTGTACATGTGCCTTTGTTTTCGAGTACAATAGTAAACAAATTTGTGTGCACAAAAAAATAATTTTGATTTACCAATCTACAACTTGATGATTTGTGTTTTCTACGTAACACTTTATTTAATCATAGCGTTGAAAGTTTAGGAGGTTAAGTTTGGAAACACAGCCACAGAGACTATTCTCTGGTCTATCTAAATGCCACTGATTCCATTGCGATATTCTTCAAGTTTGACAACTATAGACATTGCCGTTATATGTTGTGAAAGTACTCTTATACCTTGTCAAAACTCGAGGATTTTTATTGTAAAATCTATCTTCTTAAAAATGTAATAATTCGAAAAATAATCTGTAGAAACAATCTTTTTATTGTATAATTACATTATATACATAAAAAAAGCATTGTAGGAATCGCTTAAAACAGTTTTCATTTAGTAATAAACTAATATCCGGTATCTAAACGATTAAAATTTCATTAAATATGCGTTTCGAAATCAATGTATCTTTGAAATCCATTTCCACTAGTAATCGTTTAAATAAAATGAATTTCGGATATTGATTATATCCTCTGTGGATAGTAAATACCATTTTGTAATATACATTTCAATATACCTCTACTCAACTCTCAACAATTCTGTGATAATAGGGACCTCTGTTTAGCCTGGCGACTGCCGAACGGATAGTAATATATATGCTACCGGTAAAGTATATAATACTGGCATTTTATATAATTCCTGATCATTTTGTATAATATCTGCTTATTTGATGGAAATTGATGTCCATGGAAAAGAAACGTTCATTTAACGATTGAGTGTTTTGATTTTGAACCTTGCCCTATGAAAAACTTCCATCTTGTTGCGTTTCTATAGATATTTCGAAAATACTCATCTATTTGTCAAATGAGCAGGATTTTCATGTTTTTAAAGTTCAAATTACCTTTAGTAATCCATAGACATGAAAATCTGATTGATTGACCTACAACTTTGTATGATATTGGCTGAAGAAATACCTTTAATTAATATATTCTGCGTCATATTCACTTCAGATTTTTACCTGAGTGGTAGACAAACAATTTCTTCAATTCTTGAAATTTTCTCTTAAAAAAATTTAATTATGGAGCGTTTCTGAAGATCTGCCAAACAAATCTCATCTAATGGTCAAATGAGTTGGATTTTTACGATTTTTTGGGCTCTTATTACGTTCTCTGGGTTCAAATAATAAAGTGCGATTTTGGCACGCAGAATAATATTTGCTTTTTTCATTTAAATTTGACTTGCTGAACACTAGAATCGCCATCAAATTTTTCGATTACGTCATGTTTCTGAATAGGCTTTTGTTTTGATGTCGATTTCAATCTATCTTTCGTTATAATTTGAAAATGTGCGAGAATAGATAATAAGATCTGAAATCAAAATTAAAATCGATTGATAAACATAAAGGATAGATATAAGCAATTAAATAATTTTTTCTATCTTATTCTTACAAAACAACTTTTGGTATGTAGTCTCTATGGCAATTGTAGGTTATGACGTCACCAAGTGTTATTTTCCTATCTTTCTATTTGTACATTTAAATCCTTCATATTTTCGTAGTTATTGATGTTATCCAAAAATTGATTTCACACAATTTTTAAAGACAAAGGCCCATTATGATATGAAGGCTATTGTATATGTATGGATAAATGACTTATTCATATTTATGAATAAATGTATAGCTATTAATAAAGCCACCTCTCCATCAAATTCGGCTACATTTGATTTGTGTCGTCATTAATTTTCATTTTAAACATGAGAACATTTCTGTGGACTAAGAACTTATGAAATTCAAAATAACAACTTTTATACTTTTTGAGTATATGCCATACTAGATAAGTAAGGATAGCTAAACTAGATAAGTAAGGAAAGTTCTCAGTTAATTAGTTTTCCATGCAGAGTCATAACCCTTTTTTTGTGATGAAGAGCTCAATATAAGTTTTCTCTATCAGATCGAAAAATGAGTCAAAATGTTTATGGAACAATTTTGGAATTGCTTCAACCAAAATTATTACTTGAAAATAGTTTTGATATCATTCCTAAAAACTTGACGTGTCAGAAAAATTGATTGGCTAAATTTTCTTAGATTGCCTAAATGAGAGTTTCTATTGAACAATTCTACATAATTCCTGGATATTCTATAAAATGACTTATTATATAGATACACTGTCGTTGACGATATAATGTATTCGAAGATATAATTGCAATGCAATGTAATATATATCGTACGTACTATGTAGTAGGTTCTGTTTAAATATTATACATTTCGTAACAATATATCAACAATAACAACAATAATAATAATACTGGTTCTAACAATGATATCATTGCATCATAATCAACAAAGTGTGCTATGAACCGTTGTTTAACTATTTACAACAATCCATGTATGTTATACAGTCTGATTATTTATAAATGAAAATAATTGTTATTATTGCTTTTATTATCATTTAATATTAGTCCGCGAGACAGACCCACTTTTTAAATGATCAGTACATACTTGAAACCCCGACTTCTTTTTGGCTAGTCTACCAACATTTAAGTTATCGATCTGAAAAAAAATCAGCAAGGAATTTGTTGGACACTATGACCACTTGATAATTAATTATTGAACAGTTCAGCTAAAAAGTGACCTATGTATGTTTTGAAAAACAAAAATAGTTTAGTACGACATGTTCGAGGTGGTAGGCAAGCTCATGTGTGCAATATTTTTGCCGGAGAAAATATTTAACTGTTTAATAATCATTAATGTTAAGAAGTGGTCATCATAGGGTCTGACCAATTCCCTGCTACGTTTTTTCATATCAAAAGCTTAATTATGACGTTATCATGGTCATTTGAAAGCACATCACTTTTGAACAAAGTCGTATAGAGAAAGTTTGGTAGGCTCGCCAAGGTAAGCCACTCATGAAGTGTCAAGTATGTATTAATCATTTAAGAAAAAAGATGGTGACCCGCGGACTATATTTGATTCAGGAAAATTAAACATAAATTCGAGATAAAGCTTAAAATAATTTGTTACACGCAGGAAAGTTGGTTTCGGCGCTTGTTTTTATAAAGAGCCAGTTCTGTAAAATTTTCATCGTGTTTTGGACCTCCTACTACAATATAATCGATAAGGTAGACACTATAAATATTCTTAATTACATGTTCTTCGTTATGTGCTGTTTTTTTTATATAAAAGTTGTGCAGTGAGTTTTCTTCCGAGGCGAATATTACATTAATTCTTCAGTTTTCATTCAATTTCAAAATTTCCAATCTAAAGATTTTAAGTATTCGTGGAGAAGAGAATATTAAAATAAAATTTTATTCCAGATTTTGAGTATTTCTGGAAGATTGTATTTATCACAAATATTACTACACAAACTACGTTAACGTGGAAATTTTTTGGATATCATAAGAGCTATTTCAAAGAAAATGATTTATCAGTGCTATTATGAAAACATGTTTAGCGTTGCAAGCAAAGGTACGCTTATATAAAGGTTAGTTCGTATGAAAGCAGCTATCGGGCGAAACCTGTCAATTTTTCCATTTAATATAATTCAATTTGAAAGTAAAAAGGAAGGCAGTTTTTTAAAATTCAATTCTTATTCACTTTACTACATTGAATTAAATGCGTTTATTTGACTGTGGATGGTCTAGGTTGTTGAAAAGATTTTTTCTTGCAATTAGTATTTTTTTACCGTTTTCGTTCAAATCAGCCTTTTATTTAGATATAATTATTTAGTATATGCATGCAGATTTATACTAATTACAAACTTATCACTTTTTTTTTGTTTTTGTGTAAAATCGAAAAAGATGTTTTTGAAAGGAAAAAGAAATTACTTCACGTAAAATACTAATTTAACGATGTCAAAGAATTTGAAAGCTTTTTATTCTTGTTTGAAAAACATAACTTTTAAATGGTTTTCTATACAACTTTTTTTATAGAATTTATTTAGGTCATTAGATAAAAAAAACTTTTTTTTTCATTTCATTACGAAACTCAAGTATGATTTATATAATTAACAAGAATAAAAAATTATTTTAATTAGTTGCAGTGAACAGAAATTTTATAAAGGCAGAATCAATGGCGGCATTTTAGAACGGCCGAAGTAGCTATTATGAAAGAGGTGTTTAAAAGTTAGCAAGCCGTATTCCGAAATTACTAATAAGACCAGCGCCTTATATAAAAAAAGCTTCGTAGTAAAGCGTTATTTTCAACGTGATTCGGAAAATTTTTGATTGCACCTTAACCTTCTAACCGAAGGCTATGTGTTTTTTTGTTTTGTTAAAATTTTGTTAAAAAAAACACAGTTATCGTTAACTGACACTCAGATAATTGAGACTTTTAGGTTGTGGGTCAACTGACATCCTAATTTTATTGAAGTTCGGTAAAAATAATTTTTGGCGTGCTATTCGATTATTTCTCTGCTGAAATAATAAAAACGGATATTTTAAAAGTAAGGGCTTGGGGATGTTGTAAACAGTTTTCCCCATAACCGTGGAAAAGGATGCCTCGCTACCAGCAATTTTTTTAAGAAAGATACTGACCGCAAGGAAATAATGCTAACACTTTTACAAAGATAAAAAACTTCATGTTCAAATTTTTAATTGCTGGGCATTTATTTAGGATGATATTTGAATAAAAAATGTGCCCATCTCTCGCAATAGCCTCTAAGTTTCCATCTATTCTGAAATAATTTGCCAAAATTTTAGTTACGGAAAAGACAGAGATTACTCACTTAAAAATAGCTCTTGAAAAACTTTTCGAACTTTTATTCTCATGAAAAATTTTTCCTTAACTTTGTCCAGTGCTCAACTTACTCTTTTCACCTAATATTTTTCTTGAACCAATATTTCCTCTAGGTACACAGTTCATTGAAAAATCGAATCTGTATAGTACTAATTTTCTCACAAATTAAAATAATAATTTTTTATGTAACTGATCAGCCAATGGGTACAATAATTAGTGAAAATGCAGTAGTTTTGGTTAAAATAATATATTACGCTAATTAAGTATATCACTTATGTGGAATTTCAATGAGAAAACGTTGTTTTTAAATTATTACTTGCTGCATTTTGTATTATATAAAATCTAACTAAATCAATTATATAACAGTACCTATAATATTATTAATTAAAATGTTACAAATGATTGAGCAGAGAAAATAACCAAGTATAATGAATGCAAAACAGCCCAAGCTCAATGAGCATCAACATTTATTTCAACTATTTTATTAATTCGTTGTAAAATACTATTTGCTTGTTTTCATATGCAATAGTTTTTACGGTTATGGTAAACAAGTTGCCTACAGACATAAAAGTTGAAAATATGCAGTATATTATTCCATTTGTGATATTCGTTACTTGTAGAGTCTAGAGCCGCGTGCATTTATAAACTTATTAGTGGTTTTTTCATTGTATTACCATTTTGAGTTTCCATACAATATTTGTATCATTGGTGTAATAATGTTGCCGGTATTTTTAAATAATAACATTATATAAATATTATTATTAATATAGGAAATATTTTTACATAAACGATGGGAATCATTGTCTGAAAATTCATATAAATAATATATTGAAAATGTATAGAAGTTAATATTTCTACCCACAGCGCTTAATTCAGTTCTGCATGCAACGAATACGGGTTTATTCTTAATAATTTGTGAGGCCGCAAAAATAATTCACTTCTGATAAATTAAATTAATTAAAAGGTTCAAACCTCGAACTTGTTTTGAATGCTCACACTACAATCACTTCAAACTTTCATATTTGAATGACATTTTCGATTACATGTTTCAGACGAATATACAGACATCATTTTTACGCGGGTAGGGTGAAGTAAATAAAAAATATCGTTTTACTAAGTTATCTAAAATCAATAAAGGTAAATTTAGGTATATTTCTGTATTAGTTCAAGAGTTAAATAGCTCCAAGCATCGAATCGGAAAAGTATCGGAATATAGCTGATACTGTTTCTTCCCAAAATTAGCCTAAGCGATGAGTTAATGGCCATTGACGGTATCTATGCCTTGTGCAAGAGAAGTATTAATTAGGACCTTTTTTGTTCAAAATTAAAATAAATTTGGTAATTTTTTATTCAGACTTTAGTATATACATATTTGGTACTTATTACAACTCGGGACCCATAAAATTTGGATTTTTCAGAGGAAAAACATTATTTTACAGAAATTTATTTCAGGCGTACAGGCTTTTCAAAATTGTATTTACTTTTATTTATTTTTTTTTTTGAATTAACTAAAATAATAATAAAATTTTTCGAAATAAGTACTTTTTTATCACTCACATCGATTACAGGAATACTTACAGATTTATGTTTAGGTTAGTTTAGTTCTTGTATTTTCGCCTTCTTCTTCAGATTGAAAAGATAATTAAATAGAACGTCAGCTAACCACCTCTCGTACTATTTTAGTCCGTATATTATGTGGTTTTTAAATTAGGGTACCATGTAAATTCCATAAAATAGGTAGATATGTATATAATGTAATGTATCATACCCTTATTTGTATAGATTAATTTTTTAATTACTGATGTATGGTATGCTAGTATAGTATATATATGTTCGTATCCCTAATGAGTAGAAAATTAGCACGAAAATGTCAGACAAAACAAAAGTTTGACTGCTCTCGGTTCTGTTATAGCTGGTATTGTAATTAATAATATTTCAACTTATATAATATGATAAATTTATGTGTTATTTATTAAACTTTCTATAATAATGTATCAAAAGTAAAGTTTCTAGTTACATATAGAATAGATACATTATACATATTGTATAATATACAATTATGACTTATTTATAGATTATATATTAATATAGTTTATGATGTTATGTCATATAAATAATATATAGGATTGTTCTGTAAAGGGTCACTACTTATATCCATCAAATAAATTAGTTTTTTAAACACATATAGTAATTATAAAAACATGGTAAATTACATATAAGTGGGAATATCTTAGTGAGAAAAGTAGGGAAAAAGTAAAAATTTATACTCCTGATATTTTTTGGGTATCATAACTTTTAACTTACCAGAGTAATGGGGCCGATTTTGAAAATTCCCAGTTTTACATACTTCCGCGGTTTCAAGGCCGCAATATCCGAATCAAACCTTTTCAATGTGATGTCTGTGTGTGTGTGTACGTACGTGCGTATGTTCGTATGTGCGTATGTTCGTTCGGATTTTTTCGCCTCGATTATTTCGTGACTGGGCTTATTCGACGCGTATTTAAGAACTGAAAAAGTTTTCGGCAGAATTAGTTGAGCTGTTAAGTGGATAAAACACATCACATGTCTATGGAGATAATGATCGTTCCAGCATAAGCTGCAGTACATGTTCGAAGAATAATCTATGAAGGCTAATAAGGTAAGTTTTTAAAGGTAAGTAAGGCTCGCTATGGCAAGGCAGAAACATTTTGGACTAGGAATATTGAAAATACTTTTCGAAAGCAAGTTTTCTATTGCAGTGTAAAGTGCGTGTAAGATACGATTTTTAGTGAGTCAAAAAGTGCAAAATATTTTTGTTTTCAGTTTTATTGAACCCAGTCTTTTTCAAGATATGACTTTTTCAGTTTATAGGATTTTGCAAACCTTTAGATAATCAAAATTGGTAGATTAATCTAATATTTACTATGTTTTAGTAAGGAACGCAAGATGCTAGTTACATACGATAAGCTCCTCGTAAAAAAATGTAAAAAATTTTTATGCAAATCATTTGTAAAGATAATTTTGGCTCAATAATTATGGAAATATATTATTGGAATGTATTGCCTATACCTATTCTATAAAATATGGCGTTGATAGTTCATTCGATTTAAAGCTGTGTACAGCTGATATCACGAGAACTAGAAAGCTTTATTTTTCCATTAAATTATAATATGCATTGAAAAGTGGAAAAACAATTCTGAAAATAAAATTGAAAAAATAAACAAACTTTTGCAAAGACAATCATTTTTTATATTTCGAAAAAAGGTAATATACAAAAAAGGCAGAAATTAAAAAAAAATACAAAGGAACAAACAAGGAAGAAATCTTGGAAACAGATTCAGAGATATTTAAATATTTGGAGAATTATTTACAAAAAAATATCCGTACAGAATATCATTTTCGAAATAATTAATCGAAAATTATAAATATTAAATTAAATAATTAAGCAAGAACACGAAAATAAAAGTTTTATGTACACAAATACTTGTTGATCACGATATGTTTTTTAGAAAAACGCTTCAAAATACTTGTACAAAAGGTGAATTTTCTGGATTGTAAGAGTATACAGGTCCTTGAATGGGTTCCACATTTTGATATTGTAATCTAGCAACAAATGCCATTTTCTTTAAATCTTCTTCAGTCATATAAACAATTTTTTGTAATTTACCATCGGGTAAGAGAAGATAATAATATCCATTAGCTGCTTTTGTGCTTTCTTCTTCGGCTTCTTTGTCATTTGTATAGTTTTCTTTGGCTTCGGCGTCATATGCTACAGTGGGTCCAACTTCAGTTGTGCTATCACTTGATACTTCAGTTGTTGAACTTTCTGGTGTTTCAGTTGTTGTTTTACCACGAGCTTTTGGTGGAACATATTTGTTAACTTTGGAGTAGTCACTTTGTACTTCAGCTTGTTGGGCATCACTAGGTTGTGTGTAACGTCCAAAGAAGAATGTTCTGGATGGAACATATTGTGATTGTTCTTGTTGAGCAGGAGCGGTATATTTTCCTGATTTCGATTGAGTATTTGACTGAGTATATCTTCCAGAGAATTCTTGGTTTTCATCAGCTTCTTCATCATCATCATCATCATTTTGAGCATTACGAGCTGCTTCTTCAGCTTGTTGTTGATTACCATTTGTTTTTACCAATTCAACTTGGGATTTTGGTGAGGTAAAACGAGCACTTCCACGTTGAACATATCGGCCTTGTTGGTATTGTGCATCAACTTGTTCTGGTTGTTTAACTTGTTTGTTATATTTAACATTGCCACGTTGTGCTTTTGCCGCTGGTACTTGGGGTTCGGCTTCCTGGGCGTCATCTTGTTGTTCATCGACATCGGCTTCAGTTTGTTCTCCAACATTTAATTGACCAGAAAATTTACCTTTTTGTACTTTTAACTGTCCAAAAGGAGCTGGTGATTGTTTTGGTGCAACTCTTTGTCCAAATTGGGGTTGTTGTGATTGAGCATTGTATTGTCCATTTTGTTGTTCATTATATTGTCCTGATTGTTGGCTAGGTGCATTGTATTGTCCTTGTTGAGCATTATACTGTCCAAATTGTACAGCAGCCTGGCTTGTTTGTTGTCCTGGTGCATTGTATTGCCCTTGTTGACCATTGTATTGTCCAAATTGTTGTCCTTGGTATTGTTGACCGTTGTTATAATAATTTGGATCTTGAGCACCAGCGAATTGTTGTTGTTGATAGTTGTATTGTTCAACAGCTGCTGGTTGTGGAACAAATTGAGCTTGTTCCGGAGCACCATATTGACGGAGTGGTTGATTCACTTGTACAACATATTCACCTGGTAAAAGTAATAATTGACCAGCTGGTGGCCCAGCTGGATCGTAGCCGGTACCACTTGCTACTGCTTGTTGTTGTCCAAATTGTGGTTGAGTAGCAGGTTGTGCTGGATGTACATATTTGAATGTACGAAACTGTGGTGGCTCAGCACCAGCTCCCCAAATAGCTACTAACACTACCGTGAATACAATGAATTTATTCATGATTGAAATTTGATTGTTTGAAATTCGAGTTTGAATTGAAACTGATTTGTGATAACGAGTGTAGGTGTATTTATATGAAAATATTTTGTTTGATTTCGGGGTTGTTTTATTTTGTGATGAATAATCAGTAATAAGAGTGTGAGGTGAGATATGACATTGGCTTCAAATGTTCTTAAGTATGTGCCTATTGTATACAAAGTAGTTACATCATTGACCTACAGATGATTGAATTCGATATCATTATTTATATGTTGATTGATTTTCTTAATGTATTTTATTTTGACTCTATTTATTTTAAAGATGTACACTTTTGTCCAAATAGTTATCATAACTATATGAGAGTCTTAAAATTTTTGTTAGTTTTATTAGTTCTATAGATCACTGGCATACAAAAAAAAAATTTTCAGCTGCATGGGATAATTTTGGTAAATTAAGTCCTTATTAGGATTCTGAATCATAAAATAACATCCATTTACTCTTATCACGTCAGATTTACTTACAAAATTCATTTAAAATAGCAAAAAATTGAAAGTTCGATTAGGTGAGGGGATTTGTAGGAATGATTCCTACTTAAAATTGAATTGGTTGATACTAGCGATAACACTAGCCCCTGAATTGTCAGTTTTACTTTTTTTTCTGTGTAACAAATTTACTTTCTGAAGTGACAGCTTCTATGGGCGTGTTAGACCTTATGTAATAATATGTATAATAAATACTTATTCCAAAGTTTTAAGTTTTCACTTTCGTCGACAGTCATCATGACTGCCGACGATTCTTTTTGTTTTTAAAACACCTTTTCACTTACACATTACCACAATCAATCAGGTATTGTAAATTTTTTGGGATATAATCAACTGACTATTTCCAAGACTGCGAGATTCCTTCTTGAGTCTATATTCGCATCATTTCCCCCCTGAATTCTCCGAATTTCTTATTTTTCAAATGAACTTTGCCAGAAAATTTGACGTCATAGAAGTTTTTCAACATGGTTCTTATTTTCAGTAGATAAAAATGTATAAGACGCAGCAGTTAAAAATTCCTGTATACGTCCGTACCCTTATTTTTGGGAAGGAAGTGGCTGATGAGTATCATTTACAAAGATCAGTTCGTTTTCTAGTTTTCGAAAAAGTTGCGACGGTTTTGTTACATTTACGGAATGAGATCTATAGTGGAACATCGGAAAACAGTAGGTATAAGGGGTTGACAGTAAGGCGAAGTCTTGAGACGCACTGAAAGTGGGAAAATGGATATCGTGAAGCCCACAAAAACATTCGCATAACCTCGCGATGGTACTTTACGTACCATTGAATTTAAATACCATTTAACCTCCTTTCTTAAATTAAACTTTAGTTAAGAAATATGGATATCTGAGCTTTCGATCGTTTGTATCAATTATTTATAATGAAAATTTTAATAAGGATGGTTCATTTATTTTTAACTGTATAGTTCTATATATATTGAGTGTACGTTTAGTTTAATTTTATTTATTATTCAAGTAAGGTAAGTTCAATAAACGCAGCAACACGACACATTGGAGAAAATTACGTGATATGTATGTAGAATTTGTATGTATGTTTATATGTATGTATGTTTTTTTTTTATCTACTAATCGAGTGAAGGTATCGTATTTACACTGTAAAGAATATGTGACGAAAAATTTAAATCAATTTGTTTTATACAAATAACGAGTAGCGCCCTTTTGTCTGTTCTATGTTTGCTTTTTTTTTTTGAAAATATAAAAGAAAATGTAATTTGTCAAAGTTGAAAATTATTTTTGTCAACTTAAAATAAAATTATGAATGATGTTTTTCTTTTCAAAGAAAGTATGTCCTGGCTTCAAGAGAGGAATTCGAAAAATGGATCGGGACTTAATGTCACACACATAAATTGCTAGAATCCTTCCAAAAAATATTTATAGCCCACGCTGATAATTTTCAATCAATATTTTCTTCGAAAATCACGATTAAGCGATTGTTTTTTGTTACAAAATCAATTGGACCTTTATTCGTTTCGAAGACGGATGCAAAAGTGAAACAAACCTTATATACGGCGTCAGGATATTTATAAATTTTGGGCAAGGCAAAAGTTAATTAATATTGTATTGTGCAAAAATTAATTAATATCAAAATCTCGACTCTTTAAGGTTTAAGGTATAAGTTATTTTAAATTTAATTAGGAATAATAAATTTGTTTAAAAAGTTTTAATATACAGTTTAATAAAAAGGTTTTCTTAATACCTGGGCCCTAAAAAGTTGAAAACAAAAATAAATAACCCAACTTAAATAAACTCTGTAAAGAAACAAACAAGTCCAGTAGTTTATTATATTATTGGGAAGATTTGAGCCAGTATAGATTTTAATTGGCCACGACTGTTTAAGTCGCTATGAAAACTACTGAACTTGTTTGCTTTTTTTCAGATTTTATTTAACGCAGACGGATTTTTGATTTTTAATATCCTTTATTTTATTGAATATAGACTATAGAGTTGGTTTTTGAGGATATTCTAGTAATCGACTAGGAAAAACTGCCTATCAAGTTTGTAAATTTGAAAGAATGTTGTCAAGGTTGCATCCTCCACACCATAAGAAGATTTTCAGATTTGAAAACTCTTAGATCAGTCCTCCGATGTTTAGACTACACTTATTCAGATGCTGGAGATATAAATTTTTGCTTTAGAAGTCGTTTAAAATTTACATGACTGGACAAATTAGAAATGGTAGTAGCGAAACACAGTGGTAATATAAGACAGCAACTTACAAAATTTCTGCGTCTCATTTCATTAGTTGCTAAAATATATCTGGTTCGTATACTTAAACTGGATAAGTAAGAGAAAATGGCTTTTCTATAGCTCAATTAAATATACTAGTTTTTTTTCATGGGAAAATTTTTCGGTTCTTTTTACAAACGGTCGTATAATTTTGAAAAAAACCAGCCGTATAGTTTTGAAATTTTAGATTAAGGGCTGATGTAACATCATTGTGTACCTCATTTTTTTAATTCTTCCGATAGATTTCCTTGGACGAAGAAGTATTGAAAATATTCCATTTTCAGAATTCAATAAAATACATTTTGCCTCATCAGAGGGTATTTAGCGTTTTGTGGCACCCACGTTAGATTTTTTTACAAAAAAGGCTTTATCCTTTTATTCGAGTATGGTTGAACTATAAATAAACTTGTTTCGACGAAGCTTTTCTGAACGTATTTCGCAAAAGTAATAACATTAATTTTATAAATAGTTACATCGTCTTTAGAATAAAGTTATTGCTGTATGTACAGTTTCTGAGAAATCCTTTCAAAAATTATTATTATGTTGAAAATAATAATATAATTTATTATATACAATTCGTTGTATTTTGTTGCCTGGTAAGAAATTCTTATCATTTGATTATTGAAACCTCCACACATTCAACTTCAGCCATTCAACAAAATTATTATTATTCTAAAAATAATACATGTTATACCTATATACATTTATTGTATACGAAAGAAATGTGTTCTGTTCGTTAAATAATAATGAATTATGGGTAAAATAGGAAGTCAAATAGAATCTATTTCTTAAATAATTAAACATGAACAATATTTAATTAATATTTTAAAAGGTCTTTAATTAGATTTATATATATTGTGAATATATAAAATGTATAATATGTTCAAAATAACTAATGGCTGTTAAAGTAGAATCGACATGAAAATTATCTTCACTTTACAAGCATTAATTTAACTTGCAATGTTTGTATGTATGTTTCTTTCACTGCTGTCTTCCACTGCTTGAACTGACGTTTTGCAAAAACTTTTAGCTTGAATGACACTTGAACTTTAGTCAAGTGACGTTATTCTTAAACCAATATGGCGTATCGCCAAGGATGGCTGACTAGCTATTCTTACATAAATGTAATACTCCTATATTGGCAGCAAAGTGAGAGATACGTACGAAAGCATCACAATGCAGACGATATATTCCCCTCACTCTTTGAGGGCAGGACTGTGACTGTTTTGCGGATGCGCTACTTCAAGGCTTATAGTATTTTTGACGCATTAGTAAGTGGGCAATAGTAACAGAAGGCATGATTCCGGCGGATGCACATAGCGTGCAAAGTACTCTTGCTCTGTTTCGCTTTTTTTTCGCAAATACCTCTCATAGAGGAGAATAGGGCGCTGGTAATATTGGAGTATTACATATGGGTATGTATTTTCATACATTTCCATGAAATGGTTATCAAATGAAAAAGTTTGCTGAAAAGAACACGAATAATCTATGTTGTTGGATTGGATTGGATGACATATTTATTTATTGCTAGCACCATATTTGACATGCATACCTTTATAAAAATTAAAAATTTATGTAAAAAGTACTTCCATCAGTCATTTGTATCTGGATATTCGTAAAAGCTTGAGGCGCTCTGAATCATTCTTGATATTTTAAAATGAGAGTCTTCATTTTTTAAAATACTCATAGAAATAATTATTTCTTACTTTTTAGTAATAATAAAAGCTTGTCCTTTAAAAATTATATAATTTTTATTGAATGCTAGCGTTTACATTATTTATACTGATTGTAAATAGAAAATTATAGTCTTATAACTCCAGAAACAAAAAGAGGTTGGCGATTTTTTCAAAACGGTGTCCCTTCAGCAAATTCTGAAAAATGTACTCCTTTAAAAAAATCGAAAAAACAACCGCAAACAACTTTTTGTTTCGGATGATATACAGATATTTGAATACACCAAATAAAGTATCGGGTTTATTTGACGGTTGGTGGAGTATTTTGGAGGCAATATGCCAATACCATGTCATATTAAAGGAGACCTTATATGTATACCTATTATAAATCTTTTAGAATTATTTGTTTACCCCCGAAAAAAATTGAAAAAAATTGAGAAATATCTATATATAAATTTGTGTCGCTGATTTCCATAAAAGGTGGTACATACGATTATTTTGGCATAAAAATACGAAAAACGATTGCATTTGATCATTGGATGCATAGTTTCTAAAATATCAAACAAAATTTATCAATCATATGATTTTATCGTATATAGGACTTGAGCAATTTCCCCAATAGTATAGAAATATTGCATGAATTGTCCAATTTTTGTGATCGGAGGCGATGGTTTCTGAGAAATATTGTCAAGTTTTCATGCGAAGAAAAAATTTCATTAATCTTTTTTTGGAAAATTTTTGGGGAAATACTTATCTTATAGTCAAATGAACAGAACTTTGGTTCCGTTAAGTAATAATTATTCTGGAAAATCTTAAAACATATTTTATTTGGATTGAGTGTTGTTTCAGTTAATCTATCGATTAATAATAAAAAATCGGGTGACAGTTAAATCATAAAAACGACAATTTCTAACACAATTTATTCGTATAAATTAAAACATTAATGTTTGCAATTTGGATAAATATACATCTACTTTTGGTAATATAATTCTGAGCATTCTGTATATTTTATTATTAAAAGCGTGTTTGGTTGTTGATAATAAATATAATTATGGCATTATACATTATAGAAACAAAAATAATTGACTGAACTGTACAAGTTTTATATTCACAATAATTTTCTTCTCTAGAAATTTTCTCTTACCTTACCGTTGTCCCTCCTCCCTCCATTCCACCATCACACCTATCTACGCTTTGCGTGTATAATATATATCATTAGGGACTATTGTATATAGAAAGAAGTTGTTGCGTTAATTAAATTGTTCAACAAAAAAGGGTTAATTTTATCAAAAAGTAAGGTGATTCTTAAAAATTCTAACATTATTATTAGGTTTCTACGAACGATATTCTTATTAATTTAATGACTATCTTTCTGAGTCTTTTTCAAGATTTTATATACAATTTTTCCAGGAATAAACTACATTCAGTAATTGGTTTAAATCTTTTTAATAAACATGTCTTTCTTTATGTTTTTCGTATTTGAAGAACGAATTCTAGACATAGACCAGTAGTTCCGTATTTTGCTTATAGAATTTATTAGAAATTTTTTATTCTTAATTTCTACAGCGCTTTTAAAGATCTAAGATAAATAATTAAGGAGATACTTTGGTTCGGTAATCTAAAATGCAAAATTATAGATGTTTTTCGCAACAAAATCAAATTCCTGAATCGTAATTGTAAATATTTTTGTAAATATTAAGGTCATTGTAAAAAACAGTATTTTTAAAGAAGGGTTTAAAAATAGAGTGAAAGATTTGGTTTATTGTACGGTACATACATATAAACCAAATACATGCTTTGTAGTCAAAAAATGTGTTATTTATAGCTTTACAATTCCACGCAACTACAAAAATATATAATATATTGTGTGGAAGTGATGCTTATAAACTTGATAATAAAGGTATCGATCTTCAATCGTCAATACTCTAACTACAGTCGTCTTTGTTCATCATATGATGGATCTTCGATGAACTCATAAATTAATTAAAATTTTGTTTTTATATCATCGGCAACCTTATATTTTTATGGTTTTAAGATTGTCTAAATATTTTAGATAGGTTTTTTATCACACTCTCTAGTTTTTTTGATATAAAAATATCCAATTGAAAAGAATAACCTATGCGATTCATCATTTTTTCAGCTAACTTTGAACAATAAAATAATAATAAAAACCCGATGACCTAGGAATTTTTTGTGATTTTTGTAAACTTTGTTACAAAAAAAATTTATTTATATAGTTTCATTGAAATCTCTAGTATTATTTAATCCTTGCACATCTTCTTAAAAGAAGAGGAAAAATTCTACGGAGATAAAATTTTGTAAATTTTATTTTCTACGATACTTTTACTGTTAATGCTGGAGATACAAACGCTAGTGAACAAAGCCCAATCTTGTTAATTGTAAGAATACAAAAGCTCAGAAAGAACTTTCCCCTAAGATCCCATCACTTTGCTATTCAAACGCAAGGTCTGAAGCACTCCATATAGCATGATGAATATTCCTAATTATCCATTGTTAAATTTTGTGGTCCAAGTATTATGTAAAATAATTACCTAAAATATATAACTTTCTAGTAAAATGTTATGTTTTTTTTCAGGTGCTGTAATTTTCATATACAAATTGTGAAATTTCCTTGGAAAGGCGAACAATATTTATTGGTGAGTTCCAATTATAGCCATTCGTAGATATATGAAAAAGGAATAGGACAATTTATAAAAAGTATGTATAAATGATAAATGTTTTCCACAATGCTGACAAAAAATATGGGTAAAAATCAATAGAAAATTGAGGACAATATATTATCAATCAAAATGTTACTAACAATTCATAGCATTTATAAAAGAATAAAAGACCCTTTAAAAAAGATCAAATGACCATTCAACAATACGCAGAGTACATTCCACCACACAATAACACTTTCCAATATTGAATCAATAGATTTTGTCATGAAAATTTAGTAGCTTTAAAAAGTGTTTGATTGTAAAGCTTTGCGAGTTTGTTAAAATCTCAAAAATCATAAAACGACAATTGGTGCCAATCAAATATTTTTTTTCTTTTTTTAAAAGTATGTTGAATAAATTATTCTTTGTCCATAATTAATGAAATATATTAGTTCAAGATACAGAATGCACAGTATAAACAAATCCATAATCAAGGGGGTGATGAAGCTTGAGTGAAAATTTCAAATTGAGGTATATGTATCCAGAAACGGCATCAAAACTTTGCCCACAATATTGGCTTTGTGTGGAACTTGTTTGGTTTTCTTGGTTAAAATTTTTATTGTGCTAAAGTTATTATTTCTAAGCGAAATATTGCAGTTTATATTTCTTGGAGAAAGCTGTTTAAAAATAGCTGAAGATATAGCAAAAAAAAGTTTTCCCATATAAGGGACATGAATTTTTGTATGATACATTTTTTGGGAGAATCAACTGATCCGGCGCGATCTCGAAAAGGTAGGAAAAGTTTCTATCAACTGCATCTCAATGCGTTAGATTCGGCCATAGTGGTTAAATACTGGTATCTCAAACACAAAACTTTGATTCGTCGTACCCAATCACTCCCTTGATTAATCGCTATTTCGCTATTGCATATACACCCTGTACATCCAAAGTTTCAATCATATCGAAAATACGTTATTGTTAAAAAAATTTCGCATTCATAATTTACCCAATGGTGAATATTTTAATTTAAAAGTGTGTCAATTTTTCGATATTATGAAAATAAAATATATTATTTTTGTTCTGCTTTATGTTATTCGAATTCGAGATAAAAATGATTTTTTTACTTTGTATTCTTCAAAATTTCAATAGAATTATGTCATTAGTTCTATCATTCTTGCCTTTTTTTCATACATCCTTTTTGTGTAAAAATAATTCTATATTTATTCTTATTATTTGTCTCAAAATATTTCAATTTATAGAAAAAATTTGTAAAAATTGTAAAGCTGCTGCCTTTTATTGAATAATCTACCCTTGAACTAAAAAAGTGGCTAATCAGTTTACTCGTTTTGAAAAACGAGGACATAGACTTGGCTAGGGTAAAGTTAGGTTATATTGGCTGTCCACGACACACTTAGGCTATAGATCTCATTGTGATACCATATATGTGTTACCACCTTTGTCCCTGATAATTTCATTTACCAGCTCCATAATTATTATCAGAGGTTGAGTGCACCTCCTTCTTGTATATACCACGCACTACACCAGCTCATCTCAACTATTTATTAAATTAAGTTTTGTTGTGACGGTGGGAATCGAACCCGCTACCCTAGACATGCCGCGAGCGGAATTGGCTACGCCTTAACCAACTAAGTTGATATGTTTGACCGAATAAGACTAGATGCATAAATAATTAAATTTAGCGTTTATAATATAATTATACAAGGTCGGGCCCCCTCTCTTGAATTTTCAAAAGTTTTAAGATTTCGGTCGTATTAAAGAAGACCTTGGATTTGACCTTGATTCACTTTGATTTCTTATAATAAGTTTGCTGAATGGTTTTCATAACTTTATATAGAAATACAACACGAAATAAATTAAACCATAAGACGTTTTCACGACAATGTTCGCTGTGAACTTTTCTGGAGTACTACGTGTTCCTTCTTCATTAATTTCATGCAAAATTCTGTGATAATTCTTATAATGATGAACTGCTCTAATATTAGGAAAAATCAACTTGAACTTGAAATGATTTTGATGGTTAAGGAAGGCTAAGGTTAAATTCAAAGCCCCCGTTAGATTATACGAATGAATTTCTACTACATTTGTTTTAGTCGATTATTTTTTCAGAGAGTATTTGTTAAATTCAAGAGGGTCTCGAACTTTTTGAACACCGAGTATAATTATGGTAGAAGGGCGGAAATATTGAAATTTATGAGAAATAGGCATGTTAAATACTCTTTACTTTGAGCCCAATTCTTAAAATGACCTGCACACTAACTAGAAATAGAATGATACTGTTTAAAAAAGTCTACTTTAGAATTACAAAGTTAAGTGTTTTTTAATGTTAAGTATTTCCAAATTGTAAGTACTAAAATAAAAAGCTCTTGAAAAATTTATTTTAAAATGTCTTACTCGTTTAAGTTTTAGGTTTAAATTATGTCCATAACCCATATTAATATATAATTTATATATTCGGAGATAGTAGTCATTATACAATAAAAGGTATATAATATGCTTGTTCATAATAATATACTGATTATTTTAAATTTAAATAATTTGAATATCCAATGCTCAATGTCTTATGAAAATCTAATGGGTGGCAAATACTTTATGTTTATCATTTCCATGGTCATTTATCAATCACTATCTTGATATCCACCCGCTTCGCTCGGCTTAAAAGTAATGACTACCGCGTTAAAGCCTCCTCCTCTCTTGCTCTCGCTTACCCTCCTTTTCAATTTCAGCAGATTTCAATTTCAATTTTTTTGAATGTTATGTTGTCTTGATTCATTGACTGTATTAGAACAGATGGCCATGAATTGTATCTCGTTTTGTATGTATATGTAATTGTACCATTTTTAAATCTTTGATTTATAGAGGTGCTCATAGATGGCGCAGTGAAATGTCATAGACTAAATTTCATTTTTGTAAATATATCTTTATAAATTATAGCTCATGTGTTGGTCTGATGTATGAGCTATATTATTGTACAGTTGTACATTCAAATCCATTCAGTAATTTTTACGTGAAAACGTAACAAAAACAAATACTTTCACATTTATAATATACCTACAAGCTTGATACCCATCCGCTTCGCTGGGTTTAAAAATTAGAAAATAACACTGCATTCCAGCCTTCACTTCGTTTGTTCTCACTTATCTCCTTTCTATGACACCTGCAATAATGATGGTGATTAGTTTACACCGGTAAAACATATGTACGTTTTTCTTTTTTTTTTTTAAAGTAAAATATTTATTCATAAATTCATTGAGTATATATAGAAAAGATGGCCTTGAATTGTTTTACATAGACTATTTGTACATTCATTAGTTTTTTATTAAAAATTTGATTTTAAAAAGTGTGGAGTGCACAATATCAGTTCGGCAAATTGACTATAGTATTATTCTTATGCATCGGCTATATATGAAAAGCGTATATGAAAACATAACAGACAAACAAACAAACATCGTTACATTCACATTTATAATATATAGGGATATAGGGATAGGGATAAATTAAATTCCTCGTCACAAAAGATGGAGGATTGTTGTTGCTAAACATAAAAATTAATACGATATTCAAATTTGTTTTTAAATTCGATGTTAAAATGTATCATTAACTTTTCAACAAGTAATATTTTCTCATAAACTTAATAATTTATATTGACCTCAATTTTGTGCTAAGTTTACTTTATTAATATTTAAAGATAATATTCAATACTTTATATTCCAAGTTTATTATTTTACTGGTAATAATAATAGCTTAGTTTAGAATAATAATTGTTGCAATTTATAGAAATATACACTTCTTGCACGTACAATATTAATTTACTATTAAAAATTTATTGTACTTAAATGTTGTCAAATGGTATATTTATGTTAATTATGTACAGGGAGTTCAAAGGAAAGGGACCATCGCCTCAAATATAAGTCTTACAATAGGCATAGAATAATCTCTTATATAATAGTTTCCATGCTTGGTGGATTTCGAATAAGTGTTGCACAGTAGAAAAATATTTCTAGGATTGAAATAAAGGCGTTTATTTCTTCTTGAGCTCACAATCTTAAGGTGATTGTTTCTCTACAATATTGTAAAAGAGTTTTGGTTTATTGCACGGTACATACATATAATCCAAATACATGTTTTGTAGTCAAATGATGACTTAATTTTAGCTTTAAAATACCTCGCAACTATAAAAATGTATAAAATATTGTGTGCAAGTGATGGTTATAAATTTGATAATATATACATCGCCCTTCAATCATTAATACTCTAACTAGAGACGTCTCTGTTTATCAAATGATGGATCTTCGATGATCTCATAATTAAATAAAAATTTTGTTTTTTTGTTATCGGCATATTTTATGGTATTATATACTACAAAATTGTCTAAACATTTTAGATAAATTTTTAGCACACTCTCTAGATTTTTTTATATAGAAATATCCTATTGGAAAGGATAAACTATAGGATTCTATGATTTTATGATTTTTGGAAACTTTATTAATAAAAAATGTATATTTATAAAGTTATATTGAAATCCCTAGTATTATCCAATCCTTGCATTTCTCATGAAAAAAAGAATTGGTTTTCTTAAAAATTAAAGTAGTAGAGTAAATTAAAAAAATATTTATTTGCTATTATGTTAAGAACATATTTTTGTGAAATTTATAGCATTATTTTAGTTTTACTTCAAATAAATAGACATAGAGGGTCAATTTACTAAATAAAGGGATAACCTTGAGTCGTTTTCATAAAATGTTTTTAAAAAGGAAATGAGAATATTAATGAGTTATGCATTTTTTTGTTAAATAATGTTATGTGATTTTATAAAAAATTTTCAAGGTCTTCGGATTAACTGTTTTGATGTCATTTAAAAATTTGAACGTAATTGTGATTTGAATATTTAATTGATTTACATTCAATAAATTAATTAAATCAAATGTATAAATAGATGTTTACTCTATCAGTTTTTACTTCGCTTATTTTCTTTTATTTAAAATACTTGTGCGTCTTTTACTTTCTTGTCCGTTTATTTATATACCCTTATTTCTTAGTTTTCTTTAAGTTGAAATCTATCTGGGCCCGCCAACGGGAGCTGTTGCTTGGATCGTGCCATTTTTCTTCTATTAATCCTTCCCTTTTTATAGTCCTCGATTCCTCTTTTTTTAGTCCTCATAAATAAGAGTGATGGTGGTCGCCTTCGCTGTCTTAATGGTAAATGCGGCACTGTACTACTAAATAGATTTCGTCGTAATTTTGATAGTTAGATCAATTTGTAGAATTTTTATTCAGACTTTTGAGAGTTTTGAGAACGACGTTTTACCGATTGCATTCCTCATAGTTACGAGTGAAATTAACTAAATTTAAAAAATCCCCGACAAATTTTTCGGGACCGGAACCCAAAACTCGCACTTGAAACACATCTAAGAAGACTCTTAATTAAATTACAGTTTTCCTTTCTCTAATCTGAACCAATTTTGAAGATCATCGCTAATTTTAGAGTTTTTTTGGGTACGGAACCATAAACTCGCATGTGAAACATAGCTAACAACACTCTCCATTAAATTAACCTTCAAATTAATAATTAGGTAGTTAATAATTAATAATTTAGTAATCCAGTGCATCTATTTTAACCACTTGATAACCAGCCATGACATAATGAATATTTACATTCGTTAAAAACTTTTCTCCCCAATTTGGGATATTCAATTTGCATTTTAGATAATGAAAAATCACAAGCTATGATTTTTTTGGTCTCATATACGAGAAATTTCGGAAAACTGTTAAGTTTACTTTTTTTTAAACTTTCAAATTATTGGGTTGTAATAATATTCAACTCAAAATTTAAGACAAGTGAAATTTACAAAATTTAAAAAATCTCTTGAAGACTTTTCATTAAATTTGCTTAAAGCTTTTTTGCAAATTGAACCGATTTTGAACATCATCGCCAATTTTTTAATTTTTTCGGAATCCTAAACACGCACACCTAGCTAAGAACTTTCCATTAAATTAGCTTTCAAACGAAACCAAAAAAAAAATCAAAAACGGTTCAGCCGTTTGGCGTTACGATGCCACAGACAGACAGACACACACATATAGCGGTCAAACTTATTATCACCACTTTTTTTAAATTCGGGGTTAAAAATAAAAATTTTTCACTCCACCAATATCCCAATTTAGAAAATATTTTTCAACGGTTGTAAAATGTTTTTTCCCATATATGGGACAAAAGTTATCATGATATTAAAAACTGTGTAGATCAAGACATTATACAAAAGAAAATGGGTACTCGAAAAAGATTGTAATTACGATACAACATGTACTTTCCATTAAAATTGCACCCTAATTATAGGGTATAGTATAGAGACACTTTTGCAGGATATTTTAACCATAAACTATATTATTTTATGATATTTTATCTACAATTTAAACATTTGAATTTTAAATATTTAAAATAAATATTTTATGTACGTAGTAATAATGATGTTAATAGCATCAAATTATATTGATGTCATTAACTAAAAACTAAAATAATTTTAAAATTGTAGTTTGAATTTAATAGGCTATATTGAATATCTAAATTTTTGTGAATAAAATGAATAATAAATTCTGTGTGTAGTTATATTATATTTTTTTTGCAAAATAATGAAAATAGTCCAGTCATACGATCTAGAAGAATGAATTACAGAGGAAAGTTAAGTGAATTATGAAAATTTATATTAAATTGCTTTAAATAAGGCTTGAATAAGGACGCCAGTCTACCGGATAGGTGGAATAAGGATTGGATGAGGATTCAAATTGGCTATAATTAACGAAAAGTGAAAACAAACAATTGACTGAGTTAATTGTTGAAATACCATGTATAGACAGTGTTGATGCGCAGTCGTTTGTTTTTTTGACGTCACGTAAATAACAAAAGATATTCATTTTTAATTAGACACACACACAACTGATATTCCTATATTAATACATACTATAAAATTTGCACCTAATTAACGCCCTCGTGAATAAACAGTGATGTTTACAAAAAAATGTTTCAAACAAAAGTTTTTTATTTTTTTATAAGGAACATTTTTTACATTTAAACTTTTGTTCTATCTCTAACGGTTTACAAGACCCAATTGACCTATGATGCTCATTTACGAACTTGACCTCACTTTTAACGTCCTGAGTACGCTGTAAAATTTCAGCTCGATATCTATTTTCGTTTTTGAGTTATCGTGTCCACAGACGGACGGACGGACAGCCGGAAATGGATTAATTAGGTGATTCTATGAACACCTATACCAAAATTTTTTTCGTAGCATCAATATTTTTAACCATTACAAACTTGGGACTAAAATTAATATACTATGTATATTTCATATATACATGGTATAAAAAGTTAGTTGTAGGTTATAAATATTATTAGGTTATGTAGATGAAGCACTAGTTAGTTAGTTCATTGATTTGCCAAACCAAATATAAGTAATAACGATAGGTTGAGATGCCTAAAATTAAATATAAAATGCACAAAAACATAACTGTAAAGCTAACTGTATGAAATCTGTAACAAATGCTTAAAATAATAGATCTTGCATAAGGCAGCTTTTAGTACGTTCTTAAAATATATATTGCAACGAATATTTGTCAATGATTAGTACTTTATTTTGAATAGAAAGCCCTTTGATTAAGTAAAGTTTTACAAAACAATAATTATCTCAGTTGGATTACACAGTAACCAATTCATTTAATACTGTTGTCTCGCTATGGGCATAGTTCCAAACTTTTCAGAAAATTATAAACTTTTTTTACTTCTTAAGGAAATTATAATACAATTACCATAACAATTTGAAGTCCGTTGACCGTTTCTAACTGGAGATAAATTTAATTCCGTACAATTCACATGGAGTGCATCGGGGATATTGTGTTTTTAATAAGTTTTTGTATTGTAGAAAAAAAACTAGATTTAAGATATTTTCAAAGAACTAACTGAACATTGATGTTTTTGTTCTGAATATATAAAAAAAAATTATTGGCTGTTTCATTATTGAGATCTAATAACGCAAAGTCAATTTTATTATTGAACAGAAACGACGAAAACATTTTCTAAAGATTAATATTTGTTGGGACTTAATAATTATTACAGATTATATATTACTTTCATTTTCCTATGTCGATAAGGTGTAATATATTGTCAAACACTTATTAAAATATGATATATTTATTAACAAGGTGTTGCAAAGTAGATTTGACAGCTTTAGATTGTTAATGAATTCATGAAAATACTGATATATGGTTTTAGATCTATCGGCCAGACTTTTTTTCAAAATTAAAATCTCTAAAATAAAGGCAGATGTCATATTCAAATGAAATTGGTTAAAAAAATCTGTGATCGTTTTCAAAAATTTACGAAAATATCCTTTTTTTATTTTTTTAGTAAAGCATTTTTGTGTTTTTTTTGTCTTATTTTAAGTAGGTATTGTGATTTTTACATCTCACGTTCAGTTTTTAAGATGAAAATTGTTAAATTTCCCAATGCTATTGATTTTAGTTTGTATACATTTTAATTTAAAATTTGAATCTTCAATAGCAAAATGGAAAAATATTTCCTCAAAATACCTACATGAATTAAACTCTTAGATAAATCAAAACAAAATAATGTACTTGGCCATTGGAATCGTTTCTCGAAAAAATATTTTGTGTGGAGATTTCAGGAACACACTTTTGCCTCGCTATAGTGCGTGGATAGATTCCCAATCATAATTTGGTGATAAGGGTAATATTGCATAAATAATAAATAATATTGTGTAATAGATTAAATATTTTATGATAATATTATCGATGATAAATAATTAATAATAATAGTAATGCTAGTAGTAATAATGATATCTAACCAAGCTGATGAAAATCCAATCGCTTTTACATAACATATTATTAAAACACTATAATTAACTCGTTGAAAAAAATCAGTAAATACTAGTAAAAATAAAACTGGACAATTTTGGAACATGCAATTTTTTATGTAGAAAGGTAGAAAATGCTTAAATATTAAGCCCCTCGTTTTTAGACATTCGAATCTTGATCGAGAACATGTGAAAATATCTTTATACACGAAAATTATTGCAGATAGAAGTAGAATCAATTATTATTTTACAAACATTTTTAAGGAACGAATCTATTTAAAATATATAATATAAAATTAAAAAAAAAAAAAGTCCGGCCTAAAATCAGGTCTGATCGATTCGTTTGTGGCATCATAGCTCCTAAACAGATGAACCGATTTTGATTTTCTGTTGTTTTGTTTGAAAAGAAAATTGATCAAGAGTGTACTCAGATATGTTTAAAATATGCTCAGCCGTTTGAAGATCATCACCTCTTCTTTAGGTTTTGTCGGGTACAAAACCCTAAATATGCACTTGAAACGTATCTGAGCCTTAACCGTTTTCTGTTTGGTGTTCATCAGAGTATTTATTGGTAGCAAATCGTCGGTATCAAATTTTTATTCGTTATCTTTTTGAAAAAAAAATAGTTCAATACTACATGAAAAATATTTTTTTTTTAAAATTAATTAAATATATATTTTTTGTGTGTATCTTTACACATACTTTTATATTAAAATATAAAGGAAGCATTGAAAACCAAATTGATTTTATCTGCTTTAGTTTGTCTCAAAGCCTACTTAACTTTCATCTAATTCTTATTTTTTTCTTGAACGAAACAGAGAACACTTATTAAAATATATATTTAGAGTTTAAAATGAACTTTTTAATTATGTGTATTTTGATGAATGAAACAAAAAATACCTGCTTCTATTTTTGAAGTATAACCGAATTGATTAAAAATAATTTACACATCCTTTTGCGACATGAAGGTGTGCATGGACAAAGGACAACGCTCATCGAACAGTATTTTATAATGTAAATGATAATACGATCATATTTCATATATTATAATTGTAAAGTAATTAAAATGTCCATAGCAGGACTGTTATTAATATTCGGACAAATATTTAATTTTTTTGAAAGCTGTGCTTTAATTATAGGATTAAAACACTTTAATAAGAATTAAAAATATGCGAAAAAATTTTCCACGACTAAGCAATATTTCACTAAAATATTTCCAATTGAAAATAGTCACACAGAAGCCATTCCTAATTGAATAATATTTGGATAAAGATCCAATAGTGTTGCATTTTTTTATGAATTATGGCCAATTAATAAAAGGTACGTTCAGGTTTAGGGTAAATTCGGGTAAATATGTATAAATTCATAAATTGGTTTTTCTTGATGTTTGAAAATGTAAGTTAGATATATGTTAACATCTAGTAACTTTAAATTAATTAATCTAATCAAGTATTAAGAGCTACGTTTGTTTCAAAATTGGTTTATGTAGACAACAAATAATTTGTCATTGAGCTAAAAAGAATTGTACATTGATCTAGTAATACGTTTGGCATGAATCTCAGGAACCGGGATTCGTTTTATGGTATAATATGTGTATTTATTCATTTATCCGAGTATCTAATATTCAACGGCTGTTAAAACTCTAATAACTTAATAATAGTTGTTGCAATCTTTGATCATTTTAGCTATTCTATTGTGGCGCGAGTAAGTTATACCCGGCCCCATGGGCCTCGTTACATTTAAATATACAACTATTTTATTGCTAATTTTTGTTTACTGATGAATTGCATATCTTTTTTCACATTGTTACGAACATATTAGCTATTCTATATAGTGTCACTGCCGTTCCAGTAGAGCTTACAAGTCTCACGTCTATGAGAAGCGCGCGAGTAAGCTATACCCGACCACAACGCCTACGCAACATTTATATATAGGTTCAGTTTAGTTTTTTCAATTTTTGGTGATATTATCATTTTATAATAAATAAATGCTTAATTTTTATAAATAATGTGTAGTATAACCACCCATTTCCTTTATATAGAAAACAAATATTGTTATAAGATTGAGACTGTTTGTTCGCCATCTTAACGCTGGATTTAATTAACATATTTATGAT
This sequence comes from Chrysoperla carnea, assembly GCF_905475395.1. Classification (NCBI taxonomy): domain Eukaryota; kingdom Metazoa; phylum Arthropoda; class Insecta; order Neuroptera; family Chrysopidae; genus Chrysoperla; species Chrysoperla carnea. Next base: position 50,354,519 of record NC_058341.1, read on the forward strand.
CTCCGACCCTCCAACCCTATTATGAGTGCTATAATTAATATTTTCATATGTTTTAACTTGATATGTTTTGTCTTCGCTGTATAGAAACTATGGAAAAAAGAGCGTACAGAATTTCTCGCTTTACCTTCTCAAAAATATGGATTTTTGAAACCTAACAGTACTAAAAATAAAAGACTGACTCATAAATACTTAAAAAATTAATTTATCATTATAATATTCCACCTTGACAAACTTTACCATAAATTCATAAACAGTATATTTAAATAATATAAATAAGTAAAAAAAACCAGTGAACTGAATATTAATTAAACAAAACAAAAAACATAAATAAAAATATTGTTACGAAATTTTGATGAATATCAACGCATTCACCGCACATTGTAATATCAGAAAAAATTATGCATTATAATATTTTAATAAATAAAAATATACACAACACATCAAACAAATATTTTGTTTTATATAGATTTATCACTGTTCAAAAACATAATTTAATAGTTATGAACAGTTAAGGTAGTACCTACACGAAAGTGATATTCCAAGAATTTCTCAAAACTCAGAATATAAAATATTCAATTCATAATACACTTGCTGTTAAAATTAGAAGATGATTTACCATGCCATACATGAGATATTAGCAATTAAAAGTGACGCAATTTGTACGTGTAAATGGGAGAAGTGTATAAAAATACACAAATTTACAAATATTATATTTATTTACCAATGAATGACGTCCACCATCTCTATGAAAAACTAATATAATGTAGAATACTATATTTAGAAAATATATAAATAAAAATAAAAATTATTTACCATATAGTTTCGATAAAAAACTTAAATAAATAACTCGTTTTAGCGATGATTTTTGTGGAAAAGATATGAAGACTAATGTTAAAGGCATATGTCATAGTGTGTGTGCTTATATGTATACTAGAAACAGTAGTGAGGAACTACAGTCTTTTGAAAATAATATATGGTATATGTATAATAGTCATAGCACAGTTAATGCACTGAATGATAGTATTAGTCCAAAACTTTTTGACTGGACGGTCGCGGAGGAACTACCTTAATGTAAAATTTTGTGAGAGAGAGTAATATCTGAATTGAGTATGAAAATTCCAACGGTGCAAGCTCTTTCAATTGTTATGGTTTAAGAACGGCAAGCATAAATTACAAAAAATAAGTCGATAAATATCATTCAAAAGCTTTGAATATGATTTTAACACTAGCATATCGGTCTGTAACCCAGTAAATTTAAATGTATAATGAAAAATGAAAAAAAAGTGTCCAAAAGGTAGAAAATATTGCAAAAATATGAAAAAATTTATCCGATTTAGTAAAAGACAAAAATCCTGGTACTGGAATTAAAAAAAGGGAAACAAATTAACAAAATCTAGTTGAAGTAGAAGAAAACTGGGTTCTCGATAGACTTAGAAAAGTGATAACTGGAAGGGGCAAAAATCATGAAATTATGAGCAGAATTAAGGGAAAAACTTAGGAATATCAACGGTAGTTTTTATGAAAGTAACTAGTCACAAAGTATAAGGGTGCATACAAATTGCATTCGTTGTGTGCGTAGTCATGGTAGGGACAATAAAATCGATGCCAGCGCTACCAGTGAAAATTTTTGGCGATAAAGGAGGCTGTTATGACTAATTTGCAATTCTTTACATGTTAATGTTAAAGCAAAAGTCAAATTAAAATTATTGAAAAAAATAATTAATTAAACTTAATGCATTAAAAATTGTGAAAATAAGATATCAAATTGCACAAATATAATATATCAAATGTAAATTATCATAATTATTTATTTAAATTTGTGAGACAATAATATTAAATTTTCAAGTCATAAATGCAATCCATACAATTTATATGCATCCATACATTTCTATAATTAAAGTAGTGTATCGTTACCATGGAAACGCCTCCAATAAAATTCACGCGCGGTACGAATAGTCTTTATACATACGAGAAACAAATGGTAGAATTTTATGGTTATAATTTTAGTCTTAGAGACATACCCGTTGTCAAAATAAATAAAAATTGGATTCGGTAAGCTCAACTCCAAATATTGTCTGCTCGACTGTGGTATTTGCTAATTAATAATATATTTTCATTTTGTTGCATTCGAATAAAAATATTTATTCGAGAACAAAAAAATTAATTTTTTTTGATAATAATTAAATTTTTTTTTATATAAATATTATGGAGGTATAGTTGAAAATATTTGATGATTTTTTATCTTTTACAAATGAATTTTTAATTAATGGTTGTTATAGAATCGTGTATCTATATAAGTAAAGAGTGTAACAGCAATTTATTTAAAATCTATTGCACTTATAAATTCGAAATGAGAAGTTGGTCTTCGAACTGGGTAGAGATAAATAAATACATACTTGTATCAATAATTTAATTGTGAACAATGGAAATTACCATTTAAAATCTACAATAAAAGGATAAAAGATATGGTTGTCGTCCCCTGCAGAAGTGCTCAGATAGTACAGTACAATAAATTCTATGAACTCTTTTACCTTGCAAACTGTAATTATGTACCTCCAGTGTCAGATCATTTTGATTTTTACCAAGAATATCATAAAATAATAAGTTATTAATTGCAATTTAAGAAATATGTCCCTTATCCGTTCGAGGGATGGGATTTAGACAAAATAAGGGTCCGGCACCGACCGACCGGCACCCTTTTTATAGTTGTGAAACTTATTTTGAAATACTATAAATAATTTTTTTCAATGAGGCCATGCTCTCGTGGTAATGGTGACCGCTCTTCATGCGGTAGGTTGCCAGGTTAATACCCATTCACGACAATAGATAGTTTTAAAACTGTTCATTTAATAAACAATTATAATAGATAAATTTTAGCGAAAAGAACATAGTTCCTACCGAGTATCTCCTCGCTCTTTTTTATTTTTCCTTTTCAATGAGTTTTTTGAATTGAAGGCACCATCGACTGCAGTTGAAGTGCCTTCAACTGCTATTAATGTATTCCACACAATTTATAAATAAGTAAGCGTTTGACTACAATCTAACTGCTGAATCGAAATTTTATGCTAATAGAATTTTTAAATTTTTTACACGATCATATTCTAAAGGCTCCAATTTCTGTAGCATCCAGTACTATTTAAAAGCATAAATTTTAATTAAAATAATTGTGTTTTATTGTTTTCATTTTAAGCTTTTTGTGTGAAAATACTATGAATTTGATTCATTGTGTATTTGATAAATACATTTATATTTAATGTTTAATTAGACAAACGAATTGAATCAACACGCAGTCATTATGAGGAAAAGAGACAAATACATTAAAATATTTTTTCATTTATTAAAAAAATCTTACGATTTCCTCTATAGTTTTCTTTTTATTTCAAGGAATGTTTTATTTTCATATTTAACTTTATTCAGATGTTTTAATTTTTCAATGAGTTGTTTTATACAAGAGGGTGAATAATTTGATATACAAGTATTTCGTTCCTGAAAGATTAGGTAAAATACCAGGTGTGATCGAAAATAAAAGACGATAGTGTTCTAAGCTAAGCAGATAGTCAACAAATCGATTCAACTAAGTCTCACTCTATTGATACAAAAGATAGAAATTAATTAAAATGTTAAGCAAAGCCATTTTTTGATTTCAATATATTCCTATTGAGTGTTCAATATATCCACTATTGAAATTGCTGTAACGTGTTTGAATTAATTCACTCGAGAATTTCAGGGATTTTTTTCACTCGAGATTTCAATAGGATATACTTTTGGTTACATTTTCTTCTTTGTTCCAAAATGTAGCTCGGGTATGTATTTCGGGGAAACGGTAAATCATGTAATAATTAGAAAAAAATGAAAACCAGTCATAAGAACTGTCGACATAAGTAAATATGTGTTTTTTTGAATTTTTAAATGAAATTATTTACATTTTTTGGTGGGCATAAAAACTATTATAAATAATAAAAAGGCAACAGCAGGCAGTGTTCGTAAGCGGTTTCCTATCCAAGTACTGACTATGCCAAATGTTGGTTAGCTTCAGTTATTGGACGTGAACCTTATTCAATATTCTTTCTTTACATATTTGCAATATTTGTCTACAAGGTTTCCCTTTGGGGTTTAATGCAATAAATATGTATTTTATTCTGAATAAAAAGAGGACGTGGGGGTAGTTTTCATCTTTTGCTTGTCTTGGAAATGAATATTGCATTTCGCTACGTTTATAGTATGGACGTGATCCAGTCTTTTCTCGTGGTGTGGATGGCAAGTGTTAGCATAACGTCACTGAGGTGACGATGGCATCACAAAATTTTAAATTTTTATTCAGATTTGGTTTTATATTATCTTTTGTAATAAAAATCGCTCAACGCGTTTTCACTTAAAAAATTAAAATAAATTAATATACAATTAATTTAAAATAAAATATTAATTAAATACCAAGCTTTAAAATAAAAATAAAAAACTATTACAAATAAAAATTCTCTCTCTTTAACAACTACCTGTGTATGTAGCATTACGATATGAGTTCATTATTCAATTAAATATGAAAATAGTCATTATGAATGAATTCATACAATAAATAAATACTAAATGAAGCTTTATGTATGAGTTTTAATAATAGTTAGAAAATTATTGTACAAGTATGTTATCATTATTAGAGTACATATGAGTACACGAATCTACAAAATTATGGACATTAAAACGTTGGTTAGGTTTGAATCGTTTACTACCTTTAAAATTTACTTTAAAATTATTTTCCATGTTAACTAATTGATCAAATTATCTGTTACATAAGTTTGTTAACAGCGATAGAAAATTCCTTACCAGCTTCAACCTGAAATTATAATGCATTTTGGCATGGACTTAACTTGAATTCAATTTAATTGATTTTGATAATACTAATTTTAAACACTATTGTTGCTGAAGAGAAACTACGTTGATATATAAGTGTTTATATCAAACATTATATCTTACGAAATATTTCCTTCCCGGGAAAGGGAACAAATATTTCCTGAACAAATAATTTTAATTAAAAAATTTGTACTTTTAAACAAAATTATGTTTGCAAACGGAAATTTGAACTATAACTCAGTTGGTTAAGGCGTAACCAATTCCGTCCGCGGTATGCTTAGGATGGCGGGTTCGATTCCCGCCGTCGCAACAAAAATAATGTAATTAATAGTTGTGATGGACTGGTGTTGTGCATAGTATATGCATGAAAGAGGTGCACTCAGCCTCTGAAATTGAGGAGCTGATAAATGAAATTATCAGAGGAAAGATGGTAAAACACAGATGGTATCACAATGAGCTCTATAGCCTAAGTGTGTCCTTCGTGGACAGCCAATATAACCTAAATTACTACTGCCACAGTTTTAGCTCGTATTTAAAAAAAATTATTTAGACTTTAGATCGTCCATCCGTTTGCGATGAATTTTGGAAAAAAATTTTCAGAACATTCAAAACTAATTGCAATTGTTTAATCGATCCAGAGATGTTTACGAAGAGCTCTAATAATAAAATGAGATTTGTTCGTTACTTATCGATCCGTTTATCCGACTAAGCGCCGTCGAATTGCTGAGATTTATTAAATTACAGTGAAATTATTCCACAAAATAGGAAAACATTATTGGATAAAATATTTTTCGTTACAATTTTTTGAAATATGTCATTTTTTTTAATAGTTTGTTGATTAAAAGTAATTTCAGGTACGGAATGCTAAACTCTCACTTGACAAATATCTATTAAGACTCTCCATTAAATTACCGTTTTCCTTAAGGCCTTTTCCAAATGGAACCGATTTTGAACATCATAGCCAATTTTTTAGTCCATTAAATTATTTTTCGAACGAAACCAAAAAAATCAAAATTGGTTCATTCGCTTAGAAGCTACTGTGTCACAGACAGACAGACAGGCAGACACACAGACGGACACACACACATAGCATTCAAACTTTTCACACTTACTTTTTTTTGGTTCGGGGGTTAAACACCCCTTTTTATAGTTCGGAGTTTAAAAACGGGGAATATTATGCATATTAAAAGGGAATGCATAGTTTACATACTGTGTTCAAAAAATAAGGTGACATTGCATTATATGACATTACATAAGTGCATTGCATCGGGAGGGGATTACTTTGAAGGGGATGAAATGGATTTGGAAGAATAAATAAAGATTTTTCAAAATAAATACAATGTCATCTTTTTTTTTGGGCTTAGTTTTATTAATAAATTTAATCTTCTACTTAAATAGCGTTAAAAATTGCATCTAAAGATTAATTATGGATCGGTTTGAATATTTTCGAAGAAAATAATGTTCCCATTGCAGGATTTAGAATACAAAAAGATAAGCTTTACTGTCAAGAATGAAGTTTAATACGATGGACAACAGTACCAAAAGGGTTTCAACTTTTGTTTAACTCTGTATCACCATATACGTAATATCACCATCAGTAGCGTTGAATGAAAAACTACATTATGAAATATTTATTTTATGATAATATTATGAACAATATCATTTCCATGTATTCGCTCCGAGCGTGAATTTCGTTTCCATGACAACGATACACTACTTTAATTATAGAATTAATGGATGCATATATAATTGTGTGGATTGCATTGAAAACTTACATTTAAAATTTAATATTCTTGTTTCACAAATTTAAATAAATAATTACGATAATTAACATTTGAAAAATAATATTTGTACAATTTGATTTCTTATTTTCACAATTTTTAATGCATTAAGTTTAATTAATTAGTGTTTTTCAATCATTTTAATTTGACAGTTTCTATATCATTAACATGTAAAGAATTGCAAATTAGTCATAACAGCCCACTTTATCTCCAAAATTTTTCACTTAAAGCGCTGGCATCGATTTTATTATCCCTACCATGACTACGCACACAACGAATATATGAAAATAAAATACCTTAGCACACAATTGTAATAGTACCTATACAGAGATAAAAAGCTTTAGGGTATTAAAATAATTTTCTCTTAGAAGGAAGTAGTTTTCTCTCTGTATGTTGACAAAACGCAGGTAATTAATTGTCATGTTTTATTATCATATTTTTCATTATTATTATTATCAGAGGTACTCTTTGACAAGGATGGAATTTTTATTAAAATATTTTCTCTACTAATTCTCTATTGTCATTTCAAGATCTAGTTTTTGTGCTTTTATAGAAAACCAGCGTGTAATCTTAATTTCTATTCGTCTAATACTTGCATAGTAATATCTGCATACAAACTCGATGGCCTTGATGGAAGTTCATGGAGCATAATTCATTTTGCGTTCACGAATAACATTTCCGATTACAAAAAAGTTGAAAAGTCTTATTTGAAATCTAATTAAAATAATCTGGATTTTTCATTGAATACTTAATTTGAAGATCACCCAGGTACTACAGACTACAGAGAATTTTTCTGCAATAAGTTAGAGGAGTTTTTTATTTAAATATTTTCAGTATCACGTCATAATATGCTCACAAAAAAAGAGAATGGAAGTGCCTTCATTTTGAGAAAAATTGTTTCGGTCTATATCTCCGTAATCGAGAACTTTAGACCAAAAATTGTATTTAACTTTGTTGAAGATAATTAAATTTAATATCATTTTTGTTCAATTATGTTTTTATCTTTTACGATATACGAGTCATACTATGAGTTAACTACTGACTATTTTGATTTAATTATTGACTTTTTGTCCGATGTCTCTTCTAATAAATGTTCTGTTCTGAGAATGGTAACCTAAATTTTTAATCTAAAAATTTCTAGGATCTTTTACTGCAAACTTTTTTTTTCTAAAATTAATATTTTTGAAATTAATACGTGTTCAATAGTTGCAATACAACTACAGATAATTGAGAATGTTTTCTTGCATTAAATTATAGGAGTTATTTTAGTGTCTCGTACTGAATGTAAATATTCAAAATGCTTACAAATTTGGAGGGCAGATGTTCTGCTATTTTGAGATTAAACGTTTCGGCCAGTATTTCCGTAAATGTACACTTTAGACCAAAAATGTTAATAACCTTTACTGTAGATAATTACATTTTCTATCTTTTTGCCAACGTTTTTTTTTATCAAAAAAAAGTTTTAACGGATAGTTGCTGCTTTTGCAGATAATAATATTTTTTGCTAATAATGTCGTTATCAATTATAATTTTTTTTATATATTCATTGAATTTTCATCATTACACTATGAGTATCTCTTTTTTATTAACCTTGTATCCGGTAGTTGTAACAATGAACGCGTTATGGCTTCATAAATATTACTTCTAGAAAAAAGGTTTAATGTAAAAGTTTTTTGGAAATTTGTAGATTTGAAAGGAAAGTTATTGTGGATCTAAATTTCTACGAAGATTAAGCCCAAAATGGTTTTCCTTAAAAGAGAGGCACTTCCGCCTTCTTTTTTCGAAGGATTTTGTGCATTTACATTCAGTACATGATACTGAACCTATTTAAGTAAAAAAATATCTCCTGTAATTTAGTGCATTATGAATCAAGAGTAACGAGATTCTGTGTTGCTTTTATAAAGATCAGATTATGGATTTGGTATACTGATTTTACAAACAAAATATTAATTGCTATACATATTTTTAAGTTCTCTCAAAGTCATCGGTTCCTTACGGGATTACTTACTTATGGCTTGTCTAAGATGTAAGTTCGTGCTTGATAATTGTTAAATTCTCTTAATTTTTTATAAAATCCGCATTATTCTGTATATTGAGATCGATGCAGTTATCTGTATGAAGTAAGAGGAGAGCATAGAAAATAGACAAACTTTTTGGTAGGTGGAAGGTTAATCGAAAGAAAAACCACTTGAAACAAAAAATAAATAAATAAATAAATGATCTTTGCTTGTGCCCTTTATTAAAGTAATAAATGGTTTTATTTTATAAATTTGAAAATAAATTAGTTTCTACATGACGAAAAAAGAAAACAAATTACCTGGTATTATTTTTGTTGACAATAAAATTTTTATATATTATAAAAAATAGAAAAAAAAAATTCATATTCGTATTACTTATACGTGTAGTGGTTGAACCATATATAAGGATCAAAGATGATTAAATAACGGAAAACCAAATCCATACAATATAAGTATAAAAATAGCAGTGAAAAACTTTTCAATTTTTCATAACGTTATAAGGCAAAGCAAATAATAGAATTCGGATTTTCATTTCTTTTATTAAATTCGGACTTTCTATTATTACTATCCGGTAAACCTGGTATTTTACAGCAATGAAATCGTATTTTTAGCATTGGTTATTAGTGATTTCGACGTCTCATTATCAAAGAAAAATTAATTTTATATTTTTGTCTTCATTGTGAAAGAGAAATTCTGATTGGGTTGCATTATTTCACTTCTTAGGTAAAATAGAAAAATAGAAATGATAAGCATGAATCTTTTTATCCTCAATCCTGTACGTTTAAATAAATACGTTTCTAATAATAATGTCAATGGTGAAATCTTCTTTTTTTCAAATATTTTGACATATTTGTTTATAACAATATAAAACCCTAGTCAGTTCACTTAGGGAAATTATTGACCATTATGCGATGACAATTCAAAAAAGAAAATTACTGAAGAGAACTTCCATATAGTAGAAGTAAGATGCCATAAGTTTGCGCAGTCCCCAAGACAATTGACTTCAAAGCGTGACAAATTCAGTTGTGTTTTAAGTGATACTGTACTAAGATTTTATAAACAAAAAATTGCACAAAATTTTTGAGAAAAAAGATAAGATTTTTGTAAATAAATTGCGTGATTATCGGTAGATTGTGTAGTCGCCATATTTCGCAAGAATGCGCCTCTACAAGAACGAGCATAGCAAGAGTGTGCGCCTACTCTTCCGAATTCTGTACTTACTCAAAAGTGTTTTTCTAACGGTATGGAATATATCCTTTCATACTTTATTAATTTTAATTAATGTGAAACTAAAAGGCCTGGAAAATATCGGAATAGAGATTTGATGTGCCGCCACCCAGATTTAGCATTTCGTTAACCGACTTCAACTAGTATTATAAGGAGCCTATCGCACGCAGATTAGATTCTGTGGAGCTTGTGTATTGAGTGGTGGCACGATAAATGTATATTCTACACCGGCATTGGAATCTAGTGATGAAGTGTGATTTGTGCGTATATAATGTGCGAATAATCTTGCGCGTTCTAAAGGTGCCATGCGCACTCATACGGGCTATCATGCACACTTTTGTAGAAATGTGTTATCAAGAGAACGCAATTACCCGCCATTAGACAATAAAGATTAGAATAAGACTATAAGTTAGTTTTTTATATAGAATACTAGCGGCCCCGACGGACGTTGTCCCGTAAAAACGTAACTCCAATTCATGAATACCTATACTACGTTTAGCCTGTCCGCTAAACCCATCCCGCTAAACCCCAATTTAACTCCTATTTATTGGAGTGGCCTGACCTTCGACCTTTGGCCTGACCTTTGATAGTAGAGTTCGCTGCGCTCGCATATGGCTCTAATAAATGCCTATTGACAATACCTGAATACAATTAAAAATACATAGTACACATAGTATACATAATGTGATATGATTTATATGCGCTCCCACTATTTAATGAAATTTCATTTTTTTGGTACGGAGCCCTCAAAAACAGTTGTACTGGACCAAATTGTAAATCTAAACCATTCTCGAATCTCCACGAAGACACACAAAAAATTTCATCAAAATCGGTCGAGCCGTCTAGGAGGAGTTCAATTACATACACACGCTCACAAGAAATATATATATTAAGATTAAAGTTGATTTGTTGATCAATATATTAAACTGTTCTTTATATCATTGTGATTTATGTCACTTTATGTCTTAATCGCACACACAAACCCTTACGTGCGTTAAAATTTACGCTATCGGGTCTATTAAATACAATTTTAAATAAAACACACTTTGAAAACATTTTTTTGCCGTGTTGGGTTTGACATACGTTAAACTCAGCCCAGATATTATTAAACTTGGAAATATTGCCCAGAAACAAACTGTTTTGATATATTCAGTATTTGAAGAAAAATTCTAACTGTTGCTGATATCAGAGAGGTTATTTACTAAACAAATAATCTTTTTTATATATTTCAGTGATATATTATTCCTTACATAAAACCTAACGATGTTGAAGAGTCCCACAACTGAGCGACTGACCAATGTGTATAGTATATAATACATAAATTTACAGGATGAGTCTGAAGGAATGACTTCAATTAACAATTAAGGAGTCGTGAAAAGCTCACCTGTTCTTAGACGTTTGTCCAGAAAAATCTTCTAAATTCCAAAAGTCAGTATTATTTTTGTGATATTATTATAAAGAAGGCTTTTTTCTACATCAGATTGATTGTAAAAATAAAATGGTAGTTTAAATTAACTAGGAAATCTGATTCTGAATTTTAATGAGTAAAGGAGCAGAAAATAATTAAATTTATCATCTTAGCTTTTTTTTTTGCAAGTTTCTTATATATACTATACTACAGTTCATTAATACCTATACTATGCTTATTCTGGTCGCTAAACACACCTCGCTTTATCCACCCGCTAAATTGGACAGGCCACGGTCTGACCTTCGGTCTTTGACCTGGCTGGAGCCTTCGGCAGTAGAGCTCGCTGCGCTCTTTATAGCTCTAATAAATACCTATTTGGAATAAGTGAATAATAATAAATAATATCTCAGTATTATTTAAAATACATAGTACATAGTAAGATGTAAAAAGAAGAATAATAATTTTACTAATAAATAATACCTCAATACTACATAGTAAGTTCTAATAAAATGTATTGTATGATTTATTTGCGTTCCATCCATTAAATGAAATTTATTCTTTTTGGTCCGGAACCCTCACAAACAGTTGTAGTGGACCAAACCTAAACCATCATCGGATCTACTTGAACACAAACAAAAAATTTTATTAATATCGATCCGTCCGTTTAGGAGCAGGACATCTACTCGAAATATATATAATATACACTCGAAATATATATATAATATACTTGCGTAGAATATTCTTAAATATAAAAATGCTATACCAAAAAGACCTTCGTACTGGGAAAATTAATTCTCCTACTAGATTTCAGAAAGCGGCGAATAAATAAATAGGTGGATATTTAGAAATCATAGTAACTTATAACAAGTCTATTTAAAAGTATGAAGGAACTGCAAAAAATGAATGATTGTTCAAAAATCACGCTTTATAACACTAAAATGTGGATGGTTAACTTAATTGTAACGTAAAATTTAAAATGAATTAGCTGATTTGACAGATGTCAACCACCCGACGCTTTGAATTTTACATTAGAATAAATTAAATTTATTATCCACTTTTTAATGCAAAAAAGCGTGTTTTTATAGTTTGGTAGGCTAGATTATATTGGCTGTCCACGAAGAACACACTCAGGCTACAGAGCCCATTGTGATACCATATATGTGTTTTACCACCTTTCCGTTGAAAATTTCATTTATTAGCTCCTCATTTTCAGAAGCTGACCAACCCATCACAACTATTAAATAAATTAATTTTTATGCGACGGCGGGAATCGAACCCGCTACCCTAAGCATACTGCGGACAAAATTGGTTACACCTTAATCCACTGAGCTGATAGGGCGATATTGTTTAGTAAGTCATCATTAATTTTCTGATTTTTTAGTCTCTTTAAGGTAACAGAGTAGAATAAAAATGAAGCAGTTAACGTGTTTCGGCCTCATGACCTTCCGTATGAAGAGGACCTATGTTCTATCACATTCTTCTGATAGATCATACGAGCTTTTCTTTGCTGTGTAGAATCCATTACTAAAGTTTCTCCTGACTCGTCTTGTATATTCTTTAAGCAGAAGCAATTCGATTTACAGTTGTGATTACAAATAAAAATACATATAAATCCAGTTCACATGTGAACGAATAAGAGAAACTCGAAGAAGTCATCAGTATTAGATATAGATTATACTAGAGAGTCAAGAGAGAATCTATAATAGTGAACTGTTGTCCAAAAAACAGAAAGGAAAGAAGAAGGATTGTGAAAGCAAAAAGAAATATATTCACATGGATAATAGAACATATTATATACAGTTACTTTACTTTCAAATCAAAGAGAAAATTCAATATATATAAAATATATATTTGTTGTAGTATTAAGGTTTGTTAAATTTGATGAAAATCATCAATTTGAAAAATATAAATTGAAATCATTGATCAAAAACATTTGTATCAGTAATATTCATGCGCTTCTTTTTGGCTTTATAATGTGTTTTCTTTTATAAAGAAAGCCATTTATTTGAAGTTAAATTCAGTGATGTTAATTGTATATTTATCGTATATTTCACTTTTAACGGATACAAAATTTTTGTTTATAGGTATAAAAAAAATACAAATTTGTAACGCTTAAAAATATTGATGCTACGAAAAAAATTTTGGTATAGTTGTTCATAGAATCATCTAATTAGTCCATTTTCGGTTGTCAACGCGATAATTCATAAACCAAAAAATGATATCAGGCTGGAATTTTTATAGCGCACTCAGGACAAAAATTGAGGTCGAGTTCATCTTGTAAACCGTCAGGGATAGAACACAAGTTTAAATATAAAAAATGTTTCTTTTAAAAAAATAAACAACTTTTCAAACAATTCAAACATTTTTTTGTAAACACCACTGTTTACTCACGAGAGCACACATTAGATGTCTGTAATGGTATTTCAACAATTAACTCAGTCAATTGTTTGTTTTCACTTGTTTAGCTTATTATTGTCAATTTTACAAAAAAAAAAAATAATATTCAAGGAAATTAAAATCCATTTAATGTTTTAATAAATAGTCATTTAAAATTTGGATTTGGTATTGCACTCCTGCGTCAAAAATGTCCATACAACCCTAGCAGATCTTTCCGAAACTATGAAAGATGAGAAGTAGTTTATATTTAAGAATGTAAGAGCGCCAGGGTAATTTTGGATAAAAGGCTTGAGATTTTTATATGAAATTGGAGTAAGTCAAACTCAATTCTGTAAATTTTAGAGGGCCTTATTTAATAAAATTAATGAATTCCGATTATTTAATAAAATCAATGACTTCAAAAGTAGGCATATTTAACATTGTTCTTATGCGAAAACGCTAGATGGATGATGTGTTTCCATAAATTTCTCCAAAACTTGTTGATGGAAATGAAGAAAAAAATTTTTTTTAAAGTTAAATAAATTATTGAAAACAAAAAAAAAAACCGTTGCTCCCGTCTAATTTGGGATGTATGAGCACGGTAGTGTGGGTACAATTAAAAAAAATATATTATTAGTTTTGATGGTGAAATATGTTATAACTTGACAATGTAAGACGAAACGAAAAATCAAATATTTCGATATACCTATGTAGTAATTTTCAAAATATTGAAAATTTTGTTTTATTATTATCTTTTTTTGCAGCTTTGCTCTCCAATTTATAAAGAATATAACATCGTGTTAGATGGCTTTGACTTTATTGTGCACTTTTGCAAATCAAGTTCATAGACAATGTTATTTATCATGGAATACAAGAGTTAGTGGAAAATCAAAATTAAATCGAGTGATTTTCATCGATCGCCAAAAAATTGGGGAAATGTTTTCTAGAATCAATATACCACTAAAAAATCTGTTTATAACGGAAGACAACGCTTAAAAAAACAGACCACGAACAAGACTAAAACTAAATGAAATCTTTAGTTTTCTTCAGTCATTCTGTATTAAATAATTAAGAAATTTACAAAACAACCTGTATATATTTCTAATATAAAACACTAAACTGAATTGATAAATAGAAAATAATTAATAAAATAGTAAAATAGAATTCGATTAATTTTTTATTAAAAATACCTAGAAAAAAGTACATGACATAATAAATATCCGTATGATATATCTATCCATGTATACATCAGTTTAATTGTTTAATTTATTAATGTCGAAATGATGATAAATCTATTGATAAATCTATTGATTGGAAAATAATTTTATTACATTTACTAGCTATACACGTATAGTTTTAGTGTGTTGTATACATTCACTGAACTATAAAATAATAGTTCTACATTCACTTGTAAAATGTTGAATGTTAAAATGCAATTTCCGTATGTCATTTACACACAGTATCTATATCTGTACCTATATAGAATAGTGTAATATTATATTTCTATATTACTCTAAAAGTTTCAATTATAGATTATAGTATACAGGCTGTTCGAAATCGATTGAACGAGCTTTGAGGTCAAGTGAAAGATTATATATGACGACTTATTGATTCTATAATAAAAATTTAAATAAAAAAAATATTTTAAAGAACAAGCTTTCATTGTACTAAAAATTAGAAAATAATCCCTATCCCTTTATATTTAAATGTGCCAGTAAGGATGTTTGTTAATTTGTTTGTTAAGCTTTCACGCAAAAACTTTTGAATGATTTGAATGAAACTTAACAATAATATACCTCATACAATAAGATATGAGCTATAATTTATAAAGATATATTTTTTCAATCTAAATTTATTCTGACATTTTAACAGTAACTAGTACTGTTCCATCTATGATCACAATTTTAAATTAAAGATTTCTGTAAAAAATTATAACAGTAAATGTCAAAAAATTCATGGCCTTCTTTTCTGATATACTCAATGAATTATGACTATTTTACACTTAAAAAAATTGAAAATTGTGCAAATATTTAACTGTGTAAAACAATTCCTTCGGGTGTTATGGAAGGCGAATAAGTGAGATCAACAAAGGTGGAGGCTATAAAGTTATGGGTTTTACTTTTCAGCCCACGGGTATCAAGCTAGTAATTTCCATAAGCTACTCATACATGACTATTTGTACAAGCATTTACCAATAGTCATGTATGTTTATTGACTCATTTTCTGTTTTCAGACCAGAAAAATATCAATTGCGAATACTTACTGGTAACTGAAAACTTATTTAACATATTCCTAAAATCCATCTGACAGAACACGCTATCTACAAATTTTGTTATTAAGAGCAGATAATCGGGATCGACATTCTGTTCAAATAAGAAAGTCACGTTCAACTCAACCAAATCGAAATCAGCCGATTGCTGGCCTACGATTTTCTACCGTTTATCAAGATAATTGGATTCTTAGAAGTAAAAGAGGATAAGACAAAAATTGAGTGATTATGGCTTTTTTGCATTATCCATTACTTATTGAAAAATCAATTATACGATTTAATTTGAACACTCGGTGTCTGTTTTATGTATTAAATATATAATGTACTTTGTGTTTAGGTATCACAAAGTGATAACAACATACCTACAAAATGTTTATGTTTATTGTAATTGGTTAATGCACAGACACAGCTAAAAATAGTTTTCAGACATAAAATATTTGTGTTTTTAACTGAAAATTTTATCTAACTGGTTATAATAAAGCTCTAGGTATGTGTATGCGGCCTAGATTCAATCTGACTCGAGTTAAATTTATCGGTATCGGAGTTAAAACAAATCAAATTTCTATAAAACACTTTTTTACTTTATTATATTATAAATATTGTATTGCAATCGTTAAAAATATCGATATCGGGGTTTCAACGGAGATACACGTTTTGAGGGTCCCTGATTCCAAAAAAGTGTTTTTTTAAAAATGTTGCGTTCGTCGGTATGCCGGTATGTCGGTATGTCGGTATGTCTGTTACCAAGCAGGAGCCGTCAATTTTCAACCGATTTTTCTCAAACTCGGTACATAGGTTCAGTCTGGTCAAAATTCTAGATGATTTTTCCTTTTTTGCCTAGTCCTTTTTTCAAGGGAACTTCTTTCTAGACAAAAACAGGATTTTTGGGGTTTTCTCAAAAACGGTTCTAACAACTACGATTAAACTTGGCACAAGGCTAGACCTTAAAGTGTTCCTAGGATTGGTATAAGCCACATATCTGGGAAAATTCGAGCAGACCCACATCCTAGGGAAAACCTTTCCAAATACAGTCGTTGCATGTATAAAAGCAAAGAAACCGGATATAATAGCGAAAATTATCAGTTTTGCTTCACAAATTCATATCTATATAAAAGCCATCTGACGACTGCAATTGTACAAGCTACTGAGTTTAAGTCTTGGATTTATCCCTGTTTTCTTTTCCATTTTTTTAAACAAATTCGTTTTTCGATACGATTCACAGGTCCTATTTTATTGCTAATAATTTAGATTGAGAAAGATTTGTTTTACACTATTTCAACTAAAACGATATATTACAATATTGATACATTTAGGGAATTGATCACCAACAGTTCGTTTGTTTAAATACTGCAGACATTTAACTGTATAGTAATAAAGAATAAATAGTCTATTGCGAATACAAAATAGATTTATCGAATCGCATGCTTATCCACAGGTCATCAATGAATACATTTAACGATTTTGGTTTTTCTCATATCAGTTCCAAATGTTGTTATTTCATTCCCAATAGGTATTGAAAATGTTTAATCGAGATTTATTGGTTTCTATTAACAATAATACTTTAAAATATTACATTTATTTTGAATCAACGCGGGGTAAAGTGTAGACAGGGCAATATTATGGAAAATCGTATTTCATGTAAAAAGCTCACCATTTATCTAAACTCTCCCCTAAGCTGCTGAGCCTTCTGTTCGTATACTTAGTAAAATTATTTTCATGTTTATTACAACAACAAAAAGTTAGATTGTTTCAAAAGCTTTGTCCGTTTTTATGAGACTACTTTAAACTGTAATATCTCAGTGAATACTAATTCAATTTAATCGAAATAAGCGCCAGTTGAATCAGTGCATTTTTGCTAACATAACACAAGTAAGTTATTTCTATCGGCATAAAAATTGGATGCTATGGATTCGAGATAAATGCAACGAAGGCCGTTTTTGATTGGTCTGGATTCGCGAATGTTCTACCGGTGGGAAAGTTATCGAAGTGGTTGAAAAGATGATAGTCGGTTGTCGAGAGGTCTTGGGAATATGGTAGATGAGGCAGAACCTCGACACTCAATTCGTTTAATGTGCGAACGGGCGTTGCCGTGGAGCAAGATTGCACCAATTCTGTTGGGCAGTGCTGACTGCTGCTTCACATAATTAAACACCGCTGTGATGGTTTGAAAAATTAAAATTTCACACGCAGTAGAATAAATATTTATTAAGATATGGAAATATCGAATATAATCATTTTTATAAAGTTACCAGCATAGTCGGGCAAGGCGGGACAAGGACAGGCGATAGATCGATTTTATGTTTCTTCGCGAGAGTGTGGACGAGCCATGAGATTTGGAATTTGTAAGTAAAAATCCTATTGCAATTAAATTTTCACTCAAAAGTCAATTATTGACTTAGATTTTCTTGAGGGGATGTCATGTTGAAAAACACTTTAGAAGCCAAAGTCGAGGTTATGATGGTGGTTCAAGAGGTTGAATAAAGATTGTGAAAATGTGGCAACTTAGCTAGGGCTGGTGAGAAATACAAAGAAAACATAATGACCATAAGAGCAAAGAGTGTTTGATGCATTATTATTTTGGAAAAAAGTTGACATTATCCTGTTAAGCTGGCGGGCAGTATTTAATATATATAACTGTTTTGCAATGGTGGAATAGAATTAATTATAACCTAATAAAATTGAATATTATCAAACATTATAACATTGTAAATTTCACCTTAGATTATAAAGGTTAACTTTGTTATTGTGTATTGAATAACTAAGTAGACTTTATTATAGGATTTACTTAATAAAAGGTACATATATCACCCATGTATTACCACCATATATAGGTAAATAATATGTACAGGTTGTCCCGTGACTTAATGTCTATAGTTAAAGAGCGTATTTTTTTAACATTGTAACATCGAAACTGCCTTATATACTTTTGTTTCAAACCCAGTACTTAAGGAAGCTAAGAACACTTTTATCATATCATTTACCTTTGTTAAACTAAAACTGATATTATTTGGTAAAAATGGCTGGAAAAGCCGTCCATTTTTTGAAGTCAGTATTAGCATAATTATTTAAATACATTAAAATATAAATATATACAGTTATAGGAATATTTGTAAGTTTTTAATATTGTAGGGGTTGTCCCAAAACTAAAGCAAGCTGTAATTTTGATTCATAAAGTTTGCATTAAGCTATGTATAGAGCATATCATATATAAGAAGTCATTTAATGGACTATTTTTATTTGAGAAAAACCCGTTGAATACGATGATGACAAAAAAAAATTTGTAAATCCTGGGCTTCATTGTTAAAAATTTTGATTTTGAGCGGCAATTTTGATTGTCTTGATGGTTTTCGACTTTTTAGGAAAACGGTGCGCCAATACACCGTTACGTTTAAGACTAGTTGCGACCTTTTTTCTTCGACCATTAAATTGTAATAAAGAAATTAACGGTTAAAATGAGCATAAATATTAGTAAAAGCTAAAAACTGCATAAGGTCTTGCTCAGAAATGTTTATTTTTGACGCCCCTCCCATCGCAAACAAAATAAACGACTAATATATAAATTGAACATCTTGACTCAGAAAACTCGTTTCAAGATTAAACATGCGACAAATGAAAGATAAAAGAATATGGTCTTTTAAGTCAGTTTTTATACCCTGTTTATAAATATATATCAAGGTATACTAATTTGAGTCCCAAGTTTTTAACACTTAGAAATATTTTCTTCATAAAATCTCCAAATTACCTAGTCCATTTTCGTTTGTCCGCCCGTTGACATGATAAATACATAGCGAAAAGATATATCTGGCGGAAGTTTTCATAGCGTGCTTAGGACGTAAAAATGATCGAGTTCGTAAATGGGCTACATAGGTCAATTGGGTCAATTGTAAGCCGTTAGAGATAGACCAAAAGTTTAAACGTAAAAAATGTTCCTTATATGAAAATAAAATCTTCTCTACAACTATAAAAATTGTGGTTATAATTTCGTGAGAAAGTATGTATATATTTGAAAAGTGCTATCATAGCTTTATGTCTTCTAGACCGTGCCGTATTTAATCTAATGTGGCGACACATAACCAGCGGGCGATCAAGAGGCTTAATAAATAATTTAGAAGCTGTGTGGGAACAGACGAAAATACATACACTTTAGACTATTTTGCGCCTATAATTTCGTGATTCAGTATAACAATTTATATTTTTGAAAAGTGCTAATTACACCGTTAAATTTCATACCCAACACGTTATAATTTAATCGGAATTTATTTTTTGATCAAAACTTTACCTCTAAAGGGCGGCATATTCAATAGCGGACGATCAAGAGGCTTCTTACGATACCTTGTTTTTCAAATTATAAGTAGTTTAGAAGCTAGGTCCGAACAGATGAACATACATATGGGTCAAACACATAGCCCTCGCCATTGTATAGTCGGTGTAAAAAGACGATGTTGCTCACTAAATTTACGTATACTTAGTACATTTATTATCGAATTTAGCGGTATTTTATTAAAATAGTTAAATAATTAACAACATTTATAAAATTTATTTGCAGTTCGGATGTTTCAGTAATCGTTGACACACCGTTTAGTTGTAGAAAACTCACCTACTTCAATGTTAAACATTAATCACATTTTTTACTTATAATAATTTAATATTGACACAAAAGATAATAAACTTAACAATAAATATTCAATTATAAAAATATTTTCAAATAATTACTTGTAAAAAACAAAGCAATAGGTAGATAGAATTCGAAAAATATGAGAGGTGAACGGCATTAATTTCATCACAATAAAAAATGTATAAATTTACACATTTACACATTTACATCCAAGTCCGTCCGATTTTATGATAAGCTTTAATTTTTCCTAAATAATGAATATAGCAACAATGCTTTCAACATATCTTTGTCCATTACATCAAAGCTGAAAGGAGATCATTGCACTTGAAAGATTGATTAATTAACAGAGTGATAATTTAATCACCGACTTGATGACCAAATCACTTCAGATATTTCACAGTTGAACAATAAAAGAATTCATATAGCTTCTCTATATTGGTTAATAAAAAATGTATTATTTTCCAGCGCTTGCACAACGAAATATAATAATTTTTCACATTATTTCCGGTGCAAATGTTCGGTAATTTTTTGATACTTCTTTCAAAATTACCAGTGTTGAGGAAGTTTTATATGTTAACATCAGAAAATTTTGCATAATTAAGAATCGATCAAAGTATAACTTTTATTCTCCGATGTGCAATTTTGTAACGCTATTATTGGGCGAGTTGTGAGATAAGACAAGAAACGAGACGATGGTAAAACCTTGAAGAAGCTTAAATCTCTGTTATTATTTCTGTTCAAAATCTTATTAAAAACTCAAATCAACCAACCAACCTTTCTTTCTTTCAATTCTCCTTTCTTCTCATCTTGTATGGCTATTTTTGAGACATTCATCAAAATACAATATTTTACTGCCAAGACAACCTTACCTTCATTATTGGTCAAATTTTCAGTATTTTATAATAAAAAAAACAAGTAGCTATTAAAAAAAGTGATTGATGTTGATAAATTATACCATCTACACATTTGTATTATATTTATTTTTTTCATTATTGCTGATCGGTGGTCTGATACAACCACATTTGAGGAAGAATAAACAAGAACAACAAAACAAAAGCAAAAACACTTCACTATTGAATATAATATTAAGTAAAAAAAAATAAAAGTGGTTTCTATATTTTTTTAATTTATTGAATAATATATAAATTCTTCGCTTTTATATGTCTAATGGTGTAACGTTGTTGTCTGATTTAGATAAACAAACTGTGAAATCTTAAGATTATTATTGGTCTTTTTTAATTTTCCCCGCTAATGTTTATATAAAGACACTTGTATTTATTTTTTTATTTCGAGAAAAATTTCAAAATAAATAACAAATTACTTTTACTATAATATTGTTCATATCAATGGTGAAATTTCATTCATCGATGGTCATATCGGTCGTAAAAATCATTATCACAATGACTGACGCTGTATTTCAGTAGGCTCCATTTTAAGGCCGTTTGATGAGAATGACCAAAATAATACCCCATAAGGTGTTAAATTTATAGATTTGGGCTGTTAAAGTTTGCTTTGATCTGTTAACAGGCAAAAAAGAAAAATTTGGAAATATAATATTCATGAGCTCAAAGCGTTACAAATATTTTCCTATAAAGAAAATTATAACAAGCGGCACTTGTTTTTCCATAAAATACATTTAGAGTGATGAAATTTGTGTGTTATTTCTTCTATAAGTGATTTTCACTAAATCTTTAGGCATCAATATTTCAAAAACTATAGTATATATTGACGAATTTTACTTATCATTTTCGAAATATATCAAATGGAATCCTGTAAATAAACAAAGAACTTAAAAACATTATGAAACGCTGAACATTTTGAAACAATACTTTTTGCCTAGTAAAAGTTGGCACTGAAACCGTAAAACTAACTTTTTATAGTAACAAATGTATAAATCTGGATTTATTTTAAGTTTTAAACAGATTTGTTCGTTAAAAGGAAACCTATTGTCAGTATGGGAGGCAAATCTAACAAAAAAATCAAATCGATAGACTTACTATTTTAGTATTTTCTCCCTTTCTAAAAAATGATAGGCAGTCATAGGTACTGCCGACAAGAGTAAAAACTGTGTTTTTTTTTTTTTTTAAATTTTAAATAAATGGCGACGGATAAACTAGAATTTTTACTCCCTATTAAACATTTCATTCGGGTGAATTCTTCTTCCAAAATTGAGCTAAATAAGTACTACAAAAAATAGCCCTTTCCTTTATTAGAAGAAATTGATAGACGAACAATTTATAAAAATTAAAATGTTTGTTAGAAATATCGAATGAAAATTGATAACATAATATGCTATTTATTTCCTTTTTCCAATATTAAAACATTTTCAAATATGTATTTAGTTTTTCCAAGACAAAAAAATCTACACAATTTTCTTGCGAATATATTGTTACATAGTATTTTATCCAAACATGAATCATTATAGTAGAAGACATTTTATTGGGGTTAGAGAACTATCTTCCAATAAACAGGAATATTACACAAGGTTACAAAAATAGCTACTAGAGCAGTGTTTCTCTTTTCATGTATTTGAATTATTATGGGTAGTTACAACTCAAAAATCATAGATTTTTTTTTTTTTAAATTACGATAAATTTTTTGTACAGAATTTAATTGAATAGGCGATATCTCCAAAATTGTTCACGCAATCGCTAAATGAAATCGATTTTTGTGATAAAATAATTCTATTTTTCAAGTTTCATTTCAAAAGGAGTTTTTTATGCCTCCTGAGAAAAATGCAAAAAATCGGGAAATATTTTTTGGTTTTGCTTTAAATAAAAATTCATTTTCTAGACCAATTTTGATCCACAATATATAATTCTCAAATCTCATTGAAGATTGGATAAATAGTTTCTGAGATATCAACTAAAATCGAACATGAAAGATGATATTTCGGAGCAATTTCTCAATCAATAATACTTCACGATTAGAAGTGTCATTTTCGGAATCAGTCCGAGATGAAAGCTTTTCGTGCAAAATTTTAGATGTCTAAAAACTATCCACCCAATCGTTGTATTAATCCGGTTTTTGTATTTCTTGGGTGAAAATAGCCAAATATACCAAGTTTTTTTTCAAACGATACCTTTAGAAAATAGCAAAAAATCGAAAAATGTTTAGTATTTCATGTCATCCCCTTTCTTTGAAAATTAGATGAGTAGTTTCTAAGATATCTCGATCTGACAAAAATCATAAACGATGGTTGATCCCAGACCAATTTCTCCAGTCAATACCAAAGAAACTTATCTTTGAAGTAAAGAAAAGTTCGAATGTTAGTGAATAACGAAACAAAATAGTAAATAAGGGTATGCAGCATACTAAAAAAAATGCTCGAGGCTAAGAAAATATTTCTCTGATCGACGTTTGCTTCGGCAGCTTACGCGTGATGAACGTACATTCCAAAAATACTATTTTATTAAAATTATAATTTTAGTCTCCCGGTTTTTGGGAGGTTCTGTACAATACAAAGAAAGGAACACATACATATATACCTACATACAAAAAATCCTGCAAAAACAATAAGTTAAGAAATGTCTAAACAAGATTTATTATAATCTTTTAGAAGGAAACATTACATTTTAACACCGGTGTGTATGTGGGTAAGTGTGTATGTTTACAGAGGTAAGATAACAAGTAAGGTGTGTATATGTTTCTTCTTTGTGTGGTTAGTTATTCGGTGATAAAAACACACATTGGATAAAACAGTTGACAGGTGTGTGGTGGTTTTACCTAATCTAAAAATTCTTAGGTTTACTTCCTTCTTCAAACAATAATGTTACTATGAAAATAGGTTATTACCATTTCTTTGAAATCTACTGAAATAATATATCAAGAAATATTTTTTATATTTTCGAATAATTCTTTAGAAATATTTTTAATAGCTAAATATCTGGTAAGAGGGCAACAAAATATTAGTATACGGTACAAGTCCCACTTACATAATTCATTTCGCGATGAAAACAAAAAAACACAACCAAGATAATTTTAATTTCGTCAGCAATTTTCAACCCAGAAATATTCTCCTAGCAAAAGGAAAAAACTTTGAAGCACATTTTAAATTGAAAACTTTTCTTATCTGTGTACAATGTTAAGACTCCCCTCCACTGGAACTGTGAAATGTCAATGTTTTGAACTAAACTACCTTAAATTTTTGGATCATTTCACGATAAAAAGGTTCTGTGTGATTTTTTCGTAATGTTCTCTGTTTTCAAGATATCAACAAAAAGATTTTAAAAGCTGAAAAACAGGGCTTAAAATTAGATTTATGGGCTTCAATCAAAATTCTAAAATAATATTTAAACATCTTTTTATAAAGTTCTGAATGGTAATTACAGGTTACTTCAAAATTACTCTCAAGTAATTTTTTAATTCTTAAAAAGATGGTTAATTCCTATTAAAAAAATGTTTAAGACAGAGATATTTCAGCCTTACACATTGTTATTAATAAAAATTGCTCCTCAGGACTTTATACAAGTGAAATTTTCAAAATTTATAAAACATCCCACAAATTTTTCGGCTATGGAACTTTAAATTCGCAAAACATAGCTAAGAACACTTTCCATTAAATTACCTTTCAAACAAAACCAAAAAAATGCAAATCGGTTCATACGTTTAGGTGCTTCAATGTCACCGACAGACAGACACACACACATAGAGGTCAAATTTATAACACCTTTTTTTCAGTTCGGGGGTTAAAAATATGTTCAAAGATCATTTTAGAATATGGATAAGCTCAAAAATTTAATTTTTAGCATTGTTTTACAGCATTGAAAATTACCTATTTGAAGTTTCCCAAACATTAAACTTTCACTAACTAACGCTTAACTTTCACAGAAAACAGTGAGGTTAACGAAAAAAAGCACATGGGGCCTTATTTACGTGTAATGGCCCAAAAACGGTAGCTTTTATTGGTTCAAAAAAATAGCATTTCAATGTTTCTGCGGAGAGGAGATGACTAAATTCTTTTTATCACTTCAGGTGAAGTTGATTTTTGAAAATATTTAGATGTATGCAAAATATGAATGTTTAAAACTACTAATAAAACAAAGATTGCAAATGAAAGTATGTTTTGCAAGGAAGAGATGGGCAACAATCTTTGAATTCTTACAACTTTTTTGCTTTATCAATTTTCATTTTGCTTTCAAATATTGTTATGGTTATCAAGTCTACTGTTACGTTTTTACGGGTAATGTCACAATTTCGATATTAGCCATTGACCAATTTGAATGCTTAATATTTGATTATGAAAACGAAACACTCTCACAAAAAATTATTAATCTCCAACATCAGTAGAATTAATCGGAACATTATTTTTAATAATCATAAGTCAATAATTTGTCGGTTTTAATCCCCGAACTAAAAAAGGGGTGTTATAAGTTTGATCGCCATGTCTGTGTGTGTGTCTGCCTGTGGCATCGTAACGCCTAAACGAATGAAATTAAAATGTAATTTAATGGAAAGTGTTCTTAGATATATTTCAAATGCGAGCTTAGGGTTCCGTATCCGAAAAATATGCTGGGGTTTTTAAAATTTTGTTTATTTCACTTGTAGATTGTATATATCTAACAAAACTTAGAGTTTAGAAAATGGTTAAAATGAA
Organism: Chrysoperla carnea; assembly: GCF_905475395.1. Taxonomy (NCBI): domain Eukaryota; kingdom Metazoa; phylum Arthropoda; class Insecta; order Neuroptera; family Chrysopidae; genus Chrysoperla; species Chrysoperla carnea. The sequence continues at coordinate 50,380,654 of NC_058341.1, forward strand.
AATAGTTCTTTTATAATTTTCTTATCATAAAACGGGAACGTGTTTAAAACTGCTCATAATGTCAGTCAATTTTATTTATGTCTTCCAATTTAGTTTACAACATAGTTTTGATATGAAACTTAGCTACAAGAAACTATACAAAAACAAAATAAAATATGATACGAAAAACAAGGAAAATTGCATATTAAATGTCACCTTTTTAAATCGAAAATTGCAGTCAAGAAAGAGAAACAAGGAAAATTGACAGGCAAACAAAAACAGTACTAAAACGAAATAATGTAATTTTACTCTGCTTGAAGTCGTTATATTGTATATATATATCCCGTATATTGTATATAAATTTTGTTTAGATTTGTATTATGTGTATAAAAACGGGGGACAGAAAATGGTACCATAACATGGTTCATATGACTCCTAGAAAATACATATAATATAAATAAATTCGTCGTCAACCTTCAGCAGAGTTGTAACAATCTCAATTATGGGTAACATTCTGTTGTACGTATATTAACATGAATACTGTCGTTACTAGTGTATCACAGTATTCAACAAACAAATTTTAAAGGACTGAAGAGTATATTTTCCATACTGAATAAATTCTGTACCTACTATCGAAAAGAGAAAACGTTAGAGACATAAGGATTTAAAATATCAAAATGGTTGAAATTAAGACCGATCTTTGCAAAGAAACATGAAATATCAATTTTCCCGCGTTTTTGAGAGAAGTTGCATTAATTTTTTTTTGTCACAAATTCATAAATAAAATCATATAATCTATAGTATATTTAAGTATTTAAAAAAGAAAAAATAATAATTCCATTTTTTATTAATTATAAATAAAAAATAGTTTTATTTTTGAATAAAACAAGCGGTAGTGACCTATTTACACTCCTTGAGGCTCTGAACCAATCGAGATCACGTTAAATTCACATTTTCGACTTGTTTCTAAAGAAAATTGCGTTATAATGTAGTGAAGGTCAGTTGAGAGACAAACAATTTATCATTATTCATGTTATGTTATCATTTCTCCGTGCGGTGGCGTTACGAAAGCGACAACTTGACGTCACTGTCATTTGAATTAATAGAAAAAAAAACCATTTTCAACTGTACAATTAACATGAAATATAAGTTAAAACTATGTTTTTTTTTTTTTTAAATTTTTCTTAGCCATTTTTCTTCCGAAAAAAAAACATGAAATTCTATTGAATGAATTCTATTGACAGTGATATCGTTCAGCCCAAAATTAACATAAAGTCTAAGAATGGGCGATGAGGGAAGGATCTGAAAAAGGGAAAACTCATTTAATAGTGCCGTTTCTTGTGTATCACATTTTAAGATGAATATTATAGAATTAATAGTTTAAAGAATCAAAAATCCGACTGCGTTAATATATTATTATATAATATATTAAAAGTTTTTAAACCAATTTCTTGTTCCTTAACTTTTAAACGTATGAAGTATACATATTTTTGTAATCCCTTTTTAATTGCCTTATTTTGATACCTTATTTGATAGGTTTGGTTAATTTTTTTTATTAACATATTATTATTTTGCCTAAAAAACCCGCCATTTTGGTTCTTTTTTGGCCACAGAGATGATTTAAGATATTTCTATCTTTAATAGGTTGAAAATCGTTGTTCAAAAATCTCTTAGCGCATTAATAATTTAAACCAAGCCTTTCTCAATATTCATGTTTTGGTTTCTTTAACGACACTAATGACAAATTCTATTGAGTTATAAAACTTGAAGTAGACAAAGAAACTTCCGTACTGTAAAATATGATACACTATGATTATATCTTTCTAAATATATAATATAAACACTACACCCCCTGCAGGTTATACAAAATTACTACTATTTTATGACTAGTAGTCGAGGAACCCAACCAACTATGTGTTTGTTCAAAGTTGACCACATCGAATATCATCTAAACACAAATCGTTTTTCATACAATGAAGAAGAAGTATTTAACGTATTACGACACTTTGTTATAACTGCTGTCTGTGTTTATAAATATTAGTTTATCAACCTCGAAATTTCTAAGTATACTAAAATAAAGACACAATTTTGTTCAAATTTTAGCAAAATTGTTTTGAGTACTTGTCTTTGTTTAATTTGTAGCTTTGACGATGGAATGTTTCCTAAAGTTTACACGGTTATGAATGAAAAGTATTGCGATTTACTCACAGATAATACAAAATATTTCCAAGGTATTTAACTCATTGCAAAGACAAATGTCCAAGACCAAGATCAAAATCCATACTTAAATGCAAATAATTAGCAGGTACTTTATTAGTTTTTTTTTGTAAGTATAATAATGAAACCCCTTTTGTGCGATATTCGTTCTGATTAAATCCCAGCTAGAAGAAGTAGAACATAGAACTGAAATAAGAAAACAAAATTATTTCAAGATTGCAGTTTTAAGAAAAGCTCTCCTCAATCACAAAAGTTTCAACCGTCAGACTTGAAATATTCCATACGACATTTTAACCATATTTTGATGAATTCTGTTGATTCGTAAGGTATTAATTTTGCATACGCTAAATTTCCCTGTGCTTTAAGCACGGGGCTAGGTATTATCTATATAAAAAGAATTTTTGATTTTGTATAGTTTTGTTCACCCTGTATAATTCTTGTTTATTATTGTAAAAAACAAATGATATGGATGTTTCTTAAACGAAGGTTTTTCGTCTCTTCATATTTGTACTTTTAAATATGTCAGAAATTTGAACATTTTTCTCTACATATATCATTGATTTTATACTCGCCTACAGAAAGATCGATAGAAAACTGACAATTTCATCTTTATATGAACTTTTTCTATATATTTTTATGAAATAATTGGTTCGGGAGATGCTTGGAAAAATTCGTTTGAGATGGAATTCCGCTCCAAACTTCAATTTCGTAGCTCTTATAAGTCGGAAAGACAAACTCTCAAAATTGAAGTTACCCTTAGAAAAATTTTTCAGCATGACTGCATCGTGAAACCCGAATGTAGGGATAGTCTTATCCACAGCAATAGATTTCGTGTATCATGATTTTGGAAAAACTATGGAATCCTAGATCTTCTCGTTGATTTAAAAAAAAAGAACAAAACTTGATGAAATGTGCTAGATATGTCCATCGCTAAAATAATTTAATTTTTGTGAGTTTAAATCTTTCACCTGGGTAACAAAGACGAATTTGGAAGAAAAAAAGGACATGAGACGATACATTTGACTAGTAATAAAATCTCAACGCAAGTATCTCGTATGGTTTTTTCCTGCATATTTCCTGAACTGTGTGCTTGATCTTTTCACAAATAATTTTAAAACTTTCAAGGAAGTGCTTGTTTTCTTTTGGTGTTTTCGAATGGTTTACCACAAACAAATCATAACTTTCGTTTATAAAGTTTGTATTAGAAAATCATCGTATTCGTTGATAAAGTTTGTATTAGAAAATCACCCATTGATATATAAGAGCTGTCTTTGTTCCATTTGGTTTTGTAACATCTGTTTAGCAGTATTTATAGATTAAAATATTATAATCTGTAACTCTCTTGGTTGTAAGTAATCGTATGTTGTGTATTATGTAAAATGGACATTTTGGTCACTATTTTCTAAGTGTATGGTTGTTTGGATAATTTCTAATGGAAATGTACCGTGTGTTTAATGTCTAGCAATTATGAAAATTGCAAACTATAACGTGATTCCGGTACCATGTTTTATGCGATTAATTTTACACAATTTCACGAATCATAGCTTGATTTATTAATTGGTGGGAAAACGAATTGATTCAAATAATTTTTGAACATACCTTCAAAATATTATTGATTGCTTTATTTGAAATACCTCTGATACGTATCAAGTTTCTAGGAAAAGCTAAGAATTGTTTGGGAAAATAACAATTCGCAGTAAACCGATAGAAAAAATTTTAAACTGAACCAAAATAACATGGGACCATACCATCACAATCGGTTCACCCTCTCAAAAATTCTGGGGTAACAAACATAAAATTCAGTCAAATTGATAACCTCCTCCTTTTTTGTTTGAAGTCGGTTAAAAAATAGTATTAATTTCCTCAAAATTTAAAATTGTAGGGTGGGAAAATCATTGTCAAACGAATGACAGCTGCATTTTATAAAAATTTGTAAGTTTCAATTACTGGATGGACAAACACAAAATTTTGGATCGAGAAATGTGGAAAAATGGTGAACAAATAAATTAAATCTAACATTTTATGGAAATTCAAATTGAGAGTGCTATTTTCACGGATCTAAATTGCTTCTGCTTTGTAAACGATAAACCCATATTCGTATCGTATAATAATCAAACCCTTGGTGTATAAATAAATTCATTATGATATTTTATAGGGATAGATATATATAAAATTTTTTCTATCATATACGTGGTACTCTGTGACCATCACCTTAGACTTTAGATACATAAAAGTGTCTCATAGTTACAATGTACCTACCTCATACATGGTTTTATACACTTTCAACATATTCCATGGAATGAACAGAAAAATATTGTGTGGTAGGATGCTTAAAAAATTTTGTTTCGTTATACAAATGGGTAGTTTGGACTAAAGACGCAATTTCACAGGCAACTATGAACGACATGTGGGTCGATATTTCTTGCCAAGGGTTGCCTATTGTATGTAGGGCGAATAGGCGAACGACAATGTGGCACAAAATTCAATTAAATGTCGCATGCGGAATTGTTACCCCACGTCGCATGAGTTTAAAAACGGTACAATATTGGAGAAGAAAGCTGTATGCTGATGATCAAGAAATTCGGTATAATTTGTACAACAAGTTCCTTACTGACGATTATGCTTTATTTCGAAATTCCACATGGATGAGTAAATTTTCGGTACTTATTACTTGTAAAAATCTCAATATGATAAACAAATTTGATACTTACTTTTGGGATCCAATTACACCACGCGTGAGATTGTTAGATATATATGAAAATCATAGAAAACAGACTCCTGTGTCTATTTAATGAGGCGCTTATACAATGCGATAACAGTTAGTTTTGTACGCTAGTTCCTCTTACTTCTGTGTTCAAAGTAGTATTCATAATACCAAGAAAAAAAAGATTGTGGTGGTAGGACCCCCGTAAGGAACAAAGTTCCTTATAAACAAATTTAAACGTTAAATAAATACGTATTATTTAGATCCAAAACTAGTATACATATGTATGTACATAGTCACATAACTTGTTTTGGATGTAAATAGTAAAAAAATGGCAAAATTCGTAAAAAAAAATAGCATCAAGTGGGTGCATATTGTTTGTCATGTATATGGCACACACATGCACACAGGCTCAAAGCATATGTCACACTGTTACGTGATGAATTTTGCCAGTTTGGTCACCATGGCAAGCCGCGTTAAGGAACTTCGTTCCAAAAATGTTTAAAAAGTCTGTTAAATGTACAACTTATTATTTTTCATACACATCCATCCTTATAAATTATATGATTTACAATCGCTTATAATTTTGTATAATATTAAAAATATTTACGGTACGAGAACATTAAAAAAACTTACAAAACTAGTATAACTATTATTTATTACGAGTTTTTGTCTAGTAGTTTTTTGTCATAATAGTAAAATTGAAATAATAGTATTTTTATTTTTAGTCATTATTTATAGTTTTTTCTATGTATAAACATTTTTCTAATAACATTTACAATAAATCTTGAGTTATAGTTTTTTATTTTATTGTTTCATACGATATCTACCAAAACAATCATTATTTTTATCAATCTGTAATCAAAATTGGATATATGATATTTTAGGTAGATAAACAAACAATGTTTTTTTTGTTTTTTTGTTTTGTAAGATAAAAACCGGGAGACTTATTATTTGTTTTGCTATTACAAAATTTGTACTATTTTTGTACATATACCTAATTTGATATTTTATCAAAAATATATCTACTGGTACATTTATCTAATTTTATCTCGAAAAACTCATACATATAGGAGCATCTTTTTCTACATGATACCTCGTGGGTAATTTTATCTGTAAAATTTTAGCACGGGCTTGTAGTCTACATCTGATATAGTTGACAAAAATATAAAATTTTTACAATGAAGGAGCATTATGAAGCTTTATCAAGATATATGATCTTGATGGCGTCAAGCTATGGTAAAAGCTACAAAAGCGGTAGCGGTCCCCTCAAAAAGCCTATTGCAGACGCACAATCACTGAATTCCTTTCCATAATTTTTTGATTATTGCTCACATCATGAATAGAAGTGGGCTATAAACGTTTAAAATAAAAAGAAACGTTTAGTGGGACATCTGGTAGGATCTACGTTCATATAGTATCTTCATATACTATAAATGTAGCGCTTACTTTTTCAATCAGATTTGCTTTGATTTTTTTGTTGGGCTGAATGAATGATTATGCAAATGTTCAATTTTGTAAGATCATTTTGTGCTTTGTCTGTCTATTTTTTAAAAAAATATTCAGCGTGACTTGTAGTCGATTTGCTATACAAAAAAAAAAAAAAACAATTCTAAAGAAAATGAAGATAAACAAATTATCATTGGATCATTGTTAATTCGTGTAGGTGTATTTCCATCTTAAGAAACTGTGGTAGACATCATACTTTAACATGGTAGATAATACGGTTCCTGTTAGGCCCTACGACCCTAACGATCTACATTCTGTAGGTATTTCGTTAATTTTTACGGTTGATCATCCTTGACATCAAGGGTCTATTCCTCAGTCCTTCATATTAATGCGCTTGGTCTTTAATCCATTATTTGATGAGAAATGCATATGGTTTACTTTCTATTTCTGTAGGATAGTACGAGCGTCAAGGCAAGTTTAGACTTGTAGTTGAAATTATTTGTACCTTATTTTCAACTTTGAGGAAGAATTTTTGTTAAAACTTCATGAATTTAGACGAGAAATAATATTAAAATCTTTCGATATTGGCCTTTGTTTTCGAAATATCGAAAACTAAATAATAAAAAAAAATTTATTTTCGATATTTTGAAATTTACTCCAATTTTTATTCTTACTTCTCGTCTTATATTGTCAAGTTATAACATAACTCACCATCAAAAATGAAAAAAAAAATTTTTTTTAAATCTATATCGCGACAACCGTTTTCATACATCCTTAATTAGTCGGGCACCACGGGTTTTTCTTTCTCAATAGTTTGTTAACTTTAACTTTAATTTAAATAGTTTTTTTTTTAAATTTTCATCGACTAGTTTTGGAGAAATCTATAAAAACATATCATCCATCAACCGTTTTCCCATAAAACCAATGCTAAATATAAATAATTTTGTAGACATTTAGTTATTTAAATAACCGGACAACCCGACCAAAAATTTTCAGAAGTGATTTAGACTTAGTCCAACTTCATATAAAAATTTTTTTTTTTGTCTATTATCCAAAATTGCCATGGTGCTCATACCTACATCCTTAAGAATCCGCATGCATGAATAAAATGTCTAAGCAATATTATTAATATACCAAGTATCATATCTATAACCAAGTATATGTCGGTACCGTAGATACATTTGTACACGACTTGGACCCTCTTTTTCACCAACAAGCTAACTTGCTTCAGTATAAAACACATCAATAGCATGCACCACATACAAGGTATATTATAATAATAACAACAAGTATAACATATACATGTTGTATTTCCAATTTACTGTGTAGCTATTACTAAAACTCGTCTATTTCTGCCAGTAGGTATTCTCTGTGTATTGCTGGTTGCTTATTTTGTATGTATGAATGTTTAGATTCGATTCTTAAACATTTCAATACAGGTGATTTTCCTTAGTATAAACAATTCATTTTGATGTTATTATTTTTATATTAATTAGCTTTAAAAATCCATAAAATTACAAAAGCAAAACACAGCAGATTTCGCAACACCTCTATTCGTTGTGTAGTATGCACAATAAAATAGAAGCCAGCGCTTCCAGTGGATAATTTTGACGTTAAAGGAGGCTGTTATGACTAAATTGTAATTCTTTACATGTAAATGTTATAGTAAATGTCAAATTAAAACTATTGAAGTATAACAATTAATTATACTTGTTGCATTAAAAATTTTGAAAATAAGAGACCAAAAACACATTATTATTAATTAAATGTAAATTAACATAATTTGTTAGACAATAATATTAAATTTTCATTTTAAACCATAAATGCAATCTATACAATTGTATGGATTATAATAATTATATATGCATTTATACAATTATATTATTAAAGAAGTGGATCGTTACCATGGAAACGCCTCCAATAAAATTCATGCACGGTGCGCATACATTAAATTTACAAAAGATTATAAGTATTTACAAAAACCTAGAAATCAGCGTCAGCACATGCAAAAGATTAAATTTGTAAATCTTTCTTAAAGTACAAGTTCATGCAAAAATTTTTCGGTTGAAATGACCCACCAGGAATTATGTTAAAAAAGATTCTCCTATATGTAAAAGTAAGTTTAAGCACCATACCGTCAGTTTTGCGCGGTGCAGGTGAGTACAAGTGAGAATATGAATGTCACTCTTTTTTTTTATATATTTGCAGCAGCTTAAACTTACTTTTACAAATAGGAGCGTATTTTTCATCCTGATTCCTGGTGGATCATTGCACGCGAAAAATTTTTAGCATGTGCATGTACTCTATCTGGGAAATAAGGAAAATTATGCATCATTTTGCTAATATAATTTTATAATTTTTATATTTGTATGAATTCTATTTTTTTTTAAAATTGGCTACATGAATTAAACACTGGAGAAAGTTAAATAAAGAGAATTCTGACATAATCACAAAAAAGAAACATTATGATCGGACCTAAGGGCTTTGAATAAATATACAAACCTGTATTTGCTTAACTTTTTGTGTGATATTTTAACTATCCCGATTTTTTCCCTTTGGAGTAAATTGATGGCATATTTGAAATCTGGAAATTTTAAAATCAATATTTGTTGAATCAAGCCCTTATTTTTGGTAGCTATAACTTGATTTCATCCTTTACAAACTCAATATAGATAACATTTCAAGAATATTTTTACCAAAACTTCCAAAGCCTAATCACAACTTAACAAAGTTGTAAATAAATTCTGATAAAAGTTTATGGTTCTGTCTCATCAACAAAATGCAATGACACGACTATTTTCAATTGAATGTGAAAACTATTTAGTTAATTTGTGAAGAAAGATATACAATGATTTACTCTCTATTTGTTATAAACAAAAGTTTCATCACTATCATTAAAGCTTTCTTCTGTATGCCTGTTAGCATCAAGATACATTTTCTATGAATGTGTTTACATTTACTACATAAATCTTTGATGTTTTATCAACAAAACAGCGTAAAGTTTTTAGTATACATTATGTACTGATTCAACTTACTTCTATTGAACTCTAAGATAGATAGACAAATAGATATATATACAAGTTTATCTTATTAATTTAAGTGTTTTTAGAACTTTATTAAAAAACGTATTGGTACGAACGAAAGCTAGTAAAGTTTTCCTGAGTTTATTTTAAGTCGGCTACATTTCGTCGTAGTGCGTCTTAAGTACACTAAGTAAAAAACAATTAGATTTAAATCAATTAGAATTACAGTCTCATTAAAATGATTTTTGTTTATTTATTAAAATAATATTAGGTTGTTTCAAAACTTTTGTCCGTTTTAATGACATGTGTTTTTGAAGCACCATATCCCAATACATTCTACTGTGCCGTGGCATATACTGATCGAAAGATAATTTTGTACTCTATACATTGATGTTGTTCATTTTCCCCAAATTTTAATTTTATAATCCTTTGATGGCCTCAAACGTATTGGAAAGGTCAAAAAGTTCGAAAATTGGGTACACTTTAACTTTCTGCAACTGGGACAAACCATAACAGAAAAGTTCTATTGTTACGAAATCAACGAAATGCACAAATTTTCGTGAGTAGCAACTGGTCAACAGAAGAGGGCCAATTCTGCTTCACGACAGAGCCCGCCCGCACTTAGTATTGCTGCACAGTTCAAATTATGCCCACACCATACTCTCGAGACCTCCTGCCAACCGACTACCATCCAACCACTTCGATAACTTTCTCACCGGTAGAATCTTTGCCAATGAAGACCAGGCAAAAACGGCTTTTGTTGACTTCATCGAATCTCGAGCATCCAATTCTTTTGTCGACGGAATCATTCGATAACTTGTTACGTTAGTAAAAGTTTACAGATTCAAATGACGCTTATTTCAATTAAATTGGATAAGTATTCACTGAGATATTACAGTTTAAAGCAGAAAAAAAAAAGAAATCTAATATCTGGCGGGGTATTAGCAACAGAAAAACTGTCTCTCAATTATAATTTATTTTACCTAAGAGGTCATGATAAGTGATTTAAAAAAAACTTAATATTAAACTAATCAATTAAAATTGATATACATATACTAAAAAAAATTTTGCAACTTGTCTGTTCGTAAATATATGACACAGAAATGTGGCTTTAAACAGTACTGAGATCACAGGCTTAGATTCAGTTTCAGCAGGCATTGAACAAATAGAAGGAAATTAACAAACCATAGTAATTAACAATGCACTGAAAGTGTATGAATGAACCTAGTTGTCATTCATAGTCCATTCTTTTAATAGTCCATTTATTCCTTAGATTATTGCTTATTGTTTGTAGCTTGCCTTATTGGTTACTTGACATAATCAGTAATTTTAACAATAATTGGCCCCACTAGTTTCAGATCATACAAAAATAATATGAAATTTCATTCAAATAAGAGAATATAAATTGGAATAATCGTTTAAGTTTTATCAAAGAATCATTGCACAACTGACTAGATATTGCTGCTATTTAGTCAGAAATAAAGCATTTAATATATAAATACTACATCTTACATGCTATCGGTATTTCCATCTTACATCGAAATTTCCAAAGTGTGACGATACTTTAAAATCACTATGTTATTATTAAAGCTGTACGATTATTATATTGTCTACACATATGAAATGTGTATAACAGCTTTATACATAAAGCCGTTACATATATACTGGTGGTTCCTCGACTACCTCGCTAGACATGTTCAACTTTATATACAAATACAGGAGCACTATATTCCCTTTTGACTTCTCCACCATAACGCCTACTTGATATCAAATCGACTTTCAATCTAGCTTCGATAATTGGCATCGGAGTTATTGTTATTCCAAATATGGTATGTATTTCGTATAAATACATTCCTTTAATGAGGACACGAAAGAAGAGGCAAAGACAGAAATCTTTTGTTTTACCTTTTAATATATTTATAGTGTCGATGCTTCCATTTATTAGGTTAGGTTAGGTTATATTGGCTGTCCTTGAAGGACACATTCAGGCTATAGAGCCCATTGTGATACCATATATGTGTATTACCACCTTTCCGCTGGAAAATTTCATTTATCAGCTCCTCTATTTCAGAGGGTGAGTGCACCTCCTTCATGCAAATACTATGCACCACACCAGCCCATCACAACTATTAATTAAATTAATTTTATTTCGACGACGGGAATCGAACCCACTACCCTATGCTTACCGCGGACGGAATTGGTTATGCCTCAACCAACTGAGCCAATAGGGCGGCCTTCCATTTATTAGACCTCAAGAAATTTATAAAAGCTTTTGGAAGTGAATCTAGGAGGAATTCAGCTTCAGCTCTTGTTTTCTTATGTCCAGTTTGGGTCTCTTCCGCAGAAGAACAAGAGGAGATTCTAAAAAAACTAAACTATTGCAAAAAAACTAACTTCTCAGAGAAACTACAAACAGACGCACCATCAATTACATAACATTCGGTACCAATACAAGGGCAACTGAACAATCGGTTATATGGTCGTTATGTTATGGAAGAAAGCACTTCCACTTATAACATCTATTTGTAGTTATTGGTTTTGGTTGCCTATAGTTTCTAAATTCTCCTTCAATTACTAAATATATGACGCAGAGGTAGTACCTACTTAAACTAAAATGAACTAACAACCATTAAATGTCAAGATGATATGCCATAGAATTATGATTACAATAGATTTCTTGGATAAAGTTTCCATTTCAATTAGAAAATTTAAATCGAAAATCATTCCTTTTATATAAACAACCATCTTATGTGACTTTAATCAGTATTATACATATACATTACAGTTGAAGTATTCAAATGTCCGAGCAATGTATTCGCACCGTGCATGAGTTTGATAGCAGGCGTTTCCATAGTAACGTAAACCACTTTAATTATAGAATTGTATGGATGCATATATAATTTTATGGATTGCATTTATGACTTACATTGAAAATTTAATATTATTGTCTCACAAATTTAAATAAATAATTATGATAATGTACATTTGAAAAATAATATTTGTGCAATTTGATTTCTTATTTTCATAATTTTACTTATATAATAATAATAATAATAATATATACTCATAATTTTTAATGTTATACTTTTTTGCCGTTTTAATTTTCTTTAGTTGTTTGGTTAATTTTTTTAAGTAAAGTATTAGTATTTCGCTCCAAAAAAACGATAATTTTATCATTTTTTCAACAAAAAAGGACCCTTGGGTTTTTGAGACGAATATAGCGATACCTTAACTTCTATCGAGCCGTTTAGAATAGACTAGGTACTAAAGAAATTTACAAACAAATATACATACATACATGCAATACACGTGTGAAAGACATAATCACTCTTTGACAGCCGAGTAAAAACATGACCGTTGAATTTTTTTATTTTCTGTTTCATAATTTCTAGAACGCATTATTTTCTAAGTTTGATCAAAAATTTCTAAGACGAATAGAATGACGTAGGCGCCTTTCACGCAAATTTAATAGAAACTAAAAAATACCAAATAATTATCACGTAAGTTCTCACTACCCCGATTGGACCCATCTTATATCCTAACTTACCTCTAAAGATTTCAAGGGCCTGGAACTAATAATTATTACATAATTGTAATAAGCAACTTAGTAAGCCCGAATTACAAAATTAGATACAATTATATCATTTCTATTTGTTGCTACCATAACCAATACCTACTTGTTATAAATCTTATATATATAGGAGACTTTCTATAGATATAGATAGATAGTCACTCATCACGATATCTCTGGAACTATAAGACCTAGAGACTTGAAATTTGGCAGGAATATTCCTTTTGCCAAGTAGAGGTCAGCTAAGAACGGATTTTACGAAATTCCACCCACAAGGGGGGTTGCGGGGGTGTTCATGAATAAAAAATTCATATTTTTCAATTATGGCTTTTAATAGTTCAAAACTTGGTCAGAATGTTTTAAATTACATTTAGAAGATTTTTTTAACCTTCGGAGGGTAGAAAGGTGTAGCGAGAAAGTGGGAAGGAATTATCGAATATTTACAAATATACTTAAGTGGGATATCAAATAAAAGAGCATGACGTGTACATTACAAAACTGTTATCCAACGCAAGGAAATGTGGAGGGAGGGGTGCAAGTGGGGATGTTGCCCAGCAAAGCGGGCGGGTAACAGCTAGTACCATATATTAGTTATCTGCACAATTTAAATATGCCAATATTTTCAATCATAATAAATAGCAATTGATTTTACATTTTGTTATTAGAAATAATGTGTATATCAATTTTGCAATTATTTTGCACCAGTCAGTCAGCTTTTGAAGTATTTATTTAAAATTATCTAAAAAAAAATTTTTTTAATGGATCATCGAATCAAAGCCGCAAAATTTTACGTTGTAATCACACACCTACAAAATGAGTCCATTCGATCGAAGAAATGATTAAGATTCGTTTTTATACCATGCATATATGAAATATACATGGTATATTAAGTTTAGTCCCAAGTTTGTAACGCTTAAAAATAATAATGCTAGGAAAAAAATTTTGTCATAGGTGTTCATAAAATCACCTAATTAGTCCATTTCCGGTTGTCCGTCCGTCCGTCCGTCTGTGGACACGATATTTCAACAACGAAAAAAGATATCGAACTGAAATTTTTACAGCGTACTCAGGACGTAAAAAGTGAGGTCAAGTTCTTAAATGAGCATCATAGGTCAATTGGGTCTTGGGTTCGTAGGACCCATCTTTAACAATAATATGTATGATAGAACAAAAGTTTAAATGAAAAAAATGTTTCTTATCAAAAATTAAACAACTTTTGTTTGAAACATTTTTTCGTAATCATCACTCTTTATCCGTGTATCTCGATTTCGTAAAATGTTTGTAATGGTGTGTGGAAAAACAGATTTCAGAATGTAATTGAAAATTATTAAAGGGACTTTAAGAGCGAGTTAAAGCGCAATCAACTTTAACCGTTTGACAACTTAGACTTAGGTTTCGGGTTCGAATCCTGGTAGGGGCAGTGTGATCAATTAATTAGTTATTATTAATTAACTGACTGCACCCACTTCATAAAAATTTAAGCGTATTCGGATGTAGTTTAACGGAGGTTAAAACCAATTTTTATAACTATTTTTAATAGAAAATTCGTTTAGCTTACGCATATCCGAATTTTTACTAAGTTTGGAAACTATAATGGAATCATCGCTTACAGGAACAGACGAGTATGCATATAGGTATCGTATATAATAAATAAATGAATTTTACTACTTCACAATATTAAAATACATGTATTAAAATTAGATTTATCTATACGATATATTGTTATAGTAGTTATACGGTATATTACCGTTATTAATATGTTATTACGTAAAAATAGTAGCCGTAGTTTAATATTTTACCTATTAGGTATATCACTAAAAATTGTGTGTTATAGGTATGTATATAGAACATTTTTATAGCATTGATTTATGATTAAATAAAAATTTTATAACGTTTTTTTAAAACCAACAATGTAATGTACAATGTGCTTTAGTGAATCTATTACAAACGGCACCAACTCTAAAGGCGTAATTCCACTGAGTCATCACGCAGCATGCGACATTGAAGATAGAGGGAACACAAGACGACAAAAAATATGTGTGCTTGCCGCATGCTGCAAGTTGAACAGTGTAGTCGTCTATCCAACAGTGAACGGATTCGGTGCGGCTTGTAGCATGCAACATGGAATCGGGATTTCATTGAATTTTGTGTTGATTTTCATTGAATAATTTAATTTTGTGCTACGTTGTCGCACGCCTACAATAAGCAACACTTGACAACAAATATCGAGTCACATGTTGCACAGTGTTGCTTCAGTGGAATTGTGCCTTAATTGAGCAAAAAATCTATCATATGGATTCATCCTGATATTCAGAAATATACAATGAGCAGCAAGAAATCATAGTTCAGCAACGGACAGACAATAATCATTCATAATTTAAGTTCATTGAGCACTTTTTATCACAACTCATGTTTATTGTGGTCTCTAAGATTTGAATTGATTAAAATAGCTTCATTAGGTTGTATTACAATATACAAAATTTAGGAACGAAATCACTGCCGGGATATCTCCGTCCTGTTGCTATTTATATCAATACATTCATTAATGAATAATCAATTATTTTATAATGCTGTTCTTTTGCATGTTAACTCGCGTCAACCATTCGGTAATCTTTAGACACGTGATACGTTATAAAATTATGTACCTCTATATAATTTTCTATAAATTTATTTTTTAATACACTAGCTAATTAAATGAAAAAATAAAAAAATATTACAGAAATAACCTAAATAATTAAATGCATTTTAACTAATTTCACCATATTTCTATCGCAAGTTTTTTTAATTTACTGAGGACGACTTATATTCAACTAGCGAAAGTATATGATCAGGCTCGGAAATTAAAATTGTTTTGCTTACAACTTAACTATCGTGATGAGAAAAATTCACACGATTTCTGAACTTGAAGAAATATATTTAAAAAAATTGTGGGTAATCTGCAAAAAATGCATCATTCGAAAATCCCCGCAACGCGAGTGCTGACGGGTTAATAGAATTTCACAAGTACCATAGCAAAGAATAAACTTTATTATAACAGACAGCGCTTACACCTGGCAACAGCGTCTGTTATATTAAGGTTTAAAGTGAAATATTTTACGGTGTGATACTTGTGAAATTCTAGTAGCATGTAAAATAATAAAATTATATAATTATTGATTCTTATTTAAATAGTTTCTATTAACAGCAGCTGAATTATCCTGGCAACGTATGAAAAGTATGAAAGTATGAAAATTGAAAACTTTAATGAGGAGAGGAAGGTGCAAGTTTCCTTGAGCTGGAACTGATTATAAACTTCGAATATCAGTAGAATTTAGTCTAAAATTTATTTATATCAGTAAAGAAAATTAAATCGCTCATATCAACAATTTTAATATCTATGAAAACAAGAAAATACTTAACAGAATTTGTTTAACTTTTGGGTAAATATAATTCATTATTTTCGGGTTAAACATGCCTGATCATTTAATAACTATGAAAGATCATCACAGACTGTAGTGTGGCTAAAAATTTTTGTAGCTATTGGAATGGCCGAGACAAGGCTAGGATATGTCGAATCAATCAGGGGCTATTGGTTACCCAATGACAGTGCCGATCTAAGGTTGTCTACAATTGAACTAAGATTCAGTAATTATTAAAATAACCAGTACTAGAAATTAAATGAAGCTTATGTAACCATCAAAGTGAAGAAACTGCTAGACTAACTATTTGAAAGGCCTATGTCTGTTGTTATACTAAACTTGAGTAAACATTTGGAAGCAGAGGACCGTTATCCTCTCTCAGTAAAGTCTCAAAACATGGGATCCGATAAGATTTGTTTATTAAATTAACGTAGTTCTAGGTAGGTACTCAAACTGAAACACTCAACTCATAAAATATGCGATGTAAATATAGACATATTTTGTGACAATATCAGACCATAAAAATCTATTGATTTTATTACAAAAAAATTACAGCATAAAAATGACTACAAAGGCTGATGTATGAAAGTTTAGTACTTTATTTATAAAACACAAAAAAATGACATTTAATATTTTTTTTAACATTTCATCATTAGTTGTCGATAAAAACTATTAATTTGTTGAATATTTGATTTTGTTTAAATAACATTTCAAAAAAAATATGAACAGTCTCGTTAATTTCAGAACAATACTTCCCTGTAATGACATGGTCATACATTCATTTACGCCAGAAAGTTATTAAAAACATTCATACTGGATCTATAAAAGCGTAGTAGTTTGTGTTACATTTAATGAAGATTGCAAATAGTGTTACAAGCTCGGTAATAAATTCTTGACGATGCTGAGGCATTTACATTATCTTGATATTGAACAACACATATTTACACTGAATAACTTCCTTGTATGTTTATATAGCTTGATACCCACCCGCTTCACTCGGCTTAAAAGTAAAAACAAGTGCTTTATAGCCTCCATCTATCTTGATCTCACTTATTCCCCTTCTCGAAGAAATTGTTTCACACAGTTAAAATATTTGCACAATTTTCAATTTTTTGGTTTTAAATAATATTCAAAGATGGAGCAGTAAAATGTCAGAATAAATTTAATTTTTAAATTTTTTTAAAAATATATCTTAATAAATTATAGCTCATGTGTTATTCTGATGTAGGAGCTATATTGTTATACAATTTCATTCAAATCCATTCACTAGTTTTTGCATGAAAGCGCTACAAATAAACAAACATCTTTACTTTCACGTTTATAGCATACTAGCTTCAAACGCGCCCGTTTCACTGGCTTAAAAGTAAAACAACCGTTTTATAGTCTCCAGCTCTCTTGATCTCACTTATCCCTCTTCCATAACACTCCAAGGGATTGCTAAAATATACGCAGCTTTCAATTGTTTAAAGTGTAAAATAGTCATAATTCATTGAGTATATTAGAAAACATGACCATGAATTGTTTAACATTTACTATTTTAAATTTCTACAGAAATCTTTAATTTATGGTTAAAAATGATGACCATAGACGAAGCAGTAAAATGTCAGATTAAATTTCTTTTAAATATATCTTTATAAATTACAGCGCATGTGTTATTCTGATATATGAGCTACATTATTGTTCAGTTTCATTCAAATTCAAGTATTAGTTTTGCGTGAAAGCGTAACGAACAAACAAACAAACATCCTTACTTTCACATTTATTTCTATGAGCTACATTATTATTCAGTTTCATTCAAATTCAAGTATTAGGTTTTGCGTGAAAGCGTAACAAACAAAACAAACTTCCTTACTTTCACATTTATAATAAATAGTGTTAATGATTGTGATGATTGTGATGATAGTGGATAGAGATTCAAAATGCATTCTGAGATCTCAATTAAAATTTTTTGAATATGGTGAATTATAAATTACTTAAATTTATTTTTCTTTTTCTACCGATGTATTCCTGGCCGTAAGTATTCCCGGACCGTTTTGAACGGCGGCATATATATCAGTTTTTTAGAAAAAATAAAACTGTCAAATATCCGTTAACAACCACTATATTTTATTTAAAACAATTAAATTTATTTTGATTTATTAAAAATGTGTTTTTCTTATCTATCATTAAATTAGATTACAAAAAGAATACAAGAAAATAATAATAAAAACGAAAAGTAAATAAATAAACATAAAAAAGCCGTATGTTAACAAAAAAAAAAAAGGGAAAAACAAAAAAAATAAATAAAAATAAACTGCAGATGAAGAATGTACGACGGTTTTTGCAAAACCCATAAATGAAAATAAAGATAAGAATATGTCTTTTTTTGTGGGATTTAGGTGTGTATGTATATCTATCCATCTACCGTTGTGCATATAAATCTATATAAATATATTAGGTATAGTGCTACAGTACAGTTTTATGAATTTCGTTTTCCTGTTCTCGCAGGTACAATACTGGGCCACGGCGATATTGAGAGAGCCGCACTCTTTAGTTAGGGTCCCAGCAAATTTTCAGTAATGACTATTTTTTATCTCTTTATTTGTCATTGTAATAAAAATATAAACTAAAAACAAGTGACAACAAACAATTAACAGAGTTAATTGTTGGAATACCATGTATAGAAAGTTTTTGTAGTGTCATATAAGTTAAGAAAGATAGCCACTCTTACACACAAAGTGATAAGAGTATATTTCTTATCAATTCCTCAGCGGATATAGTAAATGATATAATAAACATATATCTACACACATATTATAACATATGTTACATATAATTTTAAAATGTAATATACTTGTATTCACACTATATGCATAATGTTTCTAATCTAATTTGCACCCTCACGGGTAAACAGTGATGTTTACGAAAAAATGTTTCTAAAAAGTTTTTGTATGAAAAACATTTTTGGCGTTTAAACTTTTGATCTATTTCTAAAGGCTTAAAAGATCGCATCCTACTGACCCAAGATGCACTTGACCTATGTTGCTCATTTACGAACTCGACCCTACTTTTTTCTCTTTTCGTTTTTGAGTTATCGTCTTCACAAATGCACAGACGAACAATCGGACTACCGGAAATGGACTAATCAGGTGATTTTCTGAACACTTATTTCTATAATTTGTTCGTTGCATCATTATTTTTAAGCGTTACAAACTTGGGACTAAACTTAGTATACCTTGATATATTTCATACATACATGGTATAATTAATGCAAAAATAATGAAGCTCTCACTCGACGAAGAGGTATGACAGACTAAGAAAATTTTATTTTGCCAAATGCCGGAACAAGTGATTTTTCCATTTGTTTTTTATTAATTTTTTTATATATAATAAAAATGACTATCCATCAATTTTAACCCCTTAACAACCGACGATACTTCAACGTACCACTTGTAACTACTAATATTTTCTCACACAATAAAATGGCAGATAAAATGATATCAACTTTTACTTGGTCAATAACTTCGCTGGTATGCATAGAAAATTTTTTTGTTAATGAACACAAACTTTGAAAAATTACAAATTGGAGTTCCCATAAGGAATGACAATTAACAGACAAAGTATTGCCACCAAAGGCACACTAGTAGCTTAGATCGTAACATTTTCAAAAATTTGTGAATTTATTATTAATTTGTACAGGACCGAAAATAATGAGGTCCAAATATTAATTTAAGAGGGGGGAGTCAATTGGTGTTTAAATAAGATTAAAGGGGATTTAGCCGGAGCTTTAATTGAAAAATGCAAAACTTGAGAAGCGTGACTTTTTTAATATTGTTCTTGTCCAGTGTTACTTCTGCTCAGTGTTACTTCAGAACAAAGTTTACTCAACTATTTGGCCAGATCAAATTTACGCTGGCTCTATACCTAAATTTGCCGTTGTGCATATAAATCTATATAAATATATACTTAGTAGGTAAAATTGTAAACATTGTAAATGATAAGTACATATACAAACTAGAAGGGTACGTGAAAGAGAACTATTGGGAAAAACAAGTGAGCTGTATCTCGACTTTTTAAAAAATCCTAAGTGAGAAAGTAGAAACATTGTATATATACTGAATGGTAATAAATATTAAACTTCAAGTTAGAAGGTGAAAGCTAAGGCACCAGGCCATGGAGGATTTCAAAGTGATTTTAGACTCTCACAAGCTCTCTCTCTAGTCATTCTGTCAGAAAGACTCGAAAAACACGACGAAGCAGGCAATGAGATTTTCACAAGAAACCTCATCTACACGTATGGAATAAACGAAAGATGAGAGGGAAACATAATAGTTTTTTAAACAAAGCTTTATGCCAAACTTCCAATAGTGAAGCGGCTGGAAAAAACGGCTAACACATAGCAGTTAGTTTATATCTACTCCGATATAAATAAATTTTCCGCCAAAAAAATCTGTGCTTGTCAAAATAGGCTATCTGATGAGGGCTGATGTGGGTCTACTCTCATGTTATTCTCAAATATGCATAGAATAAATGATTTGTGGTGTTGAATTCATGTTTCTTTTTAGAAATTCTCAGTGTACTTTATATAGACTTGGTGAAGTTAGAATTGTTTTGTAACTTTCATTACAGCTTAGGTTTGTGGGTAGGTATATAACATTTTTTATTGCTTTTTTTTTTTCTACAAAACTTTGTGTTTTTTACTTTTCTTTAACTTACATAGTAAATTATATCAAAAAATATCAAAAAATGTTTTTAAGTGGTTCGTAAATGGAGACTTCATTTCCTATGAGACAAAATTATCTTGTTTTATTGTAAAAATTTTATTAATCTTTTATAATTTTTAAACATATTTTATAAACATAAATCGTAATATTTGGAGATTAAATTATTTAGGGACAAAGATATTTCGCTTATGACATTGCAATTTTTTGTTAACTTTTGTTAGGGTGACTAGAAATAATAGGTTACCAAGTAGCACAAAAAAGGGTTAAAACTTGGGAAACGGAAGATAATGATTAATAAAAATACAAAAATAATAGGGCTGTTGTTTTTGCCTTTAACATGTACGCCGCTTCATATATTGTCGTGAATAAATCGAAAATTTATTTACCATTTTCAAAAATTTTAAACTTATTTTTAAGTTATTTGGAAGCTTTTACACTACACCGCACTCTACATATTATTTTGAAATATTACATGAACTTTGTTATCACTTTTTGTAGAAACATTATACAAAATTAATTCTAGGAAAATTCTAGTTGTTTGACATGTATAATATTATGCAAAAATACTATTCTAATTAATAAATATTAATCACTTCTTCTAGAAAATCAACCAATCATAAAATTATTTCTCGGAAAATTTTAGAAACTTACTAAAACAGAACTAAATTTATTTCCATAAATTGCAAATGATTACAAAGAAGTGAAGTTTAATATATTTTCCGAAAATAAGTATAATTATACGTACAATTATGGACTTTTTCATACCCAGAATCAGAATTTGAAAAACAAAAATTTACTTTGAATGAACTTCAACATTCGACGAACTCAAAAACGCTTTTTCTTGAAATAAGGAGATAACACGCTTATTTAAATCCGATTTTTGTAAATTTGTGTCGAAGTTGACTAAGTAAATGATTTTCCTCAAACAGGACCTGTGAAATTGAGTTTTTTTCTTGGATGTGTCTTTTAAAATAGTAACTTTTTAAATTGACTTTAATTTTCATTTTCATAATTTTCAATGAAAAGACCAATTGGAACCTGGCATTAAAGATGCCACTGGTTAAAATTTATATGAATTACGATTTGTGAGACATTATATCTCAAAATATCCATATCAATTCGATTTTAGGATGAAAATTTTGGGGCATAATTTTTTTACACTGGTATTGTGTAGGGTTCTTTGTTTTTTAAATAATAATAATTATACTAAAATTAAACAAATTTATTTTATTATAAAAACATGTTAAATAAATGTTTATAGTTTATTTGTTATATACCTAACCTAGAATAATATTATTTTTTAGTTGTTTTTGTTTTGTTTGCAAACAAATTTTGCAGTATTACACATAAACAAACATAAACAATAATATATATTTAATATATAATATACAAAATACAGGATGTGACAAAAAGTACATAGCGGACGATATCGTACTTGATTCTATATATGAGAGTAAGTAAAAATGGTTCAGCAACGGTTTTTCGATTTAAATTTGGTAAATAAAGGCGTAGACTTAGAAAATCCTTTACGTTCTTAAATAAATAAGAAGTAGCGACAAAATTTCATAATGAGAAAATTTCCCGATAAGAAGCTATGAGGTCATTTTTTGTGTAAAGATCTTAGATCATTTGAACCGTTCCTTTGCATACCTATATATGGGCCTTGTATTTATGAAAACAAGCGTAGTTCACATTGCTCCTTTATCATGAAACCAAACTAATTTTGTTTCAACTTTTTACATGCTTTATAAGTGGAGGCTGCATAATATGATTTTAATGACGTTAATCTATTGCAATAAATTAAAAAAAAGCATGAAGTGCTCAAGTAGCAAATGCTACTATAGTATTTTTGAGCCGCATTTAAACCCAAAACATCCGGATCTGATTCCTGATATATTCTCTATTCCTGATTTTAAAAAAATTCATTTTCATTAAGATTGACTCGACAAGTTATTTTTCTTTGTAGTTTACACCATTGCATCATTAATATTAATAATAAGCAAAGACGACTTTGATGTTTAAGTTAAAATATAAAATTTTATAACAAAAAAATAAAAATAAAAATTAGTTTGGTTTTGCAATAGAAAGTAACTTTAATACATAGTAAATCTCTAAATAAGCTTAAAACAGGTTTTCAAATTAAGACAAATCTGAAAGGGTAGAAATTCAAATTCAATAGAAACCAAGAACTAAAAAATCTACATGACATTTGGTATAAAAGCCGATAACTCGCTAGTTTTTAACACACAACATTACTTCATGTGTATGTTAGTATGCAACTTTGAACATGATTTTGACCCCCTTCAAAACGTCGGAATAACTCGAAATTACTGGCACACTTATCAAGGACCCATGAAAATACAATAATTCAATAAGTTTATTTGATTATCCTGATAAGGATTTTCAGAATTAACGATTTCCATATCTGAAAATATATGCATTTACTTGCGCTCCCACCATATTTATACTGAATTTTTCATAAATAGTCTAAAAAACTAAAAAACACAAAATAAATAATAGTTTAAAAAAACGAAAAGAACACTTTTGTATCTATCTGAACTGAATTTTTGTGGATTCAAAAAAATCATTTTATCGTAAAATAACGTGAGGTGATATTTTATAATGACTTTACTTTTACTAATATCTGTCTATAAAATATTTACAATAATTGAATGATTTTTTTGAATTTACAGAAATTTTTTTCTACTTTTTAGTTCTGCTAGTTACAAAAGCGTGTTTTTTTTAAACTATTATTTATTTTCTTTTGTAATAACCTGTATGTGTAGAATATAAAATATACAATACAATAATATATTGTTGTTTATAAAATACAGAAGGCTTTTAAAGTTTCGTTGAAGGCTTTTAAAGTATTAAATTACTTATGGCTTTGATAACAAAAGGAAAAAGAAACACATGATGAAATTAATAATATTTTTATTATGGTGGTTTTTATTTATTATTAGTGATTTAACACACTTTATAAATGGTTTCCCGAAGATAAAAACAAGCAATACCTTCGTAATAATACCTCTCTGGATTTGACCCGTCTGATAACAGAATTAAGACTTATGCTTTACTCAAGAATTAAAATATTTATAAAGGGAATATAATAAAAATGAGACGGAGCCGAAGTATGCTCATCATGTTATTTATGCTGAGATGGTCTGTTCTGTCTCTTTTTAGGACTTCTATCTTACAATACTTTTCCGTTGACACGGAAAATGGCCTGGCGGAACTTCTGAACTGCAACGACGTTCGTAAGCATAAAAAAGACAATGGAGGATATATCATCTCAAGCGTAAACTTGTTTACCAAATTTTTCATAGTAAAAAATAATTTTCAAAATATGAAAGAGAAGAATTTCAAGTTTTTGTTTTTTCAAAAACAAACATTGATTTAAAATTTTGGCTCAAGGTCGTAAAAAGCAATTAAAATAATAGCATGTGATATGTAAACTAATTTATTTTACGATTATGATTACAATCTATTATTTATTATTATTCATTTTACCAACCATTACTGTACACCACACCGTCTTCTTAATAACTACCACTGAATAAAAGAGGGATGGATATGTGCCTACGTAAGGGAGAGTGTAGTACTTGAGATCAAAGTTATCATTATCATTTTCTGTGTTTTTTAGAGCCATTTTTAAAATATAAGAATGAAAATACTAATTGAATTTAGCACTATTATTCCTACACACAATGCTGTTTTTGAGAATTTAAACCTTAAACAGTACATAATATTATACAGTATTATAACAAGATATAATGCGTGTGGTTGACATTGAAAATCCAACGAATTTCTCTCAAATTCATCCGATTCTCAGAGCGTCCAGTCACAATTTACTGTGCAGATACTATGATAACCGACCTATGTAGGGCAGTCTATAGAAAAGGAGAAAACAATTGTATAATTTATTGGGTACCTATTTATTATTATTGATTAATTTTATAATACGTGGTTTGATCAAAAATATATGGCGCTGCTTCTTTTTAAACTTCTTCTCAATATTTTAAGTTTTAATCTGAAATATACCATACCAAATATTTACCAACCATCAGCGGTTTAAGTTGAATGTGGTGTAAAACACAAAAACCAATAGTTTTGCAAATAATTGAAAAAAATTTTATAATTTTAAAAAACTAAAAAAAATTTATTTCTATTTTACTGGAATACATATGAATAACTATTCTCTTGAATGTTTAAAAATAAGTAAACTTTGTTCTCATGTATTGTATAACAATATCTTTCAAGAGCCACAGGTACTACGTATTACCCTAATATATGTGTTTAGGACATATCTAAGGTTTTTGTTTACATAGATGACTGATAGCATATAAAGGCTAACCTTACCCATATTTTCGTTCATGACAATCTAATATTTAATCATAATAATATTCTCAAATGAATTTATGTTATTTAAACAGGTACTTTGTAAATATAGGCATTAGTACAATCATATTTGCTATTGTTTTTATAACGAGTGTGTTTAACGGATTTCATATTATTTTCAAGTAAACTACATTTGGAAGGCAAACGATTTTTATCTTTACATATAAAGTTTTATAGGATAGTAAATTATCAAAAATATTGCTATGCATGAAACACGTTTTAGGATGTTACATGCACATAGGACCGCTATTTAAGGCTCAGAAAAAAAAGTGATAGAGCTACGAGCTACATATTTATTTAGTGAAATATTAGCTATGTTGAAGTCTAATTTCATGGTGATTTTTATTATAGCATGTTATATATGAAATATATCATAGTATATAAGGTTTAGTGCCAAGTTTTTGCCATAGGTGTTCATTAAATCACCTAATTAGTCTATTTCCGTTGTTTGTCCGCCTGTCTATCCGTAGGCACGATAACTCAAAAACGAAAAGAGATATAGCGACGTAAAAAGCGAGGTCGAGTTCAAAAATGAGCAACCTAGGTCAACGATTTTTATCTTTACATATAAAGTTTTATAGGATAGTAAATTATCAAAAATATTGCTATGCATGAAACACGTTTTAGGATGTTACATGCACATAGGACCGCTATTTAAGGCTCAGAAAAAAAAGTGATAGAGCTACGAGCTACATATTTATTTAGTGAAATATTAGCTATGTTGAAGTCTAATTTCATGGTGATTTTTATTATAGCATGTTATATATGAAATATATCATAGTATATAAGGTTTAGTGCCAAGTTTTTGCCATAGGTGTTCATTAAATCACCTAATTAGTCTATTTCCGTTGTTTGTCCGCCTGTCTATCCGTAGGCACGATAACTCAAAAACGAAAAGAGATATAGCGACGTAAAAAGCGAGGTCGAGTTCAAAAATGAGCAACCTAGGTTGGGTCAATTGGGTCTTGGGTCCGTGGGAACGTCTTGTAAACCGTTCTTGATAGAACCAAATTGTAAATGTAAAAAAATGTTTCATATGAAAAAAAAAACAACTTTTGTATTAAACATTTTTTTATGAACATCACTCTTTACCCCCGAGAGCGCAAATTAGGATCAAATTTTATAGTATGTAGATATTATATGGGAAACAGTTATGAATGTGTGGCTATCTAAGAGTAGATATTTTTCTTTACTTACGTGACGTCAAAAGACAAACGATTGCGTCCTCAACATTGTCTAAACATGGTATTTCAACACTTAACTCAGTCAATTCTTGGTTTTCATTTATATATATTACGTTCAATATAGAATTCTAAAGCCACATATGGTCACGTAGGTATTCGCGCCCATAGATATTCAAGGTCAAGTTGCATAAATCAATTTTTTGCAATATTTTGTTTCTTTTGCCTTCAATTGTATTTGCATTTATTATAAAAGTTGTATATCATACAATAATCTATAAATTTTGCCAGAAACTTTTTTTTGGTACGTTGAACCGTTTTTGAAAAAGAAGGCGCAGAAGTTGAAGCGCGCAGCTTAACGTACTTTGATGCAGGATCAATATTTATAAATATAAGATATTAAACAATAATTTAAGTAGTATTTAATGAATAATTAAGTAAAAAAAACCATATAATAGATTGAATCAATGGTGAATCCCAGTCTATTATGCGATTTTTTTTACCTAATTATTCATGAAATGTAATAATGAAATAAATATTACATTTATATTACCTCATATTTATAAATATTGACCTTGCACTAAGTGACAGATAATAGCTAAGAGCTCCATCTTCTGCGCCCTCTATTTCAAATACAGTTCAAGAACGCAAAACAATTGGTACATATTTTTTCCGCTACAATTTTTATAGTAAATGTGAATACGATTGAACGCAACGGAAACCAGATATTTTCAAAAAACTGATTTATGCAGCTTTTAACCTTGAATATCTAAGGATGCTCACACGTGATCAACTGTGACTTTTGAGACGACCATTATACTATCAAAATAAAGTTTTGAACAAAAGTTCAGCCAATTCTATTATATTCTAATGTGAAAGCATAAGATAATTGGAGTAATACAGAAAATATGTTACCCAATTCTAGATCACACTTAACAATTTTCAAGTCTACAGATTTTGTAAATAATAGTGAAGTAAATAAAAACGATCCAAAAATTGTTTAAATGTTTTAAAATAATGAAATAATTATTTATTGTATCTTATTTTGTTACAGATAACGTACTGCTCACCTTCAGGATCATCAAAGTAGGTAATTTAGAAAATTTGTTATCGATATTTTATAACTTTGTAATATTATCGAATCAAAAAAATTTTGAACTCTTTTTAAATGATAATATTCTAACTGACTTTACGAGGCTATTAGAAAGCTCGCCTTTCCTTTCGAAAGTAATAACACCGCGGCAGGATTAGAAAATGAATATGTTATAATTTCTGGAATTATAACTTTTTGTCGATAGCCAACTTTTACCATTCAGTCGGCAGCTAATGACAATAATATTGTGTCAATCGAATTTTGCGTATGCCCTTCAGGATCTCTCTTATTTGAAAACTGTTGATTAATGGTTATATTAAATCGAAATTTTGAGTTAAAACGAAATTTAGGCCAAATTTTTTACCAAAAGTCATTGAAAATACAAAACCCCGGCACTAAAGTTACAATTTTTAATAATACAATCAGTAATCTTTACCCTTTAAATAATAACAATCCCGAAAGGCAAACGCGGTTCAATTGATAAAAGATATCAGTAAGAAACTGTTGTATGAGAGGACTTACTTTCGCTGGTCAACAATTTATGACATTATTCTAAATTAATGTTTGTGAAGCTCAAAGTCTCGATATTGATCTTCTTAGTGAAAAAAAAAAAACTCAAAATAGTGCAAATTTTCCCTTTGCTGCAAACTGATTTTTTTGGGCGAAATTTTCGTTTTATAAACTACAAGACAATCTCAATTTCTTCAAAACCTCCAGAGAGTATATAAAAATAAATTTGTTTACACAATTGCTTTGTTTTCGCATTATATATTTTTTTCCTCGAAATTATATGTATTTGTATCGGGGTGAATGAAACCGTAATGTACATATTTGTTATCAATCTAAGGGGAAAGAGACCCTTATAATATTGTGTCTATATGTTTTTGTTGGAACGACGTATACAGAAAAACAAAACAACACATTAGTATATATTTATTATTCTTGGACACTATACGTAGATTGGATGGACATCATCACTACAAATTCTCAATAATAAACAACCCCAATGCTTATATTCATCTATTCATCCCTCTTCTATTCACCTTTGTAAGTATTTCATAGAAAAGGAAATTGTTACTTCGAAATTAGAAATAGAATTTGTAATACTATTATGCTTTAAGGATATACCTGCAAAAATTAACATAATGTGTCCATCTATTGGTATGCCTTCTATTGGTCAAATACATCCACTATTAGAGCGATAAAACTTTTAATTTGAAATTTTAATCGACTATAGCTTTCTATAAGGAAAGAACTCCGTAATTGCATTAAAATTAAGAGCTGCATTAAAATCAATGGAAAATTTAGAGGGACTTGTAAACCACCAATTCTCCGTTTATACCGTCAAAAAATTTGTTTCCGTCATTATTACTTTTATGGAAAGTTTTGCTAGGTTCAAAAGTAAATATCACCGCATGATAACCTTCAAATCCTTTTATCTCCTTTTCCCCCCTTCCATAACAGTGGAAATAGGGATAGGGATTGTTTTACACAGGTAAAAGTAACCATATAACCAGTTTTCAATTTAAAAATAGTCATAATGGATGGAGTATATCAAAAAGCCCTGGTTAAACAAATGGCCATAAATTGTATCCGTTCACCTTTTTTACAGAAATTTTTAATTTATACTTTACAATATTGTGCATAGGATGGCGCAGTGAAACATCGAAATATGTTGTAACTGATGAGTTATGTTGATGTATGGACTATATTATTCTAAAGTTTCTTTAAAGTCCTTTGAGTAGTTTTTGAGTGAAAAGGTATCAAACAAACTCGCATCTACAATATACAGATTTATCAAAAACAAAGTTTAAGAAACTAAATTTCTTGTAGATAATTGGCACAGGTAGTATATATTCAGGTATTGAATCTAATTAATTTTATCTATTACTAGCTTTTGCCTATGGCTTCGCTCGTGATAATGATTCATTTCAATGTATTCCATAAATGATTTATTTTATAAATCGTTGATTCATTTAGAAAACTAATTTTAAATTGAGCGTTTTAAATAGAGTACCACTTTTAATTCCGGAACGAATTTCAATTTGCAGAGAACAAACGGGTATTTACCGTGACCAGATTAACACTTCGCCAGATTTCTTACCAAATTATGTCTATACACAGTTTTTTACATGTTGAAAATAATGCTAAAATTTACTGTGGCTTATTTTACTAACTAAATATATTCATTTCTCTTTATAGAGAAATTTACCTTATTTATGCTTTGCAACACCAAATTAAATTATAATAGAATATTTTTTTTTTAAATGAAAAAGTCTACAATAATTTCCTCGGTCAGAAAGTTATTGATTTCAAAGAGTCGCATCTATTGCCCGTTTTTTCTAACGATCTCATATCATAAATATCAAATAGAGAAAAACAAAAGAAGAAAATGCTATGAATGTGTAAAAAGATAAATGAGGTTTTTATGATTTATGTGAAGTGAAGTAAGTTGCGAAAATAATATAAAAAAAATATATACTGGAACACCAAAATTTGTACGTGAATTATTATTTGCCTTTTTTACTGTTTGTTTTTATTGGTTGTTATATTTACACAAATACACAAATAGGAACGGTTTACACTAGAAATCAAACACAGAGTGGGTCATAAGTAGATATACTGGTGGGCATACGAAGAAATAATTAGTTTTTTTTTAAAAAGATATAATTAGTTATTGATTTTTAACGTATCTTGGAATTTCCGAATTATAAATTGTATGAATAGAGCCTTATTGAATATTATAATGGCCAAAAACATTAATAAAAAAAACTTTATTCCGACTATTTGCTTAAGTGATTTCAGAAATTATTTGCATTTTTGTGTTGATGCAGGAAATCACAACTGATTGACTGATGACAAAGTAAAGATTGAAAAGAAAAAAAATCCACTACAAATAATAAAAAAACTAATATTTTTTAAAAACATAGTGTACGCTTATACCCCACTCTGTACCAATACAATGTTTTTTTTTTATATATAAATCCAAAATATAACACCTTATTTTGTGTTTTGTACTGCTTGAAATTTCTTATTAAAAACATATTTGATTTATGTAAGGTGTATAATTCAAACACTAGAGTATCAAATAAATATAAAGAATACGTTTTTAACGTTGTTGTGTCGCTTTGAGCATAGTGTTTGTATAATTAAGGATATTATAATACAATTACCATAAAAATTTGAAGTCGACTGACTCGAGATATATTTAATTAAAGTTGCACAATTAACAAGCTTTTTAATTCTAGAAAGTAACTATCAAATATTTTCAAAAAACTAACTGAAAATTGATGCATTTGCATTGACTTAAAAAATTTAAACCAAAATTATTTACTGTTGAGATATATTTATGCAAAGTTACAATATTTTATTGTTGAACAGAAAAAATTATAGTCAGAGCATGATAGTTGAAGAAAATAACTATATTAACTAAATTTTAAACTCTTCGCGTACTTTATATTAAATATATATGAACAATTGAATAGTAAACTACACGGTAAACATTTTTTGTGTGGATATCATTATGCATGTCAGTAGCGGTCTAACCCAAAGAGGTTATATATACTAGAGAGGTAAAAGCATTGGTAACACAATAAATGAATTATTGACTGCTACAAAAGATACCGAAAAAGGGACCGTCTTCTCTCTTTGTCTCGCAGCCTGGCAAATCGCGAAGATTTATATTTTGAATTATTGTATAAACACGTGCATGTCTGTGTATTTCATAGAGGTAAAATAAAACAGACGAGGACAGCTATACGCGTACTTTTTTTAACGATCTCTCTCTATAACGATCAACCGTTTTGATGGCCATATTACGGTTCTATGTTATTACTTCTTTGGTCTAACCCCATACTGTATACTGTATTGAGAGAATAGTAACATTAGCAATGGCGGCCGAGTCCTTGCAGTATGGGCATCAGGAATACTGGTTGGCGATACCCACAATACTTCTGGTGGATAGCCATATTCAATATTGTAATATTACTTATGCTTACATAAATACTAATGTATCTGTTTTTATTCCATACCAGCATTGTAGTAAACTTCTTGCATTTCTTACCGTGCAGAATTAAATATATTTTTTTTTTCACTACAAGCATATACTCTTACCATGCATATAATAATCCAAAACTTTCTTACAATTGAGGACAAAACAGCTGGGAATCGCGTTTGAAAAAAGGAGTAAAAATATAAAATATTGATTTGGTGACAGCGGTAGGATACTTTGTTAAATCATAATTAGAAAAATTAATAAATATCATATTCAAGCTATTGTTTTTAGAAAATTGATTGATTGAATGGATGTTTTTTCTTATTGAATGGATCACATAATCATCGTTGCTTAATGATAAATCCATAAAATATCGATATTTACTACGGCATTTGACAAAAAATTATAACTACCATGTAATGAAAGTGTACAATCAAAATTGGTGACAGCGCAACGGCTACAAACGTCTTAAATTTGATATATGTAAATGATAAATTTATC
The DNA here is from genome assembly GCF_905475395.1 of Chrysoperla carnea. Classification (NCBI taxonomy): domain Eukaryota; kingdom Metazoa; phylum Arthropoda; class Insecta; order Neuroptera; family Chrysopidae; genus Chrysoperla; species Chrysoperla carnea. The sequence goes on from NC_058341.1 coordinate 50,412,865, forward strand.
GATTTTATTGTTAGGTATATCAAAGGGTAATCATGGATGTTCTCGATGAACTTATTAACTCCAAGCACTAATAAAGTCTTTAAAAATTTAGAAACTATAGTATAACATCGAGGCAACGTGTTGAAAATTGTTCGATGGAAATAAGCCCCATTTAAATTGTACTACAAATTACTCCAGCATGAAATCAGTATTAATGTTTTTAAATCTTGCTTTTACTTTGTTATGCAAGTAAACGACAAGTATTCAAAAATTGGAGCAAACAGCCGCTATTTGTTTATATTCTCACTTATAACAAAAAAATTCTATGTTTTTTTGTTTGAATAAAAAACAAAAACAAAGAAATTGTCACAGTGTTAAATTCTCAATACTGACATACATTAGTTCGAAAACTTTTCTTGTTAGTTTTCTTCATTTCATGGAATAAGAGGATAATAAAAGATCGCATTTGGTAACAAAGAGTAGACTTTTTATATAACGTACAAAAAAAAATTTAGTTCTTACCTGGTGTCTCAAAAACGGAATACTATCTTCATTTGGCTATAATATTATTCTCAATATAAATTCCCATAAGCGAGTATGGTTGCTCTTGTTTGAAGTTTATCCAACGTCGGAGAATTTTGATATGCGTAGGTATATCAAGGAATATTTTACTTGAAGAAAGAAAGATATACCTACTCTGCTAGTTTGGTATTTGGAGTGTCAAGTCCTTTGTCATTGATTTCCTTATTTCTAATTTACCTGAAAGTGTTACACCAAAAACTAAAGTGGCTAAATTTTGCACTATAAGAATTACAAATGGAGAAGAGTGGGTTTATGAATTACATGATATCTCCATTTTAAAAATTAAATATAACATCAGCCAAAATAAATAAAGAAAAATATTAAGAATAAATACCATTGTAAGAAGTTCCAGGTTGATCAAAATTGGAGAAATGGGATTCTGTGTTCATCTACACAAAAGTTCTCGTCTAACGACAATACGAATTAACGGTGAAAACGGTGAAAAATATTGTCATAATTAGTGAAATCTGTATAGATTATGGGTATTGAAATTTATTTGTCGTTATCCAACCCAAAAGTATTTGAGTATTTTGTCTGTTGTCATGGATCAACATCATGGATCATGATTGCCAGCCGTTTTGAACAAATAATTAATTTATAGATGTTGAAGCTGTTCAAAGGAGAGCTAATTTAATGCCATTAAATTTTGAGGTCGGCCATATACAGATGATTTATGAGTGGCAACTTTAGGTTTTATACAACAACAGATTCCGAATCTATTTGTCTGAAAATGGCAGTATTGACTTAGCTCTACCTTGAAAAACTCTAGTAAATATACCGATTGTAAGCTATCTCGTTTGCCATATAAAATATAAGAGTTTTTTTGGACGTTCTTTTGTATTGAAAAAAAAAGGGATATATGTTCTATGTGCTATGGTAATTTGTTACTGTGTGTGATTGGTATTGTATGTGTGCAACTTCAAGTAATGAGTCTGATCGGCTGGGTTTATGTATACACAAATACAATTCCTCTTTGTTTTATACATAATACCGTCTGTAAAAACTCTTCTTACGTCATATAATATAAATAGCTGACAATATGGTTTACAAGGAGTATAACATAATGTTTAAAGCAGAAATTTTCATACCCAGGTACCAATAAAACAAATGCCGTTTTTTGTTTTTTTTTTTTTTTCATCGAGTATTTTTAATTGTTATATTTTAAGATATATGAAATAGAAATAGTTTCCAGTAACAAATAAAATACCCTATTATTTTTAGAAGAATGGTTAATGCAATTATTCGATAGAAAGTCATATTATATGACACTTTTCTGAGGAACATGGTACTTTTTTTTCATAGTATACGTGATCGTAGCAAATGCCAACGCGAACAATATACACAAACAGACATACAAACATATTATTATTAGAGGTGTATTTTCTCCTTCCTCCCTTGTCGTATCTTCATGTCAATTCAAACCCAATATATAGCGATAGTATTTCTACGGGAAAATGTTATATCACAGCTTCGTCTTCTCCACCATCAACACGATGATGAAAAATATTTTTTACCTGTTTTTTGGTGAAATAAATATCGCATTTTACCGTACTACGTAGGTTGTTTATATGGTACAGTAGAAAAAGTAGGAAATCTTTTATCTTGCTTTATTTGTATACAAAATATAGGAAGAAATTCCTACCATTAAATTGTATCACAAATAATTCTATATTTTTTTTCGAAAAAAGATAACAAAAATATTTACTTTTATTACACACAATCTTTATAGTTGAACCGGGTGGTTTGTTGGTTTTGGCCGCCTTCGTCAGAAACTTGGTTCAACATTTTCGTGAGGGTATTCCACCATTTTCTTTTTGATATCCGATAATCCACCGCTCTTTTATCATAAATTAAGAATTTTGTAATACCTGAAACCTGTCTTATTTCCTTACACTTGACCAGTCCATCTTACAAATTTAAGTTAATTTTCTTACGATATTGTGCATCGAGCCCGTAACTCATAATACAGTGGTTACGGAAGTCATTATTTATTTTGATAAAATACTCTGAAGAGGCAAAATCTCGTGGAACCCTGGAACGATAGGCAGCTTCAGTTCTCCCATCGTCAGTGGTTTTCTTAAAACGGAATATAGTATGTTTGGGAAAAAGCTTTAACAAATATTAGAAATATTCACAAGGACATAGAACGTCCCCGGTACGACCGCCACTTGTAAAAAAATATTTGAAATGAATATTTTTAATATCTGTTACACTCGACTAACAAACAATGTAAGAAGTTTAACGTGTATTCCCGCCTGTCTATCTGTGGCATCCTATCTTCACAAGCATTTGAATCGATTTCGATTTTTTACTTTTTTTGAAAACTAAATTAATCGAGAGGGTTGGTACCTGTTTGTACATGTTTAAAGAAAATCTGCTTAGCCGTTTGAAGATCATTACCTCTTTTCTGATAGGAAGGTTTCAACCCCTTGCTAGAAAAGAAGAGATGCTTTTCAAACGCCTGAGTAGATTTTCTTGAAATATAGCTAAGAATCCTCTCGATCAAATTACCTTTCAAACCAAAAACACTTGGTGTCGTTAGCTTCTTTGAATTTTTAATTCATATTTTTTATCATAAAAAACTGAAAAGTCCGAGAAGTCGAAATCTGAAATTATAATTTTAAACAGGTTGTGGGATAAAATCCTGGACAATGTTAAACCTCATATGTAATTCTAAGCGATTTTTTTCAAATAATTTAATTGCAAATAATATTTATCGATAATTTGATATTATTCAGAAAATTTATTAAAATACACGATGAAATTCACTGAGGCCTACTATTCAAAAGTCATAATAAACTGGTTTGTTTCTGAAAACCACACTTTTTTGTACATAAAACTAACGGGAAAATGATTTCTCGTTTAATAGCTTTCTATTTTTGCTGTTAAATAAAAACACATAAAAGTTTTCCACACCACAAATTTCCCTCCATTTTATCCATTGGCTAGCGATATGATGCATTTTATATGACAATCAAAAAACTGTTTTTCCTCGCATATATTGTTATATTTATTTGTAAAAAGTTTTATTTTTGTGATGAAAAAAAAGAACAACAAATTTCCGGTAGTGCTGCGGAAAATAAAAGTACATATCTTTTTTATATTTTGTATGCATGCATACATAACCAGTGAAAGAATTTTTCTTATCAGTTTTTCTTTACATTATTTTTAATATGGAAGAATAAAGGGTTTTCTATTAAGTGCGTCCGAAGTTTAAACTTGAATTGAACGAGTTGTTTATGAAGTACCGTACATTTTTTTTTCTTTGAAAGATTATTTTATGGTAATTTTTGTCAGATACCAGTCAATTGGCAATCGCAACTTTTCTGGGTAGCTCAACGTAATTAACACTGAGAAAATCATCATGCAACATTACATGCATGTGTGAACAACAGTGCATTTTTGAACAACAGTTTCAGTTGCTTGCCGTATATTAGATGATTTTTATTGGCTCATATCGTCAATATGGCTCAATTATTAAGTAAGAATTTAAGAAAGAAAATCTCCAACTTTATAGACACCAATTGGACGTCGTGTCATCGGAAAGTGAGGTTTAATCGAGTGCCTTTAAATTAGACTGACATATTGGTAACAGAAAAACATAATTAATTTTTTTACAGTCTGCCAATGATAGAGGGCATTTATACAGCATATAAGCAACAGAAAAATTGGTAAATAAACATTCATAAGGAATTAACACATGGTTAAAACACAGTTTTGTTTTTCAAACACAAGAGAAAACTTTTTACAGTGTGCCAACGTTTGAATAAATGGCAAGACTGTTTTATACTCTAAAAATTGAATGCCAGACGGTATTTTCGTATAAAAACTTTATCATAACCAATATTATAGTTGGTAAAAAATATTGTTATATTAAAGTTTTTACATTATAAAACCATCTGCCAATCAATTTTTATGTAGTAAACAATCTTGCCTTTTATTCAAATGAATGCCAGACTGTAAAAAGTTTTTCTCTGTGTTTTATAAACAAAAGTTAATTTTTACGAGTTGACAATCTAAAAGTAAGCACATACAATTACATCGATAATATCATTTCGAATCTAAAAAGTGGAGACATTTTTTATTGCAAACTCGCATCTCAGCGAAGCTGTGAACTACATCTGGCTTGTAGTATTAAATTATCATAATATACTCTTTCAAATAAAATAAAAATAAAAGCTCTAAGTTGTCTCATACACAAGTTGTACAATTAAAGTCCACGCACTCTCAATGGAAAACTCTTTAAAATGCTCTCCCTTTTATAATAAAAACAAAAACATTATATCAGTTCGAAGTCACGTGTCGATAAGTTTTGTATGTTTTCGAGAATATTATCATTATAAAGTTTATAAAATATTTTCTCGCAATGACAAGGGGTTAAAGTGTTTTGTTAAATTAACTCAATTTATGGATCTTTTTTATAACTATTCTACACAAGAAAATGTTTGAACAATCAACGATGACTATTTTTTCACGTATAATTATACGGAAAAGAATAACGTATGTATCTGTCAAAATAAAATAAATGAATTTTTAAAAAAAGACGAGTGGTAACAAAAGATGTCTTCAAATTATCTTGAATAAGACATTCTTTCTTCTGTATGTTTTCTGTTTTCCACATTAATTCAGTAACCAAATACACCAACATCATAAACAAGGCTGCGAAAAATCAGAGCTACCGGATTTGATGCAGAGAGTAATGTATAAAGTTAATGTATTTATTACAATCTAACGTATCAATAATTTGGTCAATGGACTTCAAGACTAATATTTTAAATTCCCATATGGGTACATGATGTTTTATACAACTTTATGGTATTTATCAAATTAAATATTGATAAAATTTATAGATAATGTCTATAAATTTTAAAACAAAATCGAAATAGAAACTTTATTTAAGTTTTTGAATCTTGTGGTTTCAAAACTGATTCCACAATTCTATTTGCTATTTATAATTATAACAAACATGAAATATTAAATTAGGAAGTATAGAAACAAAAGCATCACTATAAAATATTATAAAAGATGTTCCAGTCTCCAAGTAGAAAATGCCGAGCTTGACAAGAGAGCCCAGGTTATACCTAGGTGAAGTTCCTAACCTTCACTCAAGTATAGTAAGTCAAGCTTGAAGATCCCAATCCTCATCTAAGCCAAAACCAAATCCAATGAACCAATCTTCATCTTTTGTCAAATCCTCGGACCCTCTAACAAACAAACTAATCAAGCCCAAGGTTTTCAATTTTTTTAATCCTTGATCAAGACTCTTTAGTTTTGATGTGTTAGTTCTTGCACAAATCTCAAAAAAATTTCATCCATATACAGAATGAAAAATTCAAATATTATATGGCAAAGTCAAAACTGTAACCTTTAACATTACTACTCAATAAGTAAAAGTCTATCTCAAACTGATTAGTGGGGTTCTATCAAAACATAGTGGCACTGAGCAAAAGATATTTATGTATGTGCACTAACATCCACAGTCTCTCTTGTTCAGTGCTACTTTGGTTTAATAAAACTATATACATAAGACCATAGGACACCGCCACATAAAAAGAATATGAGAATATCAAAGGTTCGTCAATCCAGGTATGAATCATAAATACGCAGAAAGTGGCTGCCACGAAAAAATTATTTCTTGACTTACTTAAGTGTTGCCCAGATACCCAAGGTTGCACTAGGATCTGCAACTTGTCAAGACATTACGCTTAGAATCGATTCAAGACGAGATGTTTTCTGGTGGATCATTTAACCCGAAAAATTTCTACATGGGCTTGTAATTTATTATTCCAGACTTAAAACAATATTATTTTCTATTATAATAGCGCTCCAAAAACGCCAAAAAATAATATAGCCTCTGAATCACCCTGTATAGCGACTGCTAAACATTATATTATAGCTAATGTAATTATTTAAATGGAATATATATACAAACAAAATTGCACATTATTACTCACAACAATACCTTTTTTTGTAGCGTTTTCTGCCAGGGAGTGGTACCATTTTTCCACCTTTGTGTAAGAAATTGTTGGTTGTGTATATTTAAAAAAAATTAAGTTTAACCAACGTCCGTCAGTCCATATTCATTCGCCTTTATTTTCCAACTGCGTGCATGTTGTATATAATAATGTTTTTTTTTTTGTTTTTTGTTTTGTTCGCATACAAAACATTAATATAATTTATGTACTTTAATGTTATTTTGTTTTGCTGTGGTAAATATTTATAAAAAAAATTGGGGATCATATTGTTTAATGTAGTTATTTATAATTAGTAATATTGTAAAGATATGTGTTTGTATTGTAAAATAGCTCCCCTTTATTAGATGAGGGTTATTAAAATTTTGTGTTTTGTTAATTTATTTAAAATTTAGGTACAAGCTTAGTTCGAAATTGCATTTCATTAAAGGTATAAAGGTAGGTTTTTATTTTTAAGAACAGTGAAATATATACTTACTAGCTTGATACCCGCCCGCTTCACTGGGCTTAAAAGTAAAAACCATCGCTTATGGCCTCCACCTATCTCGATCTCACTTATCCCCCTTTCATAACACTTAAAGGGATTGTTTTACGCTACTTTTAAGCCCAGTGAACTTGGCGGGTATCAAGCTAATACGTATATATTTCAATGTTCTCGAAAATAAAAACCTACCTTTATACCTTTAATGAAATGCAATTTCGAACTAAGCTTGTACCTAAATTTTAAATATATACACTTTTATAAATATACTTTTTAACGATGGTCATTTTTGACATCGAGTCGGTAAGATTGATAAACATTTGAAGAGAATTTCGTAAAAGTCCACCATCAGTACAAAAGCAATAGCTCTATTTCCTTTGGCAATTCGCTAATATCTATTTGAACTTACACATCTACTATAGAAAATGAAGCATTTGACCAAGGAATTGACTCCTCGTCCGTTGATTTTTATGGTAGCTGATGCAAAATGTTTGTCTGAGTGTACTCAACAAAGTCATATACATGTGTACTTGTGCTTTTTCGATTTACCCCCCATAGGGTGAGACGGAAATACCCTACATCCGGACACCATATTCTCTCTATTAACATAAAAAAAGCTATCGGATTTCATTATACATATTGTGGACAATTCTCAGAATTTTTTTATCGATAACATTTTTCACCTAACGTCACCGTTTTCTAGATATAAGCATTTGAAAAACAAAATGTGAATTTTTGTCGACAACTCCTTTTTGATAAAGATTCTTTTTTGGCTCCGGTCCAAAATTTTATTTGATAGCAATGATTGATAATTATTTTTGGAAGATTCAAGTATTTTTTGAAGACATTTTTCACTAAAACTCACCGTTTTTGATTAATGAGCGTTTAAAAAATCAACTGACGAGGAGTCAATAACTTGGTTCGACTGTTTTTTTGGTTAGAATAACCTCTTTTGTCCAACTTCTCTTTTCGTTTGACTCAACTATGTGTTGAAAATATAAGCAGAAAATTTCACCTATCGTAAAATAACATAGTAATTTTTTATCAGCAAATTTTCTGCTTAAAAATTAAATTGGTTGTGGTCAATTACAATAATATTTAAAGAGTTAAAGCTAAGTGTTCTTTTTACTCCAGGATCTTGCCTGAACTATTACTCTCAATATGAGGATACGTGCACTTCCAGAGATATGTTTTTGTAGGTCTAATATAAATGTATAATTTCGGACTTCGTTGTTACTTTTTAATAATATTAAATATGTTCATGAACTTTAACCTTCATTGAGGTTGTTGCGTGAAACTTTCAAATTAATGGAATTATGTGTTTAGAGTAATTGCATGATCAATAACCTTTCTCAAAATACATATTGTTAATTGACATTAAAACACTGCTCCATTTTCCATTAATTTATTATGAAAATAAGGGAAAATGAAAGCAACCTATAACTGGAACGAGATTTACAAATTATCTATATAACATGCAAAAAAAAGTTAAGAAATTCTTTTTAATCCCCGAAACAAAAGAAAAGCCCGTTAACAAGTTTGGACCGCTATGTGTGTCTGTCTGTCTGTGACATCGTAGTGCCAAACGGATGAACAGATTTTGATTTTCTTTTGTTTCGTTTAAAAGGCAGTTTAATGGGGAGTATTCTTGGGTATGTTTCAAGTGTGAGTTTAGGGTTCCTTACCCGGAACAACTAAAAAATAGGCGATGAGCCTCAAAATCGGATCAGTTTGGAGATAGATCGAAGAAAAAAGGTAAATTAATAAAGAGTGTTCTTACATACGTTTCGAGTTGCGAGTAAGTAATTGAAAAGTCGAAGAAGATTTTCTACTTCTAAGATGTTACCACGTAAATGGGAGACGTTTTTTATGAACAGGACTATATTTTCAAATGCATCAAATGCAATAGTAATATTTTTGTTTTTAATACAAAACTCGTTTCACGGTGGTTGTGGTCGAACTCGTCCCAAACGGTTCGATGCATTTAAATTAAATTTTTTTCGTATATGTAGTAGGTATGAGAATAGTCCGTAAAGCATTTTTTACTTTCCTACCCTCACCCCGTCTAGAGAGGGCTCACTGCTTAACTTTTGATTTAAAAAATTATTTTGCCTATTGAATGCTACATTTTCACAAATAATAAATGGGCTATATATAATTATCTAAAAAATTAGCGTTACGCATAACAAATTAAAACCCATGTAATTATGATCAAAAAGGGAGAACAACTGACCGGGCAGTGGAAGTGAAGGTTATAGAGTGGTTGTCTTTGTTTTTAAAAACGTATAATAAATTTTGTGGTTAGCGAAGCCAAGCATATTATAGGTATTTATGAATTGGAGCTATAACCAAGCGCAGCGAGCTCTATGGTCGAAGGCATAAGCAAAATTGAGGGCCATCTAGTTGCTAAAGAAATGGAAGTAAAGTTTGTGTTAAACGGGACCAAGCATCGTATGTCTATTCATGAATTGAAGCTGTATGAGTAAAGATTGTGTTGTGGGCAAGCGGATGGGGTAAGCGTGGTATAACTGTTTATGAATTGAAGCTGTTGGTTAATTAAGATTAATAATCGCTAATCAAAAGTTTGTATTTAAACTACATTATTTTAAATTATAGATCACACTTATATTGAAATATATGTCTTATTTTTTCCAATCAAGTTTAAGAAACATTAAATAACCTTGCATAGATCGCTTTCCCATACAAAAACGGTTAGTGTTTAAATTAATACTTTTTTACATTAACCTTTTTCGAAACGATAAAATAGTAACTATTTTGTTTGCCTTAACAATCTTACTAAAATAATTCTGAACCCTTGTATTGCCTTGTATTGTAAAGCGTTCGGTTTAAGTTTCGCAAGTGACAAAAAAGATGAAATATGAGCATGGATACGAATGAAAATACAGTAACATTCAATAGTCAACTGAAATATTTGTAAGGCGCGCTCTGACTCGAAAATTGTAATATCAGGCACTCAAAACTGACTCTACATTAAGTCTAAAGAGAAGTTTTAAAATTTTTAAAAATAAACTATCCCTACAAATAAAAACAAATTTATACAAATTGTTTCTAAAAATAATATTGAAAGGTCAAACAGATAGTTTAACCTTTGACTTTTCATACACGTCTTTAGATATTCTGTAAAAGCTTCCGTGACAATATTTACCAGAGAGTCAGTTTTTATTTAGGGTGAATTTTTTTTTTTCGAGAATACAACCATTTATAATAATAATAATAAGAAAAGTAATTTTTTAGCATGGGGTCTTATTTTTATACAAAAATATGACGTCTCTACAGGGTTCCTTATTTTCACAGCATTAAAATACATTAAAAAATTATTACATCAAAAAATTAAAAATTAATTATATTTATTTCCGCTTTTAAAATTATTAAACTGACTTTATTGCTTGTACGCATACGATTTAGTTTAATAAATAATAATTATTTGTTATTAGAAACAACGCTAAAATTAATACCACCCTATATTTAGTAATTTATTTTAGGGTATTTTAACCCTAAATTACACATACTTTTAAACCCGAATTTTCTACTATTATTATAGATATGAATTTTTTATCATAAAATTTCAATTAAAATTTTCCTAAGTTAATTATTGGTTTTATTTAGATTGAATATACATTGATATAAATATTAATTTTTGATACAGAGTGTCATACAAACGACAAAATAGTATTTAAAAAAAATCTATTTAGTGGACCCTTAAGAAGATTTAAGGATACAAAATTTCAAATAGAAAATACTGGTTTTTTATTACGCGAGTAGAAGAATTGAAATATTTTTGTTCGATACATTCATTACAGCATACATTTTTTCTGAGTCGAATAGATTAAATAATCAAATATATGCTTAAAAGTAACGGGTCAGATACATATTTTGTAATGTTAGACATTTTTGAAAAATCCCATTATTAGGCTGTGAGACACAAAAGGTGCCTCGTTAATAGATTAATTCTTGAAACTTCGTAAGTAACTTCCTTTTGATGAGTCTACCGAACTTCTCTTTACGACTTTTTTTGAAAGAGTTGTGTTTTAAAATGGGCATGTTAACGTCATATTTAAGGTATCGATCTAAAAAGAACGGCGCAGAGAATTTGTCGGACACTATGATTACTTGATATTATGAATAATTATTTTAAACAATAATATATCTAGCCCAAAAATACTGCGCCAGTGTGCTTGTCTACCGCCTCGAGCATGTCATACCTCACTTTTTCTGAATTGTTTAATAGTTATTAATGTTATAAGTGGTCATATCATCATAAAGTCATTTTTTTTTCAGAGGACGTTTGGAGCTCCATTTATCACTAAATAATTCTAACAAATATGTATTAACATAAACGTTCATTGAAAATACACGTTTTATAAATGGACACTCTTCTGAAGTTAGTCTAATTGGGATCGAAATTCGAACGATATAAAAACGCATCTAGGCACCATTTTTCAAAACATGATTAGCTAAAACTGAATACTTTTCATTTTATTTCAAGACTCAAATTCTGTTGCAAATCTTTGATATAGTATTGTTTACATCAAGACATACATTTCACCAAGAATATTTTTTCAACCATGTTTTATTAAAACAGAAAATGTAATTGTTTCAAAAAATTAACATAATTTCTTTTAAACCAATTATTATCTACAGTTAATAATATTCCAAATACAAGAAATCCCAAGAAAAGTTTTACACACAATATTTTCTATTTGGAAAATTCAAAAAAGTTATTGTATATAAGAAAGTTAAAAACAATTTTCATTAATGAAAACCACTCAGAATGTTACCCACTTACTAACGAACTAAACAACTTTTTGCTTCCAATGTAAAATAATCAATATTTTATATTTTCATCGTCACCTTTTTTTAACTAGTAATAAAATTTTACAAAAAAACTTAATCGTGGTGACTGTGACTTTCGGAGGTCAGTTCAATAATGTTTTGAGTAATAAATAAACAAGAATAAATTAATTAATTTTGATTTTAAATTAACCCAGGAATAACTAATTTTGAGTTTTGGACATTCAAATCCTCCATATCCATTCTATGCCAATGTAAAACTTTTTAGAATTAGGATAAACTATCATTAGTATTCGATCCACTTCGTTCACAATTTTAAGTGATTTCACAGTAGCTACGCATCCAATTGTCAGATTGGATTTTTATATTTGGTTTTTTGAATCTTAACAATTTTGCTAAAATTACTCTAATTTTTTTTCCATCGTAATCAAAAAAGGGCCTACATAAATTATTTATTCATAAATTACGTCACACCAAATTTTACGATTTTTAAACGCGTCATTCTATTTTGATGAATCTTACGTCCATCGATTTGTATTAACTTTGAGGGTGCTATTGAAGGTATGGCAGTAATACAAATTCAATATGGCGACCGCTTGACGCCATAATGTGAAAAAGTCGGCGAACATATCAAATGGGGTATAATTGAATAGCTACTAAATAGACAAATCGATAAACGTAATGATAAGGAGCAAACATGCATACCTTGGCTGAAAATGTTAGTCATCGAACTATGGTAAATGCGTTAAATATAAACTGAAAAGAAAAAAACAAGTCCAGCAGTTTAAAAAGCGACTTTAAAAGCCGGAACCCATTAAAATCTATGAATGCTCATCTTTTTTTGGTTTACCTTTTCGAGGTGCATGCAGTCATTTTCTATCTGCGTATAAACAGGAAAAACTGGGAAAACTTCCGTATGCAATTCATACTGTGTTGGTTTATATGAGCAGTAACTATTATGAATATTAATAAATCATATCAATTCTATTGTAGAAGAAAATGAGGTTATATAACTTTTTTAATTTGACGTGTTCGAAGAATTCTTTATTCAGAATATTATTATTCGTAAGCTGAACAATAATATACTGTCGATATAGAAGGAAGTCGTTAAGAGTTTATGCTGAAAGAGTCAAGCTATATGCGCTTACTTCTAAGAAACAAACAAGGCAAGTTTTATATGGAAAGTATTTGTTGTGTGTGTTGAAGTGTTGACTAACAATATATAATGCATTTAATTCTTGCATTAGAAGTTTCAAAAAAATATCTTTAAACTCAAGAAAGCTTATGTATGGTATGAGAGTTGGCAGCATTTCCGACCATTATATTTATGACAGCTGAGTTATTATTATTATTTCAATCCTTATTTAACATGGGTAGGGATGAAGTGCGATTTGGAACTGAGACCGTTTGTGTTAATTAACACTATATTCGGGCTAGTAAGCGAATTTCTGCCTTGCATAATAAAATAACATTCTTTAATTATGCAACTAAATTATATTAAGGTATCTTGATACCGAAAAAAATGATTAAAAAAATTGGCTATTTTATTTCTCAATTAATCATCCTTTTATACGTCTTTTGTCAAAAATTTAAGATCGTTCATATCGATTCTCTGTACGGTTTAGGAGAAATTTACTATAAAAGTCGGTGTTTTTACTAAAAAAAATTGTTCATTTTTATGCACAGTTCTTAATTTTAGTATAATTTTAAAGCTTAAAACTTGAGGAATATTGATAAAAGTTATTTGATATAAATGGTAAAACATTTTTAAGAGCACGTATTTGACTAAAAAACAATATTTATTACGACCTATTCATATACCATCATATAAAAAGGGCTGTTGTTAATAATAATTTATCGAAAATCGCTCAGAAAATCGCTTTTGAAATTTTTATAGAAGGCTCATTAATTACTCAAAATTTCAGTGTTTTGGTAACACTTTCTTTTTGGTATCGAAACGCCTTAAAATTACAGCCAAACTAAAATAATTTTTATAACGTTGTAAAAAAATAACTTCTGGTGCATTAGCAAACGGCAAAACTCAAATTCTTTTTTAATTTAAAAAATTTAAAATCTGCAAATTTTAATTATATAAATTAAGATAGAGTCTAACTAGTGATGTAAGTGACATCATCATCACTAGTAAATCGCTAGTTATTTAATTATTACCCGACTGTCAAGGAGTGGTTATGTTTTGCCCGCGTATCTTGTATGTAAATTTCTTTTTACCTTGTATCTTCCAAACGTCTCAATAGGTTTCAGCATTTAAGGTATCATTATATTTATCTCAAAAACCTAAGTGTTGTTTCTTTTCAGATTTCATTTAACACAGTCGGGTTTTTTATTTTTTGTTATTTAGTTTTTAATTACTAAAACTTATAAATAATCATCTTTTATGCATCCATGTTCGTGAATAAACCCTAGCAAGTACAGTAAATTCAGTCAACCTCAGGTGCAAAACGTCGATTCCCGCGTAATTGTGGCTTTTTGCTGGTATTAACGACAAAAATGCAATAAATGAATTTGATTTGTACTATTTATACTTTTTTTCAAACAGATAACAAAATAATTTATTTTTCTATGGATCATATACGATGCAATCCAATCAAGTTCCAAGTATTAAATGTTCTATATAACATTATATTTCCATTAGCTATTTGAAAAAAAATTAAAATACAAATACTGTTTACAGGAAAAAAAATTAATAGTTTCAAAAGTTTCTTCACAGCATCGAGTAACGGAAGAAAACTTTTTAGCTCATTACAAGTTAACAAATTTTATAATAATATTCAATGGAGATTTGTATCAATAAAACTCTCAGTTAATAACTATTTCCCATTCTGAGCACGAAGAAATTACGAAACTTTTTTCTTACATTTTTTATTTTTAATATTAATTACCTTTTAAATAAATAAAATTCAGACAAGCAAGCATTTCTATTAATCCATTTAATCTGCGAAACAGCTGACAAAATTGCTCTCTGAAACAAAATATATGTTACGTTATAGAAGAATATTTTTTTTGCTTACGGCTAATCAATGGCTACGTTAACGAAAAAAATTCACCAAAGTCAAAAACAGGGTTTTTATAAGCAATAAAATAAAGCTTTCGTATAGTGCAAAAAGGTTAGTGGGAAAGGTTAGGGTCTCAAAGAACCTATTCATTCACGTCAGGTATGTCCGATTTGGATAAAATGTCCCAAATGCTAGTAATCTTTATTGTAGATAATTAAATTTTCTATCTTTTTAGTCAATTTTTTTATTAATTGAGATAACCAGTCATCATTCCAATTAATTCCATAAATGATTTAGTGAACGTACCTTTACCTCACTTATCCCCTCTAATTCTAACTTCTCGCAATATAGCGAATTCCAACTTTGAAGACTCACCCACATTCTATCGTTCAAACCGTTGGTCCTCGATTAGCCTGCTCCTTAATATCAATTTTACTTCTATCGCCTTGGAAAATAACCCTCAAAGCATTGATACAGTAAACTTTCAATTTAAATCAATGCCTATTCGTCAGTGCCTATTCGTTGTGTACGTAGTCATGGTAGGGACTATGGAGGTTAGAGAGAAGGAGAACGATCGCTGTAGGAAATAGTGTCCCAGAAATACGGACAAAATAATTGATCCGCTGCGATCGCAAAGTCGTCTCAATAAAAGCGAGCTGTTGTTAAATTTGTACATTATGTAATTAACTACATCTACTTATACTCATAAACAGCTAGCTTCGCTGATACTACTTACCGACGAATTTTCAGGGACAGGCGCGCTAGTGCTTTAGCGTGTAGCGATCGTTCTCCTTCTCTCTAACCTCCATGGTAGGGACAATAAAATCGATGCCAGCGCCTCCAGTGAAATATTTTGGTGATAAAGGAGGCTGTTATGACTAATTTGCAGTTCTTTACATATTAATGTTATAAAAAATGTCAATTAAACTTAATGCATTTAAATTTGTGAAAATAAGAAATCAAATTGCTCAAATATTATTTTTCAAATATAAATTATCATTATTTATTTAAATTTGTGAGACAATAATATTAAATTTTCAATGTAAGTCATAAATGCAGTCCATACAATTATATATGCATCCATACAAATCTATAATTAAAGTAGTGTATCGTTACCATGGAAACGCCTCCAATAAAACTCACGCCCGCTGCGAATTGATAATGTTAAAAAAACCTTGGTGTAGGCATGCTGTGTCAGCAAAAAATGAATTATATCTATAATTATGCTTCACAATCACATTCTAAATAGGACTCTATGATTTCCATTTTTATTCTTGCCAGGTTCATAGATTTGTTATCTTTTATTAAACTCTTCTGATACTTCGTTTTATGATGAAAAAAGCTCTATTATTATGAATAGAGTAAAGCCGTTTTATATTATTTTAAATAAGTTTCTGTCTTTTTCGTTTAGAGAAAACGAATTCTTTTTTTTTTTCTTTTCTTTTTTTGTGATAAAAAAATAGCCTCTTTTTTTTTTTTTTGTAAAGAGACCAATAAAATAATTCAGGGATAATTTTGACGATCAACAGAGCTTCTTTGAATCATTCAGGAATTCTTTTGCAGACTTAAAGACTAGTCAGCTACTAGGATTTTAGTGTATTTGTGATGGTTTTATTTGTGTTTTTTCTTTTCGTCAAATTCATTTCAATCTCGGGATTGATAATAAAGTGTGCAAACTGTGTCGTCATAATTTTATAGGGCCCACCAGTGCCCGTTATAATTTTATCCACCTTTCTAAATATATTAATAAAGTTAATAACTTTAGTTCAAACAATCATCGGTGTTATTTGATAACAAAACGTGATTAAGAATTTTTTCGGTGTAGCGAACCTCTTTTACGATTAGTAATTTCTTATAGAACATATTTTATTTATACAGGGAGCTATTTTCTATATATATTTTTGTATGACAATATGCATTTTTATAAAAATCACACTTTAATACAAAAAGTTTTGTATAGAAATATGCATTTATATCAGCTTTTACACAAACTGAGTGATAAACTTTTATTTTAGTTGTATGTATGCAACCTTTTACGATAGTTTTAGCTTTTAACAGCCAGGCAGCAATGAGTTAATGAAATTTAATCATATATATTATTATGTATGAAAACATACATTGCTGATGGTTTGGCCCTATTATCGGTAAATACCATTAATTGGACAAACTAAACTGACTACTGCAATTTTAGCCAAGCTTTATAATTTATAAAGAGTTCTCCATTAAGAATGTTATTAAACGTTCAGTAAATAAGTTTAGTAAGAGATATCACAATAATTTTTTTTTAAATATGAAATAGAATTTATATGGATATTTGTCTGATATCAGATTCCAGCAAAATTTTAGCCGCAGCTTTGTTTGTGCTTACTTTTATGGACTCTCGAATAAACCTCTCGTTTCAACGACGCCCGTGTGTTGTTTAATTATTTACGGAGCCATTTAATTTAAAATTTCTGATCAAACGTTGAATATTAAATTTATATTGACGATATGAGCCATTAAAAATAATAGTACACTGTTAGTAGCAATCATTTAAATTACAAATTACATGTAACTAGCTTGCATTTAACAAATTACATTTAACCCACCCGCTTCACTGGGCTTAAAAGCAGCTCTCCTGATCTCACTTTTCCCCCTTCCGTAACACTAGCAGGGATTTTTTTTACACATTTAAAATATAAGCACAGTTTACACAGCTAAAATATAAGCACATTTTTTTAAATGTAAAATAGTCATAATTCCGTAAGTATATCAGAAAAGATGGCCATGAATTTATTTAAATTCATTTATTATTTTAAATTTTCACAGAAATCTTTAATTTGTGGTTTGAAATGATGATCGCAGATGAAGGATGGATTTTTTTTTTAACATTATACTGCGTGTTTAACTACTATGGTCATATACGCAGTGTCAGAAAGTAATATGCTGTCAAATTATATTCATTGTTATTATTGATATAATCTTTATAAATTATAGCTCATGTGTTATTCTGCTGTATGAACTATTTGTTCTACAGTTTCATTCATCCATTCGGTTGTTTTTGCGTGAAAGCGTTACAAACAAGCAAACAAACATTTATAGGGAACATATAAAATATATAAAGATAGCAATTGGATCGAATTGGTTAGCATAATTTAAACTACCCGTTAAATTATGGATTATTGTGACATGCCCTGTATGTTTAAAATATATAAGAATTGGTTAGCAGTTATAATTAGTTTGATACATCCATTCATCCTCACTAAATTTCACATTTATAATATATCAGGGTCAGGATGTTGCATGGAGTTTTTTTCGATATTAAAGTAATCAAGCTGTCCATTGAAGCTATACATACACAAATTGGTTATTTGAATTAAGTTTAATTGTTTATTTTAATAAGTTATCATTCTTAATGGAAAACCTTTTATATTCTATTGAATAAATTTAACATTTTGTTTGTATATGTAGGAGTAGGTGTTTAGCTTTTGTTAGTATTGTTCAGTTTCATTTTCTAAAGTGTTATTATGTCCAATCAACCGTTAATTATATGAAAGCGTTAATAATGAACGCTTTTTATATTTATGTGTTTTTAAATATATTACAATGCCCCAAAACACTACATTTTATAAGTTACTAGTGATCATTTAAATATTTGTGATTAGGCCACAAATTTATTACAAACTAGGTATACCCTACCACGCTTTGCTGTGGCACTTTGGATTGTTTGCAAATTTTATGAAATGGATAAGTCATTGATAAAATAACGCACAACTTTTAAAAGGCTGAACTAATTTGCATGTAACTTAGAGTTTTGTAATGTACACGTCATGCTCTTTTACTTTCTTTTCTTTAGATCGGTTGGGCTTACTGCTTTATTATTACCTACGCATTCCCGAAATAATCTATGAAAATTTTTGATTTTAATATCATTTTTCATTCCCTTTTTGTAATACAAATTATAACAGACAGTTTTACCATTGCTAACATCGTGTCAGATATTATTCTTATAGTTTTCAAATCATTCTCGTGGCTGAAAATTTAATATGATTTAGTTTTAAACTTGAAGAATACATTTGCCTGACAGAAAGGTTGCATTACTGGCTGAAGCAACGAGTTAGTTAACACAACAGCTTTAATTGGGGCGGTCTTTTCATTCATCCTTAAAATTAGTTTATTACCAGATATCTACCACACCAAGCTTCCACACCATGGTTTGAATTAAAAATTATTATTCTATTTTAGTCTCGCTAGTAAGTAAAAATTGTGTACTGTTTGGATAGTAAAATTCTAGAAAATTGAATCACGTGGATGGGTTTCGACCTAACAACCTTCGGCATAAGAAGCAGCTGTCGTACACCATACATCACTGACTGTTGAGAATCTTATCAATATTTCAAAAATTATTAAATTATTATATTACCATCGAATCTTTATATGTGTCCTAATTTTCTAGACAATTTGAAGTAGGTCAAAATCGATTTGTAATATTTTATTACATTGTTTTAAACGAAGTCAATATAGGTAAGCGTGTTAATAAAAACGACGTGCTTCATTTTACTGACATTAAATGAGAAACTTGAAGCAGTCTTTACTATACTAGTCTTCACAATTTCCTCTGAAAAACTAAAATCATACATTTATAAAATTCTTTAAAATTTCAGATACACTCCATCTAAAACATATATTGTTAAGCCAAACATTTTTGCGGGTGCAAATGCAAACAAATGTTGTTGGTCCACTGTGGACTCCTAAACTACTGAGCCGACTTTAAATTTGATTTGCACACCGTGTGCAATTTGATCCAACTTGAAAGGTAGGATAGCGAACATCTCAATTTATAGTCGCAATATTATTTTATTGCAAATTATTATATATTTTTGTAAATGATTTCTCTATTATTTGACAGTCTCAATTATCTGTTAGCTCCAAACGATTCTAACAGATGGCGATATCTGTTGACTGGATTGAGTACAAATCCAAATCCAGTGGATTCTTATATCAGCTTTAGCGTTTCCGTCCTAGTTCGTAAATAATAATTTCACTGTATTAAGGAGTAACGGTAGTAGAAAATCAGTCATGGAATTCACTTCGTTTTTCTTACAAATCTATGTTAAAAGGCGTGATGGTCTTCATGACTGATGTTCTCCTACTGTTCCAATTTAATTGTTTACTACAAAGTAATACAACAAGAACCTTTGCCACAGCAACGCGTAGCCGGATCTGCCAGTATTAAAATATATTTTAGATTAACAAAATGTTTTGTAAAAAGGCATTACGATGCATCAGGGTGTGTTTGATCTAGCAATTAATCTGCTTAGAGCTATTACTCAAAAGTTCTTAATGATTAAAAAATCACCCGTATATTTATGGCCTAAATTGAAAACGAACCAACACCTTAAACGATAAATAAGAAAATTATATAATAACAAGTTTTATTTGTTTGTTTGTGTACGAAACAAACACACTCGCTAATAAACCAAGGTACATACACACATACATTTTTTTCCATTTTCTAACAAAGCAGTAAAATATAACAATAAATTTGATGAAAATCTTGTAAAATATATAAAAACAAAACTAGTTTAAACTAGTCTTGACCAGTCGTTTAATATACTTAGCCGTTGGGTTGGTTAGTGTAGTGCACAAAACTAGTTCCCGAAGAATATATACCAAACAAACATTCAACGTATATATAGGTATATACATAGTAGAATCGATTGACCGAATTGTTTGTTTATTTTCAGAGCTAGTGTTCCATATTATTTTGTACCGATTACTAACTGCTCTACCTTTATTAGGATACGATCAAGTAAGGTGGTTATGGCAAATCTTAATTTCAAAATTTGCTAATAGGGAATATTCATGAAATTTAAATTTGGTTAAAATATTTTTTTCCGTAACTTTATTGGCTGGACATTTCAACTTAACCATTATTTTAGTAATTAATATCTTTTCAATTAGGTACTTAAAATTAATTAATAAAAGTTCAAATTCAGTGAAGGAATTTAAAAATTTCTAAAACGGAAAATCAAATTTTTAAACGGACGTGACATTCTAAGGCTTTTTATTAGGAAACTTAATGATAACGAGTGTAACTTCTATGTTGTAAATTAATTTTTTTAAAGTGTAAAACATACATTGAACTGTCATCAATTTACAGATCACGTACTTATACGTCATCAACAGAGAGCGCCAAAAAACTGCGTTTAAATATCTGAAAATTAAACTATATTTTAAATATTTTTTTACACTTAATTACAGCATTTTTAAGCAGTATTTATATTTTTTACTTTGTTATAACGGTGTAAACAATGAATTAAAAATACATGAATATTCCCTATTCTATATTTAAGGAATCTATTGCACAAATTCGTATAAGAATACTAGCCTGATACCCGCCCCGCATCCGCTTTGCTGGGTTTAGTTAAGTCTTTTACCACACAAAAATAAATTACTGTAGAGTCTCGATAATCTCAACATTCGATGAATCGAAACATTCAGTATTACATCAGTGAAAGTATAACCACATAAAATGCTTCTACACAGCACTAAATACAATCTTCTGTACAATATCATTAATCCGATCAAATCCAGTAATCCAATTATCGAGACTTTACTGTATATCTATGCAAACAGTGCAGAGATGTCTTTTTTTATGTATATCGTAAATAATGTTGGAATGATTTTCTATTTCGTCCAAGTAACCCATCTTGCCTGCCCGTTGTTCTATGTTAGAACATATATTACACGATATATACTTGAAGGCATTATTTTATTCTTAATAGAATCTAAGGATTTTTATTGAATTGGATAGAAAACAAATCAACACTGTTTGTCGAAATTATTGTTTTTTGAGAATGATTGAATGGTTGTTTTCTGATTGTTTTTTTATATTTGGTTTTCGTGTTTCCATCTAAATCAGAAGAAGAATATTATGATTATTGTATTCAAAAGTGATATAGTGAAAATACTCTATAATCTCTATATTTATAAATGTGAAAGTAAGGATCTATGTTTGCTTGTTTGTTTATTTGTTTCTTTGTTACGATTTCATGAATGAAACTGTACAATAATATAGATCATACATCAGAATAACACATGAGCTATAATTTGTAAAGATATATTTGAAAAAAATTAAATTAATTTTACTGCTCCAGCTATAATCATCATTTCAAATCATTAATTCAAGTTAAAGATTTCGCAGTCAAAATATTCAGTTAAAAAAAATATTGTTGGACTTATACATAATGGAAAATCAAGAAGTTGCAGGTAGAATATAATAAAATATACACAAAAATCAAGTAAAAAAGGTATGGTAAGAATGCCGCTGAATGGCAAAAATCGTATTTATCGACGATTTTAAAGTTCGGCATAATTCCTCCAAATTTAGTTAGAGATTTTTGGGTGTCGACCCCCCTGGTCCCCTTCCCACCTACTCATGTAAATATGAAATATGTTAAAAAACGTGAAAAATTCCCATTTCCAGTATGAGCCATCTATAAGACGCACCAAATGAGGGGAAAATATGATCATAATGGCAGAGCTTTACTTAGTTTTTTTTTTAAAAGGGGAAATGAATACTTCTATTGATTTTCAATATCTAGGTTTAAATGAACTACACCAATTACAAAACTTGTTGCTTGTAGTCAGATTAGATATTTTATGGTGCAAACACAAAAGTTAATGATTTAATTTCAACAGGAAGGAACTAAAGTCAAGGAAGAACATAGCTATGAACATAATATTCTCTACATAGACTTGCAAAATTATGTTGTACAACATTAACAGGGTAAAGAAGTTTTTCAAATTACATAGAATACACTCTTTAGAACATTGGAATGGGCTAGATCGTGTCTGTAGAAAAAAAGACAACGACGCAGGTATACGATATTATAATGAATGGTGCATAGTTCCCTCTTTCTTGAGAAATGTTTAACTACCACTACAGTACAATTTTTTTTTTTTTTTTTGGTATCCTAATATTCTATTATCAGTTCCTAAAGGAACTATAAATAGGTCTGATGAATAGATAACATGAACGGCAACTACCCAGTGATAGTCACCTAATCGTATCTATAGTAAGTGAACTATAATTAAAACTATTTACGTAAATCTAAATCTTAAATCTAGAACACTTTGTCTATTTAGTCTATTTACTATTTCACTATTGTCTAAGAGATTGATTACTTCAACATTTGGGTGCCTTTCAAGGCGAGTCAAGTAACTTTCACTGAACCGCGTAATTTCTTCGCGCACTGTGGGCACTTCAAGACTACGGTGAATGTCGTCATTACGCACGTACCAGGGAGATTCACTAATTGTTCGTAACACTTTTGATTGAAACCGTTGAATAATTTCGATGTTACTGTTGCTAGCAGTTCCCCATACTTGAATCCCATAAGTCCACACAGGTTTTAAAATTGTTTTATACACTAGCACTTTATTGTCTAATGATAACTTAGATTTATGACCTAACAGCCAGTAAAGTTTTGAAAATTTTAAATTTAATTGTTTTCTTTTGGACCAGATGTGTTTGCGCCAAGTTAGCCTTCTGTCTAAGTGAATTCCCAAGTATTTCACTTCGTTTGCCTGTGGAAAACTGACATTGTTCATTTTTACAGCTGGACAAGTTTCCCTTCTTAAAGAGAATGTTACTTGAACTGATTTTTGTTCATTTACTTGAATACGCCACTTTTGTAACCAGTTTTGTATTTTATTTATACTATTTTGTAGTCTTTGTGAAGCTACATTTGGGTCTACGTCTGTCGATAATATTGTAGTATCATCTGCAAAAGTAGCTATGGTATTTTTTCCGTCGGCTGGTAAGTCCGCGGTATATATCAAGTAGAGAGTTGGGCCCAGAACGCTGCCCTGTGGTACGCCAGATTGAATAGGAAACAAGCCAGATAACTCTTCTTGAACTTTGACCTGAAAATGCCGATCTTCTAGATAAGATTTCAAAATACAATAATATGTACTCGGAAGATGTTGTTTTAATTTGTAAAGTAAGCCAGGGTGCCATACTTTATCGAACGCCTTGCTGACGTCAAGAAATGAAGCTGTACAATATTTTTTTTCTTGAAAGCTTTTGTTTATTGTATTAACTATTCGATGCACTTGTTCTATAGTTGAATGTTTCTCACGGAACCCAAATTGGTGGTCTGGTATGATCTGCGACTCATTCAGTATAATCTTTAATTTTTGTAGAAATAATTTTTCAAAGAGTTTAGATAGTGTTGGTAATAAGCTGATAGGTCGATATGATTTGACTTCGTTGATTGGCTTTCCTGGTTTTGGAATTAGAATTATTTGTGATATTTTCCAAGGACATGGAAAATAGCCCAGTCTCAAAATCGCATTGAAAATATTACAAATCATGATTATCCCATTATTTGATAACGCATTTAAAATTCTAGCTGTTATAAGATCAAAACCTGGTGATTTTTTTGGGTTTAGTGTTTTAATTACCGCGCTTATTTCGTTTAGAGAAAAAGCCTCTATTGGTGGGGATAATTGTAGAGGAGCACTCAAGAACTGATCAATTTCTTCGTCGGGTGCATCTTGTGAATTGGAAAATGTATCCTTCAATTCTTGAGCAAAAAGATCAGCTTTTTCTTTGTTGCTCCTTGCCCATGAACGATCTTGATTCCTTAAGGGTGGAAGAGCTTGTTGCGGTTGGTTGCAACGTTTTGTAGCTTTCCAAAGTGGGTAATCCGTCGCTTCTGTTGGAGATAGGTTTTCTAGATAGTCTTGAATACAATTTTCTTTTAGTTTTTCAAGTAAGCGTTTTAAATTTTGTGACGCTTTGTTGAAGCTGTTTTTGTCATTTGGAAATCTTGTTTGCTGCCAGATTCTTCTTAATCTACGCTTTTCTGAAATAAGCTGCCTAACGTTTTGTGGGAGTAAACTTTTAGATTTAAGGCTTTTAATGTCACGGGTGGATTCTTTGGCTGCTTTTTGGATAGTTATTGTGAGTTTTTGTACAGCTAAGTCAATATCCTCTTCTGATTTTAACAGCATTTTTGGATTTAAGTTATTATCGAAATGCCATCGAAAATAATCCCAGTCTGTGTGACGGTTAGTTAAAGACGCAGCACCTCCTCTTTGAATAAA
This sequence comes from Chrysoperla carnea, assembly GCF_905475395.1. NCBI lineage: Eukaryota > Metazoa > Arthropoda > Insecta > Neuroptera > Chrysopidae > Chrysoperla > Chrysoperla carnea. The sequence continues at coordinate 50,437,800 of NC_058341.1, forward strand.
TTCATTGTATATTGATAATAAAACCGGCGAGTGGTCGCTGGAGAGTTCGTCGCATGATTTAATTTGCATGTACGCTTTAGACATATTTTTTACCACAAATAAGTCTAACAGATCGGGTAACTTATTTAAATCGGATGGCCAGTAAGTTGGTTCACCAGTAGAAAGCTGGTCAAGATTGTTTGCTTGAATGGCTTTTAGTAAGTTTCGTCCTTTCGGATTTATCAATCTCGACGCCCAGAACGTATGTTTGGCGTTATAGTCACCACCGGCGATAAACCTGTTACCAAGATTACTGAAGAAAGATTCAAAAGTTTCTTGGCTAATTGAATGCCTTGGTGGGCAGTAAACGGCTGACACTGTTATTGGACCAACCCAATCCTCAACAACTACGCTTGTAGCTTGGATTTGCTCAGAAACATGTTTTTCCATTTCATGATGTTTTAGACTTTTTTTTATTATAATTGCTGTTCCCCCTTGAGCTTTTCCACTTGGATGTTTGGTGTCATAAACGCAATAATTTTTAATGCTTAAAAAGCTTTTCGCAGTGAAACGTGTCTCAGAAATTAGTGCTATGTCAATATCACGATCTATGAGAAACGCTTCGAGTTCAAGGCGACGGTTTGTTAATCCGTTAGCGTTCCAAAGTACAAGGTTGATATTTTTAACCATTTTATTTCATTATACCAATGAGAGCTGTTAAGAGATTAATCATAACACTATTCTGTTTCATTAAGTCACGAAACATTTCTTTGAGTTCTAGAAATGATTCTTTCATGAAAGTAACGAGATTTTGTTCTTCGTTGCGAATGGGCTGGGTTTCTTCAACTGCTGGCCTTTGGTTATTTTGATTACCATTTTGGGCTGCTGGCCTTTGGTTATTTTGATTACCATTTTGGGCTGCTTGGGCATACGAAAAATTTTCCCGGGTGAAATTTGGTGTAGTTGCCCGGGAAATTGTAATGGGTGTGTCAATTTGTCGTCTTCTTAATGCAGGATATTTCTTTTCTAATATTTTTTTGTAGATCTGACAACCTTTGTAGTTAGCCGTACTACAGTACAATAAACGAACATAGAATTTTTTTATTCTTACGAGAAAATTGTTTGCTGAGTGTGTTGACTTGTGGTTTTTTGCATTGTATTCAGAAAATTTTCCTAAAAAAAGTCTTTATGGTTTAAAGAGGAATTTTTTAGTTTTAACTCCTACACCATTGGTCTAAAGGGGGTTTACATCGTGAAGTAAATCAGATAAAGTAACTCGAAATTAAAGATTTTTTTATTAATAAACTTCTTTATGCACTTCCCTCTACCTTTGGGCCGTCTGAAACACTATCAAAATGAAATAGACTATTTCTTTGCATGTTAAGAGTTTTGAAGACGAATAAAGGGGTTTTTGGGGTTGCTGGAATCAATTTGATTATAAGTTCAAGATCTGCAACTTTAAAAACCCCCTTAGATGCCTTAAAAAAACTGAAATTTTCGAAAAAATGGTAGTATTTTTTTAACGAGTCACTTATGTGAGATAAAAGAGAAGAAGGGGTATCAAGTTCAACATTTTCAAAGAAAATTCGAGATCAGGGACTCAAAAAGCCCCCTTATACGTAATTAAAAGAATTAACTTTCTAAAATATGGTCTATTACCTTTTGAGAGTTTTCAGACCCCCGTAAAGGAGGGGGAGGTGCATAAAAGAGTTGATTAATAAAAATGTCTAAAATTTCGGTTTACTTAAGCATTTTGATCTTTTTAAAATCTTATACAAGTTTTTAATGTTTTTAATTTAACCCCCAATGACGTGGGGATTAAATCTAAAAACCTTTAAACCATTTAGACTTTTTTTCGGATAATTTTCTGAAGCCAATGCAAAGGCGCAAGTCAATACACCCAACAATCAATTATTTCGAAGGAAAAAGAGTCGTTTCTAGTTTTATAATAATATTTTATAGTTTTACTTAACTCATGATAACAATGATTAGTTAATGGGTAGGTGATAACTGTCATTTTTGAAAGTACTTCTAAATAACTGTTTTATTTTCTTAAGAAATATCAATAATTTTGTGGTACCTTGTTTTTTTTAATAAATATAAATTATTCAAGTTTTATTAATGTTATTTATTCAAGTTTCGTTATATTTGTCAATATATGGATGGATATGTAATTTATACCTATAAATTTTATTTATGTAGAAAGTAATTTTGTTGGATTACAGAAAAGGCACGAATTGTTCTTGTATTTCATATTATTTGTTAGTTCCTACAGGGTAATTCAATGGTCTGCCGTTGCATAAATATATTATTTTGTCGGCCACTCAATATACACTTTCATACTTGTATTGCAAAGAGAATTAATATCCTTTATAGGACAAAGAGAAAAATAGGGAAATGAATATTATCCATATTCTGAATTTCATTCATATTATAATCCATATAAAATAAAGTTCGAAAACTAAAACACAACTCTAAAAAAATCGTGCTTTTAATAGTATGAAAACAAGAATATATTTTCATCTGAAATTTTTATGATCAGTAAAATCGTCACTACAGTCGGTGGACCTCCAAGATTAAACAGTTTTCCACAGTACAGGAAAAGAGGTCTCCCGACTGTAATGACGATTTTACTAATCATAATTTTTTTAGAGAGTCGGGGTTTAGTTTTTCGAACTGTATTGTTTTAAAACTATTTTGGGGTTATAGTTTTGTGATAAAGTATTAAAATATATTTACGAAAAGTGCTAATTACGCCCTTTCATTTTATATGTAACACGGGATCGTTAAATTATAATTTGTTTTTAGTTCGTGACTTTATGTCCTCTAGAGGGCGCCATATTCGATTTAATGTGACGTTACATAACCTTTAACTAGCGGACGATCGAGGCGCTTTTCAAGAAACCTAATTTGTCAAATGATGATAGGTAGCTTAGAAGCTCGGATGAACAGACGAAAATTATTTTATTTTAAACTATTTTGCAGCTATAATTTCGTGATTAAATATAACAATGTACATATTTTTGAAAATTGCTAATTACACCCTTTAATTTGATACCAAACACGCTATCATTAAATAGAAATTTGTTTTTCGATCACAACTTTATGTCCTCTAAAGGGCGCCATATTCAATTCAATGGATAACGTCAATTTAATGTGACACGTAGCCTATAACCAGCGGACGATCAAGACGCTTTAATGATACTCCATTTGTCAAATTATGAATATACATACATACGGGTCAAACACATAACCCTCGCCATTGCATAGTCATGGTAAAAAGTTTTATAGAAAACTGCACAAAAATAATCTAATTAAATAATCTTGCCTGATAAAATTGGAAAATAAAGGCCATCGAGACTAACATCTAGATTATTTTTGTCCAAGTTCCCAGGAAAAATTATAACTTTAAATAAATTCTGTCAACTTTTTTTGGGTGAGTTAGTACATTCAATTATCATATTCTTCATGTTTTTCCTTCCATTCTTATTTCGATTGTTTTATAGCAAAGATAAAGAAAACATCTTTAAAAAAAGTAGCTAAAAATACCACTGTAAATTTAAAGTCATAAATTTGGAGCCTTCCCATTGATGACACTGCATTTTATTATATTTGAACCGCTACCAATCATTGATGGTGTAGTCATTCCACACGTAGTTGTCTTTCATACTCAAGCCTTTGAATTAGCCTGTAAATTTCTTCCCACTTCGATACATATGTTGAACCACGTTTTATTGTTACCATGCTGATTTTTTTTGGTTAGAGTGTTATTAATATTACAATTCACGTATCGTTCATGATTTTTGTTAGTTCCCTCTTTTGTCTTTCTACTTTCATTGGTTCATTTCATCCTGGATTAATTAATTACTATCAAACAAAAAAACATAATACTCCCTTTTGCGAATACATTTTTTTTTTTATAAATTACATATCTACATGATTCAATGCAATCAAAATTAGCCTATAGTCCTGCTCGCTTATTCATAAACGAATATTAAAAGGATGAACCTTTATAGAAGGCTTCCTTATGACAAACCTTCAAGATTTTAATATAGAAAAATTGTAGATGGGATTAATATCAAATACCAAAGTGAAGTGATCCAACATTTCACAAAACAGGATTTGTGCTGCCAGTATTTGGTTTGTCGAATGACGAAAGCAGTATTTTGTAAAAGTACGAAACCATAAAGTATTCATTGAATTCCCTCTGTTCATCATGTTAATTTTCCTCTGTTTCTAAAATATACTTTTTGTCGTTAATCGGATAAAAATTAAATTTGTTTCATTATATACGATTTGGTTATTATGACAACTGACTTTCAACCAAGAGGTTCGGATAGTCCCTGTTGTCCTTAGTTCATATCAAATACAATATAAGTATGGCCAAATGTTGTATTAAAATAATTATAGCGAGTATATTTTGCGTTAATTAACTCGCACAACGTTTGTGTTGAAGTATTGAACATGATAAAATATGAAAGTAAACGAGATTTTGAATTGAGTACAAAAAGCTTATACGCTGATTTTTTACCCCTTTTTATAACTTCTAAGCTACTAATCATAAATTGACAAATGAGGTATCATTGGAAGCGTTTTGGTCATCCGTTGGTTATAAGCTATGTGACGTCACGTAAATCGAATATAGCGCCCTCTAGAGATTAAAAGAAGATTCTGAAACTTGAGTGAGTCTGTGAAAAAAAAGATCAAATCTGTCGAAAAATTCATTCATGCTGGAAATACGAAATAATTTTGCATATAAGTATATTTTTAAAAGAAAACGAACAAGTATATTACCATATATGAAAAGGATGGGATAAAATGGACAATATTATTAGAATAAAAACAATTGTTAGCTTAGTAATTTACTTGCTGTAAGTTGAAAGCTTAATAAAAAAAATAAATTGTAGTTCAACCCCAAATATTAGTTTATAAACGATACTCTGCAAATTTTGATTTCTTCTGTCGAATTAAATTAAACCAAAATAACTTATTTTAAAGTGAAATTAATATTTGCTTTAATTCAAACTGCCACAACTTTATTAGTACTATTTTTGGAACCGTGAGATGTTATTTTGGTATTTTTGAAGACGAAATTAATGGTTTGTTGAAAGCTCCTTATCAAACTTTCACCTTGCTCATTACTACTGTATTATTATAGATAGAGAAACACAAAGGAGAAGTTTTTTAAAATTTTTAAAATGAATATAAAAATGCACTTTTTTTATAACATTTAAAAAAAAATTTTAATATTTATAATGGTATTCACAACAATAATATATAGCTAAGGAGCTGACATGTACTTTTGTGTAAGTATCTTTATCATCTGCGGGTTGATATTTTATTAGCTGATGATTAGCAATACGTTTGTTTTTTCATTATTTGCCAATTTGACTAACTGCATTTATGAAGTATTTTTCAGCGATGATTTAAGCTCAAAAATCGGGAAATAGTTGTAAAATTTGTCAGGCTTCATTATATGTTTATTTGGTAGATTCAATATCCCCAAGAAAGTCAGATAAAAAATTAATGCCTTACTGCTGCCCAAAATCGAATATTTCGAAAGCTCCGAATCTCTTAAATAAGTGAATAGGAAACAAACATATTATCTTTTCACCAACTTTGAACTCATAACAACAATAAGATGCTTAGAATTTGTATACAGAAAAAAACTAAAATAATGACAACCTCATCCCGAAATAGGCTGTTTCATATTGAAATAAAGTAAAAATACTTTCCAACAATTTCCTAATGATTGGAACAAGTATAGTAAAATATTTGAATTTACAATAGAATGGCATTCAATTTAAAATATGAATTCATTGATACAAAATCACTGAAAGAGATTGATTTTAGTTTAAAGTCATGCGTTTTATTCATGAAAATTAAAATTGAACTTAGTCGGAATATATAATCGTGTAAATAAAGCGAATATACAAATTAAAATAACATATCTTTACGTTTGCTTTAAATGTAGAATTAGGTTGCTTCGAAAAGATATCTATAAGGCCTAGTCCATATGTGATTGAGCCAACCACATGAATATTTTTGTTATTAATAGACAGAGAATTTGAAATAAACTAATTGATCATTTTTATAATACACAGGATATTTTTGTACTGCTATAATAACCATTGATAGCGAAGTTGTAGAGCAGTGGACTTAAGACACTAAAGTCAACAGTAAACCTTATGTCGCTGGTTCAAATCCGACTCGAAGAAATCTTTTAACAAACCTAATAGCAGGTATATACCTTTTTTTATACCTGCTCATGTGATTGTGACAATCGCACCAGTAAGTGGTAGAACCAATAAAAATAAAGATTCTTTAAAACTATGTTGTATTTTAAAACAACAATATTTGAAATTGATATTAAACAGTATAATAATTTTATACAAACAACTCATGTGTTTGGGTCAACTCAACCCCGTGCGGTAGTTATATCACATTCGCTGGCCCCATTCGCCACATTTGATCTCGCTATGATGTCGAGACAACCTCATATCGGTTGATATAAATAATTTTTTTCAGTGTGTATGTACATGATGTATATCAGCTCCTTAACTATTACATTTTCCATTTTAACTATATGAAAATGTATTTTTTTTCTGCTTTGAAGAAAATTTCATTACATTTAAATTCATTACATTATGTACCATTGTAATATAACTTTCCTCAACTCTAGTTTTTTAACCACTTTGTAGTTTTTTAACCACAATACATCTACATTCTTGTACCTTACTTTTTATATTCGCACTTAGTGCTTAATCCGTCTGTATCAAAAGTGTGTTTTTCACATTCAAGAAAAGTAAGAATAGAGTGTTTACAATTCCGCGAACGACGTACAGGTAATATTGTCGTCGCATTTGGAGCAGCCCTCTAGCTTGAGGATGACAACATGGACAATGGATATCAGTAAAACTTATCAGTCTGTTTTTATTAAAAATATCTGCTAAACTGGTCACTCAAGTCTTCTTGGCTAAGTTTTTTCAACTGTTTCAGTTGATTAGGATGCGAAATACTTTTTTCCTGAAATATTTGGTTATCATTTTAGTCAGTCTGGAAAATTTTAACTCAATCTTCAAAACTTCTGGGGTATGTTAAACCTTATTAAAAATATAATAATCAATGATATTTCGAAGTCGTCGTACTTGACCGGAAAAAAAAATTTTGGTAACAGTGTCCCTATTTTGAGCACAAGGGGTAAAAACTTCAGAACCTAATTAACTCCTTTATAGTCGACAAACTCAACTCGTAATTACCCCGGGCCTATAAAATTTTCGGTCTATTTTTTCAGTTCAGTTCAGATTATTTTTTCAGTTTTTCAGTTCTATGTTTCAGTTGATTAAGAATTGTGCAAAATAATTTTTCGTCATAATTTTTAGTTAGTCCGCAAAAAATTTACAAAACCTTCAAAACTTCTGGGGTATGTTAAATCTTAAAAATATAGTACTCAATGATATTTCAAAGGTTTTCCGATTGAGGACAAATTTGATCGAAAAAAAAGATCAGGAAAAAAAAACCAAAAAAAAATTTTTCTAATAGTATCCCATTTTTGAACTCAAGGGCTAAAAACTTCAAAACCCAACTAGCTCCTCTCGACAAACTCAACCAAACCAACTCGTAATTACATCATTGCCCCGGGTCTATAAAATTTTTGGTCTATTTTTTCCGAGTCTATATTATCTGATTATCGAATCTAGCCTAAAGTATATGTTACGCTATTTCTATTTACTATTCCCAGAAGTCGAGATTTCGATCAGAATTTGACAGGTGAGGCTCTTGGTATAAACTGTTTATTATTGCATTGGAAAAACTAAATAATGAAAATAAGTTATGAAAAGTTAATAAATAATCACGTAAGAGTAGTTTTTTTTTAAGTAGTTGAGAGAAACTTTAATATTAAAATTTTAAATATTCTAGACAATGCTCTTTCATTACTTATACACTTAGTAACGGCTTCTGTCATCCCCACATTCAGGTTTTGTTTATCTTTCCCAATAGAATATTATACAAAATGATAGTGAATTTCTATCTACAGGGTGTCACTCGTTAACAAAAATATACAAAGCTTGATAGCCACTGTTCAACAGGGACAAAAAAAACATTTATCTGGCTTCTTTAACCCGTCAGCACTCGCGTTATTTAGTTGAAACTTTTTCTATCGTCATATAATGTTATATATTTGCGCTTTTTGAAGTTTTCAGTTTTTTCCAACCTATCTAATGCTTTTAAAAATATATTTTTTTTTTTTCAATCCCTTCCGAAATTATGAGAATTTCTCTCCTCACGAGGGTGAAGATGTAAGAAACAAAAAATTGCTTTTATATTATAATTTTAATGAAAACATTTTTATTGGTACCTTCATAATCTATAATTGTATTTATTTTCGATATAAATTTTTCATTTTTAATATTCAAATAATTAATTCAAAAAAAGTTACAGAATAATTAATGAATATGATTATGATTATTTTGATTTCTGTTCTAAAATTATTCACTTATTCAAATTCGAATTTAGTAAATTAAATAATATTTAACGCGTAATATATTTGACACATTTGCATAACGCGTGATCAAATCTTTTATCCCACGACTTAGGATTATCGAACGGTTGATGCGAGTGCTGACGCATGCAGAACTATAAAAGGCGTTTTGTGATGTTCTAGGAAGAATTCCTAGACAGGCGGACATTTCAGGGCAGATAAAAACATGAAGTATTGGTGTAAAATACGCTTATAAGCGTAAAAGCTTTGTTTCGCCAACCAATAACCAGTTTACTATCTTTTTAAGAATAGTGTTGTCTTATTGTGTAAAAAGATGTAAGTACACGGTAAGAAATACATGGAGTTTACTACAATCTTGCATTGTATCTATGTTAGCATAAGTAATATTACAGTATTGTACCACCAAGCAATTGGGGCCAGATGCCCATTTTTTTAAATCGTTTTTGGTATCCTTTTAGCAACTGAAATAATAATTGCCAGAGCTTGATTTTGCTAACATCGCGAGAGAAATTAATCTAATAATTAAAAAAAAATATTTTAAAACGGTTGCTTTATAAATGCTTATTAAACCACAAAGTTTAATTTTAGTAAGTGGATATTTTAACTCTGATTTAAAATAACTTATATTTAGCAAAAATATAAATTCGAATCAATTAAATTGTACTATTACGCTCGAAAACACGTTTTAAAAACCAAAAAGTTGGCCTCGATAAAACAACTCAAGTATAGCCAGCACTCCATAAGATGTTACACAAGGTATTGAAAACGCAAAGATACTTACTTAAAAGGAATCTTTCTAACTGTAAATTTGACTGTTGAATTACTTAAAACACCTGAGAAAAGGTTATACACACCTTAAACACGTACGAACGCGCAACGTCTTGATCGTAATAGTGATATTGTATATTCGGTTTGTAACAAATTTACTTAAATATTGTAATGTTTTGAGCCCTTAAAACTTAGTTCTTTCTTACATGCATTGAATAAGTATTATCGTATTATAAATATTTTATTATTTATATGTACCGTGTAATTCACGCATATAATGGCAGCTCAAGAGCTCATAAAAAAGTAATTTTTTGGTTTAATACAACGAACTTTGTCGTTTAACACTGCAGTTTATATTCTTAGAGACGAAAGATCTTAAAGTATATCAACGACATTCAAAATTCCAGTAAATTCTGATCAGAATGACAAGCGATGAGAGATGCAAGGATTATCTGTACATAAAATTAACCAGGATAGAAAGCAGAGTTTAATTGACTTAGAATCAAATACTAAGATACAGTGACCAGAGATGGCTCGAGTACCTTTTAACTATAAACGGTTTCTCTAACAAAAAAACCCAAAATGTTTATTTATTACTGTAATTTATAAAAAATAGGTACTTTTCTAGTTCGATTCGACTCCAATACGCATTCGGTTGTTATGTTATATAATTATTACAAATTGTTTGTATTTAATTAACAAATACTTCAACACAATAATACCCATGTTAATTGTGTTTTGTTTATCCATATCATTATTATCAAGTTTGTTTGTTACAATATTTTAACGTGAATAATAATGGAAGTTTGTAAAAAATTCAATGAATATCTGTTTATTTCCTGTTTGTGTTTCCTGAATGTGTCATGATTCAGAAAAGGTTACAGAGGTGAGAAGCCACCAAAAGGCTATGATTGTTCATGTGATTGGCACATTTTAGAGACAGGTTAATAGAATTTGTCCCTTATGTCAAGGATACATTTTAGTCAACTAAATACATAATTAAAGTCAACTAGCAAGGCAATTGCCATCCTAAACTTACTTCTACTGCGGCGGATGCGCGCCCATAGTACACACATAATATTTTTCATTTGTATTTATATGTTTTGTTTTGATTGTTTCGTTGACTATCAAATAGCTGAGCGCGTTTAAGCATGGGTATATTTATTAATATTTTAGTGTTAATTAAACACATTTTATTTGCTTAAAATCCACTTTATTTTAAAAATTTTGTTTATCAAAATATTTTGTTGATGATCATTTCAACTTGTTAGTCATCTTCAGAACAATCAATGATGAACAATCAGAACAATCAATGATGACTAACAAGTTGAAATGATCATCAACAAAATATTTTGATAAACAAAATTTTTAAAATAAAGTGGATTTTAAGCAAATAAAATGTGTTTAATTAATGTTAACAACTTCCACAAATTAACGCTCTCAAACGTAAAGTAAAATATTTTAGTGATTACTTAATTCGAATCCAGCAGCAGTCACCATTTTTATAATCATATGTATCAACTTATATATTTCATTTTTTTTATCATGAACTTTTCTTATTTTATTTTCTGATAACTCATTATTGATTTATTTACTAAATGGTTAGGTTGAGTTTCTCGATTACAGAGGAGTTGGTGGGGTTTTGAAGTTTTCAGCTCTTGCGTTCAAAAATGGGACACTATAACAGAAAACGGAGAAATTATCGAAAACTATATATAAATGTTCAAATTAGAATTTTACATAGATATAATATACTTATATATAAAAGATATGCGATCAACACGCATCCGTCGCAGTCAGTCGATTTTGCTATGACTAGCCATATCTACGTACAGCTGAACTAAGTATTCCATATTAGGAGTTCATTTGGTAAAAAATTCAAGTATCAAAGTAAGTAAAACTTAACACAATTCTTCCCATTGCTCAAACAATAATAAAAAATTTGTCAGCAAAAAATTTGCCCCAAAAATTTATAAAAAGATAAGTACATCTCTATTTGTAATAATTAAAAATCAAAATATTTTTAAAGACTTTATTTCCATATTGTTCGAAATGCTGAATTCAATCACTCCTAAACGAAAACTTCTTGCAATGTATGTTATTTTTTTAATTTTGACATATGTGTACAATTTCCAACCAAAATAGCTGAACTTAAAAAAGGTGTTCCTTTTCTGGAAGCTGATCCAATCACTGCTCTTAAATGAGGCTAGTCTTGAACATTTTATAAGCTTTCTGTATCTATTAATTTTGTTTTTGTTGTTAATTGATTGTTTGTATGTTTATATATATAAAATTCTCACGTTTTAATTGATTTATAGGTTGAAATTAAAGCTGTTTGTCTAAAATTAATGCGTGTAATTCTACATTATTTGGAATAATTAGTGCTGAATCTAGTCTTATGATCAAATATATTTTTATTAATCTTTTTCACCAAATATATTGTCATTTATTTATGAAATTTATAAAATTTGGTGGATAATATAGTATTTCAATTGCAACCAATTTGATCTATGGTACCTCCTAGCATGTAAACGCGCGCCAGGAGTCTTACAGTTAAGAGGTAAAGTTACGGCAGAGAAGTTTTTTAACAAAAGAAGTTGTTTGTATTTTATAGAAAAACCAAACAGTTAGGAATATACGAAGCGAGCAACTTGTAAGTTAAATAAGCAGTAACCAAACTGATAACGTAAAAGACGCATCTGTGTTTTTTCCACACACACAAAACTGATATTCCCATATTAATACATACTCTAAAATTTGCACCTAATAAGCGCCCTCGTAGGTAAACAGTGATGTTTACAAAATAATGTTTTGAACAAAAGTTTTTTACAAGGAACATTTTTTGCATTAAAACTTTTTGTTCTATCTCTTACGGTTTACAAAATGGGTCTTACGAACCCAAGATCCAATTGACATTGCTCATTTACGAACTCTACCTCACTTTTTACGTTCTGAGTGCGCTATGAAAATTTCATCTTGATATATCTTTTCGTTTTTGAGTTATCGTTTTGACAGACAGACATTTATTGACATAAATAGCTCAAATTAAAGAAAATTTTATTAAAGGGTTATATATCGAAATAAACATGAATGAAAATTATTCAAAATAGTCCACATCAGAGTTTTGACCAATTGTTTTACTAGGATCAGGTTTTAAAGCCCCTTTTTTGGCATAAGATAATCATGATGCTGGTCCAAGGTATAGAAGCAGGACTTGATCAAGTGGTAGATAACGTTGAAATAATGACAATTTCTGCATAACTATAGCTGGAAAAGCGTTTAGAAAAGCGTTCGCTTCCAAGTAGTTAAGATACTTTAAAAAATACTTCTCAGTTGTGTCCTTCGAAGAATAATATTTTTCCACTGATTGATATGGTATTGTCTTACTTATTTTGACTAGTTCATTAGCCCTACATTTGCATCAATTAAAGGTTTCCAGAAAGATAATGCACTCGCTCAAAAGGGGGAACTAATTCTAAAGGAACATAACATTTTAAGTCCAATTTCGTTGTAAGATTAAACGTTGATTGTTTTAACAAAATTTTTACATCATATATTAAATTATATGTTTAATAATTATCGATTGCTTTGCTCTTAAATGAAATGTTTTTTAATGAAAAAGATAAAACAAGCAAACAAATAATCGTAACAATAACAATAATGGAATTTGTAGTTAAACAAACACATCAAAACACAATATTTATTGAAAGTTTAGTGCATTTATTGTGTTGAAGTAATAAATGAAAGCTTTTCTAATAATATGTATTATATGGGAAGACTTTCTTCCTATCCTATCGTATTATTTCCAAAGCTTGTGTGTTTGATGTGCTTATTCTATACACAGCGAATTCTTTTGTAGTACAATCTTCTTTTTTTTTCATTTCCCTAATCGCATATGTTTATTTTTCTTTTCCTCGCATCTGTTAAAACATTTCTTTTATATTCTCACAGATTTATTACCTCTGTATACAAAGAATTGGTGTTTTTCAACCAAAATTGTAGTATTGAGATTTCAAGGGACTATTACACTTTATCGTGTTTTCAACGAAGTGTGTGTGTTTGGACTCCGTGACTCTATAAAATTACTCCCAAGTGCGATTGACAAGTCCCCAAACCAGAAAAATGGATCGGGATTCGATTGATAGAATCCCTTAAAAAACATTTGTGACCAATTCCGATCATTCTCAATCACGTTTACTTAAATGCGATTTATCAAGCATTTTCGGTTTCGTATTGATATTATTGACATAAATAGTTCAAATTAAAGAAAATTTTGTTAGAGGGTTATATTTCGAAGTAGTCATGAATGAAAATTACCCAAAATTGTCAAGATCACATTCCTGACCCATTGTTTTTTACGAGAATGTGGTTTAAGAGCCCTGTTTCATAAGATAATCATGATAGTCCTACTATCGCATTTAATGTTATACAGAATAATTCAAACATCTGGACTTTATCAAATCGTAGATAATGCTAAATTAATGATTATTCAGATATACTCCCAAGACAATCGCTTAGAAAAATTGTAAATTTAGGGCATACTGCCCCAAGCAAGAACATATATATTAAAAGTTTAAAACTAGAGTGGAGAGAGTAGCTGGGAAAAAGACGCCCATCTGTGCGAGTCGCTCGTTGCGTACTTTGTACTGCGCATCAGCCTATTTTTTGTTTTACAATTTTTTTGTCTTTTGTTTCCATTCAATTGAAAAATTTAAATTGCTTTCAATCACTTAGACAGTCTGTTGCGTAGTACAAAGTACGCAACGAACGATGACTAGACCTCGCAGAGATAAGCAACTTAAATTCAGTCACGGGTGCTGATATTTCGGAATAAGAGTTATGTATGTTATTCACCCCAAGCGTAAGGTATTGCATGGTTTAACTGAAATTATAGATGATAATTAATCTTTGTTTAAAGATTGCTTTGTTAAGAAGTGTTTGAGGAGAGAGTTTACGTTTTTACCTTTTTTTTTGATTTGAACTGAACTTAGCTAATAGAAAATATTTTACAAAGAGTTTTAAGCCACTTTCAAGCCATAAGCCTCTTTTAAGCTATCATAACATAGATACAACTCTATAATGACATAATAATTGAAATTAATACAAAGCACTACTTTGTATGACTGGTCATAGAACAGAAAAAGATCAACCTTTCTCTTTCTGAGAATACGTCAACCGCATTTTGCTTTTTTAAACTAAAATAATAAAATAATAAACTAAAATCCATTTTGGTACAGAGAATTCAACTCATAACGTGATTTTTATTTCCAATAAAGCCAGTGGTGCCAGAGATTTTTTAAAGAAACTGGTAGTTGGTACACCCGCATTATGACAATAATTCATCTAGAAAAGGGCGCTTCTTTGGCTAGAAGTGTATTCAAAAATTGTCATTATTTGCACGTTATTATTTACTATTTGATAAAGCTCTGCTGTCATATCCTGGACCACCTTGTATATAGAGGATTTGTGTAATTTTCGGACCACAGTTATTTTTTACTAGTTAGTATATTCAATATGTGAGTTTATTATGAGCTTGGTGCATTGTATTATCCAACACAATAGGTGAACATTTTCTCATTTAAATGGCGTATATAAAACATTGTTGACATTGATAGTATGAATGCATACATATTGTAGACATTAAAAAAAATGGAAGCTGCATTACAAATGAAATAAAGTTCGAAAACTAAAACCCCGACTGACTCTCTTACAAAATCTTGCTCTTAAAAGTATAAAAACAAGAAAATATTTTCATGTGAAATTATTGTTTTGATCGGTAAAATCGTCATTCCAGTCGGGGAACCTCTTTTCCGTCCTGTGGAAACTGTTTTATCCTAGAGGTCCCCCGACTGTATGATTTTACTTATCATAACAATAATTTCAGATGAAAATATTTTCTTGATTTCACACTTTTAAGAGCAAGATTTTGTAAGAGATTCGGGGTTTTAGTTTTCGAACTTGATTTTATTTAGACTATTTTTGGGTTTAGCTGTATGATAGAGTGTTGCAATATTCGTGCAATAATCACGCCCTTTCATTTCAACATCTAACACGATACTGTTAAATTATAATTTGTTTTTATTTCGTGATTTTATGTCCTCTAGAGGGCGCCCTATTCAATTTAACTGACGCCTTATTGCTTATAACCAGCGGACGATCAAGACGCTTCTAACGACACCTCATTTGTAAACTTATGATAAGTAATTACGAAGCTAGATGGGAACAGATGAACATACATACATATGGATCAAACACATAACCCTCGACATTGTATAGTCGGGGTAAAAAACATCTATTCTGACACACAGATATCACGTATTCATAACATATTATAAAAATGTCATCAATATATTGTATCTCCGGAAGCACAAACTTCGCGTGACATGTATGTGGAAAACGTTTTTAAAGTTTACTAAACCATCTTATTTTCACTTTCCAGTGGTTTACTATCATATTTATACAATCCTCTGGAGTTTTAACAATTTTTCGTTAAGCAATTCTGCTTTCATAAATTAAATTTAAATATAAATTATACACTACAGACAAAGGACTTTTTTCGAAGGATTTCGTTTTTCTTACTAAAAATACTATTTTTCTCGTAATTATCCTGTTTGAAAAACAGACGGGTGAATTTGATTTGAAACTGAGAGAAATTCTTCCGTATTTACTGCACTTATATATATATTATAATTTTAAAAAGCTTGTAATGGAAGACACTTTGATAGAAATTCTACATTACAAACGATATATTTTTTAATCCCCTTCACCTATTTTGGCTCTTTATTTATATGCTCTCAAACCTGCCCATCCCTTATTATAAAAACTTCTAATCCGTCAAATACGATTTTATTCGATATATCAAAGCCTTCTTGTCTAATTGTCAAATGGACTGGAATAAATTTAAATAGAAATGAATTAGGAAATGACTTTAGAAAGTGGTTTTTATTAAAACTGACTCAAAAGCTTACCCGATTTTTTTCTACTTTCTTAAGGGATAAAATATGCAAAAAATCAAGAAAAACAAGTGAAAACAAACAATTGACTGAGTTAATTGTTGAAATACCATGCATAGTCAGTGTTGATTTCTTTATCACATTACACATACAAACATGTGACACATACACATAACTGATAATCAAGTATAGTACATATTATAAAATTTCCGCCTAATTGGCGCTCTCACGGGTAAACAGTGATGTTTACGAAAAAATGTTTCAAACAAAAGTTGTTTAATTTTTGATAAGGAACATTTTTTATATTTAAACTTTTGTTCTATCTATAACGGTTTACAAGATGGGTCCTACGGACCCAAGACCCAATTGACCTATGATGCTCATTTACGAACTTGACCTCACTCTTTAAGTCCTGAGTACGCTGTAAAAATTTCAGCTCCATATCTTTTTTCGTTTTTGAGTTATCGTGTCCACAGACGGACGGACGGACAGCCGGAAATGGACTAATTAGGTGATTTTATGAAAATCTATGACAAAATTTTTTTCCTAGCATCATTATTTTTTAGTGTTACATACTTGGGACTAAACTTAATATACTATGTATATTAATAGTTGGTTTGTTTAATATTTAGGCTAGCAGTTTTTGAGATATCACCTAAAACCGTATAAGATCTTTTTTTTTTTCGTTCCATTGAGATGGATACGAAAAATACTCATCTTATCGTCATACACCCTTAATTTTTATATTTTATGGGACTTAATTATTCTTAAAAGTTCATAGATAAGAAAATTTAACTGATTGAAGAAATGACTCCGGGATACCAAGTTTGGTTGAAAAATGGTATTACATCATAAACGATTTTAATTGATATTTCATCGATATAGAAACGATATAATGAAAATCGGATTAAAAAAAATCACTAAAACTTGAGACTTCACCTTAAGTGTTATATGACAAGCTATTTTTTCGAAGCGATAACTTACTTTCTAACTTTTAGGATTGCTTCGGTTGTACCTCCTTCAAGAAATGAATGTTACATTACGTCATTCTGACCTTGAAACTGTTTAAGGAATGTAAAATAAAACTACATAAAATAAGTATAACTTTTATAAAAAACAAGTGAAAACAATAGACAGAGTTAATTGTTGAAATACCATGCATAGACAGTGTTGATGACTCTATCACATTACACATACATACATGTAACACACACATAACTAATATTCCCATAATTACATACTATACAATATGTTGCTCATTTACGAAGTTGACCTCACTTTTTACGTCCTCAGTACGCTGTAAAAATTTCAGCTTGATATTTCTTTTCGTTTTTGTGTAATCGTGATGACAGATGGACAGACAGACGACAGACGACAGGCAGGCAACCGGAAATGGATTAATTAGGTGATATTATGAACACCTATAACAAACTTTTTTGCTTACCATCAAAATTTTAAGCGTTACAAACTTGGAACTAAACTTAATATATCTTACATATACATATACCTATGCAATGTACAAAAAATGTTGAGTAATTTTCCCTTTTATATAAGTCGTTTTTCTTTTGGTTAAAATTAATGCACCAACAAATTTATGAGATGCTATATAATTTATACATGGAATAAAAAAAAAGAATTCTTTTGTGTATCTCTTTTTTATGAATGAGAATCTTTTAATAACATTACTATGAAAGAGTATTATCTTATTAAAAAGAAGAATCTGTTTCTTTCGCTCTCTTCCCTTCTAATATATTCTTAAGTAGAATAACAATTGAACAAGACAAAACTAAATGAAATATATGAATAATATCAAGTCACTTATTATAGTTTATAATTTATAATCATAAAATATCACACTGTGCAGCAGCAAGACTCTCATATATTCGTCAAGTCTGCTTGAATTCTGAGCTTTTTCTTTCCGAGTTGAATTTCTCCGACTTTTCTTCAAAAATGTCCTCTTTTTGGTTATATAATATTCCAGAATTTGCGAAAGAAGATAATATAATCGGAATGCTTAAAATAATCTCTATACATTATAAATTCCAAAGTAAGCATGTTTGTTTGTCTGTTTGCTTGTTACGCTTTCACGCTTAAAATAGCGAATGGTTTTTAATGAAACTGTACAACAATATGGCTGATATATCAGAATAACAAATGATATATAATTTATAAAGATATATTTTTTAAAAAAATAAAAGAAAATTAATTTAATTTGACATTTGAGATTACCATAAATTACATATTTCTGTAAAAATAGTCAATATGAAATATTTCAAGGCCATCTTCTCTGATATACTCAATGAATAATTATTATTATACATTAAAAAAAATAATATATTTTACCTGTGTAAAACAATCCCCACCATTATTTCGAGTGTTATAGAAAAGGGATAAGCGGGAGCAATCTTTATCAATCTTTAGCACATTGTTCTGAAGATGACTAACAAGTTGAAATGTACATAAACAAAATATTTTGATAGACAAAATTTTTAAATAAAGTGGATTTTAAGCAAATAAAATGTGTTTAATTAATATAAATATATTATTATTAAAGAACAAACAATTTACTGAGTTAATTGTTGAAATAACATGTATAGACAGTGTTGATTACTCATTACAATTCAATCACATTACACATATACATGTCACACATACATAACTGACAATCACATATTAATACATGCTATAAAATTTGCATCTAATGTATGCCCTCGTGAGTCAACAGTTTATAAAAAAATGTTTCAAAAAAAATTTGTTAATTTTTTAACAAGAAACATTTTTATATTTAAACTTCTGTTCTATCTCTAATGGTTTACAAAATGGGTCGTACGTACCCAAAACCTAATTGACTTATGTTGCTCATTTACGAACTCGACCTCACTTTTTACTTCCGCTGCGTCCGAATGCGCTGTAAAAATTACAGCTTGATATCTTTTTTCGTTTATGAGTTATTGTGTTCACAGACGGACGGACGGACAACCGAAAATGGACTAATTAGATGATTCTTTGAACACCTATACCAGAATTTTTTTCGTAGCAAAGATATTTTTAAGCGTTACAAACTTGGGACTAAACTTAATATACTATGTATATTTCATGTTGTTAGAATAATAAAAAATTTTTAGTAGAATATATCCGGTTTTGTTATATGATAGAAGAAAAAAAAGAAGAATAAAAAATCTTATAATTTTTTATAAACTTTCTTTATGCTCGTATTTATTTGTCTCTTTGATGATAGTTATAATAGTATTTTCCATATGTTGCATAAATATTTGGAAAATTATTAAATTTCAAACATTTTTTGTTTTATTAAAATTAAAAAATATAATAAATTTTTGTTTTTATGTGAACTTCAAGCATATCACACAATTTTTTGTTTTTATAAAAAAATAAGAAAAACCTAAATTGATTTTTTATTTTCCAATAAAATGTATTTTATCTAAAAAAGTTTTTTTGAAAAAAAAAAAATGAAATAACAAGAAAATTATTTTATGGAATTTAGAAAACTTTGTATACGGGATGTTTTGAGAAAATTTCACCACAAAAACACGCTTTAGAAAAAATTTAAATAGTGATGTATGTATGTGTGGTTCAATCGTTCGATTTCGCCTGACTGAAAGTATTTTGAAATTGTCTTAATTATTGAGATTGGTTTCTCTCGATCAAATATTATTTAAATCGTATATAAAAATTTTTTGGAACCTCTCCATATCGATTTGCTTATTTTTGATTGTCAGAACACTCCTAAAAATTTATTTGAAACATTTATCCACTGACAACCCTTATGACCATAGTTCTCCAGAAATGTACGCAACAAAACATAATCCATGCTATCGAGAATCAAATAAATTGGTCGCGCAGAAGACAAATTTCTTAGAAAGATATGGTTTTTTCATCTTTCCACGTAATGCAGAACATAGTAAATGTGAATGTAGTAGAGAATAAAAAAAACCTATCGAATGCCATAGACTGAGTACAATTCCGGTTAGTCCCCGAAAAAATCACGAAAATTAATCGAAAATTGTTTTTGCCCTGCAAACGTTTCAATTTCTGTTATAATTATTTTTAATTAGCACAAAGTGAAAATAAAAAGATGTAAAATTGTACCTGCTGTAGCGACTATTTGGAAAAGGCTTTTTTAAATCAGCCGTTGTCCAGACTTGGTTTGGTTTAGAGAATGGTTTAGAGAAACGATCCATTCGATCGAGCTTAAATTTTTTGTTAAGGATTGTGTTATACTGTGCGGTAAGAAAAAGAAGGTCCTGTGCGGAAAGGTTGTTTTAGCCTCAAATAAAACATTTATTTATTTTATTTAAGGTTATAAAAAAACACTTTTCTATTAGTAAAGCAGAGATGACCTTTTGTTTTTATTACTAATTTTTATATATTAAAGCTTGATTCTTTCACAGCGAAAATAAAAAACGATGATTTTCTTTGAAATTTCGCGATTTTTTTTTTATTTTTTATTTTTTATTTTTTGAAAGTAATTAACGAAATCGTTTCCAATCTATGTCATTGCATAGTTTTTATTTTCTACAACTTTCTATTTTTTATTTTTAGATTGCGTTTTTTTTTATAAATGAGAAAAACTATTTTATGACTTTTCCAATAAACTTCACCTGCTAGATGCATAAAGCAATATCTTTCTTGGGAAACAAACAAGGTTGGGTCTAGCAATACCTTAGCGTTTCGGAAAATAGAAAGCGAACTTTTGGATATGCAACCCACAAAAAAATCTTGGTATTTTCTCTGAATAGTCATAATATTATCTTTAACTACTTCGCTTTAGTTTTAAATGAACTAAAGAATAGTGCATTCTTGTGACCTGGCTAACATTTTGATATTTATCTTTCTTGACATATTTTCTAAAAATTTAGTAAATTGGTGTACCAGCATTTTTGCTTTAATAAATTTTTGAATATTGTTTATATTTTAAAGTAACAAAGAAAAAGCAGATTTTTCCTGAACATTTTATACTACACACAAAGAAAATATATTACAAAGTTTTTCCTATATATTATTGAATTGTTATACTTCACGCTTTTAGGGCTTAAAGGCTTTATCGATAGTTTATTGAAATAAATAAAATAAGTTTTGCTATTTAATAATTTAATAAAATCGACTTAGTTCTATAAATTTTTTATATTTTTTTTCAGATACACACAAAGCCAGTCAGTGTGTGCATTACCGCTGTTATTCGAACATCTCATCGCACCATTTAAATGAAAATATAGAAAATTGTGTATGAACAAATTGCTTCTGCTTGTGGTGTCGCGTATGCCGCCAAAGGCTACACCGAAGAATATCAATTTATTGAGAGAATAATGCACGATGTGCCGTGAATTCATATTAATGGAATGTTGCGGTGGTGGTGCTTTATCTTATACTACTAGAATAGTAGGTCATGAGAAATTTTTGGATATTGCGACGTGCGGCACTCAAAAAATATGTTTTATGGTGTTTTGGTCAACAATATGGTCAAAGTGTCAAAAATACATCAAAAATTTACATATTTGGAAACATTATGACTGTGTTTTATTGTTATATTGTATTAGTTATGTGCTGTTTTGTGGGTGGATTGGCAACATTCACGACGAAAACAGGTGAGCGTTTTAAATGCACTAGTATTTTTAAATTGTTAACAATGTTTATATCAATATTTACTATAGATCAACTTTAGTGAAACAATGCAATGATTTTGCAGTAAAAAATTATAATTTTTGTTACTGGGAAATATGTGATTAATCAGGTGAAAAATTTAGAATAGAGTTGTTAAAATAGAGCAGTTTCGACAACTTTGAAAGAGTAACAAAAAAAACTCAACATTGTGAAAGTCAAACATGATGGACATCTGAATGACATGATGAAAGTATCTAGTTAAATCGTTGCAACGTACAAAACAAGCAAAAGAACTGCTATTGGGAAAAATGTTGTATGTATCTAAACACTTAATTCAAGGCATGTTCAAAGTTTATTGTCGTTTGAGGTTTGGGCCTCCTGCACAGACCTGTAGTAGCCTTTGTTTTTTAGAAATTGCTCCGCGAAGCCCTTATTATGCAATCATCAAACCATAAAGTAGTTTTTATTTTATTTTATTTGACATTTTTATGCCATGTATAAATTAAATATATCACGGTATACTAAGTTTAGTCGCAAGTTTGTGTACGCTTAAAAATATTGATTCTAAAAACAAAATTTTGGTTTAGGTGTTTATAAAATCACCTAATTGAAATTTTATAGCGTGCTTCGGACGTAAAAAGTGAGGTCGACTTTGTAAATAAGCAGTATAGGTCAATTGGGTCTTGGGTACGTAGGAGGCATCTTATAAGCCGTTATAGATGGAACAAAAGATTACATGTAAAAAATGTTCCTTATGAAAAAATAAAAAACTTTGTTTGAAACATTTTGTCGTAAACATGCTTAGCTTAGAAACATTATATAGTATGTAAATACAGGTACCTATCGTTTATATATTAAATTTATACGTTGCATATATTATGTATGTGTTTCTTTGTTTATCTTTCTTTACTTACATGACGTAAAAAAAAAAACAAATCCGTAATCAACCCTGCCTATACATTGGTTTTCAAAAATTAACTCAGTCAATTGTTTTTTTCCCTTGGTAGATGTAATATTGAAACACTGAAAAAGTTCCTAAGCTCCCACAAGCTCAGAATTCTTTTATCCAAGTTTTGGGTATAGGAAGCCAAAATAAATTTGGTGATTCGATTACAAAGGTTTTTAATCTTTATTTTAACTAAAATATAATATATAACCAAATTATATATATTTGGTTTATATAATAATAAACCAAAATAAAAACAAAGCAACAGTATGTATATCTAGGGTTATTTATAGAGTAATGTATTTAAAAATGAAAATAAACAGAGAAAGATTTTATGATATTATTTCTTTCAGCAAGCTAACTTACTGTAATAATAAAATAATATGAATGAATGAATGACTTAAAACATAATAAATAAATACAACCAAGAGAGAACGCTTCTTTACCAGATTTTAAATATTAATTCTTAACAAATAATTGAATAAACTGCACTATTTTATTTATATTAATTTTTTATAACATTTTTATACAACAACTGAAGCATATAATTCTCAAAATGAAGTACATATGAAAAACTTACTTACTCACAATGCTTAATTTATTGAATATGTGCATCAAACCTTTTTTTCTCAAAAGTAATTAGATTCTAAAATAGAAGAATATACAGGGGGTTCTGTTATTGGCTGCAGAACGTGGCCCTACAGAATAAGCTCATAAAGATGAAGGAAAAAGTTTGTTACCAATTTTGGATTTGAGGCCTACTTTGCGAAATAATTAACAAAATAAATTAATATAATATTAATTAAAAGTAAATAGCTTTATCGAATCACAGTTAAATTCTATTTACATACATAAAAAAAAAGCATAATATTGTATATCTGTATAAATACATATATAAAATAAAATAATATACATAACATATCTGAATCAACTGATTGATTCACCATCAATTTAGTTTATTGTATGCATATTGATAAAATAAAGTAGTGGGAATGGTTGTATTTATGTACAATAGAACACATCCTACTTATTATCATTTCTTAGTTTATGCAATAACATAAAACCAGCCTTCAAAATCTTATTGAACTGCGATTCGATAAAGTTATTTACTTTTTATTAATATTATATTAATTTGTTTTGTTCATTATCTCGCTAAATTGGCCTCAAATTCAAAATTGGTAAATAACTTTTTCCTTCCACATAATGAGCTTATTCTGTAGAAGAAAAACTTGTAAAGTAAGCAAATACGTAGCAAAAGTTTAGGTCCTGTTCCTAAGATCATTCCTGTCTTGCCCGTCTATGAAAAAATCTTGTTCCCGCAAGTTTTATATTGATTCAATTTATTTTGACGTGAAAATATAAAATGGCTGTGAAATAATATTTTCCTAATGTAATGTGAAACGTACATTCCCATAATGTTGAACAGCAGAAAAGCACATCTTTCATAGTTTTTTAAAGTACATAAAAACACAAAAGTATAATAAAAACAATATTATTATGTAAAAAATTTAACTTTTAAATTTTCTGTACTTGATATTGTTTTAATGCATTATATAATGTTACTTTTATTAAAATGAATTATTAACATAAATATTATGATATATTCATAAAGAATACAACAAACATGACTTAATAATAATATAAATCATACACTCCTCTGTCTTATCTGCAGACTAATGTACCTTGAATTTCAATTGTATTATCTTTTTTAAGACCATCATTTAAATAGAGATAATTACTTTTGCTCTATCTGTAGCGGTTTACAAGATGGATCCTATGCGCCAAGACCCAATTAACCTATGTTGCTCATTTACGAACTCGATCTCAGTGTTACGTCCTAAGCACGCTATAAAAATTTCAGCCTGATATCCCCTGTATTTTTTGAGTTATCGTGCTTACGGACAGACACCTTTTTTTATCAACACTATAAAAAAATTTTGTTGGTAGCATGAATATTTTTAAGAGTTACAAACTTGGGACTAAATTTAATATACCATGATATATTTCATATATACACTGACTGGAGGCGATTTATTTTAAAATATCCGATTTAGTTCGCTCTAGAGAACCACCTCATAGTATAATGAGTTTGGATTAGGTGTAATTGGAATTTTGAAAACTTTGACAAGTTTCTCTTACAGGTATCTTTTTATCTAAATGTCAAGTAATAACCTTTAGATGCATTTTTCATTGTTTAAGGTCTCGTACCGGAAAAACTATAAAATGGGCGAAAATGGTTCAATTTCGAAAAAGCTTTAAGGAAAACAGTACAATTTGTCGGGGGTTTTTTAAATTTTGTAAAATTCACTTGTGAGCCAAAGTACATGACGACTAGTAGTTCAAACTTTTATCTTAACATTCTACGTTATGTTCAAAACTGATATGACAAAATTTACCAAGAAGCAGTGACACCTATACACAAAATATACAGGGTGGGTCATTTTAATTTATAATAGCTAATAGCTTGTTTAGCAATTAACCAATCAAAAAATAACTTGAGCAAAAAAAGTAGAGTTTAATGGGGGTTATCATCTCTGACATCAGATTGGACCTAGTACTTAATATAATTAGCATTTCCTTAAAAAAGCTAATGTTTTTCGAAAAAATGTTTTAAACAAAAATTGTTAGTTTTTTTATGAGGATCAATTTTCTTATTTCAAGTGTTAATCTATGTCCTACCCTATAGAATCTAAATTGGCTACTGAAGCAACCCCAAGTATAAGCCATTATAGAATAAAATTTCTCACTCTGTATAACACAAAAGTGAATTTCGATATATAAAACAGCAGTAAAAGCTAAAAATTTAACTTTGAAAAAATACATAATTTTATAGAAACTTTGAAGCACATGGTTCACTGGTATCAAGGTACAAGAGACTACACTATACCTAAAAACAAATCTTCCGTACAATATATAAAAAATATTTTAAAAATAATGCAAACAAAACAAAAAATACAAATAAAAACTTAACAAAAAAGTTTTTATTTAATACTTTAAGTAAGTGTTTCTTTATATGTATACTTTTTTACTCAACTACGGACAGGGCTATGATATTTAGCGGTATGGATGTATGTATGTATAGGGGCTTGTAATTATGTTCGTACGTTCTCTCATAACTTCTAAACTACTTATCATAATTTGACAATATTTGACAATGAAGTATTGATGGAAGCGACCTCCTTCGATCCTGGTTCCGAAACAAAAAATGTGTTTTCAATTGGGAAAGAATAAAAGTAAATATGCTCTTATTTTACATCAACTTCGGCGGTAAATTGAACAGTATCTTCAAATTTGTTTTGACAATGCAACCGATGAAGGGGACTACAAATTTTTAAAATTTGAATTATTTTTCACATAAACCATAATGAGATGTTGTACAAATTTCGTATTTAGTTATTTAGTAAATCTAAAAATTTACTACTGTGGATAAACTATGGTTCGTGACCATAAATTTAATGAATTAATATCATCTCTTGATTATATGTTAGTTTTAGATAATAATATTCATTAATTTCATTGACATATTTTACTATGATGAAATATATTATAAACTAACCTAGTACATTTTCAATTTACACTCTAATTTTCAAATTGTCGATCGAGAGTTTATCATTATCACATGCAATATATTATCTAATATTATTATACTAGCTTGATACCTGCCCGCTTCACTGGGCTTAGAGTAGAAACCACCGCTTCATAGCCTCCACTTCCCTGAATCTCACTTATTCCCTTTCCATAACACTCCAAGGAATTGTTTTAGATAGCTAAAATATTTGCATAACTTTTAATTTTTTTGAGTGTAAAATAGTCATAATTCAATGAGTATATAAGAAAAGAAGGCCATGAATTGTTTGACATTTACTATTATAAATTTTTACAAAAATCTATATTTTATGGTTTAAAATGATGATCATAGATGAAGCAGTAAAATGTCAGAATAAATTTAATTTTAAAAAATATATATATATCTTTATAAATTATAGCTCATGTGTTATTCTGATGTATGAGCTATATTGTTGTACAGGTTTATTCAAATCCATTCGCTAGTTTTTGCGTGAAAACTTATCAAACAAACAAACAAACAAACATCATTACTTTCACATTTATATTATATAGGGATATAGTTATTTTAAGGGATATAGACTGCGTTATTGATGCTTCGGTCTCAAACTAAACGGTGAAAAAGCTTTAATCTAGATACAAGTGGACGCCTTGATCAATATACAACTTTTTAAATAAGACAGGATATTAAGTTACAGATGAAGGTTTTTAAATTCTATGTAAACAAAATACGTGAACGAGATAGGTCAATGAAAGTATTCCATGCCAAGCTTTGTGCATTAATATACTCGCCTAGTTTCTATTGAGATACGGTTTTATGGCAAAATACGTCTTTATTATTTTGCCTTATGCATTTCCAAAAATCAAATTTCAAAAATTCAGATAATCTTTATATTTTTTTGGAAAGCTTCAAAATTTTCCAAAATGGTACTTCCTATTGATTCGACTTTGTGATCTAGAAATCTGGAAATATTTTCGATAGCAGTACTTGACGAAGGCTTAAACAAAATTGTTTCAAAGTAGGGGTTTTTGTCATATCTTATGAAAGCTAACATCTCGGGTAACATTCACCTGCGAAGAAAAGTTATCAATTTGGCGACGATCTTCAAAATGCTTTAAGGAAAATGGTAATTTAATGGAGAGTGTTCTTAAATATGTTTCAAGTGCGAGTTTAGGAGTAATTCAACGACAAGTAAGTAACATGAAGATCATGTCTATCTACGTTGTTTTCGATGACGACTTCGATAGTATAGGCAGAACACAGCTTTATATTAGATTATATCGAATGATCTATTACACACACGTTATAAACATATTTAATACGCTTGCATAATATGAAGCTTTGGTCATCTATAATTGACCATCTATTTTAATTAGTGTTAATAAATACGAGAAAATAGATAATTTATAATATCGTAAATCGATTTCTGTATTTATAGTAATTATATTCTGAATCCTGATAGTACGATTCAGCTAGCTGTTAATCAAATTAAATTAAGTATAGGTAATATCACATTGATATGGACGGTTTTTTACCCTGTATAAATGAAATATATATAAAGGTATACTAATTTTAGTTCTAAGTTTATTACGCTTAGAAATGTTAATGATACGAAAAAAATTTTGGTATAGGTGTTCATAAAATCACCGAATTAGTTGATTTACGTTTGTCCGCTCGTCTGTCCGATCATATACAACACGATATCTCAAAAACTAAAACAGATATCAAGCTGAAATAGCATGCTCAGGAAGTAAAAAGTGAGTTTGAGTTCGTAAATGAGAAACATTGATCAATTGGATCTTGGGTCCACAAGACCCATTTTTAAACCATTAGAGATAAAACAAAAGTTTAAATGATATGTTCTTTATAAAAAAATAAACAAATTTTGTTTGAAACCCTTTTTCTTAAACGTCATGGTATAACCGTGAGGGCAAAAATTAGCACAAAACTTTGAAAGAACTTCTCCAAAACTATAAAAGATGAGAGTTGAGAGAGGGAATTGAAAATTTGCAGGTATCTTCAATTAGTGGTTTTGTGAATTATTCTCTAAACAAAGAAAAGTTTTAGAAAAAAGCAAAGCAAATGGCTTTCTGTTCTAATACTAATACCCTTCTAATACTTCCAATTTATTAAAATTAGACAAGCGCAGACATTTGTCTTTCTCTACACAGGTTATTTGAACAATCAACTCAATCAATTTTAAATGATACATAAATCCAAGCGCATCCATGTAAACTATGTCCAGTTTGGGAAAATGATATTATTAAAATTTTCTAATACAGTGTGATAAATCCGTTTAAATAAAAAACGTTAAAAATATAAAAAATAACTTTTCTCTATATTTTTTAAATCAGTTAAAAAAATTAAAGTTAAATTCATTAAAAATATAATAAATAGATGCTTAACTTTTACGTAGTTCTGAGAGTTAAAACAAATTCAAGGTATTTATAATATGTTCCACTCATAGCCTTAGAACTTTAATTGGAATGTTTTGCTCTGCCTAGCTTACCCTACAATTTTCTGATTATACAGTGGTTAAGAACTTTTGAAACATACTGAACACTTTATAAAAAACATCTGATTATGGCGAATACGAAACTGTGTAATCGATGTCATCTAGTCTTCCTGAATTTTGTGTTCCTCCTTTGAAACCAATCGAACTTTTTTTTGTTATTTAAATTTTTTCTAAACGAGCTAATATATGATATTAATATATACTTTCAATAAAATTAGGTCACTAAAATTTTGCAATATAATAATAAAAGTTGACATATCCATTCTATAGGTAGATATCGACGATGTAAAAAATGTTGATTGTTTGCCAATAAGTATCAAAATTTTTAAGATATTTTTACAGTGATAAAGTAATACTAGATAAGATTACAAAATAGAATGAACCATTTTCAAGTTGTGAAAATTTATTGTTCAATTTTTGCTAATGATTTTTATAATAATTTGTATTTATAAGAATTACTTTAATTTATAATAAAATAGTGTAACAAATTGGATTCGATTTCGGTGAAATTTTCTTTCTTCAATTTATTCAGCCCTATAATTTTTATAACAATTTGAACAAGATTTTGCGTTTTACAGTTTTTATTTACCTTATATGTAATTTCCGGCGTAATTTGGACTAAATATTGCTTTGGTGAATTTTTCTAGTCTTATATTCTTTAAACATTCAGGTTTAACGTAAAGCATCTCTTTCAATAATGTATTTGAATCTCGCAAGTTAGGTATGGATTATGCATCTTTCCACAATTTTTTCATATTTCTCAAATCACTCAATCTAAATATATGTAAACTGCCTGACTGATTGACTGACTGATTCATGGCGGTATCTCTTAACACCCCATTGACTTAAAATTTAGCAATGCTACTCATCCTGCAATTTATACGCTCACCAAGAACGGACTTTTGGAAATTTTACTCCTAAGGTGATAAAAAAGGGGTTAAAAGTTTGTAAGAAAGTTCATCTTTTTTGAATCCACTACTTTACCAAATTTAAAAACTCTTTCAGCTATAGAATGCTACATTATCAGTAAATAATATGGCCTGCATTTCAATTTCAAAAAAGTTAAGGCGCCCCACGAAAAAATTAAAACTTATGAAATTGTGAACAAAACGGGAGATAAGTGAGGGCAAGTGAAGTGAAGGCTATAACGCGATAGTCTTTGTTTTTAAAGATGAAAATTGCCCAGCGACGCGGTTTGATAACTTCTAGTAAGTATTATATCGCCACAATAATTTCTGACAGTGAATTTAGTTAAAGGTATGTGAGTTTTTATAAATAAGTTCGTAGTCCAAAATAAGTTTTTTAGACGCCACTAAAAAAATTCAAACGTTATTGTGATGTGAAATAATCGTGATTGAGAATCATCAGAGTAGGCTACGAATGTTCTCAAAGGAATTCTAATAATTGATGAGTGGGACATTCAGATTAGTCTATGCTTAAAAAAAATTTTCTTCAGGTTTTCAAATTTATTATTTTTGAGTAAAGAATGTTTGGAATTTTTTTCGTTTGTCCTATATATCTACTAAATTTAGTTGATTTAGGGCAATTAAATATTAAAAATTCAATATAATTCTTAGAATATAATGTTCTAATATATTCACAATAAGGAATATAATTAATATATTTCATATGTAAGGTGAACAACAAATGCACACTATCATATTCAGCCACATATTACATTTTGTATACTCACACCTTTCTAACAGTCATACATAATTTCCATCAGGTACCAACCTACAAATGTAAACAGTATCAAAGTGCAGTTGTAAACAATCAATGTAAACATTGACTACATCATAATAATGTAGTCCCTATATAATACATGTATACAGAGTTTTCATAAACAGGCGATTATGGGCATGGTTTTAAACACTACAAGGAGCATTTATTGTATTGCTTGGTTAACTATACCGTTGGATTGTCACAGGTTATGGTTTCCATTTTTCTAGTTCCTGTCTCGAAGGGCGAGTCAAAAATATTCCAATTTTGATTAACTGAGGAAAAAATTCGAAGAATTCCTCGTGGCCAATATTTTGACATGGAACATTATTCAATATCTTAGCCTCGAAGAAATCGTGGGTAGCTAGAAACTAAGGCACCTAAACCAGACACTATCTTGCAGTCCTTAAAAAAACCGTAAAATGATGACAGATCGGGGTGGTGTTAAATATTCACGCTTCTGACCCCAGAGCCACAGAAAAGTATTGATCAAACTTTCAATGAACATTGGTGAGTCACCCACACGAGATTACATTCCCAAACATAAGCTTTTAACTTTGTTACACCAAATTAGATGCTTTTTAGGTGCTCTGTAACTTACACCTCAACTTAATACTCAAAGTTGCTATAGAGTAGTTGGTTGGACTCTGGAGTTTTTAAGCCTTGCGTTCAAAAATTATACACTATTGTAGAAAACGGAGATATGATCGTAAACTATATATAAAGTTCAAGTTAGAATTTTACATTCATATGAATCCAAAGAATTGTATAAAAAGATTACAACAAAGACATAAATTTTACGAAAACTCTGTAAGACTGTATTAGAATTAGTCGAGTTGAAACGTTAGGCGTGCAAACAAATATTTGCATGAAGTCTACAAATCCAAGATTGTGCAACTTCTAATAAGTAATTTATCAAGTTTATTCTCAAATTTTTTCACAATCTGTTCTGGGATACTGTTTATTTATGTTGGAAGAAGAATATTAAAAATGAATAAAGTAATGACCATAAATTTACAAAGTGAGCTAGAATCGGTGGCAGCCTTCAGTCCTTTGTCATTGTGATGGGACACCTTGTATTTAAAGCATGTATACCAACTATATATTGATGATGATAATATTATTACTAATGAGTAATGCTATGTTAAATATGCAGTTCAATATATATTCAATTGTATTCTGAATATGTTGAAACCATCAAATGCATCAAATGTGTGTATAATCAAACCAATGGAACTTGCATCAAACAATTGAATTTAGGGAAATTATATATAACAATACATAGTTGAAATTTTTATTATTTCCAAAAGCACGTTATGCTTTAATTTCCGTACGATTATAGATTTAACTCTTAAAACTACAATCATTGAAGCTTTCAACTTTCAAAAAAACACATATGCTGAAAGGAAACCACTTTTTGATGCCAGCCAGCAATATAACAAAATAAAATGTTGTCGCACTGCAAATGCCCGTAAAATTGAAAATATTTTTCATAAGAAAATCTTAATTTCATTTCGTTAATTGGTTTGTTATATTCCGAATGGATTTGTCTTTTTGAAAATATGAATGATTTTATAGACGGCGCTTTTTATAAATGAAATCCTTAAGTTAGGAGACTTCCATTTAGAATCTATGATACCATTATCGAAAATGAGCCCAAAATACTATGAACTGTCTTTTTAAT
Source organism: Chrysoperla carnea (assembly GCF_905475395.1). Taxonomy (NCBI): domain Eukaryota; kingdom Metazoa; phylum Arthropoda; class Insecta; order Neuroptera; family Chrysopidae; genus Chrysoperla; species Chrysoperla carnea. The sequence continues at coordinate 50,470,051 of NC_058341.1, forward strand.
TGTCTTTTACAGCATTGATGGAAATAGAATCGCTTTAATGCAAATACAGTTTTCTCAATTTTATGCTCTTTTCCGTACTTTTCTAGTCTTTTTTTATATGTCCAATATGATATAATTGCATATTTTTTAGTGCTGACAACCTTTTTTGGTACACAACATTTATAGTACACAGAAAAGATTGTCGAAAATCAAGAAAATCGAAAAGTCGACTTTTATTCGCTCTTTCTTCAACTCGACCCCCAGCTTAAATCTCAATTTTTTGGGCTGTATTAAGCATTTTGTTAATTACTAAATTTTGCTTTTATTTTAAAAGTTTTTTGCTTTTAAATTTAAAAAATTTCTGTCGTCATGATAATTCAGCTTTATTAAAAAAATTAATTCTAACCATTTATGTAATTTATGATTATTTCTCAATCTTAATCAATTTGGCAGCGTGCAAATAATTTATGGTCAGTTTGTTATTTCATCCTTAACAGACCAAATTTTCAAGATTTTGTAATTTATTCTCACAATTAAAAATAATTCGCTGTAAGAATATACGAAATTTTCTGTAAGAAATATGTATAATTACGCCGATTGCGAACCATTTGTAAGCCAACATTTGACAGGTTATTGTTGATACACGCTTTGTACAATAAGCTACGGCGCCCTTTCCAATAAAAAATGGTGCTAAACATTATTTTTATGTGTTTTCATTTAAAACTGAAAGCGTACAAATTTCCTTGTATTAAAATTTGTTATGTTTGATATAATTTCAACTGAATCCTTCACAACGAATCTAGAGAACATGTAATATTACAAGAATATTTCCTCGGGATATTCATTTAATTTCGTTTGAGTTGATACACTCGACTCTCAATTCAATGATCTTAAAGCATGGTTTATTTGGTACCACAAAATGCTAAAACATAATAATAGCAGTGTATTACGAAGTATACACCAAAAAGAGATTCGGAGATACGAATGAATATTATAATTTGTAAGCAATTTATCGAGATTATAATAATAAAAAGAAAGATCAAGAGGAACACAGCAAGTAATATATATATATTAAAAAAGAAATAAACAGAAAATTTATTCTTATTACAAAAAATTTCGTATTGCATATGAAACTTATCTTTTTCTTATGTGGGCTGCAAAACTTGTTGGGAAATTCATCTCTTTGTTTTGTATTAATGACGGTATATGTAGTTCAAGAGCCATATTTTTTACTCTTAAAGTTTTAAAGAAAGCATAATTCAATTTTTCTCTATGTCGTATGCTATGATAATTTAAAAACTAACCCATAAAAACTATTTATATGTTTTATTAATTTTATTATTTAAAATTTTTGGTTTTTCATAATTTTTGTTTGATATTTTTAATTTTTTAACTGATGGCACGAGTCTTCCTGGAAAGTTTCAGCCCAATTGGTTCATAGGCAAAGAGTAAGAATTCGATCCAAAGTATTTTCGATAAGCAGATAGACAGACGCGGGAACACTACGGGTTAAAATAAAGCGAGTAGAAAAATATTTCCTGTTTGATATCGAAGGTATAAGAATGAATAATTTGCTTGACATGTATTTTCGAAATGAAACACTTCTCGTGTTCAGAAAAAGCCTGATAAGTGCAAATAAATACAGAAAAAATTGACAATAATGCCTTTTTTCCGCCAACTGAATTATCAGGTGTTCAAAGCACTGATCTTTTTGAAAATAAAAATAACTTTTTTTGAATACATCATTTATTTAATGCCACAAAGATATACGTCATCGTTTTCGTGTAGTAGGTAAAGCGGTTTTTAATGAAGCGCTCCTCTAAAACTAACTTTACACATTTTCTTATAGAACCCAGCGTTTCTCGTAGAAAAACGGTAAAGCACTTTTATGTATATTGAAACCTCTCGCAACATGTACATACGAATAAAAGAAGAATAACTTTTGGTGTCTCTGAAAGAGGTAAAGTGAGTCATCCTTCTATTACTCACACACCTGATTAAAGTCAATAATCATAGGTTAGTTTCTCTAGAAGTCAGGAATAAGCATTTTTCACAAGATTGTGGATTTAATGGCAAAACTCAAAATCCTCTAAACGAAATTTGATGCTCAATGTTTATTCAATGTGTTTCTTTACTAAACTCTTCGTATACAAATTTATTTACCGTCAAGGTCTCTCGATTGTAATTGACGATTTTATTTTGATACAAAATGACAAAAACTATATGTAGACAAATAACTTTCGAATCAATCTTAGTTAAAGAGAATTGAAAAAAACACACTCGCCCCAGTTTGGTCTTACGAGCTCTAGATACAGAGTATAATATTTTTCAACCAATCAAATTTTTATTTTTGTTTATCAGTCAACATTAACTTATTTATTTCTTGTTTGTGTTTGTTTACTTAACTCTTTGCATATAAATTTATTTACCGTCAAAGTCTTTCAATTATAATTGACGATTTTATTGTGATACAAAATGGCGTAAACCATAAATAGATTATAGACAAATAATTTATCAAGTCCATATTAATTAAAGAGAATTAAAAACACAAACACTCGCACTAGGCCAACAGATATTAATCCGCCATGAGAAATTTAATGGACAAGGCCTGGACGAGTTAGGATACATGAGTACTTAAATCGAATCCAAGATAATCCAATTCTTACAACTAATTTCACAAGAATCAAGGAAATAGATAGATATTTACATATACGAAAAAATTTTGCATTAACATAAACTTGTTACCCATAAGATAGAGAAATTGAAACGGTTGTGTATAGAAATGAGTAGAAAAAATTCGGCTCTTGAGCTAAAAAAAACTACTATACCCTACATTTATATAAGTTTTTTTTGTTGCTTACGGGTATATGTCATATGTATGAACCACACTTGTCTCATTTACAAAAACCCATGAGTGCAATTATATTTGTGTAAAGCAAAGAGGCTACCAACGAACAAACAAGGGGCTTTATTATGATTGCTGTTGTTTTGTTTTGTTTTGGTTTGTGTGTATTGTATTTGGATAAACAACAACCGAACAAACAAACAACACATGAAGAAATGAAGGAGATTTTTCCCTTGTTTTTATGATGGCAGGTTTTAGGACCAAAGTGTGTATACGAATGTTCTTTACCTCTATATAAGCTTTCTGATAAGAAATTATTGTTTTCATTCTGAAAAACGAAAATCTTACGAAACGTTTTCTTGTGTTTAATGCAAAAATAGCCGTTAGGGAAATGTATGTATATGTGTGTGCGAGTATGAAAAGTTTTCGGATTAATCCGATCATATGTATAACTGGACTATCATATCAACCGATACAAATTTTAGCGGTTGTCTTTAAGGTCTTGTCTCATAAAAGTGTGCATTAGTGGAGGTTTAACTTAAAGGGAAACGGACAAACAATTTTTAATTTTCAAATTTGTGAATATTCATTGAGGGTTATAAAATCATACTTTGCTGAAATTTATTTTTGCTTTCTTATTATACCATGCATATATGAAATATACATAGTATTATATAAGTTTAGTCCCAAGTTTGTAACGCTTAAAAATAATGATGCTAAGAAAAAAATTTTGTCATAGGTGTTCACTAAATCACCTTATTAGTCCATTTCCGGTTGTCCGTCCGTCCGTCCGTCCGTCTGTGGTCACGATAACTCAAAAACGAAAAAAGATATCGAGCTGAAATTTTTACAGCGTTCTCAGGACGTAAAAAGTGAGGTCAAGTTCGTAAATGGGCATCATTGGTCAATTGGGTCTTGGGTCCGTAGGACCCAACTTGTAAACCGTTAGAGATAGAACAAAAGTTTAAACGTAAAAAATGTTCCTTATAAAAAAATAAAAAACTTTTGTTTGAAACATTTTTTCGTAAACATCACTGTTTAACCACGAGGGCGTTAATTAGGTGCAAATTTTATAGTATGTATTAATATAGGAATATCAGTGTGTGTGTGTGTATTTAAAAGTGAATATCTTTTGTTATTTACGTGACGTCAAAAAAAACAAACAATTGCGCATCAACACTGTCTATACATTTTTTGTATGTGTAATGTGATAAAGAAATCAACACTGACTATGCATGGTATTTCAACAATTAACTCAGTCAATTGTTTCTTTTCCCTTGTTGAATTTGAATTTAATATCATCCTTAATGAATTAAATCCATCAATTTTAGGTTTGCCGCTGAATTAACTGCTTAACAGTCTATTATATCATGAATATGAAATATACCAAGGTATACTAAGGTTAGTCCCAAGTTTTAAGCCCTTAAAAATATTGATACTATGAAGAAAATTTTGGTATAGGTGTTCATTAAATCTCCTAATTATTCCATTTCCGATTGTCTGCCTGTCTGTCGTCTGGCTGTCCGTCTGTGTTGATTACTCAAAAACCAAAAGAGATATCAAGCTATCATTTTTATAGCGTGCTTAAGACGTAAAAAGTCAAGTAAAGTTCGTAAATGAGCAATATAGGTCACATTGGGTCTTGGGTTCGTAGGACCCATCTTGTAAACCGTTAGAGATAGAACAAAAGTTTAAATATAAAAAATGTTCCTTATACAACTTTTGTTTGAAACATTTTTTCGTAAACATCCCTGGTTACCCGGGAGAGCGCAAATTATGCGAAAACTGTAGAGTATGAATTATATGGGAATATCAGTAAGATGTGTGTGACATGTATATATGTATGTGTAATGTGACAGAGTAGTCAAAACTACCTATACATGGTATTTCAACAATTAATTCGGTCAATTGTTTGTTTTCACTTGTTTATACATATTTTGAATTTTGAAGATACATAAAATTTTATTTCTTTATCTGTCGTAAAATTTTATATAGTTATCATGTTGACTTTGACAACTTTTATTGCAGTTTTAGAATGTCTAGAAACAATAAGCATATTTATCAGATTGTAGTTACAGACCTGACCTCGAAAAGTCATATCCACACGGTTTGTTTAAAGAAGGTTTGTTCTTGTTATCCATTTTCTCTATTGTTTATATGTATATACGTATGTTATCTTATTATTGTTATTACATTTGTTTTGTTGTAAAATCTATTGTTTAGTTGTGTTCGTTTGTAAGTATTGTTGTTATTATTATTATTATTATTATTTGTAGATATTCAATTTTGTATAACTAAAACATGATGCCTCATAACGGACGAAACAATAAAATGGAATTACATAATAATCTTTTTGACCAGCTTCAGCTTTATCGTAAGGTTTTATAAGATTCGGATCCAGATCTTCCATTTTCTTCTGAGTCATTAAAAATCCCAAGATCCACACATTACGTATCTCTTAACAATTCTTCCAATAATACTACTTTCCTAAGTTCTGAATCTGACTCTATGTAGATCGATTTACAAAATAAAGAATTCTAAATTCCGAGATAATTTTCAAAAAAATAGAATTTCGTAGCACAAGCATCACTTTTTTGGAAAGCCATTCTGATTGCAAGTTGCATATAGAATCAAATATGGGAGTTAACAAAGAACTGAAAAACAAGCGTACAAATGTTCATCGGATCTAAAAACTGGTATTTAAATCGTAGATGATTTAAAATAAAGTATTCATATATGTATTTCAAATTTACACAATCAAATCCACAGTAGAAGGATATATAATTAAAAAACAATAGAATTTATATTTAAGCTCATCATATTTCTAGTAGTAAAATAGTGTTGTAATAAATAATTACGATTTCTAATATGTATTAATTTAACTAATTTATTGAAATGAATGATTTCTATTGATAAATGGTAGGTAGCCTAGTAGTCTTAATTGGAACTATCGAAAACATGTCCACTTCCTGTTTTGATTAGTAAGAATTTTTATCGACAGTTTAAAGTGCTTATATTATTGGAACTGGAGTATTTTTATTGACCTTGGTATGTACAAGTATTGCCATCTGTCAGTCTAAATTGGAACTATTGAAAACGTGTTCACTTCATATTTTAATTGGAATTATTATCGCCAGTCGGCGGGTTTGAAACTCCCAATTATCAATAGCAGCTTTAATTTCACTTATCTTTTAATATGTAAAGTTTATTTGCAAGATCGACTGACAGCAAAGATTTGTGGTTGAGACATTGAATTACCAGTAAAAGATCGAGCCTTGAAACGTGACCTGCTACAGATTGTCAAGAAAAAAAAGCATCAGTATCTTCATTAAAATATTTACTATTTAGAATGCTTCAAGCAATGCAGATAAACGAAACTAATTAAAGAAAAATAGGCAAGTACCTACCAAACTTCGCAAAGTTATTGTAATTTCATTATCAGATGTTTCAAGCCCATCTGACATTTGCCTCTTGCGTGGTTTGATTTCAACCTTTTGTAACTGTTTATATGGCCGACGACTAGAACGAACGATTTTGTGCTCTGTATAATCTCTTCTACACGGATAAACCGATTTTGATTTTTTTTTTTTTTTTCGTTGGAAAGGTAATTTAATGGAGAGTATTCTTGGCTATGTTCATAAGTGAGTTTAGAGTTCCGTACCCGAAAAAACCAAAAAATTGGAGATTATATTCAGTTTAGAAAAAACTTTAAAGAAAACGGTAATTTAATGAAGAGTCTTCTTTAGTATGTTTCAAGTGCGAGTTTAAGGTTCTGTAAATTTTGTCGGGGGTTTTTTAAATTTTGTAAATTTCACTTGTTGGTAGTTTTACACTTTGGTACCGTTTTAATTATATTTTTAACAGAATTTTTACTAAAAGTTAGTATTCCTGCTTAAGCTTAAACGTTTCACTGAACAGGATTGAACAATATTTTACCGAAAGTTCGAATTTACAGAAATAAAATTTGCTCAGTCCAACTTTTCAAAATATAGAATTAAAATAACTTTTTAGTACTATCAAAACTACTTCAATTATTTATTTTATTATGTAAACTGTATGTTTGGTTTTATCCCATATCCTTTGCTATATTTTAGAATACTAATTAGATTCAAAATGTTTGTTTCCATACAAATAAAATATTATTTATTGTTTTTTGTTTTAAAATAAAATATAAACAAGAGATAAAATATCTCTCATATTATTATTATTATTTATATAATTTATATTTGATGACATATATTGTAATAACAACAATTACCCGTTGGAGAAATGAATGATTCCTAAAACGGAATTAATAATTTTCATAGACCCACTAACTCAAAAATGTAATAAGAATGTGTGCAGGCATTATGACATTGTATGTTTTTATCAAAGATATTTACTATTATTTTATCTATGGTTTTTATCAAAAACAAGCAACTTTTGTTTAAGACCAAAATATAGCAATTTTGTCACAACTTTGGTTCAAAATCCATATGTAGACTGTGAGTTCATACAATAAAGTAATATTCTACAATTTTCTTATTTTGAATTTCGTAAGACTGATGGGGAAATGGCTCGATAATTGATGTTCGATTAAGATATCTTTAAATTTAGATAACTTTTCCTACGATTTTCTTATTTCTACATGTTATGTCAAGTATATCCTTCCAATATTATTGTAATTATTTCAATATAGTACAGTTAAACATGTAACAACAAACATGCTTAAATCGCATGGAATGAGTTTCTTATGTGTCAAATATGAGTAGTAGCGCATAAGTTAGTGGCGCAAATGTTTCTATTTGTTAAAAAACAATAAATGATTAATTCAGTAGAATGGTTAGTGTTCAAGTTGACTTACAAAGTTAATAAATAGGCAACTTGAATTACGTAAACGTTATAATAGGTTTCGATTATTTGACAAACACTTAACATTTACGTCATACAAATTGCCTAACTACAAATTTTTTAAGTGAACTTTTACATTGATCGTTTTATTGAATTAAAAATTTATTGTTTATTAACAAATAGAAAAATTTGCGCCTCTAACTCATGCGTTACTAATGATATTTGACACCCAAGAAACACATTCAGAGGTTTTAGCCAAATGCGAGTGGTCTCTTTCATTTTCCTTTATTAGACGATTCTCGTAACATCATTTACTGTACTATTATTAGAGGTTGGATTCCATTAAAAATCATAAGGTTTGACAGCATATAACTTAACTTTTTTAAGTACATATGCCAACGTAAATGAAATGTAATAAGGGCAGACACAAATAAAATGGATATAGTCCATTTTATTTGTGTCTGCACTTATTTGAGAGAAGTTAGAGCATTATGTTTCGGTAAAGTAGAATTGAATGTTGACAATGTTATGGAAAACTAGCATGGAAATACAGATATACTTTGATTCAGGAGTTAAATTACTAGAAGTGTGAATTTGTTTTAATTTCCTTCTAGCTCTGTGATTGATTTTATATGATTGTTATTGTTGTTTTTTATTTAATATTTTCTATGATTGTTATTGCTTCTTGTTCTCTGTGATTATTAGTATTTACTGTTTTATTTTTGCTCAGGCAATTTCTCAAGCGGTTATTTGATCATTGATATCTTTCATTTCCCTATGTCTTTCATTTTGTTATTTCAACGTCATATACTTTCCATTTGAGTGAAACGGATTACCAAAAACCGCTCCAACTAGTTCTAACTCAACACGTATTAGCGAACATCAATTCATTGCGTTATGTTGAATTGGCTTGGGTCATGTTACGGCGGGTTGGGGTTGTTGGCTTGTTTTCTGGAACCTAAGTTTCAAATTTTACTAGTTAGTTCACAATCCGATGAAAATTACAACATTACATTGACATGTATAAAAAGTAAAGTATATGCCAAAAATTCATCAAAAATTGAAAATCTATATGAACTGGTGTACATTTAAATACAAGCGTTTATAAAAGGATCCTTCAATGAGATTTAAACGATATTTTTTAGCGACTTGCCGAAGGTAATGGAGCTTTTGCTTTTGTACTAATGATGGAATTTTGAAAAAAATTTCTTTAAATGTTCGATCCTACGTAATAGATGTAAAAAATGATCATCGTTAAAATTTATATATATATATATATATATATTCAATTTTTAGAAAAATGTATAATATTTTCAATCTCTGAGGGAATTCGAATGTTCTCCCAGCGAAATAGTATGTTTATTTTAAAAACAGAAAGCAAGATGGTCTATACTATATAACTATGCGAGTTCTTTTATAAAACGAGACATTTACTCAGTCTTGACATCTTTCACATCTTGCACATTGAATATTCAACGAAATTATGTGGAAAATTGTTCTTATGCTAATGCTATACATTTTATGTACATTCCTTTTATTTTATATGATATTTTCATTAATTTCTATATAATTATATTTTAAACACAATAATTATTAAATAAAATTACTTAATTTTAAATTATTATAACGGTTGAATATTTTAATTGTTTAGGAATATTTTATAAAACAATACAAATGAGTTGTCTGAACCCAAATACAATAATATTTAAGTAATTACTAAAGCAAAGCGTGATATATATATATATATATATATATATATATATATATATATATATATATTTTACGAAAGAAAATAAAATTATTTTTAGGTAAATATAGTTTGCAGTATAAATAATGCTTATGTATCTTTATAAAATGTATATATGTGTGTAATATATATCAAGGTATACTAAGTTTAGTCCCAAGTTCCTAACGCTTGAAAATATTGATTCTACGAACAAAATTTGGGTATAGGTATTCATAAAATCAAATAAATAGTCCATTTCCGACGTCTCTTCCGTCTGTCCATCTGCCTGTCTGTCATAATGATAACCCAAAAACGAAAAGATATCAAGCTAAAATTTTAATAGCATTTCAGGACGTAAAAATAAGTTTGAGTTCGTAAATGAGCACCACAGGTCACTTGTACCTTCTTGTAAGCCGTAAGAGGTAGAACAAAGGTAACAAAAAGAACAAATACAAAAAAAATGTTTCTTATAAAAAATAAACAACTCTGGTTTAAAACATTTTTTCGTAAACATTACTGTTTACTCATGAAGGCGCAAATTAGGTCCAAACTTTGGTGTCTACTTTCTCGAAAAATTATAAAACATAGAAAAATTTCAAAATTAACAGCTAGCTTCAACTAGTAATCGTGTAAAACATTTTCGAAGAATGAAAAAAAATCTAGAAAATGTTTTTGAAAGTTCTCGAAAACCAAATAAATGGCGGCCCAAAGGCCACCATAATTATGTTAGTGTTATAAACTCATTTAGTTTATAAAAAAACTAGATTGATATCCACCCGCTTCACTAGGTTTAAAAGTAAAACCACCGCTTAACAGCCACCACTAATCTTGATGCCACCACCAATGTACTCACCCCCCTACACTCGAAAGGATTGTTTTACACAAAATAGTGATAATTCCTTCAGTATTTCAGAAACGGCCATTAATTTTTTGATAATTTTTACATCAATGTTTAATTTGTGGTTCAAAATGATGATCCTAGATAGAGCAGTAAAATGTCAGAAAGGATTTTATTTTATTTTTTAAATAAATATCTACAAATTATAGCTCATGTGTTATAGATAGTTTTTCCCTGAAAGCGTAACAAACAAACAAACAAACAAACAAACATACTTACTTTCATATTTATAATATATAGCGATAATGCAAGTACTATCATTCAACACTCTCTGTACAGACTATTTCAACTCAATTAATTGTTTGTTTGCATTTGTTTTTAAACAAATCCTTTCAAAAGAAAAACTTAATTGTTTAGGAATTTCCTTTAGATTGTCCAACTCGTGCTACTCACTCGTTGTGCAAATTTCACATTTGTACGTTAATAATGCTGTTATCCCACTAGTATCGCAAGTAGGTAACTAATTTATTACTTGTTATAAGAGTATTAACAGCCAAGAAAACGTCAATACAGTAATTTATTTTACTGTGCGTAAGCTATTCACACAAGTAGATATACAGACATTTATTGTTTCATATATTTTTGGTTTTATTATCTGAATATCACAATGAAGAATCGACAAGAATGAGATAAGAGAAGAAACAGAAATTTTTATAGCAACAGTAAATTTCTTTTGTTACGCTTATTAATTAGATTATATTATACCAACATCTAGCATATTCCAGAGATGCAACAGTTTGTTTTTCTTGGAATAAAATCTAAGAATAATATACACACAAAATGAACAAAATTTTATTTAATAAAATGTAAGCAAATATCTACTCTAGGAGATGCAAAGGAAAATATAAATTTACGATTGTATTCTAGCAGTACTTATATGTAGATAAACTTTTGTTTATGTCTAGTCTATTGTAGTACTGTCTTCTTCATCGCAACAAACGTAGGAAAGTTAATAATACTCTCAAAGGTCTCATATTCGGTATCAAGTTTACTTAATCTGTATTTCAGTAATTATCAAAAGGAGAAACTGATAATGTTGTCTAAATTAGATATCTTATTTATGCATTTGTATAATGGCTTTCAGGAAATAAAATGTGCCTTCAATTCTTTGGAGATTAACTAGCTAATAGGGGAAATTGTAGTACCTAGGATCAAAATGTGTGTTCTGAAATTGTCTCAGAATATAGCATTGTTACTCGTGAATACAATGCATTTTAAGACTTTTAACATCAAAATGTACCACGGTTCAAACCCTGTTGTACCTAGAATCACCCCAACTGTTTGTACTTAAAGGCGCACGCTTCATTATATGTTCGTTACAGTTTATTCTGTGGAAAAAACAGCATCAAAAAATGTTTATTCTGGGGAAAAAACAGCATCAAAAAATGTTTATGATTGAAATATTGCAAATTCTCACATTTTCTTACAGGCATCCATTATTCCAGGAGTTTCCAGCAACCGTTTCATCTGGTATTTTTAATGACTCAGGGTAAATGACATTTTTCATATATTCCTGTATATATGAAATATATGTCAAGGCATACAAAATTTATTCCCATTTTGTAAAGCTTAGAATTATTGATTTTGGTAAAGGTGTTCATGAAATCACCTAATTTCCGTATCTCCATCCGTCTGTCTGCCTGTCTCTTAGAAAATGCGATAAATCAAAAATGAAAAGAGCGCGTATTTGAAACTTTCTCCTCCAAATTTAACGGTCTGAATCATTAGATGTGAACTTCATATATAAACTTACATTCCAGAATTTTAGTTAATCATTCTTTTACTTCAAAGTGTGTGGATAATTAAACCATCAAGTTCATACTAAGAATTAATTATTAATGCTCTATTTATATTCGGATCAAGTGTTGTTGCATTTTTGATAATTTTTTAACAAATTAAAAGTGACAGTTCAAAAAGGAAATAACGCTGGTACTTATTATTAACAAGTCAAAACAAACAATTGACTCGACTGAGTTAATTGTTAAAATGCCATATATAGACAGTATTGATTACGGAGTCCTTTGTTTTTGTCACGTAAGTAAAGAGGGATAGCCAGCCATACATATATGCCACACACACATGACTGATATTCTCATATAATACATACTATACAATGTTCGAACCTAATTTGCGCTCTCACGGATATAAACAGTGATGTTTTCGAAAAAATGTTTCAAACAAAAGTTGTTTATTTTTTTATAAGAAACATTTAAACTTTTGTTGTATTTCTAACGGTTTACAAGATGGGTCCTACAGCCCCAAGACCCACTGAACCAGTGTTGCTCATTTACAAACTTAGCCTCACTTTTAACGTCCCGAGTACGATTCAAAATTTACAACTTTATATCTTTTTTCGATTTTGAGTTATCGTGTTGTCAGACGGACGGATCTGCAGACAGGCAGACAGACAGACAGACAGACGACCGGAAATAGACTAAGTAAGTGATTTTATGAACAGGTATACCAAAATTGTCCATAGCATCAATATTTTTAAGCGTTACGAACTTGGGACTAATCTTAGTATACCTTGATATATTTCATATACATGGTATAAAAACTTGAATTCGAAAACAAAATTTTTTAAGATATTAATATTTTGTTTTGCTTGATAAACAATATTTTTTCTTGATTTGCCAGATTTCATATATCCCAAAATTTTATAGATAGTTTAACCGATCAACCCGTATTCAAACCTAATGGGAATAATAATACAAAAATAATATAGCTAGAAGAAAAAAAACTTTAGTGTTTTATTTACAAATAAATTGTTTATTTATTTGTACCTCTAGATCTACCTGATGACGTAATTGAAGTATGTGCTTGTTTTCTATGTGTTTTGTTTTTGTTTTTTATCATCGACATTCATTTGTTATTTTATTACTCTGATAGTTATGTTCATTTGATTGCATTTGATATTTATTTCCTTTGTTTTCTTTATTTGTTTTTTTTTTCCTGTTATTTGTGTGTTTTGTAAGATTTTTTTCCCCGTTGTTGGAGTAATAATGGCATTAACGATAATTGTAATCAAATTTGTTTGATGAATTTTTTATTATTTGAAAGGAAATTGTTTATAATTGATCAAAATGCTCAATTTTATTTTCGAACTTTAAAGAACCCTTATTCATTTGACCTTTTACTGAGAGCTCATGGCAGTAATAGTTATTTCTCGAAGAGATTTTGTTAAAAAGAAAAGTAATGTATATTATTTGGAACCAATTAACTGAATTTGATTGATTTTGCGATTGAAGGATAAGTTTCTGAGGCTGAAAAAAGTGCTCTTGTATACCATCCGTCGTATACGATTTTAGTCAATATCTCAAAATTTACCTGACTAATAATCAAAAGGGCCTCGAAATTTGAATTTTTGGACCAAAATGACTCTAGAATTTGATTTTTATCTAAATCTAGGACCAAATAATTAACCCGATTTCTTGCAATTTTCTTAATCGGTATCCTTTAAAAATGTATTGTTTCGGAGTTTATTGAAACTTGTAATTTCGGGTAATTTCGATATAAAAATAGAGAAAAATAAGTTCATTTAACGTTGCTATCTCAAGTTTGAAATAGTGAAAATAGTGGTGGCTATTAATTATTTGATAGTGAATATTCACTACAAAATAGTAATTTTTTTATACTTTTCACTATTTCGTTTTTAGAGAGTGGGTGAGTATTTGTTAAGATGTTGCCTACAATCCTGTAGAACCGCTTTTATTTCTCATCGATTTTAGCGATCTGTCGAAAAAAACAACACAAAACCATGCTGAATTTGTATATTATGTGGATCTTAAGTAGATCTACTGTAAATAATGTCAAAAAATTTGGTTGACTTTCGATTTAACGACAATTTTCTGTGGTATAGAGTGAAAAATTCCTTTTCTCGTTTTTGGAAAATGTCTGTTGAAATTTGGATCAATCCGATTTGAATTGTTGGCTAAGATGGTTAAGAAGTATTTATGTTGGTTCTGGTACATTTTGTGCGCACAGTCAAGAAGCGAAAGCTTACAGTATTATATGTCTATCTTTCTCTACTTTACACTCAGTGCCCACACTAGACTACTTACAAAAAGAACAAACTTATAGCCATTTATATTCTTAAATAATTTACTACACAAATTTCATAATAAACTTCAACCTTTTCCATCATAATTGAATTGAAAGAACTAATCTAGTGAATAGATACGTATTCGTACGCTTTTAGTACGCAACCTTTTTTTATAATTTTTTTTGTTCGAATCTATTACTTTAATCTCAAGAGAAATAAAATTATATCCAATTTTCTAATTGTAAACTTCAATTACTCTAAAATAAAATCTATGATAGAAAATATTTTTTCTTTTAGGTTCATATGTAATACAGATTATATAAAAGCTGGTTACTCTTGTCCGTAATACACTAAATTACAGGAGGTTTTTTTTTTTTTTTTAATAGGTTCAGTATCACGTACTGAATGTAAATGCATAAAATCCTTACAAAAAAAGGCGCGGAAGTACCTTCATTTTAAGCAACCGTTTTAGGCTATATCTCCATAACCGTGCACTTAGGACCAAAATGCTAATAATTTTTACTGTAGATAATTAAATTACCTTTTTTGTAAATTATTTTTTATTTTTTTTTTTTTTGTATCACTAACCGTTTATGACTTATACGACCATGAAGGTTATAAAGAAGGAGAACGATCGCTATGTACTAAAGCATTAGCGCACCTGTCCCCGAAAATTTGTAGAATTTATAGTTCATTTTCAGCCACCAGCCGCGCTGTCGTCGGTAAGTAGTATATTAGCGCACAACAGCCCGCATTTAATGATACAACTTAGCGATCCCAGCGCCTCACTTATTTTTTCAAAATATTGGGGACAGTATTTTCTATTGCGATCGTCCTCCTTCTTTATAACCTTCATGTATACAACTATGACGATTTACTTATTGACTATTTGACCGATATCTCTTCTAAAATTTGTTTAAACAGGAAAATGATTGCAACTAAACTTTTAAATCTACAAATTTCCTAAAATATTTACTTTAAACTTTTTTTTTTATCTAGAATTAATATTTATAACGCGTTTAATGTTGCAACTACCGGGTGTAAGATTAATAAAAAAGAGAAGTTTATATTGTGTAATGATAAAAATTCAATAAATATATGAAAAATGTTAACATAATGTTTGAATTGACTAGAAAGATTTTTTGTAGAGAATTTTCTACAAAAACGGTTATTTTTGGCTTAAAGTACACGGTTACGGGGTTATAGGCCATAACGGTTTTTCCCCAAATGGCGACACTTCCCCATTCCTCTCCCCAAGTTTGTTGTGTATTTACATTCCTATTAAAAAAAATAGCTCCTGTAAATTAGTGCAAGAAAAAATTCTCATTTAACTGTAACTGTAATGCAATATTTTGCTCAAAAAGAAAAAAAACACCGATGAGCTCGCCTACTATTTAAACAACTTATTAAAGCTCTTAACATCGTGTTGCCAGACATTGAATTATAAAATATCTAGCGACCAAAATTTGTTTAATATTTTTACTTTTAAGAAAACAAAAAACACTAAACGATAAACTAAAACTTATTAATTATGTGTAGGTTCACTTTAAGTATACATTTAATAATATTTCTTTTACTTTAACTGCGTTTATGTTGATATAATATAGTTTTTTGAATTGTTTTTAATTAAATGAAATATAACACTCACAAAGTAGGTAAGTATTAAAAATGTAGAGGGGTAAGTGTAGATATTAAAAGAGACAACATCAAAGAAGAGTAGTATATACACATATTCTTACACATTTGCAGAAAAAAAAAGTTTAATTATATAACATCAGAAGAGAAAAATAATATTATCTTATACAAAGAGAGAAAATTTTACACAGGTAATACTTGCCTATATCCAAACAGTTATTTTCTTTTAAAATGGAGATGTAGATAAAAACCATACCCTACGGATAAATGTCTCAAGTTATAATTACCCAGACAATCCTAGTAGCTGAGTTGGTTGAAGCGTATCCAATTTCATACGTGACATGCCTAGCAGGGACGATTCCCGCCGTCACAAAGAAAATTAAGAGTAGCAGCAGCAGTAGCAGCTAGAGAGTTAATGGCCGAGCGGTCTAAGGCGCTAGAATACTTAGACTTAGGCTGCGGCCTCGAATCCAGGCAACGGCAGTGTGAACAATTATGGGGGAAGTAGAATTGATCACATTGTCGTCGCTAAGATAAGAACGAAGTAACCGATTCCACCCACAGTATAAATATAATAGTAAAAATATGGATGTAGTTAAATAAATAAAGATTAACAAATACTGATTTGGGTGGCCTCTGTTATAGACGTATGTCAGAAAAACGGAGATTAAACCCCATTATTATTTTATTATCATTAACGGCTGTGATGGGCTGGTGCATGGTATATTTATTAAGAAAGTGTACCTTCTCAGATAATTGAGGATGTAATAAAAGAAACTATCAGCGGAAAAGGTGGTTAAACATACGTACATAATATGTTATCCTACGGGCAAAGTGTGTCTCTCGAGGAAAGCTAATATAAAATAACCTTACCTAACCGATCACTACACACAAAAAAAGTACTTTAGAGATGTGCAAAAAATATTACATAAAATGAAAATTTATCTATAAACAAATTTTAACGAGTCTTTTTAGTTTAAAAAAAAAAAAGAACTTTTTTTTGGATTGGTTTTCGGAAAAATTTGATTATTTTAAGTAAAAAAAATTATTTTAAGTGAATAATTTGACATATGTACAGTGTGTCGCAATTAAAATGTAGGCACCCTCACATTTTTCGATATTTATAAGAATATCGATTTGAAATTTTGTACAGTCATACAGGGTTGATGAGTTATATTTTTTTAAATACCTAACCAAAGTTAGAACTCATAACTCAGCCTACTAGAAATTACGAAATAGGACCGATTCTTAATATTTTGGCTAGTGTCAGAGATGGTTAGATACATCGAATAAAATTATTAGAAAAAGTGGCTTTGAAATGCAACAAAATAAATTAGTGCAACGAAGATAATTTTATTATATTGTGAATCTCTTAACAACAGAACCCTTAAAATATTAAAATTAAAAATGTACCTTCGTATACATTTGACTAGTATTCTTTATCTAGGTTGCCGCTGTCGACTCGACTGATTAGTTTTTATACCAGTTATATGCACATAATATTATTTATATAAAAAAAGTTTATGCTTCTACATAATATGTAAAATACAAGAATAATATGTTGGTTTGGTTTGTATATTTTATCATAATATTTATATATTATTTAAATATGAAACTGGTAACTAATTACATTATCAAAGAGAGACAAGTTAAATGTCATTAAGAACTTCATTAAAGTTCAAAAGTAAAAAAAAATTAAATCCAAAAATCTAAATACGAAAAGAAATAAATGAAAATAAATCAACAATTATAATAGTCCACATAGTTGTTTTTTTCTTTACAGTTTTTACTTTTATCATGTCGGATTTTTTTATTTCTTTAATTTAGAAAAACCTAAACTTGCTTTCTTATTTTATTGATTTTGTAATTTTCAAATACCTGTTCAATAATAAGCCATTTAACATAAACGTGACGAAAGTTCTATTTTTATTCTATAACTATTTTTTCTTTCCTTTTTTTTGACATATTGCATTTTCTTAACTTTCTTGTCCTTAGTGACAAATCGTTTGCCATAGGAGTTATTAACAGTGGCGAACAGTTGCGATGTTTAGAGCGTCACAAAAGAAACAAACATTCATACATAACTACATCGGCTAATACTTTACTGCTCCATTACCAACGTGGTCATATTTCTCCATCTCATTGGATGATTTTTATTATTAGATGCATATTTATTATTGGATGGAGATCGATTTTTGTCTTTTCAGTTTTTTTACACATGACATGACAAGAAGAACACAACCAAAAGGCACATCCTTAACATGACATCGCTCTTCCTAGTAAACAATCCTTCGCTGGGGCTCATACAACATATTTTTTTAAAAGTGTATATGTTTATATATTTGGAAAGAAAAAAGTATACTATTAGAGTTGTACAATTCATTTACGTTTAGAAGAAAAACTAATAAATAACTAGCTTGACCCGTGCGGAATTCCGCTCCCGCAGTTACCGTAGCTCGTGGCTACCCTGTAGCCGTGGCTAAAAACATCAAAAAACAAATTTTGTAGAAAAGTGGTGAAAAAGTAAAAAGACCTTAAATTAAAACTAGGAGAACATGTAACAATAAAAATTAGGTAATTAGGCTAAAATACTTGTATTAATAAAAGTAGTAATCATATGTCTAGTGTATTAGGAGATCATCTGTAAAAACTAAAATATTTGCCAATAAACTTTTTATTTAAATTTGTGATATTTTTTCGTTCAAATTATTTGTCTAGGGTGTGTTTTCCTAATCGGTACATTTTTAGACTGTGAGCATCGTTTTCGTCAAACCTAGATATAATAAGCTTGAAAATGTGGTTTGAATCATGGAATTTGATAAAGGAATAAGAAAGATATGGGTTGGGCAGTTTTCGTTCCATCGCTTCCACCATATTTTGGTAAAATTATAGCGTTTGTGCATTGAATATACAGGATGGATTATTTTAATTGGTTATGGCAAATAGTTCGTTTCATAGTAAACCAATAAAAAAATTAATACAAAAGTGGCAGAGTTTGATGGGGGACATCATCCTCTGACATCAGATCAAAAATAATGAAGTTATAACTGTGGTTAAATTTAGGTCAAATCGGGAAGAATTTACGAATAAATCACAGGAAGTTTGTAACAATTGAAAAATAGATTTTTTTAACAATTTTGCTGGAAAATGAATCTTTCGACATAAACGGGAGTTTTAAACTTGTCATTGATTAAAAAAAATTAAATTATTTTTCGGAAAGCATAGGTCTACGTAATGGGTGGCGATGATGAGATTTTTCCAACTACCATCAAGTTTTTTTTAAATTTATTTATTTAAAGTCGCTTTTTAACGGCGACTATTTACAAAAAAAAAAAAAAAAAATTGCTAAATTTTATCTAATAAATTCATTTTAACATAGTAAGTGAGTTTGGGTAAAGTGGTAACAGAGTAAGAGAGTATATCTTGGAAACTTAGGAAACTAAATTTTATCTAATAAATTCACACTTTTAATAAGGGTGATGGATCGAAGACATTGTTCTTGATTATTTAATAATTAAGCCATCAAGTTTTGTTTAGCCAAAAAATTTGCTTGAATTTCTTTGAATAAAATCCATCGTAATGGTTTTACAAGATTGAAACGATAATTTACAAATTTTCAACATCAATGAACTGACCTACACTATTTAAGCTTAACATAAATTTTAACTTAGTTATTCTCTCTATTGTAATAGTGAATATTTATCTATAGAAAAAGTTTTCTCTTTCAATAAAACAAAAGTTAATTACCACGTTTTATTATTCGGTCGAAAAACAATTTTCTTTTAGTATTTTTCACTAAACTTCATTAATAAATCAACTTTTACTATACACAAATTTTTATATATGTGTTTGTATCATGCAATAATTTATCATCTTAACACATTCTCTTTTTAGTAGTTTATATGGGAAAGGTGCCTAAAATGTATGTATTATACTCTCTTTACTTCAGATATTGCCAACTTAGAGGGAATTAATATGGTATAATCGTTAGATATACGAATTTTGAACCAGTTTGCGGAATCAACCAGATGACGGCATTTAAAATTGTCCATATCGATATTTTCACAATTCTTCTTAAGACTGAAATATGTGGAAAACATTGCTTCTCTAAAAATGTGTAGTTTAATCTATAAAAAGTGAAATTTATTACTTTTAAACCGATTTTTGAAAACTTAGCTATAAAATGTTCTCAATCAAGTCGGTTCGACCATTTAGGGGCTACGATGCCACTGGGAAACACAAAGACGTACAGATAAACACTTTAAATTTATAACACTCCTTCTGAAATCAATATTAAATTGATGGTCAAGGACATCAGATGAGATGAAAGAAATACTTAGAGAGCTATCATTTTTTGGGACGAATTGTTGGAAATATTTTAATTGAAATATAAATATTTTAGTTGAGTTTGGTCTTTTGAATCATTGTTTTGAGTTACCTAATTATTTTACCATTTCACTTTTCAAAATGAATTGAGCTACGTTTATTTGACTATTCATTTCCATAGTAATTATTTATATGTTAAAATAATACGTCATAAATTTTCAAACTGAATCGATTTGGAAGATCATAGCCAATCTTTTAGTTATTTCGAGTACGAAACTCTAAGCTCGCACTTGAAACATAGCTAAGAACACTCTCCGTTAAATTACCTTTCAAATGAAAAAAAAAAAATTAAAATTGGTTCATTCGTTTAGGTGCTACGATGCCACAGACATACACACACATAGCAGTCAAACTTATAGCACCCCTTTTTTTGGTTCGGGGCAAAAAAAAAAAACAATCAGCATAGCAGAATCTGATACTGATTAAAAAAAATCGTACTTGGAGTATAATATAATCTCCAGTTCATAGAGATAACAAAATTGATTTGTAAGAAGAGTATTCGTCCAAAATAATTAGCAAACACTCTT
Organism: Chrysoperla carnea; assembly: GCF_905475395.1. Taxonomy (NCBI): domain Eukaryota; kingdom Metazoa; phylum Arthropoda; class Insecta; order Neuroptera; family Chrysopidae; genus Chrysoperla; species Chrysoperla carnea. The sequence continues at coordinate 50,490,919 of NC_058341.1, forward strand.
CTGAAGATGTGATAGAGTAATTACTTTTACAATTTTTCAAAAATATTACAGGCACAAAATAAAGCTCAACCTTTTCGGCATTTTACCATACGTATGCATAGATAAACTATTATTGTTTTTTAGTTAATGCAAAATCACTGTCGGGTATTATATATATTTAATCATCCCTTTTACAAAAGGTAACCAAGTATAACCACCAAATTCTACTTTAAAATTTAGGGTTCATTGCGTTTTATATTAAAACAATTCTAATATCAATCGAACATGTATTAATTCCATCTTGTATTGAGAAATTGTTTTTTCATTAAAAATGTATATTTAAGGGTACATATTATATTTGAAAGCGAGAGGAATATTTTAATTCTTTTTTGGATATCCGTATTGTTTATCACTTTCTATAATTGAGTTAATGGATGCAATATACATGTGAATGACAACTTTGGAAAATTTTTTTCTGTAGTTACAAGATGAGCTTATTTCTACCTTTTTATATCATGTATATATGAAATATACATAATATATTAAGTTTAGCCCCAAGTTTGTAACGCTTAAAATATTGATGCTATGAAAAAAATTTTGGTATAGGTGTTCATAGAATCATCTTATTAGTCCATTTTCGGTTATCCGTCCGTCCGTCCGCTCGTCTGTGAACACGATAACTCAAAAACGAAAAAACATCAAGCCGAAATTTTTACAACGCTCAGGACGTAAAAGTGATGTCGAGTTGGGTCCGTAGGACCCATCTTGTAAACCGTTAGAGATAGAACAAAAGTTTAAATGTAAAAAATCTTCCTTATAAAAAAAATAAACAACTTTTGTTTGAAACATTTTTTTTGTAAACATTACTGTTTACTCACGAGGGCAGACATTAAATGCAAATGTTATGTATTAATATGGGATTATCAGTTATGTATGTGTGACATGTATAGGTATATGTGTATTGTGACGGAGTTATCAACACTGTCTATACTTGGTATTTCAACAATTAACTCAGTCAATTGTTTGTTTTCACTTGTTCAATGTTAATTACTGATCATTTTATTAGTTACGTTGGGGTCAAGCGAACTTTGATTTTAGCGTGTTTCTTAGAATTATCTACATGTTCTATTGTGCATTGAAATTATACCTCCGTGTGAACAGCTTTTTTCCAGTCTGTGTCAGGTTTAATTCAGTCTTGAGGAGACAACCCGATAACTTTCGCAGTGATACCTAATTATATATTTGATATTAAGTGGGATTGAAAAAAGAACTAGCATGTATCCATTCGTGCACTCGACCGATCCGATATATTCCCATATGCAGCGTATGTAGCCACGGTTACTCAAAACCTTCCAAGAAAAAATATTTCCAAAAAAATCAAGTAAACTAAGACCCTTGCTAATTAATCATAAGAAGCATGCGTACAAAATCAATCTTACAGGAAACGAGAGAAGAAATACGGAAGCCTTCCTATAGTTGTAAAAACATTCTATTTTGAGATGAGTTCTTTTGTCAAACAGTGAAAGTATAGTTCAGCTGTTCAATACACAAGAGAAAAATCACAAAAAAATGAAAAAAATATTCAACTCTTAATAAATAAATTGGACAATTGAAATTTGATTTGAAAACAATTTTCGCCTTTATACAAATCAAGTTTAGGTACAGATTTTTTTTTACTGAAAAAAACAAACTAAAATCAAATACTCAAATAAAATTTTAGAATCGATTTACTTTTAAAATCAATTTGCATTTCCCAAATGATAAAAATTTAGGGAAAATTCAATCATTTTGAAAAATTTAAATAAACAAATTTACTTTCAATTTTTGATTGCATCCATTGTTATTTATAGTAGAAAAACTACATCTTAAAAATATTTTCAGAATATGTTTCGAATATAACATAATAGAAAGGATGGTTGTAAATCTTCAAATATCATCCGTGTAGATATTTGAATAACTTTTTATTAAAAATAAAATTTTTATTATAGAAGTTCCTTAAATCTTACACTTGAGGATATAGAGACATTTGCGTGATCACGCTTTTGTCTGCAAGTGGGATTGAAAAGCTATTGAGAGTAGATTGAAATTAGTGAAAATTTGTGATTAAATAGAACGGCATTTTCCAGGCTCTCAAGCTTATTTGGCCATTTGCAGACTTCATGCCAACATACGGTATATATTTCAAACTTTTAATTGCAGAAAACTTCCAAAAAGAAATATTGTTTCAAAAGTCTGAAATCCCTTTTTATGAACTAAGGATCAAAATCCAGCTTTTTTCTTTTTGAAACCGCAGCTTTCTCATGTTAGATTTAATCAAAGAGTTTATGTAAGAAAACACTTTTCTCATTATAACCAAAACTGCTTTACTCCTTCAGCCCTCTTCAAAGAAGAATCCAGAAAAAGGAGCACCTAGCTATTTGCAAAATATTAAAATTAAAGCAATAGTAAATATTTTACACATTCCCGCACGCCTATTTTATTGTCACCCTTTTCTATGAATAAAAGAGGTGGAGGAATGAATCTGTGAATGAATTTATGTTTTCCCGTTTAAAAATATACAGGATGTTTGAAAAGTTCCCTCTGAATTTTAGCAAATAATGACTGAAAAAATGTGCAAGGTAAAAGATGTAGAATTTTGCTCGTCAAATCTATTGATAGTCTTGGATTTGAATTTAATTATTCCATGAAGGTTGATTGGCCACGAAGACACTTCAAGAGCAAGTTGATTTTTTTAAATGGGAATCTTAGGTTAGGTTAGGTTAGGTAAGGTTATATTGGCTGACCACGAAGGATACACTCAGGCTATAGAGCCCATTGTGATACCATATATGTGTTTTACCACCTTTCCGCTGATAATTTCATTAATCAGGTCCTCAATTTCAGAGGCTGAGTGCTCCTCCTTCATGCATATAACATGCACTACACCAGCCCATCACAACGATTAATTAAATTAATTTTGTTGTGAAAGAGGAAATCGAACCCACTGCCCTAAGCATAACGCGGACGGAATTGGTTACGCCTTAACCAACTGAACTAAAGGGTTGATAAGGAATTTAAATGCTTCGAAACTAATTTGGGAATCTTAAATGATTTAATGATTAAATGAATGCAATTAAAACACTTGCATTGGAATTCAAAAAGAACTAAATACATTTAACAATCAGAAGTTTTCGTGTCTCTGATCGAATTTATTTAAACTTTGAAGTCACTTTTATGGTCATAATTTAGACTTTATTAGATTGTAAGAACGAAACCCTACAACTTTTGCCTGGGTCATTTTTTCCAGTCATTATTTTCTCAAATTCAGTGAGGTTTTCGAGCTTTTTGAACAAGCTGTATATATTATTTTATGTTTACAAATGAAAATATTATCTGATTATATTGTCTAAAAGTTAAAATTATTTGTACTGTGTGTATGTGATATATTTCGACGAATTATGAGAGAAACGAGGTATGTATCGGTTCGTAGAATTTTAGCCTTTATACTAACAAGGTACAGACAACAAAACACAATTTATAAATATCTAACACGCAAATATATAATGTAGATATGTCTCATTCTTTTTAAATAATTGTACATTTATATTTTCATTTCTCTTTCCCCTTTTATTTAATGACAATATAAATTTGTATAAAAAAAATTTCCAGACAGTTTTTCATGAAAGCAATGTTTCATTCACTGTGTAATAGAAAGATTTGATTTTTACCCTGTCAAACGAAGGTAAAATTCATTAAACTACGATGTGATTGCGTGAAGAATCGTTCGTAATAGACCCATCGTCAAATTAAGGATTAACGATTTTTGGGTGAAATGGGCATAACGGGTTTTGTGGGTGAAATGGGCATAAAGTTTGAAAATTTCTCGATTTCAATTGGAAAAATTATTTTGTGTGCCAAAGAAGATAGTTGCGCTTTCTGGCAGAAACACAAAGTCAAAATATCTCTCATGTATCTTCTTACAAAAATTTGCTCTTTTCGAATATATCTTGAGACCACTTTTCCTGTAATTCGAGTTCTATAACACAATATTGTTGTCGAGTTCCATAACACAGTATTTTTTTTTAAATTTTCCTTTAAAAATGTTTTTGTTTGTAAAATACATATCCGAAAAATACAATAGAAATTACCGGTTATTTTTTAATTGATATCTTTTGTCAAGCATTTTTATCAATGTCTTTTGTAAAAAAATTTTCTTGAAATTCACTGAATACTACAATAGTTTTTCTTTACTATATTCTACGTTTTAAATGCTTTTTATACGCCGATGGTGTGTTTTCCCACTTTCTCTTTTGATACAATGAATTTTTTGATACAGTATTCAATTTTTAGTTTACTCGACATTTTCGACATTTAATGTTAAATCCCAAAAATAAACAATTAAAATGGTTTAATGGATTGTGTAATATTATTTTGGTGTCTAGACAGTTTTTTTTATTAATAATTGACACCATCTATATCAATATGATACTTTCCCCGTACTCTTTTTCACCGTCTATGACATATTTTTTGAATAATGCATTGTGATGAAACAAAAAGTAATTAGTGAATGATAAAAAAAAGTTCTTGAAGATATTTATGATTTGATAAAATAAAGGATATTTCAATAAGAACCTCGGTATTGAGCTTTAAATAAAACTTTTATGCTTGTGACATACGTTTGAATCATTTATAGATTAACTAGCTGTGAACTACCCGCTTTGCTGGGCAACATCCCCACTTAGATAAAAACAATAGATCTTTGAAGCCTGGTTGTATATCGTGTCAATATTTGAGCTTAATCGATGCACAACTTTTTTAGTTTTTGAAGCATATCCCTTTCAACCCCTATTTCAACCCCTTACTCTACTATAATATGGATGTATTATACATAAAAACCCTCCTCTTGAATCACTCTATCTATTAAAAAAATAGACTACCGCATAGGGACATAGGGACATAGGGACATAGGGACAGAAAAAGCGACTTTGTTTTATAATATGTAGTGATGATGAAGTACACATCATGAAGATATGAACCAAATAAGAAGTGGGACTAATGGCTGTTTCGGCTGTTATGACACAAACGTGTTCTTTTCATGAAAGCTTCTACTACTCGTGTATAAATTTTGCGATATTTCAGTGATGATGCGATAAATTTCTCCTTTAACGGCTATAATTGTTTTGGGTTTGTTTACATAAACTTGTCCCTTTAAAAAAATCCAAAGGAAACAATTCTTTCTGAGTTCTTTGCCGAAATGATGTGATTGAACTATCGTCAACATATGCAAGTACTGCCGCGATATTTTCAGTCGAGGAGGCAAGACAAATGCGTGTTTGTCACAGTGGTTTATTTGGAGCATTGCGATGGCCCGTAATTGAACCTGTTTTGCAAAGAGTATAACTGCAAAACTTTCATCTATTTTATAATAATTTTTCACAATGAGAATTCGTTGATTGATACTAAAAGATAAACAGAAGCGGCATGAAAAATATATTTTTCTGATTCAACTGAAGAAATTAGCTAATCGTTGAAAATAACAAATGATAATCGGGGCATTCAAACGAATACACACATTACAATGCCCTTTTCATCTCAAAGAAAGTTAACTCGATGTAAATCTGCGCCGGCGTTTTAAAAATAAAAGATTTTTCTTCTTTGGATACAGGTTATCATGTAAATGAGAGGAAAAATCATTACACTGATCATATTTGTCGATAGGTTTACTCAGCGCTTCCACCATATACTATGCATTCTTATTGAATATTGATACAGTTTTTACTCGCTAGCGTTTTTGTTGTAAGTCTGAGTTTTTAAATATATTTTATTTTTTTACATGTATTTTTCTTATATCTTTTCCATGAAAATATAAGGATTTGATGAAAACAAACTTGTTACAAGTTTCATATTGTAAGTTATTCTTCACATTATAATGAACTCAGCAAAAGAAAACTCTCTATTTTCTCAAACATGATTATTATGTTTTATTAATTATTATTAGATAAACACACAAGCTGGGGAAATCTTAAAGAACATAACTTATTGAATTTCCACACAAAAAACTTATGTTCTTTATATACGAAAGCTAGCAAACACTTCTACAGTATGTTGCATAAAGTTTGAAACTATATTTTATCGTTGTACGAAATATTTGAAACTGTATATTTAGCTGTATATTTATTTATGCAGCTATATACTTTAGCGTTCTATAACCGGCAGGAAAAATCAAGGGCAAAACCATTGAAGATAGAAATTTGAATTATTTTTAAAGATTTCCAAAGAAAAATCAGTAGATTAATTTTTCTTTCAAGATAAAATATCATAGAAAGAATATTTGATACAAAGTTAAGTTTCTATAAAATATCTATTCAATTTTTTCTCAACTTATGAACCGTATGTTCTCTTATTCATATTTTAAGTATTAAAATTGGCATTCAATTTCTGATAAATATTATACACAAAACCAGAAAGGAAAATCAATCACTCCAGTTTTTTATCATATAATATCTATAAAAGATGGAACTGGAGATTCAACACAGCTGAAACTCTGTGGAGATCTAGAAGCACACAAAAGTTTCTTAAGTAGGGGTGCACTTAGAAGGTATTTTTAAAAAATTATCCCCTAAGAAGTTCAAGATAGGGCTGAAAGTTTGCATGAAACTTTATCAATTTCGAAGTAAGAAATGCAAAAAATGATATTTGAGTTCATTTCAAAACAAAGTATTACTGCATTTCTTACTATTCATTCTTCAAGGGGCTAAAATAGAGAGTGAAAGTTTATATGAAACATTGTCATTTTTTAAGTTAGAAAAGTATACAAATTGATATATGTGCTCCGAACTCCACTAGAGAATGCCTCGTTATTTCCAAGGGGGAGTAAGTAAAGTTGATCTTTAGAGGGTGAAAGTTAGGACAAGCGAGTTGGAAGGTAGCATGTGGGTCTTCAACGTTGACATTATGTATATGAAATGAATCATTATCTCGAGCGAAGCCCTGGCCAAAAGCTAGTAATCAAATAAGATGAATCAAATGATAGAACAATTATTCCATTTCTGTTTCATCTTGTACACTACTTAATAAATTATTAATCACTTCAATATATATTACACAGCTGTTACAAGCGAACAGTGAATGAGTATACAAATAAGGAATAACGGAACAAATTTAAGGATTTTAATTATCATCGTATTATATATACCAACAACGTTCTTTTGTATAATATACCTTATATAACGTATAATAAGGATTTGAGCTTGTGTTTCCGATACGATGTTGGAAGGTAAGTAGTATATATTCATTCTTCCAATAAATTAACTTTGATTAATACCATATATAACACAAAATATGAAAATTTATTAAAATAATATGCGTAGTTATTTTTATATTAATACCTTTAGAACAGAAGTGTATGGACAACTTGGTAATCTATCATCAAGATATTTCTTTTTTTGATCATTTTTCTTTTGAAATTTATATCCAGATTATACCTGCATACTAATTAATTTATTTGAAAAATTCTTTGTATGAAGATAAATATGTTATTATTAATTTCAGGAAATGAGGCAAAATTCGTCATACTTAGATACAAATTTCTTTATTAGAAATTCGTAAAAATCGTAAAACGTAAAAAGATATAAGTACTTTCTTGTACGATACTTAAATCTTATAACAGGATGAGTCGCTTATCTTTTTTTTTCATTGCAGATGTATATATTTTTAATAATCAAGAGGGTAACAAGCTTTCAAGGGGGAATAGTTAAAGACAAAATTAGCCGTACTTAAAAATTACCATTAAGGAGACAATCGTAAAAATCGGAAATAAGTTTGTATGTATACTATCCCGTTTTACCAAAAACTTAGAAATAACGTACTTCTCTTATGTTGTTGTCAATACTACTATTGTAATAAACGTCATGCATTTCTTACCGTGTAGGTATATCCTGTTTAAAACTTCTTGTTGAACAAGTGAAAACAAACCATTGACTGAGTTAATTGTTGAAATATCATGAATAGACAGTGTTGAGGCGCAATCGTTTGTTTTGTGACATCAAGTAAGTAAAGAAAGATATCCACTCTTAGATAGCCACGTATACATAACTGATATTCCCATATAATACATACCTACTATAAAATGAGCACCTAACTTATGCCCTTGTGGGTAAACAGTGATGTTTACAAAAAAATGTTTCAAACAAAAGTTGTTTATTTTTTTATAACATTTTTTTACATTTAAACTTTTGTCCTATCTCTAACGGCTTACAAGATGGGTCCTACGGACCCAGGCCCAATTGACCTATGTTGCTTATTTACGAACTCGACCTCAAGTTGCAACTGTTTATTAAGTTTATTGTTATTACACGATAAACTTTTTTGATTGTAAATAAACAGTCTTTACCTTGAGGATTCTCGCTTTTATTTCCATTATTCGGTTGTAATCGCTGTTAAAATTTACACTAAGATATTTTTTATACGTGATAACTTGTGTTTGTTTTATTGGAGACACTCTTTTATGTTTTAAATTTAGGACAATTTTTTTATTGTTTCTTGTAAATGAAACTCCTACTGTTTTATTTGTGTTTCTTTTTAGGCCCGCAGCTTCACTGTAATTAACCACATTGTCAATCAAATTTTACAAATGTTGCTGATGCGATCACTGTATAGATTATAAAGTGTGGGACATAGTACTCAACCTTGTCGAACTCCTTTCTTTATTTCTAGCCATGCCGTTTTTCCGAATCTTAACTTAACTGTCACTTTCTAGTTATAATTTAGGTTTTTATCTATCTATTTTACCTAGTTATCTAAATTAGAACTAGGAAGTGACAGTTAAGTTAAGATCGAAAGTTTTTTGTTATCATTAAAGCACACAAAAACATCTTTGTTACTTTCCCGTGCGTTTTCCCTTTCAAGTAAGGTTTTTATGCTGAAAATGGCCTCACGTGTACCTATCCCGGTTTGAGCATGGGGTTCATGGCAGTTATAATATAAACTAACTACCTAAAGAAATAAAAGTTACAGTTTGATGTATCGTATAAAACTACTATGAGTAGTGATTTGGTATAAAGGAAACTTTAATGGAATAACACTATTATCATTATTCATGTACTCAAAATAATTATCCTACTAAAAATATTACTGAAAATAATCCTTTCATAGCAACTATATTAAATAAGTACAAAAAAATACATCTTTTATGAAGTAGACTATATAATATACTTTCACAATTTTATGAAAGTGAAAATGACGGGTTTTACTACCAAATAAAACTCGAGGTGAAAGTTCACTATACTCATTATATTATATAAAAATTGAACGCAAACACAAAATAACTACACTATGCATGCATGATGTTTCGAGGAAAATACGACTACAAACAAATTCTGTACGTATGTAGGTAGGTATATACTTGGTAAGAATCGATATTATCGTGTACCATGAAATAGATCTATACGAATTTTAATTAAATGAAAAAGGATATAAAATACGTTTAACACTTACCTCTAAATCATTCAGTTTCATACAGACAGTAAAAGTTTATTATTATGTATAAACAACTTCTGTTTTGCCAGTTATTTTTGATTGCATTTATGCTCATTACCAGAGCGTGTTTCTACGTTACAGTAAATAGTTTTCAAAGAAAATGTTTGTGCTATGCAGTTTATACCGTACAATATCGTTATTAATTTGTGTGCGAAGGGTAAGAGCCAGACAACAAACACAAGATATATATATATTTTTTTTTTTGTATCACCAAAACATAGAGTTTGTCGATTTTTTATGTTTGCCGATTGGGTTTGTGTTGGAAGGAGAATCATTCAAGAGGTACAGAAGTTACCTCTTTGAAATGAACTTTAGGAGCTTCCAATATTTATTAAATATTGGAAACTCTGAATTTTTAACCATATATTAGCTTCTATTTTGAATGGAGGATCGGACTGAATTTTTTTATCACTTCAGATGAAAAATTCTCACATCTCGAATAGAAAAGTGCTGGTTTTTAAAAATCTTAGTATGCAAGACGTTTAAAATTTCGAATTTTACAAAGAAGAAGATACCCACTAGTGACGTCATACGTAGGTATCACCATAGAGATTACATATAAAATTTGTTTTGCTAAAAAGAAGATGGGCAACCTGTTATTGCGATCTTTGCTTGCTTATAACTTCTTTTTGCTATAATAAATTTTAATTTCTCTTTCAAATTTTGCTACGGTATCAAGTCTTTTACATTTTTATAGGTACTATGGCAATTCGAAATTAGGATTATCCTCTATTATCAACTCAAATTGACTTTTTGTTTTTTGAATCCTTTCGATTCGAGAAACATCATGTACATAAAATAGCGTGCAATAAAAAAAATCTATTTATTTGATAACTTAAAGAACCTTTCTATAGAAAATAAAATGTCTAATTTATACGAATTGAAAATTGAGTATAGAAAAAAAATGTTAGAAGTAAGAACTTTGTTACACCGGCGTGATAATCTATATGATATTGTATATTCCAAACAGCTGGATTTATTTCCAGGGACCTGCTTATGAAATAAATGGACTGGAACTTGAAAATGTTTCTGTATTTGAAATTTATACTATAAAACAAGGCATTCAACGACTTAATGTTTTAAGACGCAGATGTTTTATTTTTCTTTACGTCTAGTAGTGATAATTATCAGTCTCTGTATTGTGTTTTGACTTCAATATTTTTGAAAACTCTGTATAAATAACTTGTGTACTTGGTAACATTTACCATAACTTAACAAAAATTCTTTGTATGTATATCATTTGTATAAATTTGATAATAAATGATTTTAACAAAGTTGTCATCCTTTTTTAGTTGAAAAGAGAAAACTCAACAACGTACATAGACTGGAAAATATTTGAATTATGTGTATAAAATAGTGTTGTTACATTTTGATTTATCATTTTATCATTCGTATATCGTCGACACTATCTTTATATATATAAACCGGCGAGAAAAACACCCGTTCACTCGTTTAAATTGATACAAGAGTTTGTTCACATGAAAATAGAGATAGCATTTTGGATTGGACTTGTAGTAGATGTAACGAACTATGAATATATCGTATACGAGGGTCATCGATTACATAACTAACGAGATAGGTTTTATTTGTGGCTTGTTAAATACGAGATTAATGTCAACTGAAATTTATTTGTTTCTAAATTTTAAAGGACCAATAATATATGATTTAATAATATATAAAGTTCAAGGTTGCGAATTTCTATAGTTTCTTTTGGGGTTTAAGGTTGATAAAGATTTATTTGTTCTTTAGAAAGCTACAGCCAGATACAGAGACGAATTCCTACAATATTATTATTAGTTTAGCGGTATGTTCCCTACAATATTCATTACTTTTTAGTATTTTAAAGCTAAGGTAGTACAAGCTTACCGCTTTGAAATTATTTGTACATGATTTTTAATTTAGTTATAACTTCATGAATGACTTGGTTTACGAAATATAGAAAGCTAAGTAATATTCATGTATTTTTTTTAATATTTTAATTCATTGTTTACACCATTATAACAAAGTAAAAAATATAAATACTGTTTAAAAATGCTATACTTAAGTGTAAAAAAATACTAAAAAAATTCAGTATAATTTTGAGACATTTAAACGTAGTCTTTTTGCGCTCTCTGTTGATGACGCATAAGTAATCGACGTCTTTTACTCTTAAGTAATAACATTATTCACTACCAAAGTTGAAAAAATATTTTTTTGAATTTGTGTCCATTTACCGTGCTCATACATCTTTAATTAGTCAAGCAGAACGGGTTTTTTTCATTTCAATAATTTAAAACATACCATCTATCTACCGTTTTCCCTTAAAACCAATGTTAAATATGCCTACTTTTGAATTCATTTATTTATTTAAATAATCGAGCAACACCCTTAAAATTTTCAGAATTGATTTAGGCTTAGTCCTGTAAAATATCATATAAAAAAAATCAAGCCTTTTATTCAAAATTGTCCTAGCGCTCGTATATCACCTTAATATCACTTGAAGAGTTTAAGAGTAAAATAAGGCTTTTGCCATTTTCAGTACGTACTTACCTATGTTGTTTCACCAGCCACATTTATAATCAATAATCAATCGGTCCGTTTAACAAACGGCTTGGAGACCAAAAACGAACGTTTCTTCATTTTTTCGATTATCTTTGTCGACGAATTACATTTTTTTTTAAACATTTTGATTCATACGTTTTAGTTTATCAAAAATAAATATCCTTTGGGGTAGAATGATATAAATGAAAAATATGTTTCCAAATAACAGAACCAAAATGTAAATAAATAAAGTACTCCATTCGCACTGATAAAATAAAATTCAATTGTAAATATTGTATTTATCACTGAAAAATATTTTTATCAAATAAAATAAAATATTCTTCGCTTTTTTTAAACGGTGAGATATCGCAACAAAATGAATAATGATATTCATATTTATATTTGAATAAAAAAAAACCCTTCACCATAGAAAGATATACGAAGGGGTTGTGATATTCGATTCGAATGTTTGTCGTTATCTATTTAGGAATGAATGTATATTCAAACAATTTGTGATTACTTCTTATACAGATTGTGTTTAGCAAAATGATGTTTATCGTCAAAAATCAAGGTAGCATGCCATTATTTGTTCGAAAATCTCTCATGATTCATAAGAACTTCAGTGGCGTCAGGGCCCGATGTAGCTACTTTGCCGCTCTGGGCAAAAATAATATTTGCCACCCATCATCAAAATAGTGGGTCTATTTGAAAAATATTAAAACATATGATATTTTTTTATCCTTTATACTGAGAAGTTAGTCGTGTGGATCTTTTGGGTCGCACCTAGACCGCTTTTTTAATTTTTTAATTATAATGAATTTTTTCGTATAATTCCAGTTTTCGGAAAACCCCCGTGTCTTATTGAGCACCGATTATTGAGATTATTGTATTTTATATTTTAAAAATTTGCTGCGTCACATTTTTGCCCACTTTGTAACCCACTTCATAGTTCGTCGGCTTTAATTTTTTTCTTTTTCACAATATGTTTGGTGGTTGCCATGTTGAATTTTCATTCATTCCATACCTTCAGTGAGATTTAGGTAAATCGATTGACGTAAGAATCATCAAAATAGACCCACGCGTTGGTCTGTAGTGTGTTATAAAGGAACACAAATACATTCATAAATAAACTGATAAACACATTATTACTCCTTTTTGTCGCACAGTCGGGTAATTAGTAAATCAATAAACAATCGATATATTTAGTGATAGATACATTATACTTTCTAAAAACAAAAATCATAAATTTAGCCTTCCTCTCTTGTTAACTGTCTTTCGAAAAAGATTTCCGTAGAATTATCTAACAAGACCTGTTGCCATGTCACCCTTGCAATTTCGATTGGATCATCTTCCGATTTTATCTTTTAAGCCTTCTTTAAGATCCCATTGAATGTGGTAATTATCTACTTTTCTTCCTTCTCATAATCCTGTGATCTTTCTAGTCCAAAAGAAGAGCTTTTAAACTTTTTCAAATACTATTTAGTTTTGTCTTTTCTCTAATTTTCATATCATGTTTTCATCATAGTTTTGCGTATCATGAAGATAACTCGTTAAATTTACTTCTGTAAATTCTTTTTTGTTAGGCAACCTATTTCCGTTAATCGTAGTTGCAGACCCCCACCTTTTACGTGTTGAGCAAACTTAATTATTTTCATTAACGGCAAATGAATCTCCATGCGATTGCTGTATGCTATATTTCTTTATAGGATTTTTTTGGGAGAAATAATTTGTGCAAGGTACGAGCATTCCTCTACAAATTCAGTTTGTTTCTGATCATGTAAGTAGTTATTAATCGTTTTGTTGCTAATTTTGTATTGGTCTTTCGATTGTTTGAATGATTGTAGTCCGAATACTGGAAAGGCCTTGAAGGTTTTAGTGAAATCTATTCGGTATTTTATGATCAGCTGCAAAAATGCTTTTTACAATTGTAGTTTCAGAAATAAAAGGTGTATCATTTTTTCCGTTTTGTAGGCATTTCTCGAACTCTTTCTACCTTATTTGTTGCAATAATACCTTCACAAATTGTTTATTGTCATGTTTGAAGTACCATATTTGACTTAAAAACTTTAATCATAAGGCAGAATATTCAATACACATCTAGTACCTTGTCATCTCTCTGTATAGATACAGTATATTATATAAATTATTATTGGCCATATAACTGCATACTTACAATCCCCATTCATATAACAACGAATGTCAATGATATTTTTTTCTCATATCATAAATGTTTGATCAAAAAACAACAGAAGATAACATATTTTTTAGGGCTACGCTATCCAGAGAATCGGTGATAATATTTTGTTTGTATACGTGTTTTTATTCATTCAGTACAGACTGCACAGATCTTCAGCTTTGAAAAAAAAACCGGAATGTTCTTATCATTCTTTTTCTTTTGAATTTTGTCTATTGCGTGCGATATTATTTTTTCATTCATAACGAAGAACAACGTTTCATAAGGATTTTTCTACATAATTTTTTTTCACTAGAAGTTAGTACTCGTATAATAGCAGCATTTTTTTTTATGACGGAAGGTATTATCATGCTACTAAGTGGTTAGTAAAGATTTCATTGGCCTTAAGAGATTGTAATGTTGCCTGGATTAGTTTCCAAACTCTTACATCTTAGGCAATTGGAAGTACAATAGAATTCGGTTCTCAGTTAATGAGTCTTTTCGAATTCACTCCACACCGCAAAACGTACACGGAGACTCAGTTTGAGTGGAGTCAAACTTGAAGTATTTCTATGACTCTCAAAATTTTATCAGAGAAAGGGTTTCATCATGCACCAGCAGATACTTCTGCCAAATTCTCGTAATTAGCGTCCTTTCAATGAGTCCTCTCATGTCCCATTGTCCCAAACCTTTGTTGTGGCTGTTACTTAGGCGTTGTCATTGAAGGAGCCCTATTCTTATTACCTAAAAGAGATCACGGATTGTCTAACATCATAGCTGTGAGTTAGGTGATTCATAAATGTGAAGAAAAGTTGACAGAAAGTTGACTCATACAAGCACTAGACCTGTTAATCAAAATATTGACAATTTGGAATAACATAAACTTAGTTTTAATTGTCGAATTAACTGGAAAAGTTGCACAAGTATCAAATTCGGTGACAATAAAATAAGTTGATAATTTTATTCCAGTATCTCGACTAGAATCCACTAGAAATAGGCTTATCTTTATTATTTTGATAATATTATTTTGAAAAGTTAGTAGTAGTTGTAACGATGTAGTTTGGTTAGGACAGGTTATGTTGGCTGTCCATGAGAGACACACTTAGGTCATAGGGTTCATTACGATTAGTTTGGATGCTCGCTTCTCATGCGGTAGGTCGTCAGGTGTAAACCCTTCCACGTTAAAATATGTTATTTTATTATTTTACTTTGTAGCCCAAATAAATCTTTTTTTACCTTAGCTATAGACTAAAAAATAAGAAAACAAGCTTAAAAAATAAAATACAGTCACGATTGCACTAAAAATGCATAATAATTTTAACTGTTATGTAAAATTCAAAGCATGGGGTTGATATTAATACCTTATTTGCCCATATATACTCTCAGATCAGTTTATTTAAGGAATCAATGTAGAGAGCAACCCATGCTTTGAATATTGTAGTATTACAATTTAAATTATAATCCAAGGTGTTTTTTAAGTTTTTAAACTATAATTTTTATTATTCTTGATTAGCACTATCCAAAACAGAGAATACATGCCTGATTTGTATACGGACAGTTTGAGGATCGGAGAAAAAATCATATTACTTTGGAAGGAAAATTAACTGTCAACAGCGTTTGCCCTTAGAATAGATAAAAGAAGAATAGATTTTTATTGTTATACTGCCAGTCCCGGCCACGTGTTCTTGTGGCTAAAGTTCTTGTTATATTACATTGTAGTAAACTATTCAAGGGGAACATTAGGAGGCTAACACCAAAAATTGAAAAAGTTAGAACAATTGAATGTCACTGTATTTCGTTTATTACAAAGTTTTAGGTAATACCTTAGCTTCAGTAACACGTGGTGGTTATGCTATCAAACTGTAGCTTATATGAAACGTTTGTATTTTTAACATAGCGCCATCTATTGAATACTTACTCAATTCAGTCAACAGATATCGCCATCTGTTAGAATCATTTGGAGCTAACAGATATTTGTGGCTGCCAAATAATTTGCAATAAAATAATATTGCGACTATAAATTGAGATGTAAGCTATCCTACCTTTCAAATTGGATCAAATTGCACACGGTGTGCAAATCAAATTTAAAATCGGTTCAGTAGTTTAGGAGTCCATAGCGGATAAAAAACGTTACACATATTTTTTATATATTAAGAAAGAGCATTGATATACGTCAAGAGTGGATCATCCTAGCTTTTAAACTTGGAAAAGAGTCTCAAAAAGTATCATTTAAGGGATAGCTACTACGAGCCATTTTGTATTAACACCAGATTTTAATTCGTTACTACTTACTCAACTGGCAACTATCCGTGTATATTTGGTGTCTATCCGTGTATATATGGTGTCGTTGCAGACATTTTTACAACACTATACAAAAGCCCTTTTGTGTGTGTGTGATGTGGTTATATGCATCAATGGTGTAACACGAGACTGGCTGGTTTCGGTGTAACACCAGTCAGTCCATTGGTAACATGTTGGTGTGGTGATACTGGTAATTTAATATTTTTTTATGCTCGCAGAAAAGAATAAAAACAAAATTGTAAGGTTTTATAAAGATTCTTTTTTATGTATTGAATATAATCGACACCCATTGGAGTTTGGTGGTTTTTTCTTCCTCAATTTTCATGAAATGATATAAAACTGTATTATTTTTAATTACAGTCATTTTCTGTGTCGTAAGACTTGAAAGAAAATAAAGATTTTCTTTTCTTAAGTGAGGTAAACAAGCGATTTGTAGAATAAAAAATATTATTTAAGAATTTCTTTTTGTAGATCTAATGAAAAACTAAAGAGATTTTTCTTCCTTAGTTGATCATAGTATTTTGTTCTTTATGACGGAATTAAATTAATTATTCTAAATTGCAATTTCTCTTCCAGTTTTTGCTTTCTGTTTTTCCTAACAATAAAACAGTTTCTATTCTAGTCAGAAAAGTTACTGAGGTGTTTCTCAGTATTTTCCCATTCTACAAACTTTTATCCGCGATTTGTCTTGCTTGAAATGGTACAAAGATTGTTTCCCAAACTAACCTCAAAATGTGATGAGTGCGCCAAGCACGATGAGTCAATTATGCGGATTTGACTTATTTCTTTTAAGTATTGTTTTTTTAAGTATAACATTGTAAAATTGTTGTGAAATCTGGAATCATCGAATGTTGGAATTACATCAATATTTCATTTCTTAATACTAACTGCAAAATTGATTGCTACAAAATTTTGCTACAAAATTTCTGTTCAAAATCGTTAATAAAACAATGTAATATTTTATGATTTAAATTTTTTATTCGACTTACAAAACTTTTTCATTAAACTCTTTAAACTCGATGCAATCGTTAATTAAAAGTTTATTCTAAAGTACAATTTCAACATTTATATATAACATTCGAATTGTTCCAATGTGTGTTAACTTAACGATACGAATGTGAATTACTTATGTTTAACGGATAACCTCTTAGACATGTATTATTAATAAAAGAAAAATAACCCCCGTTGAAAAATCATTAACTTTTAACTTTGCTTGAAAATTCATAAATTAAATTGTTTTGAGAGCTTTAAGTATGCAGTGTTTTCAAAGTACTCAAATTTATTCTTCTTTTGTGATTTGTTGTCTGTGAACTTCACTTGTAAATTCAAATAATTTATCGATAATTTTAATAAATTCTCGAACCTGCTGTTATGTGACATTTTCACAATTTTACCACCCACTGCTATACTTCGATTCTTAGATTATGAATCTAGGTATTCTAAAATTATTTGAAATATTTTGAATATTTCTTACAAGAAAAAAAGGTATTTCTCTTTTTAAGACATCTTATCTTAAATGATACTGTCGTTTATACTAATAGCAACTTCTACTAATCTCAATTTCTTGCTACTCTGTTGAATTTTAAAAAATCCTGAAAGTCAAGGGCAAATCCAAGATCTATGCAATATCTCCTGTTCAAGTAGAACGACTACTCTGTTTATTTTTCAAACAAAACTATTTGTTGGAGAAAATATATGAGATTAAAATAATACATCTTATGAATGGATATGAGATTACATCGCATTTAAAACAACCAACTATATTAAATATAATGATCTTGGTAAAATATCCATCTATTTAAGCAACGGAGAAATGTGTAGAATTTTATAAACCATATGTTTTGAAAATTATCTCAAAATGTATAAAATTCATTTGGTTATAGTCAAATGTTGATACTACTGTTAGTTAACTTCTATGAGGAAAAAGAGTACATAATACTGTGTTAAACGTGCTTATCTAGCTAAAACGTGTTTATATTACTATACATCTTATTTTGAAGACTATTACTAAATATTTTTATTACATGCAATGAAAATTTTCGTAAAATGAAAATTTTAAATTGTAATAATGACGTATATTATTCCTAGAAAATTTATAAACATAAGAGTCATAACTTGAAGTTAAATCATAAAATTCTTGTTTTGTGGGCCAAGAAAAATTGCTAACGTCATGTCGTTGTTGATTTTTCACTGACGTAGTAAAATAAACTTGATATGCTCTTGAAACTGAAATAGTGTAATAAGTTTCACTCTTCCTGAATTCCTTTCAACTATTCCTGGCAAGCCTGGTTTAATCGAGATTTTAACTACGTTCAATGAATTTTACATATTATCGTTTTTAGTTCATCAATTTTTAAAGGCAAAACATAGAAATATGAAAGCATTTTGAGGAATAAAGTGTGGAGATTACCCTATTGATAATTTAAAAATATCATCAAGAAATGATAAAATACTAAAACTATAGTATGAAACAAAAGGAACCATGTGAAATTTACAAAATGTAAAAAAATCTCACTCTGCAGTTAATTAACCTTTTTCTTAAAGCTTTTTTCAAACTGATAGGACTGTGAAGATTATCGCCAAACATTGTCTTTTAGTTATAACTCAAGTTTACATAAGCGCGATGATGCATTTAGTATATTATAGGACTTTTTACTCAAATATTTTTTTGAAAAATAACTTTCTTACTAAACTAAAAATCCTATTTGATAAGGTAGTAAGCGTCCACTTTTGACCGGATAAATTAAGGCACAACACGTACTTTTGCAAAAAAACTTTTTGGAACTATGTTTCTTGTACCACGTTTCTGATTTGTAAGCGGGCTAAGAGGCTACACCAAAAAGAATTGTAACAATTTTTTGTTTATATCTCTAATTATAACAAAATATAGTGTAACGATAAAACGAAATCTAGGTTCTCATTCATAGTTTACATAGTTTATATCGAAAGGGACATAGTTGTTCCCACCTACCAGGTGTTCGACGACTACTCCTGTTCATTTTTGTTTTCAAATGTTACTAAAAACATTTTGAACACCTCTTGTTCTTTTTTATTTTAAAATTTTAACGAAAATATTTTGAAACATTCTAAAAAACACAGTCATATAAAACTTTTTATATAAAATTAGTTTGTATAAAAGCATCAGCATAAATTATTTCCCAATTCTTTGATGTATTTGAATGAAAACTTCGGAAAAATGTCTTAAAAATTAGTCTGAGATCTCTATCAAATATTTAAACAAATCTTGATAGTTAGCATCTATTTAACAGCTTTTATTAGCTTAGTGTCTATATAGTTTCTGCTCCGTATGCGGAAGGTCGAATCGCAGGCACATTAATAGAATTTTTAAACTTATATTTTGTTACCGAAAAAGAAAACAATCTTTATCTCTGGGAGGCAAAAAATAAACAAGTAAATTTTATTTAAAAAAACACTTTTTAATGCACTAAAATTTTACAATTATCATCCACTTTTTAGTGTAATACAGCGTGTTTTTAAAATAGTTGATCTATAATTGGTTACCTATGCCTACAAAAAAACTCTTAAGAACTGTGTTAATATCTGTCAAACATTAAGTACCTAGACGATAAAATGTGTTTTATATAATGCAACATTTAATCCTTATAATCTACTTTAACGAGACTTTATTATCCTTTTTTAATTGTTATTTTAAACATCACTATAAATTAGTAAATTTAGTAAATCACTTGCGTTGTTGTAGTAACTCGGTAACTCAAAGTAAATTAAAACAAATCAAGAGAAAAAGAGAAAATGGTTTTCTAACAATTTAACAAGATCAAAAGTTCAAATAATTATTCAACAAAACTTTTTCAAATATTCATTCAAAAAGTATCTATGGACAAAATTATCATTAAACAAGAATACAAGATAATATTTGGAGTGTATAACCCGTTTGAAATTTAATAATACTTTCACAACATTTAAATCCATCTATCTTTGTTTTACTTTGCATGTAACGATGTAAAATTCTGTACAGAATGTTTAAAACGGTTTTTAAAGGGCAAGGCAGGCTATCAAAGAAAATACTTTGCAAACAAGAATTCTGCCGTTTTTATTATTAAAAATCCGTTTCAAATTGAAGGCAAAGTGACTAATCCGTATTCAATTTATCAAGTACTTTCAATTTTTAATTTTGTTGGTATGAATAGCGATTAAATTTTTGAACGAAAATTTGCAATCGTTATATTTCGAAGTAAACATGATTGAAAATTATCGGAGTAGGCTAAAAATGTTTCTTGAAGGAACCCTAAGAGTTGAGATGGTTCCTCATCCACATGAGTTGCTTCTCGGCTCATTTTTCGGGCAATTTTAAACAATTATAACGCTGTCGATTCCTTGTATATTATTAGACAATGATATCTAATAAATTGTAGTTTCAAAAAACTAAAAAACATTCAAAACGCAAAACCACGCTTTGGATTTTACATTTAAATTAAAATTACTATCCACGTTTTAGTGTAATAAAGCTTGTTTTTTTTTTTAAACAATAATTTTTTGTCTCGTTAAGTAAAAGATTTTGTACTTTTTTGGTAAAAAAGAAGAATGAACAATTAACTTGGATAGGGTATTATGTTAACTTGGATAGGGTACGACCTCACGATCTTCTGCATGAAGAGCGAACAACATGCGCACTGCTCAAACTGACCATTAAGAAAAGTATTTAAATTTCAAGATAATTTTATTAGCGTATTAAAATTATATTTATAGTATTACCCTGGGATCCTGGTCAGGATACTAGTAAACCAATTGTAAGGTAATCGGTACTTGCTGATAATACAAATTTTGCCCGATTGCGGTTATACCGTGGGAAAATGGTGTAAAAACCAACAAAACTCGAAAAAAAAAACACAAGCAAAAATATAATAAAATAATAATTTAAAAAAGTTTTGAAAAACGAAAAGAAATTTCGTTTTGAATTTCGTTCAGGCCATTTTTAACGTATTTTATTTAAATTTAAAGCAAGTCAAATTTATTCAAATTTAAAGCAAATGATAACCCGGAAAGAGCGTAAATATTTAAGGCGATATGCAAGAATTGAATAATACTAGGAATTTCAATAAAACTTTATAAATACATTTTAACAAAGTTTTCAAAAATCACATAAAATTCCTAGGTCATCGGGCTTTTTATTACTATTTTAACGTTCAAACTTGGCTGAAAAAATGATAAGTCATATAGTTTATCCTTTTCATTTGGATATTTCCATATCAAAAAATCTAGAGAGAGTTTTGTCCCATTCACTTGAAATATTTAGTCATCAATAAATCTAAAATATTTAGACAATCTTGTAGTTTATAATAATACCATAAAAATATAAAAACATTTTAATTTAATCATGAGTTCATCGAAGATCCATCATTTGATGAACAGAGACGACTATAATTACAGTATTGATGATTGAAGTGCGATATCTATATTATCAAATTTATAATCATCACTTGCACACAATAATTTATAATTTTTTTTTTTTGTAAAGCTAAAAATAACTCAATACTTGACTATAAAGCATGTATTTGTTTTATATGTATGTACCGTGCAATAAACCAAAACGTTTTTACAATACTGTAGGTTTACAATCACCTTAAACACACTGTATACGAACAAAATTGCTTTAAAACAAACTCACTTGTGAAACTCTAATGTAAATGATTTCTATCAAAATTCTTAATTTAATTAAATGGGATATTTTATATCTGTGTTTAGTATAATTTTCATATTACTTACACCAAAACCGTTGCTGGGTACTCAAATAAAAGTCAAGCTTAAACTTTTATAGTATAAATTGACAAAGTCCATTCATTTTATCATCATGAAGTGTTTTATATTATATCGTATTTTTCTATGTCCATGTGTAGTAAATGTTAAAATAAATTGTATTACTTAATGTTTATATGTGCTTGATAACTTAGATTTAGCTCGTAGTTATATCATGCCAGTTGATTATATTTCTCGACAAAGAAGTGAAGTATATTGCAAATAAAATATATGTAAAATGACTATGGTCACGAAATGTTTTTTTTTTCGCTCGACATGATGATAAAAAGTTTACAGGAAAAGTTATGTAAATGAATTTTCATTTATAGTTTACTTATGATATTGAGAATATTCCAAACCGTCTCTGTTCATGGATTTTTGCATAGAATTTTATAACAACATTCCACTGTATTTGTGAAAAAACTTTGGTATTGTTTTATCTAAAAGTAGATACAAGAGACGGTTTCAGGTCGATCTTCATCCACCTGATAACCAGATGAGACATTTTGTATGAAATTTTATTGATTTTTAAACACTCCTATCATAGTTTTTCTATCGAAAAGGCTATTTTAAATTAATTTTGATAAATATTTTCCGTAAACGCGTCTTTTCACGCAAGCCTATGTCACCATTATTTATGTAATTAAAAAACTTTTCTTCTGATACAAATTTCGATGGGTAACAGATCGATATAGATCTGTTCGAACCACATGAACAGATCTATATCGTAAGTCAATATAGATCTATATCGTAAGTCAATATGGTATCAGAAGAAAGATAACATAGCCTCAAAAATAATGGTATTGGTTTGCCTATAGGAAAAAACCGTTCATGAATAAATTGTTTAAAATTAATTTAATTAAAAATAGCCATGAACACTTTTCGATAGAAAAGCTATGGTTTGAGTGTATAAAAATCAAAAAAATATGTTTCATCTATTCAAATATAATTTTATTACCTTACATTGACATTGATATTTTGATCAAATATCAATTTTGATGTTAAAACTTAAAATTATTTAAATCAATAAATTCAATTCCATCTTATATAGAACATAGCTTTCAATTTTATTAACTCTTTCTGAAAGCTTTTTTGGAAAATTTATTTTCGAAATCCAACCGATTGGGTCGATACTAGACGAAAATTCATTTTATATATAAAAAAAAGACTGGAAAATTATTTCAAAAGAATCGGAAGGGAATGCTATAGGCTCTTTTCGCTATAATTAATGTATTTTAATATAAAAAATTTCTAATTACAAAATTGAATAGGTTTCGACCTGACGTGAATGAGGTTTCGACCTGATGATCGCATAAAGAGTGGGTAGTTTAACCCAAGACCATAGCTCATTGAGAATACTGTTAATTTTATTCAAGATAATAAGATAAACACAATAGTGTTGATCGTACGGTGTCGCAACTATTTGATCTAGTCGCCAGCATCCAAACACATGATTAGGAACAAGTTCCAATAAAAAACAAATTTTAAATGTAGTACGAGCACCAAAGTAAGTTTAGACTAGCAATTGAAATAATTTGTAACTTATTCTCAAGTTTGATGATGCATTTTGTTACAACTTCATGAATGTAGACGAAAAATACGAATATACGAATACAATTTTTCGATATCTGCCTTGGTTTTCGAAATATCGAAAGTTAAATTATTAAAACAAAATTATCAATTTTCGATATTTTGAAAAATCCAGAGAAAAATTTTATTCTCACTTTTCGAATAATATTGTCAAGCTATAACATAATTCACCATCAAAATTGAAAATATAATTTTTTTTAAATTTTTGTCCTCGCTACCGTGTTCATATATACTTAATTAGACTTACTATTTCTTCATTTTCACCGACTAGTTTGGAGAAATCTATGAAAACATATCATCCACCTACCGTAAGACCAATGTTAAATACGCCTATTTTTGAAGTAATTTATTTCATTAAATAATCGGGTAAACCCCCTCTTCCTTTAAAATTTTCAGAATTGATTTCTACTTAGTTCAACTTCATATTTTAAAAATCAAGCCTCTTATTCAAAATTTCCTTGGCGCTCGTATATACATCCTTAAAATTATTTACTTGGGAAAATTTTTCGAAATCACTGCCTTTTTTATGGCCAAATTCCTTACTATTTAATCAAATCCTATGACCCTCTGAATTCGGAGGCTTCTTGATTTTTCGAAGTAAGATTTACAAAATAATAAAGCGTAATAATATTCAAATGGTTATTATTAGATAGGAAAGTTACGAATATAAGAAGTGTCACTATATTTTGTAATGTATTCAACAATGAAATATCAAATATTTTATATATGTTCGAATACAAAATGTAACATTAACATGTAATGAATTTTTTTTGTGAGGTATGTGAATAATTTGATATTCGAAAATTTTCAATATTGTCATATGAAAATGAACTCAATTATTTTCAAAATGAACCTATTTTTACATAATACATAAAAAAATGCGCACTACAATTTATAAAAATTTCACAATTTTCATTTACATTCCCAGCAATATAGTATAGGAGCAAATTTCTTTCAAGATGGCTGTCTTTTTAAAAGTTAGGTACGGATGAATAGTATCGTTAGTCAAAAATAAATCATGAAATTTGAAAAAAGTTCAAATTTATGTAAAAATATACTTTAATATTCGGATTTCGAGTCATAAAAGCACATTTTTCTTTTAAAACATTAAAATAATAAAGAGAAAGCCCTGCTGTGATGTCATAGCGGTATGAGTCATAGAACATCAGTTATTTTAGTGTAGACAGTTGGGTATAATATATACATAGATAATAAGTATTTATATTTACTATAATCAGATGTCTATGAATATATCTGTCAAACTTATTTGTGTTATTTCGTATAGTGATACCCATATTACGTCATAAAATTGGATGCCCGCGTTTTTGACAGTTTAAAAAAGGCTTAAAATTTTATTTAAGTTTTTGGCAAGAAAGCGTGTGTATTTTTCCGAAATAATTAAAGAATGTAATATTACAGACTGAAACTTTGGTAACTGCACCAGCTCTCACATTCAGCGTTAGTTAATGCAACCACCGTCAAGTATGTCATACTTCACCCCGTCTTAAGTTCAATAAGGAAAGAAATATCCAAACTTCAGCCGTCTTAAAATAAAGTTTCGAAAACGTTGCTATAGCTTTTGTATCAGTGGTAATTTGTATACAAAGCTCATGTGAAAATTTCATACATTTCGTATGGAAATTTTTGTCCCTATTAGTAAAATAAATCACTCTTTGCCAATGCTCTTTTTATACCATGTATATATGTAATATACAAGGTATACTAAGCTTAGTCCCAAGTTTGTAACGCTTAATAATATTGATGCTACGCACAAAATTTTGGTATAAGTGTTCATAGAATCACCTTATTAGTCCATTTTCGGTTGTCTGTCCGTCTGCCTGTCAACACGATAACTAAAAAATGAAAAAAGATATCAAGCTGAAATTTATACAGCGTACTCAGGACGTAAAAAGTGAGGTCGAGTTCGTAAATGAGCAACATAGGTTAATTGGGTCTTGGGTCCGTAGGACCCATCTTGTAAACCGTTAGAAATAAAACAAAAGTTTAAATGTAAAAAATATTTCTTATAAAAAAATAACCAACTTTTGATTGAAAAATTTTTTCGTAAACATCACTGTTTACCCTATAGGTCGCAAGTTAGGCGTAAATTGTATTGTATGCATTATATGGGGATATCAGTTATGTATGTGTGACATGTATGTATGTGTAATGTGATAGAGTAATCAATACTGTCTATGCATGGTATTTGCTTGACCGATTGACTTGAAAATGATTTTAATTGTTGAATCTGACATTGGTTTCCAGTCATCTGAAGATTAGATATAGTTCACCTTACTGGAGAAAATTTATTATAGAAACAATTTCTAAAATATT
This sequence comes from Chrysoperla carnea, assembly GCF_905475395.1. Taxonomy (NCBI): domain Eukaryota; kingdom Metazoa; phylum Arthropoda; class Insecta; order Neuroptera; family Chrysopidae; genus Chrysoperla; species Chrysoperla carnea. The sequence goes on from NC_058341.1 coordinate 50,517,107, forward strand.
TCCTTTGGTAGATATATTGTAATTTAAAATAACATTACTTTAAGCTATTACTTTAACTAAAACTTCAAGTTGTTGTTGTTTGGTCAGATAACTTTATAAAATGAAAATTATTCGTGCGGGTCATTAAGTACGAGCAAAGTTACTTAATTTATAAACTTACACTCTAAACTACACGAGTTGTGTATATACACTTGAAATATTTATAAATATCTTACAGCTTGTGTATGGATGGATACAAATAGGTATCATCATAGTAAAAGTTTTGAAATAACACCAGAGTTTTAAAAATTTAATTTATATCTTACAAAGAAATGATGGAGTAAGATTGGCTAAAGACTGGTTGTCAATATGGTTTTGTTTTGGTATATACTATAAATCAGGAATTTTTTTTTGGAAATAAGTGAGCAGATATTGACTTTTATTTCTTAGACCACAAGTCCATGCTGAATTTTTTCGGGTGAAATGACGAACCAGGCAACATGTTGAAAAAGATGCTCTTATATGTTAAAGTGGCCTAGTGGTCGAGCGGTCTAAGGCGTTAGACTTTGACCGTTTGGCTACTGACTGGGAGGTTGCGGGCTGGAGTCCAGGCAGCGCCAGTGTCAACAGTTATAATTAATGGGGGAGCATAATTGATCACACTGTCGTCGCTTGATTAAGAACGAAGTAACCGAATCCACCCACATCAAAATGTTATTGTAAATATGTATGTTAGTTAAATAAATAACATATTAACGAATAATGATGTGAGTGGCCTCTGTTATAAGGCGTATATGTCAGAGAAACTGAGGTTAAACTCCATTATTATTATATGTAAAAGTAAGTTTTAGGTACAGGTGAAAATATAGATGTCACAACCCTTGATATCTTGCCAGCAAATATGTACAGCGTTTTTCTACATGCCGTACAGAAAGAAACACGTAGGGATTAGGAAATTGACGGGAGATCAAAAGTTTTTTAACTTCCAGTACCGTAGTTACGGGATTTATTTCTGTACGGCATTTTTGTGATTCGCTACGAATACATATGCAGAGTTAGTATCTACCAACGCCCCACATATTTTCTGGTGCAGAGATCAGAAACCAAGGGGTGTGACAACATTCATATTCTCGCGTGTAGTCACCTGTATAGCGCAAAATTATCGCCATGGTGCTTAAAGTTACTTTTACATGTAAGACCATCTTCTTCAACGTGATTCCTGATGGATCATTTCACCCGAAAAGTTTCAACATGAGCCCATGGTCTATATTTACAAGCAAATAATAACGAGAATTTGCAAAGTCACGTACCTTGAATATAACAACATAGTGTACCAGTGATATATGGTTATAAGGATGCATTCAATTTTAAAATTATATTCTTGATTTTTATGGATCTTTAAGTATAAAATTAAAAAAAAAAATTTTGTTCAAAATACTAGTTTATTAATATAATATCAATTTCGTAGATATTTATTTATCTGTACAACAAAAACTTATCTCATATAAGGTGAAAAGCAGAATGCCAAATTTGATTGATTGTATTTGATCGCCTACAATATTTTGGGTTATTACAGTACGCAAGACAAAAGTAGATACAATTGAAAGTATAAAATACTTTACTGTAATATTTCTGAAATGCACATAATATTTCCTGCAAATTTTCGAAACCAATTGAAAAAAAAAAATGTGTATTGGAAGAAAATTTTGAATAACTTTGTAAAGAAAATTACCAAATAATGTTGCAACAATCCTAAACAAACCGTTGAATTTTTAATTTCCGTTTAGTGTTGTTAGGATATAAAATTCCATTTTTTATCAACTGAGCAGCAATTCGGAAGGACGTAAAACTTAAGTGTATAAAGTTTGAGAAAAACACAAAGTATGAGCAAAACGATTATTTTATTTTACAATATATTTTCATTCAGGAAACGAATGTTTTCTTTCGCAAAGTTAAAAGTAAATGAAAACATGTTAAATTATTTTAAACGTGAAAAGAATATTACCTGTAAAATTAACAATTTTGTTTCATAGAATATAATTTAAAGAAAATTTCTGTATGTTAAATAAAAAGTTTTAACATCAAATAATTACACCCTCTTTAATTAACAAATATTCATTCAATGGTTTTATTGTATGGTGTATAAATGATGGTTTGTAATTATAAAATTAAAAACAATTTAAATTTTGTTTCATTTTTTATACCCTGTGTATATACTTGCACTGTGAGTAATTTAAAATATTGTAGGCAGCATTATTAGTGCCAGTATTGATTAGTTACAATATTTTTGAAATTTGGTCTTTATATATTCAAAGTTTTAGGGATCTGACGAATTTTGAGGTGCGGCACAATCTGGAAATTAATAAATATACTTTTATTGTTTCTTATTTTCATGAGAAGAAAACAAATGCGTGTGTGTGAAAATAGCGTGTTTGTTGTACAACACCCAAGAATTTTCAAGGCGTCTACTGCTAACAGCTCTGTTCTGCTGACAGTTCGCGGGGACAGCCCGGCCTGATAGACGATAGTTGAAAACAGATTAATATTTCCAGTACTAGGTGAGCAAAAACGCAACAAACCTTTTTGGCTGCTTTTTGATTAAAAAACGTAAATTTGCAGTACCGTAACTAGGGCATGGAAAAAGAGGCACCTACCTAAATTATTTATAATTAAATTATTATCTAAATTTATTATAAATGTTCATATATTCCGCTTTCATTAAAGATAGGACTGAATTCTATAAACTTATTATAATTTATTTCAGAACTTAAATTTGAATCTAATAAAAATGTTTAATCGTAGTTTAAATATTTGGAGCTGGTTTAATTACAAGACCTTTTTTATGGCTAATCGAATCATCAAAGATAAAAAGACTTTACCTTTATATAATATGCTGGAGATAGGGAAAACATAATCTGTTTCGCACAAAAAGCAATCGGGCCTCTACAAAAAGTATGCTGTATATATACATCAACATCCTTTATTCAAAATTTAAATTTAGAGGAACAACTAGTGCCATCTGTAATTGTCAAATTATCAACAAAAAAAGCGACAATTGATTTGATTCACAACGACGATATAATCTTCTATCAGGCGTAATCTAAACCACAGCGACATTTTGACACGATTTTTTAGACAGCGTAAGATATTGCTCTTACTTGCTCATATTGCAGAGTCTGTGGCCGGAAGCATTCATTTTATAACTAAAGGTTTTCCATGGGAATGTAAATAAAGGGATTTAAAATAAAGTAGTGTGGAAACTGGTTCTCTGCACAAAAATGACTAATCATGGCTATGTTGATATAAAAAGTTGGACACATTAAAAAAAATCTCCACACAACAAAAAAACAATAACATTTTGGCCAGTCATGTAATTAATTTTAATGAATTAATTTAAAATCAGACAGAAAAGTTTTTAATATTCTATTCAAATATTCATTTATAATCGTAATAAAAAACACACCCTTTTCAAACACATACGTGCAAGATACCGAATGTACCAAATGAAGAGAAACGATTTTGGTAGCATCTCACAAGACCGCTAGTGAAAGTCACCTGGAAATTTTGAAGACAAAAAAATTTTACAGTTTTGGAGAAAATGGACAACAAAGTTTTTTCTTACATAACTTTATAGATTAAGCTTAGGCTATATATTTTATTTAAGGAGATGTGCAAGAATTGAATAATACTAGAGATTTTTATAAAACATTATAAATACATTTTTTGATTAATTAAGTTTCCAAAATTCCTAGGTCATCGGGCTTTTTATTATGAATTTATGGTTCAAAGTTGGCTGAAAAACTGATAAATCATATAAGTTATTCTTTTCAATTGGTCTATGCCAAAGAATCTAAAGAGTCTGATAAAATAGTGCCTTAAATATTTAGACAATCTTGTAGTTACTTATAATAACACTATAAAAATATAAGATTGCCGATGATATAAAAACCAAATTAAATTTAATTAATAAAATTCGAAGATTTGATGAACACAGACGACTATAGTTAGAGTGTTGATGATTGAAGAACGATATCTACATTATCAAATTTAAAGCATCACTTGCACACAATATATTATATATTTTTGTAGTTGCGTGGTATTGTAAAGCTAAACATAACTCATTACTTGACTACAAAGCATGTATTTGTTATATATATATATGCACCGTGCAATAAATCAAAACATTTCTACAATACTGTAAGTTTACAATCACCTTAAGGGGTAACGATATTTCTTGTTCATATGGGCGCGGCCATGTTTTTTTCCTATTGCTGACATCTGGCGTCGAGAAGAAAACATGTATATAAAGCTACCTACATTTTGACATTATGGAAACGAACCTTTTTGAAAGTAATTTGTGCAAAATGCAAAATTTGTATCTGGTCTGATTTAAAATCATAACTTCCTAATAGTCCTAATACACGAACCAAAGTTTATAAATTTTTAATCTTATATTTTTATTGAAGTTCCTATCGAATTTTCGAGAAATTTTTAATAAAATAATGCTTATTCATATTAAAAATTGTATTTAGAAGGGCTAAAGACTTTGGTTTTCACATTTTATAAACACGAATTTAAAATATTAACAAACAAGTGAAAACATACAATTGACTGAGTTAATTGTTGAAATACCATGAATAAATAGTTTTGATTACTCTCACATTGCACATATACAATTTATATAATACATACTATAAAATTTACGCCTAATTTGCACCCTCACGGGTAAACAGTGATGTTTAAGAAAAAATGTTTCAAGCAAAAGTTGTTTATTTTTTTATAAGGAACATTTTTTACATGTAATCTTTTGTTCTATCTCTAACGGTTTACAAGATGGATCCTCCGTACCCAAGACCCAATTGACCTATGATGCTCATTTACGAACACGACCTCACTTTTTACGTCCTGAGTACGCTGTAAAAATTTCAGCTCGATCTTTTTTGTTTTTGAGTTATCGTGTCCACAGACGGACGAACGGACAACCGGAAATGGACTAATTAGGTGATTCTATGAACACCTATAGCAAAATTTTGTGCATGGCATCAATATTTTTATGCAACAAACTATTTTTTACAAACTTGGGACTAAACTTAGTATACCTTGCATATTACATATATGCATGGTATAATGATAGTAGAAGAATGAAGTATAAAAACCACTCGAAAAGAATTTAAACCTTACCATTATGACAGTGAAATATGGACCCTAAACTGCAACAAAAATGAGTTGAGAATTGTCAATGCACTTGCTTATAATTTTTATAAAGAAATTCTATGTGTTCCGAAATCTACCCCTAACTCGGCAATTAATATTGAATTAGGTGTGACATCCATTGAAGAACTCATACAAAAAGCCTTGTGTTACTTTTTACGAATAATGAAAAGTGACAAATATTTACAAAATGTATGAACGGAAGTTGGAGCGACGAATTTGCTATAAAAATGAACGAATTAAATATCAGGGAACCTTATGATAGTATAAACAAAAACGTTATCCAAAGAAAAGTAAATGAAAAATCGACAAATCAAAACAAAATCAATTTGAATTTTCAAAAATCAATTTTCAAGTATAAGTACGGCTTTAAATGGAACAGCCGAGGGATAAATGATGAACGTGTTTGTGTTTTATGTGGCAGGATAGAAAGTGTGGAACATTTGTTGGAAGATTGCGAAGGTAAAGCTGGATGTTTAAGAGACAAGGTCAACGAATTCACTCTGTTTTCAGCATTAAGCATCTTGAATGAGTATGACGAAAAAAAGGTACCCATCATAACAGATTATCTAAATCATATTTTAACCAGAATCACATATTGCACACTTATTAATTATTTTGTGCTTTTTTATCACTTAAAAATTATATTTTTTCTTTCATGAATAGATTCATTTACAGAATTACTTTTTTTTAGAACATTTATAGAATTTATTTTTAATATTAATAATTTAAAATATTTGGAATGTAATTTTAATGTTTAAAATTTAGAATATTTAATATAATTAATTATTGTTTTTGTAATTGTTTTCTTTTATATTAATAATTTGACTTTTAATGTCAAAATTTGTAAAATTGATTATTATATCAAATAAATGTTATCTAAATCATATTTTAACCAGAATCCATGTATTGCCCACTTATTAATTATTTTTTGCCATTTTATCACTTAAAAATTGTATTTTTTCTTCATGAATAGATTCATTTACAGAATTACGTTTTTTTTAGAACATTTATAGAATTTATTTTTAATATTAAGAATTTAGAATATTTGGAATGTAATTTTAATGTTTAAAATTTAGAATATTTATAATTAATTATTGTTTTTGTAATTGTTTTATATTGATAATTTGACGTTTAATGTCAAAATTTGTAAAATTGATTATTATATCAAATAAATGTTATCTAAATCATATTTTAACCAGAATCCATATATTGCCCACTTATTAATTATTTTTTGCCATTTTATCACTTAAAAATTGTATTTTTTCTTCATGAATAGATTCATTTACAGAATTACGTTTTTTTTAGAACATTTATAGAATTTATTTTTAATATTAAGAATTTAGAATATTTGGAATGTAATTTTAATGTTTAAAATTTAGAATATTTATAATTAATTATTGTTTTTGTAATTGTTTTATATTGATAATTTGACGTTTAATGTCAAAATTTGTAAAATTGATTATTATATCAAATAAATGAATGAATAAAAATTGACAGTAATTTACATGAACTGAAGCGCATTATATTGATTAATTATCACAAAAATTATGTTTTAAAGATTGTTCGAAACACATCAATTTAGTTTTTTTTTATTGCAATAAGTTTAATAATTCACACTTTAACTGAATCTATGGATTTTCTAATTAATATATTGATTAATTATGATTTCAACTACTAGAACATGTCAAATCGATACACGCTATGTCCAACGCCTAGCTAAAAGTTACCAGGTGTACCAATATATAAAAGTTAAATTAAAACATCTAAATTATGTATATTATATATATATATATATAAGTGAAAACAAACAATTGACTGAGTTAATTGTTGAAATACCATTATCACATTACATATACCAACATGTGACACATACATAACTGATAATCAAGGATAGTTCATATTATAAAATTTCCGCCCTAATTGTCGCCCTCACGGGTAAACAGTGATGTTTACGAAAAAATGTTTCAAACTAAAGTTGTTTAATTTTTGATAAGGAACATTTTTTACATTTAAACTTTTATTCTATCTCTAACGGTTTACAAGATGGGTACTACGGACCCATGACCCAAGTGACCCATGTTGCTCATTTACGAACTTGACCTCACTTTTTACGTCCTAAGCACATTGTAAAAATTTCAGCTTGATATCTCTTTTCGTTTTTGAGTAATCGTGACCACAGACGGACGGACGGACGGCCGGACGGACGGACGGACAATCGGAAATGGATTAATTAGGTGATTTTATGAACACCTATACCAATTTTTTTTTTGTAGCATCAATATTTTTAGGCGTTACAAACTTGGGACTAAACTTATAATACTATGTATATTTCATATATACATGGTATAAAAATAATGACCGCACAAAGGATCGTTACATAAATTTGTAATTTTTTTTTTTTCATTAAAATTTACAAAATTTAAGCCTTTAGCCCTTTGTAACATCATTTTGAACATGCATGCAAATTTTCAGGTCATTTTATTGAGGGCAACATAGAAAATACTTTGTTTAAAAAAATGTCGATAATCTTCATATGACTGTAACCCCTTAAGGAGAAATATAATTTTATTTAGTAATTTTACATTCATTGTAGCACACGCGGTACACATGAACCAGCAGCAATGTAGCCAGAGTACTATTCGTCCGTATATCTAACAAAGTAGGTACATTGAACTAAGTTTTTTTTTTTTTTGTAAAACATTATTTACACAACATACAGTTGCGTGTAAAACTCTAATTTACTTACTTTTATTAAATAATAATGAATACGACAGACTAACGACTATGAACTATATTCCTAATGGTGTCTCTTTGAAAAAAAAATGAGTCTCTAGAGAATACGGTGACCATTGGATTTTCTTTTTATGTAATGAAAACTGACAACACTATTTGAGTTTTTCTTTTTTTTTTTTTACTAAGTTTTAATGTGATAGTTTATTTTGTGATATCATATTATCGGAATTTCAATGGAAGCAGTTTGACATAATTTTTAGGATCATGATTAGGTGTTTCATGGTTAAGAAGACCATAAATTTGAATTATATGGATAAATTTTATTTAGTTTTCGGAATGTGGGTGGATTTTGACGGAACAGGATTCATTTTCTCCTTAGAAAAAGTAAATGGACCCCCCACCCTAAAATTGAAATTATATGGAAAAAATGTATCCCTACCTAATCCCTAAAATTTCTACCTCATCTTACCCGAAACTGTAGTCTATGAAAAGGTTCTGCATTGAAATAATTTTCAAGAAGTGAACTTTCAATGATAATAACGTAATTTCCAAATGACCAAGTAGAAAATAATTGAAGTTTTAGCGATAATGATTGTTGGTTGAACTTTTTACCTAAATCTTTTGTTTAAGCTTTAACTACGAAAACAATATTTAAGGAAGTACGAGCGCCAAGGAAAGTTTAGACTTGTGGTTGAAATAATTTGTACCTTATTCTCAAGTTTGATAACGCATTTTTTTATAACTTCATGAATGTAGACGAAAAATAAGAATACAATTTATCGATGTTTGCCTTGGTTTTCGAAATATCGAAAGCTGATAATTAAACAAAATTTTCAATTTGAAATATTTTGAAAATTACTCCAGATATTGAACAATTCTATTCTCACTTTTCGTCTCATATTGTCAAGTTATAACATAATTTACATCAAAATTGAAGATTTATACTTTTTTAAAATTTGTGTCCCCACTACCGTGCTTATAAATCCTTAATTAGCCGTGGCAAACGGATTTTTTTGTTTTTAATAATTTATTAAAGTTTATATTTTAATTTATAGTTTTTTTTTTTAATTTCCACCGAATTGTTTTGGAGATCTATGAAAACTTACCATCCATCTACCGTTTTCTCATTAGACCAATGTCAATGCCTACTTTTGAAACCATTTATTTATTTAAATAATCGGGTGACCACCCTCCCTCCCCTAAAATTTTCAGAATGGATTTAGACTTAGCCCAACTTCAAATAAAAAATAATCAAGCACTTTATGCCAAGTTGTTGTGGCGCTCGAACATCCTTAAAAGTGCAATTATGGGCCATACTATAGAATTTTTGAATATTTAAATGGGCCACGACATTTTAATACTACTCTATAGGTTTTCAGCGATATGTACGAAAGAAAAGAGTAAAAATAAGCGTAAATTTTAAGAATATTATATCAACGGCCTCTAAAACTGTATCTCGAATTACACTAAATTTACTTCATTCTTCTTTAGAGTCAGTTTTATTGACTTCAATAGCAGAGGTTCCTTCTTATGAAATAAATGGGCTTTGTTACTTCCAAATGTAGCTTTCTTTTCGAAAACCAATATTTGCCAGAAAAGTTATATACATAATTCATTGTAATACCCCCTTGGCTTGTTTTTATTCTCAGGCCAAAGTTACCGAATTGCGTCTAACATGTTTTAAATAAACTCCGCAATTAATAGAAATTTAATTCAGTCTATGTCTTGCAAAAAAAGAAAGAAATATTTTGATAATTTCTGCAATGTTTCTTTTTTTTTATATATTTTTTCGATAACATTTCATGTATGTTATTTTTCAATTTATTATCGTTCATACAAAATGACATACATAAATTTGTGATATAAATATATTTTGACATGTTTAAAATATAAAAATACTTCGTCATAGTGATAAGAACATCATTTTCTTGTAAATATTTTAAGTAGATTTCATGTCGTCAAGTCTCTAATGGATGATCTCCTATACTCTACAAACACTTTCAATATAAAGCAAATCCAATTTAAATCAAATTTAAAATAAACACAAAATTTTTTTATAGGATATTAAAAATTTATTTGGCATTTTGGGATTATATTAAAGTTTTAATAACTATTCCGTATGAGAAAAACTGTTCCTAACCGAAACTGCTGCAACAGGAAATGTTATTAAATAGTCAGAAGAAAGGATAGGATCGAAAAGCGGTTTCCCGATCGTAATAACGATTTTACTTATCATAAAAATTTCAGATGAATATGTTTTTTTGTTTTCATACTTTTAAGAGCTTGATTTTGTAAACGGCGGGGTTTCAGTTTCTAAACTTTGTTTCATTTAAACTCTTTTGAGGTTATATATTCTTGATAAAGTATAACAATATATATCTATACTAGCGGCCCCGACGGACGTTGTCCCGTAAAAACGTAACTCCAATTCATGAATACCTATACTACGTTTAGCCTGTCCGCTAAACCCATCCCGCTAAACCCCAATTTAACTCCTATTTATTGGAGTGGCCTGACCTTCGATCTTTGGCCTGACCTTTGATAGTAGAGCTCGCTGCGCTCGCATATGGCTCTAATAAATGCCTATTGACAATACCTGAATACTATTAAAAATACATAGTACACATAGTATACATAATGTGATATGATTTATATGCGCTCCCACCATTTAATGAGATTTAACTTTTTTGGTGTGGAACCCTTAAAAACAGTTGTAGTGGACCGAATGGTAAATCTAAACCATTCTCCAATCCCCTTGAACTCACACAAAAAATTTCATCGAAATCGGTCCAGCCGTCTAGGAGGAGTTCAGTCACATACACACACACACAAGAAATATATATATTAAGATTTTTGAAAATTGATTAAATTAAAATTTGTTTTTAGTTTATAAGGGAACAGATGAACATTCTTACATACATAGCCGGTCAAACACATAGCCCACGCAATCGTCGGGGTAATAAAGTAATAAGAAACTAAAAACGGTAAAAGTGAACAAAATAATACGGAATAATTTAATTTTAATTTAAAATTTAATGATATAACGCGTAGGTTGATATCCACACAAAAAATCCAAATAATTGTTAATTACTTGAAAATTCTATCGTAAGCCAAATAGCCAAGACATAAGTTAACTCAAATTTTGGATATGATTGATTTTTTATGATCGAATCGATTTTTTGAAAACAACTATTCCGAGAAAATTTGCTAGTTATAATGACAAAGAGAGCAGAATAGCCCTTGGAATAATCAACGATGATATAAAGAGTTGAAGAAAATAAGGAACATCACTGGGAACAAACAATAGAATTTCAATTGAAATCAAATTAATGTAAAAAAATTTGAACAAAAAACAAGCGAAAACAAACAATTGACTGAGTTAATTATTGAAATACCATGTATAGACAGTGTTGCTCACACAATCCCTTATTTTTTTTCGTTATGTAAATAACAGAAGACAGCCACTCTTAGATAGTCAAACATACATACATGTCACTCACATATAATTGATAATTCCATAAAACACGTACTATATACATTGTGCCTAATTTGCGCCCTCACGGAAAAACAGTCATGTTTACGAAAAAATGATTCAAATAAAAGTTGTTTATCTTTTTAAACGGGAAATTTTATTAAGACCATTAAATAATAAAAAAAAAAAAAACAAAAAAAAAAACCCAGGAAACCATTAGACTTTTCTAAGTTCTATTTCTAACGGTTTACAAGATGGGTCCTACGGACCGAAGATCCAATGAACCTATGTTGCTCACTTACGGACTCGACCCAACTTTTTACGTCCTAAGCACGCTATAAATTTCAGCTTGATATCTCTTTTTGCTTTTGAAGTATCGTGTTAACAAACGGTTAGACAGGCGGACAACCGTAAATGGAAAATTTTGTTGGTAGCATCAATATTTTTAAGCGCTACAAACTTGGGGACTAAACTTAGCATACCTTGATATATTTCATATTCATAGCATAAAAAATAGTAATTATAATTAAAACAAGAGCTTTACCAAAACTATTAATTAATTCAAATGATTTTTATATCTTTTGTTCCTTATCTATGTAAAATGTAGTACAATTAGGTAAAAACCACAGAAAGCTAAAAAGGTTACATATACAAAATATGTTATTGCTTTTTCTTCTTCCGTAAAATATACGAACAAAACTATTTATTTTATTAAGAATATTAATATATTTATTAGACACAAAGAAGATTTATAAATTGCTTAGTAAATACCGTAAACACAATACCATGTATATAGAATGCTGTATTAAAAAGAGAAAACAACCATTAAACATTTCTCTGTCATTTTTGTAACAGTGTGTAACAGTAAGAAAAATTTATTTATTTGTAAAGGAGGAAGATTGTGGACTGCATTTTCAGTATTTTCACAATTTTATGAAAATCCTGCACAATTTGTTTTTTTTGTTTTTTTGTTTTTTTTTTTTTTTTGATAAGTCACAAATACTCGAAGATTGAGACGTAGGCGATCAAAATTCAAATGTAGGCAAAAATAATCTTCTGGAAGGTATATCCTACGTACTATTCCATATTTTATTTTTTTATTTTATGGCATTAAGTATTCAAAATTCTGTTTTCGAGTTAAATAGATGTTACAAAGACCCGGAGCGCGCGCGCGCGTGTGTGTGTGCCTGTCTGTGGTATCGTAGTGCCTAAACGGATGAACCGATTTTGATTTTTTTGGTTTCGTTTGAAAGGTAATTTAATGGAGAGTGTTCTTAGCTATTTTAGTGCTAGGGTGACGGCATGTTTTATAAAATATGAAACGTCTTCACTTTTTTATTTATTATTTATCAGAATAAGAAAACATCGTATAACTTACCAATTTTAAGATTGGGGCGTAATTAAAAACTTTCCCAAAGGAAAAGAAAATTTTTCATTTTCCGAAATTATCTCAAAGAAAATGTGTTTAAGGTTAATTGGGGTCTAATTATTATACATTTTCCATTTTACATTCTGTATTATATAATGTGAGCTTTTTCGATGTATTGTTTCGCAATATTGTTGTAGTTGTTCATAAAAGCTGAATAATTCCTTTTACAAGTGATGTTTTGTATATATTTATTATGAATGAGATATCAAGTGTTGTTCTGCTCCCAAACCAACAATTTGTTAAACTTTATCTACTTGAACAATTCACTATTACTAAATATATATCTGAGATCATCGTATAATACATAATATTGTACACTTTATGTAAGAAATAATGAATAACTATTTTAGAATAATTCATCACAAAGATCTTGATATACTTACAATATAAATCAGCATCCACAATTGAGATCGAGAAATGTTTTTCGCTCATATAACATTATATGAGAAGACTTTTTTTGTTTGCAACAAAACTCTTAATTTGGCATATTTATTAAGAACTGATGGCAATACAATCATTTAGTAAGTTTATTTTATTATCCGGATCAGGATTTTCAGGATTAACGATTTTCATAACTGAAAATATATACATTTATTTGCGCTCCCGCCATATTTTATACTGAATTTTTGATAAATAAATAATAGTCTAAAAATCTAAAAAACACAAAACAAATAGTTTAAAAAAATTTAAAAACATGCTTTGATAACAAGGTGAACTAAAAGGTAGAAAATAATTTCTTTACATTCACAAAAATATTTTAACGTAAAAAAGCGTGGGGTACTTTTTAAAATATTTTAAAATGACTTTACTTTTATCAATATCTGTCTATAAAATATTTACAATAATTGAAATTTGGCACCCGACGCTTTTTTACGATAAAATGTTTTTTTTGAATTTAAATCATTTATTTTATATCCTTTAGTTCAGCCCGTTAAAAAGGCGTGTTTTATAGTTATTTAAACTATTATTTTGCTGTTCGCAGATGAATTAAATTTTTATGAATTTGAGTGTAACAATGTTTTCATATTTGTACTCACGAATACTCGGAATTTCTATGTTTCTATAAAATATATCACATATGATTAGGTTTAACAGGTGAATAAAATGTATTCTGTAATTTTCAAAATTTTTCGTTTACAAAAAGATTTTCTTCCCAATGACTTCTAGGAAATTGAGATTAACTTATATTTGTTCAAAAGTTCAACATGAACTACTTTAAAAATTATTGGGAATACTTTTGAAAAATTTCGGGATTGTAAGTAGTTACTATATTTCTAAAATTATCTTAAAAATATCATGAAATAAAGATGAAGCCCATTGACAATTTCAAGGGCCGTTTTAATTAAACCTCCAACACATCACATTTGCACATGTTAGACGTTATATCAAAAAACTGTTCCAACACCAGTGCAAGACTTTAATTGTCTTATTAAATCTGGTGAAAGTTTTAATTACTAGGTTTTAATTACTAGCTATTCCGTATGGGATACGGTATGGCCATTTTAAAATATTATGACTAATAGCTCGTTTTGTAAAAGTAGCCGAATTTGATCATCATGTTCTGACATGATATTGGACCTAGTTCTCCAGGTTGCTTTAATAGCTTATTTAAATCCTAAAAGATAAGAAATAGAAATAACACTTTAAATTAAAAAGTTGATCCTCACAAATAACCTAACATTTTTTGCAAAAACACTTTTTGGAAAACCGTTAGTTTTCGGAAAAATATGTCATTATTGCAATTAATCGAATGAAAACACGCTAGCCGCAGAAGAATGCTTTAGTCAAAAGTTGTAAAGAGCAATAATGATCAAAGGACATTCACGTGTGTCCATGGCTTTGAACTGAAATTCAGAGAACTAGGTCCAATCTGATATCAGAACATGATGTCCCACATAAAACTCTGCAAACTTTTGTTTATGCTATTTTTTGATCATGATGTCAGCTACCAAACGAGCTATTAGCCATAATAGATTAAAATGGTCCACCATATATGCACTGTTTAATTAATTGATTAGAAGCGCGACACAGGTCATTGTGATCGTTTACAAGAAAATTAAAGTATGGCGTCATCTCGTACTCATATAAACCTGGAAACTTTGACGATCTTAAACGCGTCCAATCTTCTATTCCAATCTGTCATGTTTTGTTGACCATGATTTTGGTTCAATTAGTCTCGCGATTTAACCAGTGAAGATATTTGCTTTGTGGCTTTCTGGAAGTCTCAGGCTACATTGCATTTCCAAATTGAGCTCTGAATCAAGCAAGACGTTTTTTGGAAAAACTAAAAATAAAATTCTTAATTTTAGTAATATATTCATATTTTCATTTAATTTAAGATAAATCACTATTACTATAACATTTTAACATTTTTCTTTCATTTTCAGGTGAGTTTCAAAAAAATGTTCTTCTATCTTGTCGTATTTTGTGGTAAGTCATTTCCAAATCTCATATTTTTGAAAATAATAAACAACTAGATATAAATGGTTTTATGAATGGAACATACATTTGGTTTTTGGTAGTACATACTATAATACAATAAATAATTAAAAAATAATTTTACTATTGATGTATGACAATAGTACAAATAATTTTACTATTGATGTACAAGTTTTATTATATTATCTCAAAATTTTTGAGCTTTCGTTTCAAGAGATTGAATTAATTTATACAAAATTTGTTTATCTTTAAATTGTTTTATACACATTGAAAAATTAACATCGTAATTTTGGACATTCAACAAAATAAGACATATAATTTTATTTTCCAAGTCCTTAATAATTGTACGTCATAAGCAGCACAGTAATATTCCTACTATACCTCATCAAATAAGTGCTTTAAATGTAGCTTTTCACATCAAGATTACCATATCAAAATACATACAAAAAAGCATTAATAATTTGGTAGAATATTTTAAATAATAAAGATGATGAATGTTTTACATAGTTATAATTCGTCTTTTCTTGTAATAAAGGACCATTAGTACCCTTAAAAGAATTCATATCCTAAAGGTATGCCAGTATATATACACTGAGAGGCAATGATACTGGATTATTAAATAAAATGAAACTTTCAAGGTATATTTGCCAATAGCCAGGATTATGATGTATAGTGGAGAACAGTTTAAAAGAGAGACCACAGATAGTCGTGGAGAGGCTCTGTTATTAGCAAGGCTGTTATAATATTTACTGTTAGTAAAAGTTGTGAGCAAAAACAAAAAAAATACTAGTGACCGTTTCATTATTAGATACAATCATTCAAAGCTAACCCATTTTAATGTTGAACAGAAACAATTTTAAGAAAAGTATTGTGATTGTAACAAAACTAACTATAGTAACATATTTTTTACCAAGTGATCGAATACTGTGTTGTTTAAGAAACTGTTGTAGAATACAGTATTGTAAAAAAATTATACCTCATTTCACTGGAAGCTTATATACTCTTACTGCACACATAATCTAAAAGAACAGTATCGTATAGACAATATCGGAACAAAACAGAGAAGAACATTTTATTGTTTTAAGAACTTTATTTTCCAAATATCACCGTAAAGGTAAATAGTTGTCCTGAAGGATCTTCCCTTGGAAGCTTCTTAAATATCATGCCTTTTAAAATAATTTTTGAAGCGGAATTAGTAAAACCGTTACCATCTGTTCTTACAATATATAACTGCCTAGCTAATTATTAAATACTAACACACAAAAAAATAGGCGCATTTGACAGTTGGCCGGTTGGCGTAATACTTTACAATCATTACATTAAAAAAAAATTATGAATGAATGAATGAATTTGATTTTAGTTTGATAATGGCCGTATTATGTATCGAAATAAATCGGGATTATTTCATATAAAATATTGAATTGCAAATTAGTTTTGTTAATCTCTCATACTTTTTTATCTTTTTCCGCACAGTAGAGCTTACTGTATTAAATTAAAAACTATTCATAATAATTCATTATACTAATTAGCAGTCAAATAATGTACACCGTTAGGCAATGAAAACAGCGGTTAAATTTACGTAGACCTTTGAACAGTCTTGGCTATGTAAGATTCAGAAAGTTATTTTCGATGAGGGAGCAAGGCCTTAACAGGGATTGATACACTTTTTTGTGGCTTATAATGTAAGTACAAAATGTTTTCCGAAAGAAAAATCATTGAAAGATTTTTATGCCATTTTATTATACCATGTATATGAAATATATCAAGGTATACTAAATGTAGTCCCAAGTTTGTAACGCATAAAAATATTGATGCTATGAACAAAATGTTGATATATGTGTTCATAAAATCACCTAATTAGTCTGTTGTCTGTCTTATCATTTCCTGTTGTCTGTCTGTCTGTCTGTCTGTCGCCTGTCGATCGTCTGTCTGTCGTCTGTCATCTGCCGTCTGTCCGTCTGTCATCACGATAACTCAAAAACGAAAAGATATATCAAGCTGAAATTTATTTCATAGCGTGCTTAGGACGTAAAAAGTGAAGCCGAATTCGTAAATGAGCAACATAGATCAATTGGGTCTTGTAAACCGTAAGAGATAGAACAAAAGTAATGTAAAATTGTTCCTTATAAACAAATAAACAACTTTCGTTTGGAACATTTTTTCGTAAACATTACTGTTTACCCGTGAGAGCGCAAATTGTATACTAGGTATTACATGGGAATATCAATTAATATCAGTTATGTATGTGTGACGTGTGTAGGTATGTGTAATGTGATAGAGCAATCAACACTGTTTATACATGCTATTTCAGCAATTAACTCAGTCAATTTTTTGTTTTCACTTGTTAAAAAACTTAATTTGCTTCTTATTCCAAAATAAGAGAGAATCAAATAGTTAGCAATCATATTCTTGATAATAGTTTATAATAGGCTTTCACCGTCCATGTCTTTTGTATGATCGACTTGTTCGCTTTGTCCAAAATGGACCGTTTAAATGAATAAAGCAAGGCGTGCCATTTTCATTATGCAGTGCCGAAAACTGATAAACTTGAACTATAAAATTGTTACACCTTCACTGAAATCAACATTGCCATACCTACAGCCAATTCTGGAATTGCAGTCGGTAATTCACGCTAGATAAGCAAAAGCAAAAGCGTATGGTTTTCTTCAAGTTTCCCTTAAATTTTGAATACATTTTGTGATTTGCTTCGTGTGCCTTCGAATATATTTTGTATTAAAATGTGTCATACATACAAAATGCTATTTTTTTGTGATCATTAAACAAAAAACAGTCAGCCGTTTTTGAAAATAAAACATTAATAATAAATATATTTCGGTAAATGAATAATAATATCATTATTTTAAAATAATAAATCATTTTCTTTTTTTATATTATAATTATCTTGATTTCGGCATGAAATTTAATGATGCCTTAGGAATGACGTTTGTTCCAGTTAATGTTTATTGTTTTGTGTTTTAAACTGAGTGATCGATCTTGAAAGAACTGCCTGGAACACAAATGTCATTTTGTTGGGACGTGCATACCTATATATTCATTCAGTACCAGAAGTCCCAGAAGCTCTTGGTTACCTTATTAATGAGACCTTTCAGCTTTCTTTAACGTTAAATCAAATACAGAAAACTTTTAAAACCAAAAATTGTTCATTTTCGAGGTGAATTATTATACTGAATTAAACCTTAAACTTAAAGGTCTGGTGAAGGAAACTTCGCTCTTGTTATTGTTAAGAAATTGGACACCACTACAAATTATAATGTTGTTTTGTATACAAAACGTAACAGTTTTTCTTCGAAATATTTTTTCGAAATATAAATGAAATCGACAGTAATTGAATGTAAAAACCTAATAAAACCGTAAATTTAGGTTCCCATTTTGAAATTTTGGAAAGTTTTAGAAATAATACACGTTGTGACCCAACAGAGCCCTCCAAAAACTTAACCACGTGACTGACTAAAGATTTAAAATTCCCATATGCATTTTCATAAAAAAGTAGATTTTACATTAAATTTCCGCTTAATGTATTCGTAATTATTTTTCGTCAAGACATAAAGTACATTAATTTCTTATGATAAGTTTGAAGTGTAACTATTTTCCTTCGAAAATACATTCGAAAAAGAAAATATCTAATATTTTACATCTTTTATTAGAAATGTTAACGAACACAACAAAAATGGATCATAAACCATTTTAACGATTTCACATAGTTCAATGTTTATACGGTAAGTTATCATTGAACTGAACAAAAATTTTTCCATAAGCTTATAACAAACGACAAAGTGTTTCAAAAAAGATTGAACATAATCTCATAAAGTATAAAATGCTAGATTTTTTTTTATTAAATCCATATTTTTAGGCTTTTTTCCCTTAGAGTACCGAAAGTTTATGTTCGATTTTTCATCTGTATACAATTTCATCCAGAAGCTTAAAAAATAATTAACAAATTTAATTTTACTGGAGATTAATGTAATAAATTAACTTAGATTAATGTAATAATGTAATTATTAGTTAAGATATATTTCTTCAGCTTATTCGGAGCGGTTAAGTTTTCTATTTTTAATGAAAATTGTCTCAACCGGTTCAACGCCTATCTCTTTCCTTCCATCCTTATTATGTAATAGTTAATTCACTTTTTCTGCATGTTTTTTGTACCATGTATGTATGAAATATATCAAGGTATACTAAGTTTAGTCCTAAGCTTGTAACGATTAAGAGTAATGATGCCACGAACAAAATTTTGTAATAGGTGTCACCTTATTAGTCCATTTCTGGAACAAATTTAAATATAAATGTTCCTTATAAAAAAATAAATAAATTTTGTTTAAATCTAAATGGGAATTACAGTTATGTGTGTGTGACTTCACAATCGTGTTACACGACTGTGGCTATCTAAGAGTGACTATCTTTTCTTACTCACATGACGTAAAAAAACAAACGATTGCGTAATCTACACTGTCTATACATGGTATTTCAACAATTAACTCAATCAACTGTTTTTTTTTTCACTTGTTTGTATAGTAGTTTTCAAACTGATAGATGGGGGTACTTCTGTTTTTGTTTTTTAAATTTATTTAGGCCATACTTAACGACAATGGTTTAAGCTGTATATTTGATTACTCAGCCTGACGGATAGAGCTGATATGGATACTTGTGTTAAAATTCTATGGGCGGTATGCTGAAAGTTAGTGATAAGACAGGACTTTTGCTCCTCTACACATGGTTGACAAATCAGGCGTTTTCGAGATATTCGAATCTCAGCTACCAGAGAAACTTTAATATTTTTTACTGACCTTCTAGCTGGGTGTTATCTAGAACTACATGAACCTTACCTTACCACGTCGGTTGACAATAATTTTAATTAAAAAACCTTTCTGCGATTAAAAAAGGGTTAAAAAGAAACTAAAAACTGAAAAAGATTAGAAGATTAAAATTAAAGTTATAACGTGATAAGTATAACCAATTTGGAAACCAGAAACGCCGAATTTCTCAGCCCAAAATTTCTGCTTCTTATTATACATTCGATTTGTCAAATTTTGTAAAATTTATTCACAGATTCAATCTTACTTGAGGCACCTGGTATATATATTCTAAATCATTTCATATGGTCTCATTTCATGGTCGTTATATGATAATGACATACTTATATATACCTTCTCGGGTTCATAATGATACCTTATCAGTAGACGCTAGTATAGTATGTGTCTATCTCTGTCGCCATTTAAAGTATTCTTTTATGTTTGTGGTTTGATACCTAATCGGATTATTTTCTTTTATAATGACCCTGTTCGAAAATCCTGATTTTTTTCTTTAAGAGAACTATTGATGTGTTTTTTAAAATTCTTTAGCTCATTCAATCTTACAAAATACTTTTGAATAAAATGTTTACGAAAAGTTTTATGTATAAAAATGTAAATAGTTTACGAATTTAAATGGCTTAATCATCTTGTTACTGTAAATGTTGAGCCCATTGAGTAGTTGAAAAAAAGGAAACTTTCCATTCGACTACATATACTACATATCATATGTTTATATATGACTACATAGAATTGTAGGAAAGTAAGAAAATTGCGTGTCAAACTTTTTATCTGAAAAGTTATACAATCTTGAAACGTTCGTCTATTGAGATTGAATTACTATCTAAGTACATTTTCAAATATGTACCCGCACTTTACTTCCTTGATTATTTTTAACACAAGTTAAAGATTTTCCTTTAATTTGTATGGCTCTGATAATAAAACACTGGCTTAGAGTTTACTTTTTGAATTCATGAAGAGACTCTATCTCCTCTAGGACAAACAAGTGAACACAATACGAGCTAGACTTGATTGTCTAAAGTGTGCCATAATTTAACTGTATTTTTATATATGTTAATTAATGAAATTTATTGTTTTTCATGAATTCAATTGCCTTTGTTTTTTAATGAATTTAATTTTTTTACGGAATTCTAAAGTGAGATTTAAAAAACAGAAAAAACTTATATATTAAATTCATGGTAACCCAATCAGCAATCGAGGAGTTTCATTCTAACGGGGTTTGACTAGGGGACTAGTAAATTACACCATTAGTGAATTTCCAACAGGACTTAACTAGAGAATAGTTAAGATATATCTTATTGAAGTATATTCTTATTTCTATTGGAATAGCACTAATTTATTGATAATAATTTATTTATTACCAGATTTGATGAGATCCCACCGTTGTAGAATTGAATGATAAACACAAATTATTTTAATAATAATTACTTTAACTTTATTTAATTGTTACAAAAAATACAATGGTTACAATGTTGACTTAACAGAGAGATGTCTCTCTGTATTAGTAGTTACTATTTTACTGTAAAAGATCTGATTTTGTATTGAATGATTCCTGGCTTTTGTATTAAAAAATTGAAATTCCGCAATTTTGCAAAACGTGACAATTATGATATGGCCATATAAGGCCGATTTAATTAAATTAATGTGGTGACTAACAATATATCAAGCGATTTACATAGGGCGATGTTTCATTGGAGGCTAAGAACTTTTATTACACACTGTATAAAAACATAGTATTAAGGTTAAAATATAAGAAATTTAATATGATTTATTCAAGTCGAATAATTGTAGAAATAATTCAATAATGAATAAATTCCGACCTGCCACCTTCGGAAAAATATTAAATTTCTTTAAACACCAGTACATTATTTGTGTCCTCTACTTACTCATCATTTTTGTAAAATGGTAAAAATTTATGACCTCTCATTGTGAAACAATTTTCTTTCAACTATGTGTTATAGTAACTAATTCTTTGTTACAGATTTCATGCACCATTTCACCTTCTACCTCGGATAAAAAGAGATAGATAAAATTGGCCATGTAATCATGATCTTGTTTCTACATACATATATTCTATACTTTATAAAACTCTTTGTTCTAGAAAACTTTGCTATCACATATGACATACATAAGTAAAAATGTACAAAAGACATATAAATGTGAATTTTCGAATACCGTTTTCATCATTTCAATTTATTCTTTAACGGAAAGAGTAACATTTTTAAACTTGAAATAAAATTAAACTTTAGTAGTACTAAAATTAAAAAGCTAGGTAGTTTTAACGAAGTGAAAATTATGTCTTCTATAATTTTTTTTAAAAAAGTCTGGTGAGAAAGACGATATGCAATTGCAGAGGGTATAAACAACTGTTCCCATGGTGTAAACAAGCAATAAAACCTTAGAACATATAATCTTCACGCATATGTATCTATACGTTTATGTGTCTGTAAACTCTCTAGCGGGTGCAATTTAAGTCCGATTTGAATATAATTTGGCATCAAGAAGGGTTATGATATTTGATAGGTCATGTTTGTTAATGAGAAAAATCTAAAGAACAAAAGGTGCAATTTGCAGGAAATGTGCAATGTACAAAATTTTGAATTTTTTTCAAAATACAAAGATTTTTGTTTATTGTGATCAGTTCTAAACAAAAGAAATACTCTTGTGATTTTTTCGCTTGAAGCTTTGTTTCCAAAATAAAAAATCTTGAAAATTGCAATAAAAAACTAAATTGCAATATTCGATTCTAAGAAAAATGTTTTATTTTGTCAATCTCGGATTTTGTCATTCAAAACTCGAACACGTAAGTCAATTATTAGAAATTTCCTTCTTAAGTCATGTAATTGAATGTTCTAGGGTAATGTTTACACTCTGTTCTCCGTTTCATATTTAAATCAGTAGAGGTCAGACCAGTATTTTGAAGTCGCGAATTGGCTTCATCTCAAAATGTTGTGGATACGTTTGCTTATTATGCAGTATGGATATATTATCAAACGGTGCTTATTATAGAATCGCCCTTTCCTGGTGGTAAGAATTTTAAAAAACATTATCCATATCTTGTATAACTTATGTAATGTATTGCACATGAGAGATAAATCCTGATTAAATAACCATCTTTCCTAGTCATTTTGAACGTTCCCATGGATTCATGAGAAAATATTTACAAAATAGAGCTAACAATTTAATCAACAATTTGGTATTCATTGAGTTTCTGTACTTGAAAACGGGAGCTGACAAATTACCAACCTTAAAAACCTTACTTGAATTTAATTCATATATATTTTACAACTATAAGAATTTTTTTCGATTTGGCAAAAGAAATAAAACAATGATTATGTTGCAAATAATTCTTGCTGACTCGACGTTACATTTCCTGTTAAATTATACAATTTTTATCACGTGGTCATCACGCAGGAACTAAGTCCTGTATGCGAATTATTTCCATAAACTCATTACCAAAAATTAAGTTATCACTTATAAATGAATTCCAAAGACACATTATAAGTCCTAAGAATGACATTTACATTCTACAACTTTACTGCTTCTGTAAATTTCAATTATATCAGTATTAAGCGATGCACTTTAAAAAATAAAATCTATTTACCAACAAATATTTAGCTCTTCGTTAATCTAACTAAAGCTTAAAAAGGTTTAAACCGATTCGAGAATTTTTTTGTTAAATATTCGTTATACAAGGAAGGATTATAAATATTATTAACAACTCACAAGGTCTAAATTCAAGAATATCAAAAGCCATCTATGAACAGTAATCAGAAAAACAAAAATGAGAATCAGAAATTATTTTTATGAACAGTGATCAAAAGCGATCCATGAACAGTGATCAAAGAGTACCAATGATTAGAATCAGAAGTTATTGGTTTTTCTGTATTCTGTTCATAGTGGGGTTTTCCAATTTTTAGTAAACTCACCAGCGAGAAATGGGATCGAAGACCATCTTATTGACCAAAAAGAGGGAGTAAAGTATGCAGGGTGCAATAACAGCATAGTTATTTATGATTTGAAGCTGCATGCGAGTAAGGCTGGCTAATCGAAAGTCTCCGTATCAAGAAATGAAAATAAAGTTATTGCTAAGCGGGTAGGCTAAGCGAGGCCTTGTCTTATTGACCAGAAGATGGAAATAAGAATATATTATGTCTCTTCGCTAATAATTCATTAATAGCGTTACTCTATCTATTAATGATTTGGATCTGCAGGTTAATTACGATATTCCTAATCTCTGATCGAAAGTTATAATCAAATAAACTGTAGGTGAAACGAAATTCAAAGGATCGTCTCGTTAATAATAAACGAAAGATCACCTTTTTGAAGTAATTCAAATTTTATTCTTCTTCGGGTATATAAAAAAATTTCAGATTTTAGTAGACAAATTTTTGTGTAAAACTGCTTATAAAATTTTCATCTTAATCCAAAAATTACCAAAAATTTGTCTTAAATATAGAATTGATGGAGAATTAAAAAAAAAAAAGTTTGCAAATCAGTATGAAACCAATAGCTCATTTCCATAAAAAGGGCAATTCGCTTAAAAAGTAAATTTATTTATTTAAAAAAAAAAAAAAAAAAAAAAAAAAAAACTTTTAAAATTTTTTTTTAATGATGTTAAAAAGGATATTTTTAAAATATGAATATAATACACCCATTAACAACAGAAAATATACTTCCATTACCAGTAACCACCCCCTTAAAACCATACTTAATAATATATGAAAGTTTTGTTTTTTGTTGTGTTGTGTTTTTAATGTGTCACTTAAAGCTACAGCTCACGCTCAATCTGTGTCTAGGGTTAGTTGTAGTATATGACAGCTATTTCAGAATGGCTGTTTTTTTGAGATGCTATTTTGGAAATGAAAAACTCTGGCAGTGGTGCTTACAAATTTTTTCCTGTAATAGAAAATTCCAATAACCGAAATATCTCTTTCAGGGACCTCGACAATTTTTGGAATAGATCACAAAATATTTGTTCATTGTTCGTTGAGTACGATACTTGTGTCGTGGGCACTCGGTATAAATTATGTTATTTTCGCTATAATTTAAGTATTTTATATCTTTTTTTTTACTAAAAAAAACCATTGACGTTGGTGATTATATTTTGATATGATTACCTTCCGCATGAGGATTGGGCACCGTATTTAAAAGAATACGACCTCATTGAAAATAGTATTAACAGTTCAAAAAACTAAAAAAAAAAGTCAGTCTGTCGGTGTCGGAAACTTTCTTTCGTCTGGCCCCCGTTCGCCGAACGCGTGCTAAGTCTAGGACCTTACCTTTAAAAATCAACGGATATCTCGTTATTTCTGATGTCAATATCCATTAATTTTAAGCCAGTTGGTTGTCAAATACTCTGCCTGACACTAAACCTAGAAAAAAAATTGTGTTTAATTATAGGACTTTAATTAAATTCTCCATAGTTTGTTAAGTCTTTCTCGTTTTTTTTTTATTTTGTAAATTCTGGTTTGTTGTTTATGAGGATAAAAAAATTGGGACGAATTCATTAGAAACAATATTTTTTCTATAAAACATATATTAACACAGCTATTCATTTTCTTAATGAAAAACCTTGTGTGGAATTTATTATTTTCCGTGTTTTATAAAAAAAATGAATTGTGGTATGTTTTTTCACTATTAATTAAACTTTTAAATAAATAATTCAGTACAAACACTTACTAATGACGTAGAAAGCAGTAGACACGATGAAATTTCCTCCATAGTAAAAAATGTTTAGTGGTTATTTTCATAATTATAGAAGTCATAATTTAATAGGAGAAGTAAGTCCCTAATCAAAACTTGAAAAATGCATTTTTGGAAAATACATCACAAAATTTATTGAATTATTTACAAAACGTTAAAAGTTTGTGCAGATATTAATTATCTTTCTGTTTTGAATGAAAAGAAAAGGGGATATTCATAAACTAGCTCGTATGTCAACCACCAAAGACAAAATTGGTTGGACGGAAATAATTTCAACTAACGTAAAAACAAAACTTTTGAAACAAATAGAATCGACCGACAAAAAATTACCAAACAAGTAAAAGTTATTTGATTGTACCGACTATAATAAATAATTTCCTTGTAAGCAATTACACTTTGAAGCCGACA
The DNA here is from genome assembly GCF_905475395.1 of Chrysoperla carnea. Classification (NCBI taxonomy): domain Eukaryota; kingdom Metazoa; phylum Arthropoda; class Insecta; order Neuroptera; family Chrysopidae; genus Chrysoperla; species Chrysoperla carnea. The sequence goes on from NC_058341.1 coordinate 50,543,316, forward strand.
CTAACCATTTTCATAGCTAAAAAGCGATTAATCGGGATCGCTTTTAAAGCGATTATAGTCGGTACTTCATTATTTTCATTTATATTTTTCTTTTATTAATTATTTTTTACTTTTTTGTGTATTTTTGTCCGTTCTCTTTTTTGCAACACATTTGTATTTTATGCTTTTTAGTAAGTTTAGGACGTGTTTACCTTCGTTTAAAATCATACATACATAAGAATCAATTTTCAGATGAAAATTCAGTGGGTTAAGAATCAATCATTTTCAATTTTTCTATAGTGGGGCGAAATTTTGTTTTTCAAATTTATAATCAACTTATCAACTTGATAGTATATGTATACGTTATCCAATAAAAAAATGACTATCAAAATACTCTGTAAAAAGTTAAGCAAGATCATACCTGAAAAGAACAAAAGATAAAATTTGAAAAATCATACACAAAATATATATCATACGAGTTGACTTGAAAACTTTCTCCGTTTTCATCGCCCAAAAAGGAAAAATAAACGCCTTCCTTACGCTTGAGTTGAATTCGGAGGAAGGTATCTGATGGTGAGCCTAACTAAAATCAAAGGATAAAGATAATATACTAACTGCTTAAATAAGAAAATCATTGCTTTTATATTTATCAATAACTTTTTGTATGTATTTTTATTTTTGTTTTCTACAGTATTCTATAGAAATTCCAAAATAATATTAGGTGTTTCAGTTGTTCATTATGTGATGATAATCAATCTATGAAGTTTATATTTACATTTTAATAAAATATCTGACAATGATTTTTTCATCCTTCAATAAAAATACAACCAATAAAGGATTGTAATCAATTACGAAATATGTATACGTATTCTGCAATAATAATAATACATTACTGTGCATATTTCTATTACATACTCATACAGGTAGTTTGTAAAATATTAGTTTTAATTATTAAGTTTTAAAAAAACTTTTAACAAAAAGAAAACCGACTTCGAAAAGTAAAAAATAAAAATGCACTAAAAAGTAAAAAAATAACGACAATATAATGCAGTTATAATTATTGCTATTTTTGGAGTCAGAGTCAGCCAAGGAAACAACTGTGACAGAAAAGTTTGCTACATTAACTTGCATTATATTGTCGCATTATTTTTATTTTTTACATTTTGAAGTCGGTTTCCTTTTTGTTAAAGGTTTTATATTTTGAGATTTTTAGTGAATCTGAAGTACATTATCTAATTTGTCACTAAAAATAAATCATCGAAATTGGTTGGCATGATATTGAGTTATTCGTCCATTTGTCGCGCACATACTTAATGCAAGTTTAAGATTTATATGGTTTTCTCATGCATATCATCGTCAAAACTGGACCAGAACTAAAGTGGGACCACACGAGAAGCCCCAGATTTCAAATGAAAAAAGAGTCATCAAAATCGGTTCACCCAGTCGAAAGTTCTGAGATAACAAACATAAAAAAAATAAAAATACAGTCGAATTGAGAATTTCCTTCTTTTTTGAATTTGAAGTCGGTTAAAAATGACCGAGACTGACCGCCCGACAATGTTTTTTATTTTGAAATATTAAAGGCAGTTTTAATGACGGCATGGTGTTGTGGCTCTGGTTCCCGCTTCTTTCCATCAAAAAATTCGGTGTATCAATAAAATTAAAAACTAGGTGTTATTATAAAAGTATCGGGTACCAAGGCCACAAGACCATGACCTCATTAAGACTACCATTAATATTTCAAGATGAAAAATAGTGTCGGTCTCGGTAATTTTTTTGGCTAGTCTGCCGATCGTGTGTTAAGGAACATAGTTCCAAAAACAAATTACAATTTAATATTTAAACTCTGGCAACTAAAAACGAAAAAAAACTCAAAACTGTGTCAAACTCTCTCTAAGTTCAACAATATCTACTATTGCATCATTAAATTTAATATTGAGTTTCTACAATGGTAATGTAATAAGTATAGATTCCTACGTTTATCGTATTATATAGAGGGTGGATATAAGTTATAATAGCAAGACTTGAAATGGTAGATAACGTTAAAAGGCTAGAAATATGTCTTTTAGGATAAATTTTTGCACAAATTATGTTTTTTATGGATCCTTCCTGATAAAAACTTTATAGTTATAAACTACGACAACCAGCAGTGGATACTACCATAAACCTGTTTCGAAAAATATTCTTACATCTCTGGCTTCATTGAAAAATGTACGAATTCTTAACGTTATTATATTTGCATTGAAGTCAATGACGTCAGAAATTTTTGCAAAACTGGGTTAAAACACCCATATCTCCAACGTTTGTTTTCGTAATTTATGACCGTAGATTTTATATCTATATTAGGTAGGATCGATGGACAAAATTTTTCAAAATTACACCATAATTACAATAGCTCCATTTTCTCGGCAATTCGCTTAAAAAGTTTAGAAGAATTGAAAATTTGGCTCAGTGTGACTTAAGGATCCTTCATGATTTAAATCCACGGTCATAAATTACGAAAACAAACGTTGGAGATATGGGTGTTTCAACCCAGTTTTGCAAAAATTTCTGACCTCATTGACTTCAATGCAAATATAATAACGTTAAGAATTCTTATTATTTATATGTTTGTATATATATACACTATTATGTAACTGTAAACTCTCTACCGATTTGAATAAAATTTGTTATCAGGAAAGGTTTTGGTATTTGAAAATTTGAAAGGTCAAGTTCGTTAATGAGAAAAATCGACCGATAAACAAGGGATGGGGGGATGAGACAAGTACAAACTATATATTTTAAATATTTTTGTATTTTTTTATCAGTTTTAAGCAAAAAAGTACTTTTGTGATTTTTTCTCTAGGCGCTTAGTTTCCGAAATAAATTCTTGAAAAATTAAAAATGCAATATTCGATTTTTAGAAAAATCTGTTATTTTTTCAATCTATGAGGGAATTATCTTAAATCCTTTTGTTCTAACTAGGACCACCCTATATAGCTCATACATATAAATTTAATAATATAATAACTACCTCCCTCTAACTCTGCAGTAGGTAACCTATCTACTAGTAGGTACTATTGTATGGTATTCTACATAACATATGTCTCTCTGCCCAATACGTAATAATAGTGTCTGTGTGTGACAAAAATTTATATGGAAATTATTATATACATTATTTAGTAGTTTTTCTGTTTAATTATACAATATGATTAAAAAGTTGTACTTGCTGTAAGCTTCTTCAATGAATATAGTAATAAACAAACAAACATATACATAATAGATGTAACGTATTTATTTAAATAAACGGTCCGAAACATCGGACAAGATTTTATTATATTACAAAATTGATATATTATTCTTGTAATATTTTAATTGAAAGCAGACAATTGTAAGAATTATTTAAAAACAAAGAAAAGCTTCAGTTTCTTAACTTCAATAGTTTGGATTAATTAAGTTTTATTTATTTCCTTATTTGATTTATTTGATTATGTGAACAATTTGAATAATTATGGTACACACCTACTTTAGACCTACCTATATTTTCGTTGTTTTAAATAACCTAGAACTTATTTTCCACACTCAAGGAAAACCTAGTACGGTTTTTCCTTTAGTGCCGTTTACAAACTTTTGGAAAAATAATGTTTTGGTAAAAGGTAGGTACTTTTTGGATAATTTATTATTGTTCCCAAATTGTATTTTATATCATCTATAGATACAAGCATAGCGGTATATTTGGAATCATATGGTAATGAAGAACAGGCTTAGGTATTTATTGGATTTAATATAATATTTAGAAGGATGTAGTTTGGTAAGGGTGAGGTTAAGCAAAGATTACCTAGTTACAAAAGTTACTTAAAAGGATATTTTAAATAATATTTGATAAATTGTGGGTAGGGTTGATTTGACCACTTTTGACGATTTCGTATTTTTGTGTTCAATGTCTCTCCAGCTCCACGGTGCCAGGGGAGGGGACCCAGAGGGGATATATATCAAACCTAGGACCTTGTTTATATAAACCTTGATACAAAGTTTCATTGCTGTACCCTCAGCCTATCCCTAGAAATTCCCATTTTCCTGTATTTGGAAAGGTTTCCGCTAGGGTGTGAGTCTTCTCGAATTTTCCCGGATATGTACCTTATACCAATTCTAGGAACACCTTACGGTCTAGCCTTGTGCCAATTTTAATCGAAATCGTTAGAGCCGTTTTTGTGAAAACCCCAAAAATCCTGTTTAGGCCTAGAGGGGAGTATCCTTGAAAAAAGGCCTACCAAACTGAACCCATGTACCGAGTATGAGAAAAATCGGATTAAATTTGAAGGCTCCAGCTTAGTAACAGACTGACATACCGACATACCGACGGACGCAACATTTTTTAAAAACCCCTTTTTTGGAATCAGGGACCCTCAAAACGTATATTTACGTTGAAATCCCTATATCGATTTTTTTTTCGATCGCAATACTTTCGCAAGTAAAACTATTTGCGCCCTAACGGGTGAACAGTGGTGTTTACAAAAAAATGTTTTTAAACTATATTTATTTTTTACGACAACAAAGTTCAAAATTGTTATTGCAATTTGAAACATAACGTAACGTAGATTGTTGAGGAGGTAAAGCTTGAATGGTTTGCATCATCATATACCTTACATCAAAATAACGTCATATACCAGTCAGTTAATTCTAAAATTATTTCCCTTCGTTTAAGGTGAACATGTCATTCAATATTTATAGAAAAAAATTCTTTTCTTTGTTACATGATTCTTGTTCCTGTACTTTCTACCCATTTTCTTGAACTCTATAATATATTCTCCAAATTAGCTGAAACGGTAAAAATATCAAATTGTATATCGGAATTTCATTTATTTAGTATTGTATGGAGGTTACAAAACATTGGATCATATTTGTCGTACGTGAGGTTCACGCCTTCTCCGGGTTTCAAGACAGTTACTACATAAAATATAATAGAGTCGGCAATCCACAAGCACTATTATTTAACAAATCATTAATAGGTTTTCATTTTTCGTGTCGCCACAAATCCTACTAAATATTACCTATGATTTTAAATCACCATTTATATATAATGCTTTTACTACGCAAACGATGATGATATTGATATAGCTGACGGTTTTGAGACTTTTCGTGAGCCTCCTACAAATACATATCGAGCCTATATATACATGGAAATGTCGATTCATTCTCTGAAATGAATAATGGTAATATACAAAAAGTCACATATGTCAATAAAATGCCATTTCAAATCATGTTTCACTATTACACAATTTAACGACATTGAACACAAAAATATAAAAAAAAAAACGGTATTAATTGAATACGAATTTATGACACACGAAAAATGGTTTGACGTTAAGTGTTTTTGATACTAGTAGCCTTGTTACCATTCTAGTAGCTCTGCTTGCAAAGCACAATTCAATTGTGTATAAATGACAACATGATTTTGATATAGATAATATAAATGATTTTATTATAGGAGTTGAAAAGAAAATGTGGGTGGTACGTGATATAAATGTTTTATTATCTTTAGAAAATTGGATGTGGGTCTTAATTAGGTTAAACGGTTTTGTTTTATATTAAAAGTTTAACTTTCCTCATATAACGGATGATATTCTATAATGAAATAAAATACATAAAAATTTTACTGATGATGACTCTGGCTCCAATCAAAAGTTTTCAGGTTGATTGTTAATTCCACAGATGATCGAAAATTCTAATAAACCATCAATAGACTTTTTCTAGGAATGTACTAGAGATCTCTATAGATTATTCTTGGTGTAAGAAGTCGTGTGGGGAGAATGGTAAAAACAACAAAATACATGAAGGCTTTATTGATTAAGAGTAAGCATTTGATATCCTAAACCACAAAGAGCTTTTTGAAATTCTCGCTAATGAAATTGATTCGAATATAAAAACTTTGCAACGCATTGTAACTGATAATGAACGAATCAAATGAATGTGAACTTGGAGTGAAAGACACGGTCAGATACTAAACAACGAATGATGTGCTGAGGATACGATTCTATTTGCTGAAAGCCTGTCAGATCTACAGATTATTCTCAACAGAGCAACTAAAAGCAGCAAAAAGTGGAATTTAAATATAAACTTAAAAAAATCCAAAGTAATGACATTTTCACGACAAAAACTTCAGTGGTGAAATAAATATCAAATTAAACGTGCATTAAAACAGGTCGATGAGTTTAGGTATTTGGGGAAGATATTTCATCAGAAAGACAGCTATACAGCAGAAACTCAAAATTAAAAAAAGTTTTACGTATGAGGTTTATTAAGTGTTGTGTTTGGTAAGTTTTCTGTATGGATGCGAAACTTAGACTTTAACGGATGCTATTATAAAGACTAGGCATTCGAAGTTATTCGAAATGTAGTGCTACCGTGGCATGTTGAAAATCTACTAGAATACCTACACGTCTAATAACCGTGTACTTAAAATCATTGGACATTTTGTTCGTTTCATGTAGTTGAGAAAGACCGGCATTTTAAAGACAACAATGATGGGCAAAATTGGTACAAAAGAGCAGTTTCTGGAATAGATCTGAGGAAAATCCTCAAAGCAGAAAATAAAACAGCCTGGAGAAGAGTGGTCTCCAACATCCCATGAGAGGCATGGGAACTATATTTATCTATCATATATAGTCGAAAACTGGATATTTAAATTGAGTTTCATTCAAGCTAATCTCATTATTTAATTCGTTAGTGGTACGTAGTGCGTCAATAAACATTCACTATCAAATTCTATTACTATCCAGGGCTTTTATTTGTGACGAGTACTTCTTGATGTTGCGCCTCTATTTGTTAATATTATTTAAAATTTTACATAACAACAATGCTCTATTTCGGAATAGTTTGGTTCGCAATGTATGCTGATCTACAACCAACTGATCGTAGAAAATGATTGGAACTTAAGAGGACTGTAGATGCAAAGGACGGTCAAGAAATAATTGGAGGTATTATTATTCCTTCAAGAAAAGCTGGTTACAAAGAAAGGAACTGGACTGTAGAAGAGTTCGATAGCGAATAATTCATATAAGAGATTGGCGGTTTCTTTTATCACCTCTCAGATTTTCAATTTTCTCTTTTATCAAGGTTCGATTTTTCATACCATCCCTATTTAGTATTTAAATGACCATTGTCCTTTTGAAGTCTAAACAAAGAACAAGTCATAATATAAATTTATTCTTTTTTTTTTTGAGTAATTTGCACAGACAACTTTAACCCTTAACACACACTGTAAAATACATTAAATCATACATAATGTATTTTATAAAATTAAACATCGTGTATATTTATTCATATTTGTATAAATGTTTAGTAGTTGCTTGCAGGTAAAGGTAGTAACTACAAAATGCATTACAGCACAAATATGTGTAGTTGCTTTATATACTTCAATTTATTAATATATATAAAATGTATGTGTTTTGGATGGTGGAAGAGTCGGTTTTAAGTTGGAAACTGAAAAGCAATGGTGTAAACACATCGTCTACTGTGTAATAATATGGTACCCCAGAAATCACTGAAATACTCACGCAGAGTTTTGTTAATTATGTTTTCTAAATGTAAGAGAATGAAAGCTATAAGATTTAAATAACGTCGTTGAAAATTTTGTTAAAAAATCTTTATTTTCGTTCAATGGTAATTTCAGCAAGTCATTTTATTTGGCGCATTTTAAGAAGATGTTGTTTGATTCACATCCTCAACCCTAAGATAATTTTCAAATTCAAAATCTCAAATAAAAACTTCAAAAGCGAGGATTAGAAACTATTAATTCCGATAAATATCAGTTTTGGTTAAAAAAAGTTTTGATTTTTTGCACGGTAAACATATAAACCAAATACATGCTTTGTAGTCCAGTAATGAGCTATTTTTGTCTTTACAATACCACGCAACTACAAAAATATATAATATATTGTGTGCAAGTAATGCTTATGAATTCGGTAATATAGATATCGCTCTTCAATCATCAATACTCTAACTATAGTCGTCTCTGTTCATAAAATGGTGGATCTTCGATGAACTCATAATTAAATTGAAATTTTGTTTTATATCATCGACAACCTTATAGTTTTATGGTATTATTATAAACTACAAGATTTTCTTAATATTTTAGAATTTTTTTTATCACACTCTTTAGATTTTTTTTATAGAAACATCCAATTGAAAATAACCTATGTGAATCATCGTTTTTTCAGGCAACTTTGAACGATAATATAACAATAAAAAGCCCGATGACCTAGGAATTTTTTTTGATTTTTGTAAACTTTGTTAATCAAAAAATGTATTTATAAAGTTTTATTGAAATCCTTAGTATTATCATTGCGTATATCCTCATGGAAAAAGCGTCTCGGTTAGTTTTTTTTTTATTTGGGAAATTTTTGGATGCATTTAGAGTTAACACAAACAGCGTATCTTAACTTCTATACAAAATATTTCGAACAATTTTTTTATTTCTTTGTCCATTGAGTTTGAATTTTCAACTGGTTTTCCATATTTTATAATAATAATAATAATAATAATAATATTCCTACAATGTGTAGAGTCGGTTTTGGTTTTAAACTTAAAAGCAACGAAGCAAAGCAAACCATTTTACAACGTTTCAAATATACCATCTCATATCTACCTGAATGATAAAGTGTACTACCAACATATATAGGTACCTTCTACATATGTGAGTTTTGATGGAAACAAAACGGTAGTACCTCAAAATATACGGTGTTATACTCACATCTACTCTGTAGACCGTAAGACCATAATGTGGAGTCATTAAAATGATTCTTTTTGTAATAAAGAAAAGTGAGGCTTTAACCGCGGATCTAGTGTCGAGTTTATGGAACTCAAGCTTTTAAAATTTCACGTATTATTATTCTCGATTTTCTTTTACCTGTCGTTTATCTTCAAAGAAAGTCATTGACAGTGAGCTTGCAACTTGCTAAAAATTTTCAGATGAAAAACTCGAATTGCATGAATAAGATTCTGGAGTTGCAATTTAATTTTCATTTGCTTTGATACTATAACAGCAGAACCAGCTGAATACCTGGCTCTCACATAGGAGGCTCAGGTTGCATTCTCGGTATCGGAACCAGTTCTAACAGATGGTGATAACTTGTCTCTGGAAAGCTAACAAGAGAAATTTACAAAATTTAAAAAAACCCCGATACATTTTTGTGGTACGAAACTCTAAACTCGCACTTGAAACAAAGCTAAGATCACTCTGCATTAAATTACCTATCAAATGAAACAAAAAAATCCAAACCGGTCCATCCCTTTAGGGGCTACGATTTCACAGACACCCAGACAGAGAGACAGACAGACTGCCAGACAGACATGCACACCCACATAGCGGTCAAACTTATAACACCCCTTTTAACTTCGGGGATTAAAAAATGGAAATAATTATTAAATGCATTTTATTTATTACCGAATGAGTAACAGCTAATATGGTATACCATATTGTGGCATATTTATGTTATCATATATACTTTTAATAATTTAAATAATAAATAGGAAATCAGTCAAAACGAATAATAGAAATTTTGCTTCATTATGGGCTGACGGTCCAAACTTATATAAAACAGCCACCATGCTAGAGGTACGTTATATACTATATACGGCATATTGAAATGACATGGAAGAAAATATATGTTCGTATATGATTTATAATAGATATGAATGAATTTTTAGTTGTAAAACACTATGTTCTATAAAAGCACCTGTATGTTATCATCTTACCGAGTATTTACAAATAATAGTTCAAAAGCTAAATTTGACCAACATAAGCAAAAGATGAAAACAAGCATGAAATACACAGGAAGTTCAAAACCTGATTCTGTTTTTAATCCAAAATATGTAGTCATCTTTAGTATGAAATACGTATAATTTTGCACAAAATATTATTTTTACGCGCAGTCTCAAAAGTGCTAGTTAACGCTAAATATACATTAAAAAACGATTTTTGACCAATATCTCGGATATCATCAACTTTATGAAAAATTTTTCCCTTTATTTTCCATAAAGTTGATTGTTTCCAAGATATTAGCCAAAAATAGTTTTTTTTTTTTTATGTATACAATGCGTAATTAACGCAACTCTCGCACTTTTGAGATTGCGCGTTAGCAGGGTCTTAAACTAGATGACAAAACCTTCCTTTTTTTTTATTGTTTTTTGCCTTTTAATAAATTCATAAAATCGCTTATTTTTAGTTATTTTGAACAGCCTATATGGAAGTAGAAATACGTAGTTATACAATACAAAAACTAATCTAGGAAATTTGAGGAAAAATGGAAATTTTATTGGAAATATCCTAAAGTTTGTATCTATTAGTTTTTATAATATTGATGAGGAAAATTATGATTCTGGTCTTTCTCCAAATTTAAAAAGTTTAATTATGAGTTCATTCTGTATCCCTTAGGTTAAGTATGAGTGGGTGGGACACATTTGGATCATAGGGTTTGTTGTGATACTGGAAAAAAGGACTTGTACAAAGGACCCTTAAGCAAGTAAAAAAAGTCATAGCAATGGTTCATATTATGTTATTAAATTAATCGATATAACGGTTCTTCGGTTCTCAATCTTTGTTATGGGAAGAAAACAGTAAGACGACGGTGGAACTGGCAAAGCAAGCAGTAAACAAAAACTTTGTAAAATCTATCGGTTCACCACCTTTAAATGCAAAAAGTCAACATTATTCCAAAGAATCACAAGAAGCATGGCAGAACTACGAGGATTGCTACAAAACCTCCTAAAAATGTAGATACCCAGTCATTGAATCGTAGAAAAAAATATTTCATGTATAAGTACCAAACAACAATTAATAGCTACCTCAAACTTCCTTCGACTGTCGTTTTTTAGTTTCTTTCTACTTGTTTAATATAACAAGTGAAAACAAACAATTGACTGAGTTAATTGTTGAAATACCATACCATGTATAAGACAGTGTTGATTACTCTGTCACATTACACATACTTACATATCACACACATGTAAATGATATACCCATATAATACTACAATTTGCGCATAATATGCGCTCTCACGGGTAAACAGTGATGTTTACGAAAAAATGTTTCAAAAAAAAGTTGTTTATTTTTTGTAAGGAATACTTTTTAAATTTAAACTTTTGTTCTATCTGTAACGGTTTACAAGATCGGTCCTACGGACCCAAGACCCAATTGACCTATGTTGCTCATTTACGAACTCGACCTCACTTTTCACGTCCTGAGTACGCTGTAAAAATTTAATATTGATTTAAAAATTAATTTCAGCTTGATATCTTTTTTCGTTTTTGAGTAATCGTGATGACAGACGGACAGACGGACAGACGACAGACGACAGACAGCCGGAATTGAACTAATTAGGTGATTTTATGAACACCTATAACAAAATTTTGTTCATAGCATTAACATTCTTAAGCGTTACAAACTTGGGGCTAAACTTGATATACCTTGGACTCCATTCAAGTGTTCAGTATACTATGTGGTACAATGTGTTAATATAGCAAAGTCTGTTAAAATTTTTATATATAGAGGGCTGAGGCTTATATAAAAACACGCAAAAAAAGGAAACAAATGTATGTTTGATTCCAAATAAAGTATGAAGTATATTGTTAAATATTCCTTGAAAATTTATGAAAGTTTCGACATTCATCAATGTCGGAATACTGAAGAAATATATTTTTGAAATAAAATTTTAAATGCCAAATAAAAATGTCAAAATATTTTGAACCATTTTGTATAGATAAATTTTATGTATGAATGGCATATGAGACAACACAAATACGTTCTGGTATGCAATATATTCAAGTAGTAGTCAGCTTTCTAGGTGTATGCGTTCATACGTAGTAATTTCTTTTTCAGAACACTATAGTGCTTTATTATAACTACATATAACTTAGGTAGTAGACACAGCATGAAATCTAATTTTTAACTAGGTATGTGCAATTAGTCGATAAATCATAAAAGAGTTTTAGTTTTTAATTACTCTTAATAACAAGAATGATGACTATATTAAATAAGATTTATTCCCTAATGGATATTTTAGAAATATTTTTGCTTATTTTGCACTTTTTAGTTTCAAGTTTAAAACCTTTCCCAAAAGTACAAAAATAATATTGATTTAGAAATTAATTTTTTGAATACTACCACCGTATAGTACAGTTAAAGATGTGACAAATAAAGGAGAATGAAAGAAATCGCTCGCATTTTTCTAAAACCTCATGGAATGTGTTTCTTTTGTGTCAAATATTAGTGCCGCTAATGTTTATTTGTTAATAAACAATAAATTGTTAATTCAATGGAACGGTTAATGTTAAATTGGACTCACAAAATTATTAAATAGACAACTTAAATTACGTATACGTTGTACATGGATAATAGTTTTCGATTATTTAACAAACACTTAACAGTTACGTCATACTAGTTACCTAATTACTAATTTTTAAGTGAACTTTAACATTGATCGTTTCATGGAATTAGTAATTTATTTTTTATTAACAAATAAAAACATTTACGCCATTAACAACGATGCCAATTGTATCCTACTTATAAATTGAATGAATAAATCGATTATATCCTGGAAAGAACGGTAATAAATTGGAACTTAGATAGATAGATTATGGCAGCCTAAAAAAACCATGTCAATGTCCTAGAAATATGGAACATGAAATTTTAAAAGATTGCACGGATTCTAGGAGTTAAGCTCTGAACCTTAAGTTTTTTAGAAGTGCCTAATATTATAATTCAAATCAGTCGGTATTAATCTTCTCACCGTTTGATATATCGGGTCATGGATTATATTTCACATTACCTATAATTAAATTATAAAGCAGGCATGGAGATTACTGCTAAAAAAGCATACCAATTCAAGGAAACTGTCTTAACCTTTCGACCATGTCTAATCTTTTATAGAATTATTTGAGGCTATAACTTTAATAGTTACTCCTATTTGCCCACCAGCGAGCTTTGATTTGGTTTCTTTGTGATGTTTAGAAGAAAATTGTATGTATTGACAACGATTTTAGAAAATCATATCCCTTCTTTTCAGCCAAGTGCCTTTACATCTCAGGTGTCTGATATACCATGGTATACGTTTAATTCATGCACTTCCCTCCTACTTTTATATTAACTAGGCTGAATTAACCCAAGTTTTTCAAAACTTAACTCACCACTTAACCTAATTTTTATTCGATAAACAGTTTAATTGATTCATCAAGAAATTAAACTGAAGAAAATGAATCGGTCTCGATGTTCGGATGTCAGCCAATAGACCATGTCGGATGTACTATAGACTAATTAAAGCTCATTTCTTGAGAACTTATATTATCTGGAAGTCAGAAAAAAAACATGATTACTTTTTATCTTTAATATTACCATAAAAATTATCAAACTTTATCACGCACTCATAGAATGCTGAACTAACTAATAAAAAAGACCGTATTAACTAATAGTAACTCGTTAAAAGTAATTTATTTATATTACTATATCTACTTACTTCAGATTCTAAATAAGAAAGAAACCTATTTAACCAAAGAAAGTGTGAAAATATCCTGGTAATTACTATCAACATTATAAGGATTTCTATAAACCAATTTATTATACTTCTGGATAAAAAAATATAATTGCAGGATTTGAAGAAAACTATCATATACATTTCTATAAATAAAATTATCTTGAGTGTTTCTCCCTTCTATGCCACCTGTTTGGTGTCGAAAGTCGAAAATATTATAGAAACAATGATCTTAGAAAATAACTTCTTGACGTCGATTGAGGAGGAAAGGGTAGATATTTCAATTAAAGAGAATTGAAAAAAATACACTCGAACCAGGACTTCTTGGATTCATGTCAAGCGCCCTACCAATTAGGCTATTCGAGTTCTAGACACGAATGCAATTTTTTCAACTCAATGAATTTTTTTAAATTTGTTTATCCACTTATTTATTACTTATTATTACTTATTGTTGTTGTTTACATTTAATTATGCACACGATATTTACTAATCTTCGGTCTATTCGACTAATTTTGATATAATATGATACACACATATAGAGGTAGATATTTCATTCTAAAATGTACTATTTTTGTATGGAAATTCAAAAAAAAAGCTGCACCTTACATAGCACTGTATCCTTTTAGACTTAACGCCTTGAAAGTCTAACGGCATAAATATGACTAAATAGAAATAATATGCACCAATAAGCAATGATTCATTTCTACAATAGTCAAGTTAAGTAAAAATCAAATTTTCTACTTTATCCTTGAAAAATGTTTATTTTATTTGAAAACAAATGCACATGAATTCATTCCTCTCGGTAGCTCGTCTTCTAGAAGATAAACATTGCCATCATAAATCGTGTTGTCTCAAGAAACTAAGAATAATGGAAGATTCGTATTAACCACGTTGATACGTTGATATTTATACTGTAGGTGTCATTTAAGAAAGGATTTTTTGAAATTCATCGCCTAAAAGGGTGAAATAGGGGATAAAAGTTAGTGTAAAAACACATACAAATCTTCGTTTTTTAGTTCACTACTTAACCGATTTTAAAAATTCTTTCATCTAGAGAATTTAAAACTTCTATCATTACCTTTTTAAACTGGGCGCCGATATATCAGTCGCAACATTGCCTATTTCCCCTCCAGATTGTCCACCCCCTTTGAAGTGTTTCTGATTTTAAAATACATAAAAAAGAATCATTTTGAAAAAAAAAATCATTATTAAGAACTCCCTAATAATGGCTATTTTATGGATTCCTCTATCCAACTATAAAGAGGAGTTAATTTTTAACGAGCTTCATCAAGTGGTTATAATAATCTTAATAAAATGCAGTTAGAAAAACTAGCACTGCTATTTATTTACTTAAAGAAATTATAAAAAAGTATAATTTGAAAAGTTACACACCATAAAGTCAGTCTGGTAGATATTCTCCGGTATTAACTGTGTGTAAGCTTATAATATTTTTCTTTGCGTTACTATTTCTTCCCTTAACAACATCGTTGGACTAACGCTTTCTTTTTTCTCATAAAAAACACACATACAAACGTGGTTTAATGTAAAAAGATATAATTATTGTTCTTGACACTTTTTAAATTAAACTAATTTTTAAAAGTATTATATACATATATATGTTTGTTAGTTTATTATTACAAATGTTTTTAATGGCAAGGAAAATATTGTACAGAATGTAAAAAAAAAACATCGCTGCTGCAGTCTGCAGATAATATTTGATGATTGATTATATACTAGCTATTATGTTGAATTTAATGTACCTATTGTACTTCGTATAAATTAGGAGTAATGGAAAATGTATTATAAATATACACGATGAGTCAAAATCTCCTAAAATACGGCAAGTTTAGGTAAATAATAAACTATTTTAGACAAGAGTGATACCCAGCAGCTTTACTGGGCTTAAAAGTAAAAACCTACGCTTTATAGCCTCCACTCTCTCTTGATATATACAGTTTTCAATTTTGTTAAATGTAAAATAGTCATAATTCATTGAGTATATCAGACAAGTTGGCCATGATTTGGTTGACATTTACTTTTTACAGATATCTTTAATTTATGGTTGAAAAAATGATGATCATAGATCGGCCCATTCTATAATCATCATTTTAAACCTTAAAATACAAATTACAGGCCAGATAAAATCAACCTTTCCACCTCACTGATAATAAATAAAAGCAAAGTTAAAATTAAAACGTAATTGCTTGTAAACTAAGATTTTTGCATTCGATTTATGCCAAGTTATAAGCGGCTCAGTTGATTAAACTGTTATCAATTCCGATTGCGGAATTGCCTATGCCTATGATATCTAGTTCAATTCCCGCCGAAACTACAAATTAATTTAATAAACAATTATAATGGAATATGTACCTATAAAAGATCTGTAATGCTTTCAAAATAGTTGAGCAGTTGAAATAATCACCGAACAAGCGAAAACAAACAATTGATTGAATTAATTATTGAAATACCAAGTATAGACATTGTTGATGACGCAATCTTTTGTTTTTTGACGTCACGTAAATTAAGAAAGATATCCACTCTTAAATAGCCACACAAACATAACTGACATTTCCATATTAATACGCACTATAAAATTTGCACCTAATTAGCGCCCTCGTGGGTAAACAGTAATGTTTACAACAAAATTTTTCAAACAAAAGTTATTTATTTTTCTATCTCTAACGGTTTACAAGATGGCAAGATCTATCTTTAACGGTTTACAACGGTTTTCAAGACCCAATTGACCTATGTTGCTCATTTACGATTCTCACTTTTTCTCGACCTCACTTTTTACGTCCTAAGCAAGCTATACAAATTTAAACTTGATATCTCGTTTTGTTACTATCGTTTTAATCGTGCTTAGGGACAGACAGACGAATAAATGGGCAGACGGGCAGACGGACAGACAACGGGAAATGGACTAATTAGGTGATTCTATACTATGTATATTTCATATATACATGGTATAAAAGTAATTGGCGGAATTAAGCTTCAGCCAACATGGCAACACTAAATTCCGAAGGAATTGGATTTTACGAAAAATATTTTCTAAAAAAATTGTTTGTTATTTTGTTTTATCTGATACTAAGTTTCCCGAAAAAAAAATTATTGAATAAATTGCATCATCACCCTGTAGATTGATTTTGACAACCTCTGAATTAAGCTCGACATTTAGGGTGTATTCCGAAATATACATCAGTGTACTGACCAGTTTTACACATAACCTATAAAATATATTATGTGCATATTTAACTATAATGATGAAAATATGTCATAATATATTTTTTAAGCTATGTGTAACACTGATCAGTATACTGATGTATATTTCGGAATACACCCTTAATTTAACATGTACAGAAGTCATGTGTAGACAGACATCAGATTTTATGACAGTATCAAAATGATATAATTTTTATTTTTCTGTCCTTATCTATTCATTTATACTTGATCAAAATATTCGACAAGTTGGAGAGACTTTGATAGAGTATGCTTTTCGACGATACGATGTAAAATGCAAAAAAATTTGCATGAATATACAAAATATAGGAAATATGAAAGCATTGTAAATACATTCATCATATAATACTATGATAAAATATGTAAATTATATCTAAATTTATGCAAATCCATAAATTCACACCTTAATTCTTCTTCTTCATAAAATTAAAAGTACATAAGTTTGTAGCCTTGCAGCATCTAAATAAAATACTCTTGGAAAATTCATTCTAATTACATGTGTTGCGAATATTTTAAGAAAGCATATTTCATAGTTTTATGATTTAATGTTTCATTTTCCCACAAGGTATGTGACATTTATTGTTTGAAATCTTACATGCATTTCTAGTTATACTATGCATATATGTAATATGCAAGATATACTAAGTTTAATCCCAAGTTTGTAACGCTTAAAATTATTGATGCAAAAAAAATTTTGGTATAGGGGTTCATAGAATCACCTAATTAGTCCATTTCCGGTTGTCTATCCGTCATTCCGTCAAGATAAAATTTTATAGCCTACTCAGGACATAAAAAAGAGGTTCAAATTCAATCTAGGACGCATCTTGTAAACCGTTAGAGATAGAACAAAAGTTTAATGGTAAAAAATGTTCCTTATAAACATTAATAACTTTTGTTTGATACATTTTTTCGTAAACATCACTGTTGATCCGTGAGGGCGCAAATTAAGCGTAAATTTTATAGTAGGTATTATATGGGATTATCAGTTATATTAGTTATGTATGTGTGACATGTATGTATGTGTAATGTGATAGAGTAATCAACACTGTCTATGCATGGTATTTCAACAATTAACTCAGTCAATTGTTTGTTTTCACTTGTTTTAATTTCAATTCAGTTCCTGTGAAAAGAATTGTTATTAATTCATTAACTGAATATTTTGAAACAAATGTAAAATCAAGTGTGAAAATTTTTTTAAGGTGATTTGTCCCAAAAATAATGAATTTCAGTTTTGTCTGTCAAAATTATTACATTAGGATATGTAAGAGTAAGAAGAAAACAAGCATAGTTTCACATTTATTTTCAGGAAACTTTAAAATAAGAATTTTTTTTTTTCCTTTAAGGTATGGGTTTATTAAATAAAAAACGGTCTAGGTGCGACCCGAAAGGTCCACTCAACTAACTTCCCAGTGGAAAGGATGAAAATTATCATATATTTTAATATTTGATATTTTTTTATTATTTTTTGTGTAAACATTTTTTTGTATTTAATTCAGGAGGCTTAGCCCCTGCAGCTCCCAGGGGCCTCGCCTCTTGCGACACCAGCGGGTGCTTCGCCCCCTGCACCCCCGATGACGTGAAAAGTATATAAATGATAAGTAATAATAAATAATAAGTGATAATAATGACAGTTATGCAATTATTCATTTGGTACAAAAAACGGAGGTGATTTTGCTCAAAATCTAGTCAGGTCTAAGTCACATAATTATGCGTTAAATGAAACTGGCCCCATGTCAATATCATCATTTGTTCGCGAGATACGCGAGGCGAAAATTGAATCCGAACATTCATACATACAAACATACATACAACATACATGCGCACACACGGACATCCTTTTAAGAACCATACTATTCGATTCTAAAGGCCTTGAAACGTGGTTTTCAATTTACAAAATCGAACCCATTACAATAACTATCCCACTGGGAAGTTAAAAATCCATAGTTCTTTAAAATGTAGTAAATACATTAATAATTAATTTTGCTAATAGAGAAATGTATAAAAGCAAAATTTGTCTTTGCACAATTTGAATAAAAAACGTTTTTTACGGTCATTTTAACTCGACAGTTACGAAAATATGTACGCCTGTCTGCATATGTGACGATATCAGTTCATTGAATTTTTATTTTTAAGCCACAAGAAAACATAATTTTGTGGATACCCTTATGTCAATATTGTTGTGAACGCCATATTGTTTATTGAATTGAGGGGAGAGTAACATTAGAAATAGATATGATGAACTAGTCAATGTAATATGGGTGTCTTGCCTATACTGGTTGGCGATATTACAATAGTTCTGGTGGATACCCTATTCAAAACTGGAATACTACTTATGCTAAAATAAATCCAGCATCTCTATACCATACCAGCGCTATTCGTACCCTGTAAAAACTTTATATTCACGCACATATATACGGAATCATGCAGCCTTTATAGTTGAAAGTCTTAACAAATCTAGCAGTAGTATAAGAAAACATTATGAATTCGTAATATTTCTTGTTTAATATTTACAAATAATAATTCAAAATCATACACATATCAGAAGTTTTCATTCAAAACTCTGAATTTATTTGTGCATCGAAGTCAGAACTTGTTCAGTACATGTACATTATTAAAGTTTATTGTATAAAATGTATATTTACAAGTATCGTTCCTAGGTTAAAAGCTACTGATAATATTAATAAAAGCTTTATCCATGTATACAAAGTGTTCCTGAAATTCGTTTTCAATTCACTGAACAAGTCTTTGTGTGTTTAAGATTGGGATGGGATATAAAAACTTGTTCACCAATATTATTTAGGTTGAGTATGATTCATAAAACAATATGTACAATGGCCATTTGTAAATATAAAGAGTAGTTTCCGAGATACGGGCGATCAAAGCTACATATATTTTATATATTTATTCTACCTGTAAGACTAGGAAAATGGCTTTCTACAAAATTATGTATGCTGTTCCCAAAATGTACTTTGAATCGCTCTGACCAAAAGCTCTCACGACCACAAAATTTTTAACGAGTAGTTTACATTATATACATAATAGTTACACAACCAGTAGCCCGCTACTACTTTAAGCTACTCGTTAAAAAATTTTGTAGCTCGGAAAGCTATTGGTCAGAACGGTGTTGGACGAACATTTTGGAAGTGGTTTGAAAAATTTTCACGGAACGCTTCTTTCCTAGTCATATAGATACTATAAATATAATATATGTGTAGCTTTGATCGTCCGTAACTTGAAAACAACTCGTTAAAAAGTTTTGTGGAGGAGAGTTTTTGATCAGAACGACCTGAAGAACATTTTAGGATGGGATAGGGAAAGTTTTACAGAAAGGAATCTTTCTATCTTATATTGCGGGGTCCTTTACAAATTCACAAGCGACACGCAATTTTAGTTAACCACTTTGTATATAACGAATATATTTCACCTTTTGTCTGCATATACGTATAATGTATATCTGCTGTTGCAAAATTGTAGTCGATGTCAACGTCTGTATGATGTAGGAAATCTTAACGTAAGATCAACTGATTTTTTAGGTCAAGTAGAGCTTTTATCTCTCACATTTATACTTTATATATCAAAAGTTAAATAAATAATATTACCCTAATAAAATTTGTTTTGGCTGCATATACAATAAATATATACTATGAATGAAATTGTATGATGTATTGATGGGAGGCCTGTCAAGGTTGTCATTAGTTTTGACTTTTGACCAATACCCTTGACCCAAGAAAGGCATGTAGGAAATATAGAAAAATTTATGCACAGAAAATCGATGAAATAGAATATAAAAGAGAATATTTCAGAGAGTATGCGATTCAAGAGAGCATCACCATCAAATTGCTAATTTTTTCCCAAAATATTGTCACAAAATTTTAATCAATTTTAGAGTTAACCACTGTCTTATACATGGTATGTCTGTTAATACAATTAACTCGACCAGTTAATTCAAAGTGAATAAAACACATAGGAATGTTAACTACTTTTTTTTCAATTTATTGAGTCCAATTTCATTTTTTTTTTTCATTTTGAAGCTTGTAGCCAAGGTCGCAAATGGTTCAACGCTGGCAAATATATTAAGGTTGTTCTGTACAAATTTTTGATTGGCGTGATACTTATTTTTTTTAAGAATCGTCTTAAATATTTATTTATGGAAAACAATTATAAAGATAAGCGATTTTCCAGACAAGAAAGGTTTAAGTTACACTTTAATTTCAAGCACTACGATTATATCCTTTTCTTTTATTTGCTGCTTTGGGTACTTTTTTTTTCGAAAAAGCTGTTATCCTTCCCTATTTTCACTTAAGAAAACGTTTGAGCGAAATTTTGTTTGAAAATATTCAAATATATAATAATCCCAGTAATAAATATTTCAAAGGATTCTTAAAAAATTTAAAAAGTTTCTCGCCAATCAAAGAATTTTTCGCACCAATCAAAAATTTGTACATAACTTCCTTAACCGAATGAAGTATACCCCTCACCAAACACTACTAATAAGTACCATGACGATTTCATGTTTCTGCCTCACTCTAATGAACGAATTGAAATATTTTTTAATTCATATTCCATTCACTGCGAAACTCATATATTGAGAAATTTTTAAAGGTACTAAAAGATACAATATTCCTCAAGTTAAAATAACTAAACAAACAAATTTATCGCTACTGTTCATTGGAGAACAAAAAATTGAGGATGAACTACCTAGACAGCGTTCCTTTATGTATGTATTTATGTATGTATAATGGGAATAATGTATAACCTTGTTCTGCGTTCTATTTACCTAGCTTTTTGTAACCACAAATAGAAATTGTTAAATTCTATTTTGTCAGCTTTTATAAATCAGTTAGTTTTCTCTCTATACATTACATGATTTGGAACCTTTACATTTTTACAGAATTGCATCCTAGTTAAGGACACATAAACAAGCATTCTCTTTAAAATAAATTTCAGGTATAATACATAAATCAAAATATTTAAAGAAACTCGCGATACAAAATCATGTATGATTCGTTAGTGGCATCGTAGCTCCTAAACGGATGAACCGATTTAGATTTTTTTGTTAGAAAGGTAATTTGATCGAGACTGTTCTTAACAATGTTTCAAGAAACTCTGCTCGTATGCTTGAGAATCATTACTTTTTTTTTGTTAACGAGTACGGAACCCAAAACTCGAATTTAAAACATAAGTACAAATAATAATGGTAAAATTTTCTTTCAAATAAACAAAAATCAAAATTAGTTCATCCGCTTAGGAGCTACGAGAACATACATACACAAAAAAAATCACTCATGAACACTAGTATATGAATTAGTTGCTATAAATAATTACGCTCTTCTAGCAACTCATTGAATTGCATATCAAAATATTTTATTGCAAAAATGGCGGTTTGGGGTTGCACCCAAAAAATTGACAAGGTTTCGAAGTTTTTGAATTTTTGTTTTTGACTATATTTTTTAAGCAACACATTTAAGGGATATTTTATAAAATTTTATGTTTTATAATAAAATAACTTTCCTTCCCTTAGCTGATGGGTGAAAGACAAGCCTTATTCGTGTTATTAACTGTTCGTGATCCAGGTAATCACTTTACTTAACTTTTGATGTTGTAACTATTAACTGTATAGTTCAAGTGATTAAAATAATTACAAATTACTTAACTTATTAACGCCAAAATTTTTTTTTATGGTACTTGACTATGAAATTTAAGACCGTTACTAAGACAAAATTGAAAAAAAAAGTTAAATGTAGCACATTTTGATAAACATTTCCAATAGAAGGTGATAAAAATTCATGGTACATCTTTAAATTATGGAATTTTTTGTAAAATGTTGTAGAAAAATCAGATTTTTATTTAATATAATATCAAAATATTCCTTCATTGCTTCTTAATTTGTTATATTTGAAAAATTTAATTTACTCAATTATCCTATTTTAAAATGTTTCAAACTAATATGGGTCAAGTGGTCTGTAAATAACAAATAAATGGATATTAAAATTTAAAATATTATTATCAGAGATTTATTTTAAAATAGGTAGAAAAGTATAAAGTAACATTTTTCAGGGGCGTTTCCAGCCAATGGGTTTGAGGAGGGCAATCTGAAAGATACAGAATATGAATTATCGGAAAATAATTATTAAATAAAAGAAGACCACTGATTGCTAAAAAATGCAAAAATTACAAACATGCTTCCATTCTGCTATTTTAACAGTAGCATTTGGATATATATGATAAGTCAAATGTTTTCTGCCATATAATCAATCAATAAAAATGACAGAGCAACGTTTACCAAACAGGCCAGCATACTTTTAATACTTATTTTCATCCAAATCAAAATATCAAGTCATTCAAGTCCAAATATGGGAGAGAAAAAAAATAGAAAATGGTAGTGTTTAAAAATTAGACCTATTCCCTTAATTCACCTGAAATGCAATTTTACCAATGAAAATGAAAGTTTGAATGTTAAAGAAAATTTTGAATTCAGTTAAATTTTACTTTTGTAAAGTGAGTGAATGGACTTTGATCATTTTTGTAAATCTCTAGGAGTGGGATCTTCCCCTATTTGCCTTCCTGGGCGACGCTTGGGTCTTGTTTTTATTTATTTAAATAATACTACAAAACTTTAAACTTTCAAAAGGTTTTTATTTTATATTGTATTGTTTACCCCCTTTTGCAAAGTTAGCAGTAGTAATACAAGAAAAAAAAAGTTTAATAATATTGTGTATGTTCATACTATTGTAAAATCTGTAGTTATCGAATTCATTCAAGAATATGCTTTTACCTCCGGCTTCAATACATGTGATATTGACATTTAACATTGCAAAGAATATAGACCTTAAGCCCATAATGGAATAAAAATTATCAGATTCTTGTTATCTGTCTTCAGTAGGATTGATAAGGTTAAGTTTGGTGATAAAGAAAGTAGAGGTTTTGTAGACCGAGCTTTAAATGTAGTATACATGTAAATCAATTTTTATTAATTTTCATCCTTTTCACTCCTAAAACACTAAACCTTTTGACTTAATAGCATATAGCATAAATGTCAGGGATAATAATCATTGAAAAACAAGCAACTTCTCGATTTTCCAAGGAAATTATCGATTTTCATTACTTTCGCCACGTAATTTTCATGGCTTAAACCTCAATTTTTTTAACTTAATTAACAAGTTTTTCTCTATGCAAAACAAAAAAAACAAAACCATAAAATAAGATGAAATTGTATTAACGACCCAGTATAGGGAATCATTATAATTTTCAGTTACATTTCTTTACATGCTGCAATATATTAACACCACTTTTAGATTGATAGCGTGTATCCATTTCGGGGACCTTTTTTCGCTCACGATTCATAAAAATTAATTGCGATCAAGCATTTGCTCCCGTTTTTTCGTAATAATTTTTCTCGAAATAATAAGAAACTGAGTATTTAAATAATTATGTTAAGTTAGAGAACAATAATTTATCCCCGGATCATTTTTTCTGTAAAACTAATATTCATAGAAATATTAGGATAATTGATTTTTTGAGAGACGGTATAAGGTCATAGTTTTTCAACCCAAAAATCTTCATGGCTATTTGAAATTAAATTAATTTTAATCAATTTTTTCCATGAACGGTTTTTTGCAGGCAAGCTTATACCACTATTTTCAAAGTAAAGTTATCTTTTTTCTGCTACCATTTTCGATTGGTTAACAGATCGATGTAGATCAGCTCATACCTACTGTATAGCAGGTAAGCCAATATAGGTAACTACACCGATCTGTTAACCGATCGAAATTAGCATCAGAAGAAAGATAATATAATTATAAATACAAGTGAAAAGAAACAATTGACTAAGTTAATTGTTGAAATACCATGCATAGTCAGTGTTGATTTCTTTATCACATAACACATACAAAAATGTATAGACAGTGTTGATGCGCAATCGTTTGTTTTTTTGACGTCACGTAAATAACAAAAGATATTCACTTTTAAATAGACACACAACTGATATTCCTATATTAATACATACTATAAAATTTGCACCTAATTAACGCCCTCGTGGGTAAACAGTGATGTTTACAAAAAAATGTTTCAATCAAAAGTTTTTTATTTTTTTATAAGGAAAATTTTTTATATTTAAACTTTTGTTCTATCTCTAACGGTTTACAAGATGGGTCCCTACGGACCCAAGACCCAATTGACCTATGATGCTCATTTACGAACTTGACCTCACTTTGACGTCCTGTAGCGTAAGTACGTGAGTACGCTGTAAAAATTTCAGCTCGATATCTTTTTTCATTTTTGAGTTATCCTGCCACAGACGGACGGACGGACAACCGGAAATGGACTAATTACGTGATTTTATGAACAGCTATGAAAAAAATTTTTCCCTAGCATCATTATTTTTAAGCGTTACAAACTTGAGACTAAACTTAATATACTATGTATATTTCATATATGCATGGTATAATAATGGTATAAGGTTTACCTGAAAAAACCGTTTGATTAAAATTAATATAATTTAAATTAGCCATGGACACTTTTCATAAAAAAATATGTTTCACCTGGTTATCAAATGGGTGAAGATCAATCATATACCTTCTCTTACATAAAAAGCGACTGTGTCCCCTATTCCAACATAATAAATAATATTTTATGGGAACAGTTATTTTCATCATTTGGGAAAATGAATTTGTGGATCATAATGATTGAACTTACATGAACAACTTGTTTTATTATCGGTTCACGGTCTATAAGATGCAATTGTGTGCGAAGAGAGTTTCGATTTGCATAATCAATAATAATGAATACCTTAGGGATTTTGTTACTATTATATTATAATTAATATTACTATAATAATATCCGGTATGACAACCCAACCAGATATATTTAGTGAAAAATTGCTTAGAGATAAGGCTTTTAAATTGGTAGAAGTAAAATTACAGTTTTATCTTTGAATGAAGTGGTCGCTGCATTTGCTTAGGCATAAAAATCGACACTTGAATAGAAAAAAATTTCAGTAACATTAAGAAAAATTCTCATTTGGAATAACTTCATAGTTATTTAACAAAACAGTGTTTTAGACTCAATGACATCACCAAAAACGATAATATGTTATATTAAACTTGCTTCATGAATATTGTAAGCCAACGGACAGAATGGGTGCTTTGTTAATTGTTTAATACATATTAACTTGAAACTTCGTGGATGGCTACCTTTTGACGAGTTTACCAAACTTTCTCTCTACGACTTTTTTCGAAAGTGCTTCGCTTAAAAATAATCATGATAACATAATAGGAATTTGTTGGACACTATGACCACTTGATAACATTAATAATTACTAAACATTAAAATATTTTGTCTGACCAAAATACTGCACCGACGACCTTGTTAACCATTTCGAACGTGCTATACTTATGCGTTTTTGTTTTTGAATACATACATAGTTCTTTTTTGCTGAACTGTTTAATAAATGTTAATGTAATCAAATAACCTTAGTGCCCGATAAATTCCTTAATGGGTTTCTTCTGACCGACAGCCCATAAATGCCGTTATTCTCATTACAAAACGCAGCACAAAATGTCGTACAAAGTTTGGTATACTAACCAAAAGCAAGCTCATCACGAAAGTTAAAGTATGTATTATTTTCATTTAACAAAGCACCTTTGCCGACCACGGTCTATTGTTTCTCTTAGATCATTATAAACAAAAAAGTAAAAAATAAAGTTTTCGGGTCTCGCACGCTTTTTATTGTATTATATATGATCTAAATAAAAGTTTTTTGTGGAAACTCTCCCAAAAAAAGAGGATTTAAATATTTCGTGTCTCACACGTTCTTTTATTGCGGTTAAAAATATTTTATATAATAAACATTATTATACATTTTTTAATACGAATTTCGTCATAAAAACAATTTTTTTTTTCGTATACTATACATATTATACCACCGTTAATGTATTTACGGAGGAAAATAAAAATATGAAGAATGATACACGTACGATATCTATCATATCTATATGTATACAATATTCATTTGATTCACTTTTTTATAACTCATAAAATTATTTGTTATAATAGAAAATTCTTTTCATTTTTTTCGAACCTCCATGAACATAATGCCGATTTTTTGATTGAAATGTATATAATACAAGTGAAAACAAACAATTGACTGAGTTAATTGTTGAAATACCATGTATATAGACATTGTTTATTACTCTGTCACATAACACATATATACATGTCACACATATATAACTGATGTACCTATATATTACTACAACTTGCGCATAATATGCGCTCTCGCGGGTAAACAGTGATGTTTACGAAAAAATGTTTCAAACAAAATTTGTTTAATTTTTATAAGGAACATTTTTTACAATTAATTTTTTGTGTTATCTCTAACGGTTTACAAGATGGGTCCTACGGACCCAAGACCGAACTGACCTATGTTGTTCATTTACGAACTCGACCTCACTTTTCTGTTCTTGTCGACAGACGACAGGCGACAGACTTCCGGAAATGGACTAATTAGATGATTTTATGAACACCTATACCAAAATTTTTTCGTAGCATCAATATTTTTAAGCGTTTCAAACTTAGTACAGCTATTAGCACCACTGGCTGGGCGAAGGTCTCACCTAAAAACCGCCATTCCAAAATATCTATCTATCGCTTCCAAAAACCATTGACCATCCGCAAAACTGACCAGATCATCACGCCATCTCGTTAAAAGACGATCTCTTCTTCTGGTGTTAGAATATGAAGTCTGTTGAATCGTACTGTTGCAGCAGGCTCTACATAAAAGGAAGTATTTAAGGCTGTTCTATACACATTTTTAATTGGTGTGAAATCATTCTTTGATTGGCGTGAAACTTTAGAATTTGTTTTAAATCCTCTCATCAATGAATATTTATTGATGAAAAAAAAATTATAAGGAAAAGCGGTTTTCCCGATAAGAATGGTTAAAGTAACAATGGAATTATACTTTTAGTCTATCGATTTGAAATTTGGATATGAAATAGGTATTCATATTCTACCAGCCCTGAGTCATTTTATTTTTTGAAAAACCGCTTCATTTTCCCAATTTTGTTTTTGTTTTATTTTCCCAATTGTTTACACAAAGATACTGTTTCTTATTCCACGGAATCAGGGTGTGAACAATGAAAAAAAAAGTACCTACGGCAGGAAGATATGAATACCTGTTACATGTCCTTTCAAATCGATATAATAAAGAGTAATAGCAGTGCTTGAAATTGAATTGTAACTTACTGAAATTGAATTATAACCATTCTTACCTGGAAAACCGCTTTTCTTTATAAATTTTTTTTTCCAGAAATGAATATTTAAGAGGTGAGTCTCATTTTTTTATACGAATTTCGTCATAACTGTGTACAAAGGATATGTGTACTTACCTGTGTACAGAGGGTATGTGGCGCTCGAATAATTTTTTTTTTTTCAAGCGAATTATCGCATAAAGAATCTTTAATATCCCTATATTTAAATATAATCATAATAGAACAACATATTGAAAGCATATTTTTATGAGTTAAGTCATTTTTTTTATTTACTTTTTTTTGTTCATATTCAAATCCAAATCTTACCTTTTTTTATTCAGAAGAGAAAAAAAGAAATATAATTCCAATAAAAAAACAATAATTTATTCTTTTTTTAATTCAAGTAATTAAAAAAACTTTTTCCATTTAAAATTATACCTGAATCATTTTGACAAAACTAACGAAAGTAAAATTCTATTAGAGTATGGAATCAATAAAAGCTTTAAAAGTCTGACCATTTCCTTGAAACTTATTAAAAACTGCAAACTCATACAAAATCTATAAAATTGTATAGAAATCGAAAAAGATAAATTTCCGAGAATCTCGGAAAAATCAAATTGAAAAAACATTTTTTAGTAAAATAAAATATGTATAATAGCTTTGTGATATCAATCTATCCGAAATATTTCGGTTATCAGGTCACAGGCCTTTTGTATTTATACAAATAATATAATAATTATTTGAAATATTAGAATCATCAAGAAATGTGGGCTGATGGAATATTTGAAAACTATACCAATTCTGACAAATGGAATTTAGGTTGATGTATTACAGGAAATAAAATGTTTATTGATTTTAAAATAAATAAAAATAAATATGACTCATTGTGAATAGCATTGGAAATAGCATTTATTAGAATGCTCCGACCTTGACCGTTATGAGATGTACATAATGAATAAATCAAGAATCAAGTTGAATTAGTAAGAGGTTCTCAATTCGCCTGTATTTATTTTTTTTTTGTTACCTCAGAACTTTTGACTGGGTGAACCGATTTTTCATATATTTGAAAGATCATGCTTCCCGTGTGGTCCCATTTCAATTTGGTCCAGTTCTGACAATGGTATCTATGTGAAAACGATATAAGTCTTAAATTTGCATTCAGTATGTGCGTGACAAATGGACGAATAACTCAGTATCACTTCAACCGATTTTGATGATTCATTTTTTTTTTAGTGACGGATTAGTTAGTGTACTTCAGATCCTCAAAAATCATAAAATAAAAAACTTTAAAAAAAAAACCGACTTCAAAAACAAATTAATATGCACTAAAAAGTAAAAAATAACGAAAATATAATGTAGTTACAATTATTGTTATTTTTGGAGTCGGTGACAGCCAAGCTAATTTAGCAAACTGTTTAGCCACACTTGTTTCCTTGGCTGACACCGGGTCCAAAAATAACAATAATTGTAACTACATTATATTTTCGTTTCGTTTTTCTTTTTAGTGCATATTAATTTGTTTTTGAATTGTTTTTTTTTTAAGTCGGTTTTTTTTGTTAAAAGTAAAAGCAATCCATGCAGTTTTCTAAACGGATGGTGTTGCTTCATCAATTTTCTCTGGCTAGATATTTTTCTATTACAAATGTAAATCTTTTAAACGAGAGGATCTGCCATTCAAGTTGTTTAAGTGAGTGTGAAAAAATTGACTTTAAAGAACTAAAATGTCTTGTTTTCCTGTAATTCTTTTGGCAATTCTTAAGGCAATTTGATACAGTTTGGAATTTCAAATCAATATATTAAGCAGAGATTTCGATTCTACAAACTACTTCAGAAGAAAATTTATATGAAAAAAAAAACATTCTTTCAATTCTTTAATTGTTTATATCGATTTTAAGGAATAGCTACATAATTTACAAAATAACTATAAAATGAAATATCTCAAATAATTTTTTTGATCTCAAAAATTTAAATTGTTTTAAAATTGACTGAATTATAAATTATATTGAGAAAAAATATATGTAAAGTTTATTTCGTTTCAAATCATTAGATATTTTCTTTTATCTCTATCTAATTTTGTTCTAAATGAAATGTGCGATGTCCAATGCACTGTACTTTTTTTTCTAAAATCATATTTTTATATTATATTTATATGATCAACGTAAATTAATTTTAGTCCCAAGTTTGTATCGCTTAGAAATATTGATGATACGACCAAAATATTGGTATTGGTGTTAATAAAATCACCTAATTGGTCTATTTCCGTATGTCCGTCTGTCATCATGATAACGCAAAGAGATATTTGAACTTAACTCTTTATAGCGTGCTCAGGACCTAAAAAATAAGTTTGAGTTCGTAAAAGAGCAACATAGGGTAAATAGGCCTTAGGTCGGCGTGAATTATCTTCTAAACTGTAAGATATAGAACAAAAGTTTAAATACAGAATTACAGAAAATGTTTTTTCTAATAAAATAAACAACTTTTGTTTGAAATATTTTTTCAAACAATACTTTGGTGTCTATTTTCTCCAAAACTATAAAATATAGGGAGAAAAGGCGAGAATAAACACATTTAAAAATTTTTTCGATAAACGTAAAAAAATTAGATAATAATTTCAAAACTTTTGAAAACCTGCGGCCGAAAGCGCACCATCATTGTATTGGTTTTTTAAACTTTTTAGTTTATTAAAAGTAATGCAAGCATTGACATTAAACAAATTGTGCTAAATTAATAAATTTCCTAGTATTTATAAATGTTTTTCAAAATAAAATTCATCTCTGTCAACATGGTGCCTTGTAACACAGTAACATGTCCAATTGATTCACACAGTTGCCAGAGTCATTAATTGCCAACCGTTGCGTCGTTCTTTCTGTTTGCCCTTGATTGGTAGCAATAGCTCAAAATCGAACAGTACATATCCTGGCTACAAGAAAAGTATTCCAGTACAAAAAAAAAAAGTAGTAATGTTACCCTGCTGCAAGTGCCAACTTAGGCCAGTATGTCTTTAACACGTAGGTCACAATTTTCTGTTATAGACTCTCATTCCAAAACTTGTTAGATTCTTCTTATTGCAATTGATCAGCCTAATATTTTAAACGTCTTTCGCGACCAATGCCACACCACTTATGTATACAGTGTTTTTTTCAACGAGTAATGCTTGTATAACATAAAAAAAAACATAAAAACAAATTTATTTGTCTCTAATATTAAATGTAGAAACATATTTACAAAGCTTAAAATAAATTTGTTATTTACAGATCACAAACTTGTACTTGATCAATGAACTTCAATGATAATCATCATATACCTTCTACACATCATAAAATTCAATCCTAATAAACTTTTTTTTCTTTGATGAGAATTATACAAAAAATATTTATATATTTCTGAAAAATGAAATAAATAAATAACTTATGATTGATATAAAAAAACAAAATTGTATTACACTGATTCGTAATTTTTTCGGAGATGAAAAGATTCGAAATCAAAACAAAATTATAGGATGTTTTGTTCTAATAAAAAAAAAAAAAAAAATACTAAAAAAATTAAAAAGCCAACTGATTTAAATAAATTATAAAAAGAAAAAAACGAGCTCAGTAGTTTACATAGCGACTTTAACAGACGGGGCGGTTATTAGGAAAATTTCAGTCAGATTAGATTTTATCGATTGTGTCGAGCTTTACTTTGTGCAATTGCATTTTAATGATTAAAATATACACGTAATATATTTTTTTAAATTTTTATTATACTTTGCAGTAAGAAACTATAAAATTTAAGATGTTTTAATAAAAATCTATTGTAACAAATGTTTGACCCAACTGTTACAGTCGCTTTGTAAACTACTTGCCTTGTTTCTATCTTTTCGGACTTTTTGATAAAACGCAGTCGAGTTTTTGATTTTTTTAAATACTTATTTTATTTATAACTTTTTAGTCTCCCGATACTAAAAAAACCCTCTTATTAGACAATATTAAAACTTTTTAAACTAGTTTATTATTCCTAATTAAATTAAAACATACATCTTATATAAATTTTTGTAATCCCCCTTTAATTTCCTATATTTTGATACCCTACTCGATAGGTTTGGTTAATTTTTTTTATTAACGTGTTACTATTTTGCGCCAAAAATCCGCATTTTTTCCTCTTTTTAAAACAGCGATCTAAGGGTATTTTGGTTTTTAAGACGAATAAAATGAGACCATGCGAGGTAATAAAGAAATTTATAAACAAATACATACATGCATACAAATATATACATAAACATAACCACTCCTAGACAGTCGGGTAAAAATTAGGAAAAATTTTAGATTCAATTCTGTCCTGTAAGCAACATAAGTATAAGCCGAGGGGCGTACCAGAATTACGACCTATCAAGGCAACTGCCTCTCCTCTGATCTGCATTTATCATTGATTTCGTTGGTTAAGTAATTGTTTATGCCAAATTAAGTATTTCTCATTTATGCAATTTTTTAGCGAAAAAGCTCTTATTTGCCCTCCTCAAGTGCGCAAACGTTTAACTCCCATTAGACCAAGAGCTAGAGGTAATACATTTGTAACCATATGTAAGTCATTATTCAAAAATCTTGGTGATTACCCTTTTAGAGTTTTGTTTATCATTGATTTACAATTGTAAACATCATTTTTCAACATTCGATATAAGGGGATATCCGTTGTTCGACACTCAGATAAAGGCAATTTTCAAGATGTGCAGCACACCGAAATATATAGAATGACGGACAAAACGATTTCTCCTTTTGTTATTCAAAGCTATTTGTGTTGTAATAACAAAAAAATACATCAAATTTCCACCAACTTCAAGCATTTCTGTGAAATGGAAATTTTTCAGGGTGATAGAACGCCACTACTAACACTACAATATCAAAACTTTTAAATTTTAAATTTCAAAGGGCCGGTAGTGTTAATCGAGGATTCCAGAAGAATAAAATAGAAGATATATATTTCCCAAAGTAGATATTATAAGTAGTGGGAAAAGAGTTTCAAATAGTTTTTTCTCGAATGAAATTTATTAAAGAAAAATTTAAACTTAAAGTATCACCATATATTTATGAAACACCTGTAAATAAAATATTATAATTTATTGATTGCTAAAAAACGTTTTAAAAGAACCAAAATAATAATTCCCGTGGTTATTTACAGAATATAAAAAGAATTAATTTTTATACCTTAAATATGAAATATATCAAAGTATATTAAATTTACTCCCAAATTTTGAACGTTAGAAAATATAAATGCTACAAACAGAATGTTCGGATAGGTTTTTTTAAAGTCACCTTATTAGTACATTTCCATTTATCCGCCTACCTGTCAGCACAGTAACTCAAAAACTAAATGACATTTTGGGCTGTAATTTTTAAAGAGTAGCCAGGATGTAAAAGATGAGTTTGAGTTTTTAAATGAGCAACATAGATGGTCTTGTTAACCGTAAGAAATAGAATCCTTACAAATCTACCTATTTTTCCTTGAGGGACCAAATTAAGGCGAAGTTAAGTTTCAATTTAATCATTGCCTATATGGAGTAATTCAACAATTAACTCAATCAATTGTTAATTTTCACTTGTATATTCTAATTTATCGTCAATTTTCATATTAATTAATATGATATTTTTCAGTTCAAAAGGGAACCACCATTTTCAAAGTATTCATCTCTTCAGAATTTTCTTGCATTTAAATTAGATTATTTATTCTTATAAAAATTCCCTTTCGTTTCATTCAAGCGAATATATCGAATTTTGGTTAAATTATTCTAAATTTGGAAAATACCTCTTTAATATTGTGATCAAAATAGACACAGTTGTTCAGAATGTTTTGGATGCTTTACGGAGTGTTTTTATGCCAAGAAAACAACAAATGGAATATGAAAATTTACAAAATAATCGTATATGGATCAATATATTGCATCTAAATATAGTTATCTATATAGCCCTACATAATAAATGATAATTACCTACACTCAATGTACAAATGTCAATTTCGACATTGAAATAAATAATGGAAAAGTTATTTCAATATTTTAGAAGAATGAATATTAATATTGTACGAAATAGATATACAGTTTGTTTCAAGAGAAATAGTAAATATTGTTAGGTACGTTATTAGAAACGATTATAAAGGGTCCCATAAATTAAAATCTTATTCCCAAGTGTATCAAATGCACACTGTTCGCATAAAAATATGACCCACTTTGATAGAAACTTGTCAATGAATTTAAAATACATATTTAGGAACGCAAAGTAAACATGAAAGTTCGTTCGAGAATAGGCCCAACTTTTATGTTTAATTTGCACTCCTAAATGCGTACATAAATTATTTACCATTCACTCTGAACCATCCTGTATTTATAAGGGTGTCTGTAAGGTGTGTAATCTATAATCATTTTATTGATCTAAAAAATAAGATAAATGTCACATAATGCGTAGCTAGGGTTGGAAAAAACCGTAAAGAAAAAATAATCAAATATTTAACATTATAGTAAATGTGTTATTGAAAAAATGTGTCAAACTAATCTCTATCTATTCCATTCATTCTACTCAGAAATGTTTTGTTGATTACTAGATACGGGAGTCAATCTTTATGAGATTGATTGTGATGTTTTCCAGGGATTTGATTTTGACTCTATTGTATATAAGTTTTTTGATGCCTAAAAATAGATTTGTTTTAAACAGTGTTTTTACTTCTATTTTCTTAAACTTTCCATATTTATCAATTTTTTTCGTATTTCAATTACAAGTTTTTGTGTAATGTTTTTTTTTTTTTTTTTTTAAACTTTCTTACCACATATACAATGAACTACACAAAAACAAAGCTCGAAAAACTAATTTCCACTGCAGTTTCCATAGCTTAGCATTTTTTACTCCCGGCTAACAGGAGGGGTTTCATAAGTTAAACGTGTATGTGTATCTACGGGTCTGTCTATAACTCTAAGCTCCTAAACGGATAAATAAATTGAATGTTTTTTTTTAACTCCATGCGAGTTTAGAATTCCGAAGCCGAAAAATTTGTCGTTTTTTTCTTTAAACTGTACTTTTCTCTTGTTTGTCGTTTGAAAAGTAATTTGATCGAAAGTGTTCTTAGGTGTTTTTCAAGCGCGAATTTAGCTAGTTGAAGCATAGATAAAACCATTCGCGATCAAATTGCCTTTCAAACAAAGCAAAATTCAAAATCGATTCATTCTTTTAGGAGCTATATCGATCAGATCTGATTATATGTGGCGAGATTTCTTTAAATTTTTAAATTTAACATTATTCAATAATTAATTTGAACCACTTTTTATGGACACAACTGCAGTATTTTAGTTTATATTTAAAAAATAAGACGTATTCTAGCTAGAGCAGAGGGTTCTTGTAATAAAAATTTTTCTTTTTTATCTTGGATTTTTTCTCACCTCTATACTAAGCACATTTGGCCAAACGTGTTTTTAACTCAAAAGTTTCACTAGGATGAAGTGATAAATAGGATAAGGTACAATAACGAGTACGAGAAAAATTAATATTATAAGTGGAGGACTTAGTGATCAGTCTCTATGTAAACAGAAAATTACGGAAGTGATCAACGAAAGCCAACAACAATAAAAGCTTTTTATATTCACTTTTATAGTCACGTCGACTTTTAACATAAAAAAGTGAAATATCTTTTACCTTTTAATAAAAACACCACTTTTTTAATAGACTAAGATTATCGTAAGCCATCAATTTTGTGTAGTCTTCATAAAGATTTTTTTAATACAGATGAACTGCGCTACTGAGAAATGTGTACTTTTATTTTTCATTTAGAAAATAAAGCTATTTTCAAATAAAGCAATCCACTTTGAGCATATCTGAAACCCTTTTAATGATTTTTGGGATGATTTCCACACATTTTGCATCGGAATTTTGGATTTAGGATTAAGGATAATGGAGCATCTAATATAGCACTCACCGATAAAGTATAAATGTATCTATACCATAAAACTCACTTACAAATTATGAAATCCAAACTGTTGAATCATTTGGATGGGCATCTCTGTCCAAAATAATATTATTTTCTCCAGAGAGAAATTCTCTTATATTGAATTCTCCAGAAATTTGCCTTCAGTCGAGACTGGAAAAAATCTTAATGCCTCGAGCACTCGAGAAATAAATTCCGTGCGCTAAGTAACTAAGAAAACAAAAACAAAACCCTATAACCTACAACAATGAAAATGGAAGGATTTTTCAAAGCTGCAACAGAACGACATTAATTAAATATCCCGAAGAATTATATAATGGCTTATATCCCAACTGTATGCTGGTTCCTGCGAAGTTTCCTTCACAAATCGAGATAATGAAGAAAACCTTAAACTTGACAATACAGTGTTTGAACTTCAATTAAAAAAAGCCATTGAGATAGTTGAAATTACTGAAAAAAACACATAAAAAAAGAATTTCAGATATTTGAGTCTACCGGGCAACGAACGCCTTCTCTAGAAAAAATATAAAAAGCTGCAATGACAATTAAGCCAACATCAAGAGAGAATGGGCGTGTTTTCTCGTTATCGAGAAACATTGTCAATAAAATAAGAAACCGTTTATTAGATTATGCTGTTAATGCTCTTATATTTCTGAAAGCATACTTTATAAGAAAAATTAAATTAGTTAATTCTTTAATTATGATTTGTTTAATCGAAATCCTGTGATTTTATAATAATTAAAATAGTTATCAGAATATTTACAAGTAATTTTATTGATTTAATTTTACCATTTATTTTTAATTACGATTTGTTTAATGAAAAGGCTGTGATGTAATTAAATATTAACATAGTTGTCTAATCGTACTAGAAATTTTGTTCATTTAATTGTACTAAGTAAATATTTTTTACTTAATTAAAGACATAATAAAAGCTGTACGAGGATTGTTGAATTTATTGTTTACTTTTGATTTGTTATAAGTACTATTTATGGAAGCTAAAAATTTACCATTTGATTTAACTGATCTTAGCAATCAGTCTAATTTTGTAAGAAAGCAAAACTTTTAATAATAACTCGAGAATTCTTGTGCCTCATGAAATAAAAAAAGCCGAGAAATGAGAAACCCTATTACTAAACAAAGAGATATTATATTAGAACGTCAATACTGTGACGTCACTTATATTTTATCACAGTGAATTGCTGTGGAGACTTCAAAAAACTCCGTTTCGCAAGAAATAGAAGAATGATAGAGTAGACAAAAAAAGTGTATTATTTTTAATTATTTTCATTTTTGTAATTTCTTCCGTTTTTTTGTGGTTACGGTGCGTCAATCCACATGCGGAAGGTCGGCCTAAATACAAAAATTATAGCGAAAAGAATCTATTTCCTACCGGATGTCCACGAAAGTTTACAGATTTCTTGTTTTTTCATAAATTTTAATTCATTTTTCTCATTTTATTAAATATACTATAACTTTTTACTTAAAATAAACATGGCTCGTTTCGATTTTTAAATAATTTTCTGTTTCAATTGTTTCAGATCCATCATCACCTGGACTATCAAATAATAATCATATAAGTAATGTACATATTAAAAATGAGCACTCGAATAAAGACTTACTCTCTAATTTACGATTAATAATACCACCAAGTCATATTGCATTAAGTGGTGATCTGCATGTCCAAATATGGTATATGGGTCGTGGAATCCCTACAGATAATCAAGATGGAACAGATTCATCAAAAAATATAATATGGCCACAAAATTTAGTATTAGATATATCACGACAAGATGATGATATTAATATACAACTTTTAACTACAATACAAATATTACCGGATGCAAGGGCATTAAATGCAAATGTAACAACATTGAAATTACCATGTGGAATATTTTCGCGTGGTGGACCATATATTTTACATTTAACGACACGAGCGAAAGGTGTTAATGTTTCGGGTAAGTTTGGCACGATTTTATTTTCAAACTTTTGTTTTATTTATCTAGGTTTGCTTTATCTTGTGAGGACTCTGACCTAGCTGGGCTCTCACTAGCAAGCAAAGCCCTGAAGTTAATTTTTTTTTAACAATATAACCCACAGCAATCATATCTATATAAACATAAAAAAGACTAGGGCAATTCAATACATTTTTATTGCTACCAATTTCTAGGGATATTTGGCACTTTTGGATTGTAATCACCAAAGTTTGCTGTCCATTTCGTTAGTAAGATAACATCTAATACATTGAAGTTATCCAAATTGTTTAAGATAGAACAAAATAGAATTAAGTGGTCTCCAACGTCCTCTAGAGGATATGTAACTCATCGCCTGTGTCAAATTTAATATGTAATTTATTTAGGAAGAATGCATTCCTTGACCAATTTTGTTTCTATCGATTGGCGCTGTCTGAAATCTTATTAATTTATTAGATCTAGCTGAATATTGAAAGATATTGAATTTTCCGCACTAGCTAACTATATGTCAAACGACCTGTTTTTATATAATTATATTTGTTCGCGTGGAATCTTGCAACCCAATTTTGAAGCAGAAATCTTCGAGCTGATCGAGCTAAAATTTTGTGTATACACTTTTAGTTTGGATGACAATTCATTTTTATGGCAAGCATGGCCTGATTTTCCCATCGCTTCTTCCATTTTTGATATACATGCCTTTTTAACCCCCGAACTAAAAAATATAAATGGGATGTTATAAGTTTGATCGCTATATGCGTGTGTCTGTCTGTGTGTCCGTCTGTCTGTGGCATCATAGCGCCTAAACGGATGAATCGATTTTAATTTTTTGATTTCGCTTAAAAGGTAATTCAACGGAGAGTGTTTCGAGCAATGTTACAAGTGCGAGTTTAGGGTTCCGTACCCGAAAAAAAAGTTGGCGACGATTTTAAAAATGCTTTAAGGAAAAATTTTGTAAATTTTGAGATTTTCATTGGTTAAAAGTTTAAATAAAAAATACACTTGAAGGGCAAGCTTTAATTGTACTAAAAAGTAGGAGATGCTTATTTCTGTGAGTCGCCCATATGACCGTTTATAAAAGCTTGCGGTGCTTCGAACCGTCTTTGATATTTCCAATGGAGTGCCTTTTGCTGTTAAAAAAAGTCGCGCGTGAGTGTCTGATAGAAATAATTTTTTTTCTACTTTTTAGTACAAAAAAGCTGGGCCTTTAAAAAGTATTTTTTATTTAAGTTTTTGTTTTTTTTTTCTAATACTACTTATTAAAAAATTATTTTAATAATTTTGATGACAAAAAATGGTGGGTGAAACGGAAAACTAAAAGCTAAGCACTTAAAATTCATTGTACTTTTGGCTATATTTGCTTTTATTCAAAATAACAAAAAAAATTTTAAAATGAAAATTTGATATAACTGTTACAAAATTGTATAAAAATAAAAATGTTTGTTTAAAATAATACTTTTTTTTCAAGATTATAAAATGTTGAGTACAATATCAAGACAAATAAAGTTAGTTAGCAGTTGCATTAAAAAAAATTAGAACAAAAAATTGTTCATTCTTCCTGAAGGTGTAAAAAAAAATTGCACACAACAATATAGTTATACCTACATCATGAAGTTGGCCTCTTTTTATAATTTTAACAGCAAAATTCCATTAATAAAAATTTATTAGACTATAAATAAATACACAAAAATTATATATCATTTATATAATTATCATGAATGTTCCATGTGTCCAAAAAGCCCAATTTATATGAGGTATAACTGCAATTGTGGAAAATTAGGTACACCTTCAACAAGAATGACCAATTTTTTTATCTAAAGTATTTAATCCATGTGTTAAATTATTTAATTTGCTTATAAATAAAATAACTGAGCCCTTTCTGAACATTGGATTTCATGTAAGACAAATACTTTTGACGCTTGACACTTAGGATCAAATGTTAATAATTCCCTTACACAAAATATTTTTTAGTTTCAAAAATATTTGTCTTACACGGAATATACAAACCAAAAAGAACGTAGATTTTATAATTCGGTTTTTTACATTGTATACGACTTTTCTTATAATAACAAATGACGAAAATTCTTATAATAACAAATGAAAACAAACAATTGACTAAGTTAATTGTTCAAATACCATATGTATAGATAGTGGTGCTTACGTAATCGTTTGGTTTTTTACGTCATGTAAATATAGTGTATATATGTTACATGACTGTGCCAGACACACATAACTGATATTCCCATATAATTAATACACATCTTTATGTTATAAACTAATTTGTACCCTCACGGGTAAACAGTGGTGTTTACGAAAAAAATCTTTCAGAAAAAAGTTGTTTATTTTTTTATAAGGAAAATTTTTTGCATTCAATATTTTGATTCTATCTCTAGTCGTTTACAAGATGGGCCCCACAGACGCAAGACCCGATGTTGCTGTCCCAACTGTTTATTAATAATACCTATGTTTATTAATAAGCTCTAATGAATGACCTAAGCTTATTTTAGAACTCGACCGCACTTTCTACGTCCTAAGCATGCTATAAAAATTTCAGCTTGATATGTCTTTTCGTTTTTGAGATATCGCGCTTACGGACGGACAGACAACCGGAAATGGACTAATAAGGTGATTTTATGAACACCAAAATTTTAGCGTTAAAATCTTGGGACTAAACTTAGTGTACCTTGAAATACTTCATATAAACATGCTGTTATAACGACCACTATAGTACTTAGAGTTTTAGCCGACTAAAAAATTTACCACTTAACGTCTCGATCATTATAGTCGATTGTTTTCAGTCTTCTTCGACTCACATTAACCACATTTATTTTGGACTCCTTTGTTTAAAAATATTCTTTGATATACCTATGTAGGAAATAATAGCTGGGCCCACAATGGTACAAGTTTACGCAAAGATTGATTAAGAATGAACCAAGCTTAGAAACCAACATTTCCCCTGAGATTATATGAAATCAGAAACAAATTCTTGAAATAACTCCGAATGGGAACATCAGGCATGATAGTAAGTTTTCATTCAAACTTGGGTGTTAGTTCTTCACCCATCCTTGTTACATTTTATTTTGCCCAACCTTGTCAATATTGTCTTTTTTACTTTCCAAATTTTGACGTTAGGTAAAACTTAAAACTTTTTCAAGAGTAACATTCTAATATTTGACCTTCAGGTTATGAGGTTCGAGACAAAATTTTATTTCACTTGGTTTGCTTTAAGATCGTGTGTCTAGTGCTAAGAAAATTTTTAACTTTTTATCGATAATGCAAGAAATTTGAATTAATTCGATTTTTGGACGGGTTTTTAAAGTTCACACAAGTAAATACATTACTAACAACATAAATTTTAAAACTACGTAAATTTTGATATAAAACCTTGAGGGTGAATCTCCTCAGAGAGACTGAAAAACAACACAAAATGAAACAAATAAAAATTTTTATATTGTTAAATATATTTAATTAACCTACAGGGAATTTTATAAATAAATAAAAATACAACAAAATACAAAATAACAAAAAATAGAGTATTAAAAAACGGGAAAAAATTACATCATTTTCAATTTTTATTATCTTGATTACATCAATGTTGATTGGTACCATGAATTAATTATTGAATTATTATTAATTCATATTCAATCAAAGAGTATTAACTTAAGGTTATTCGATCATTGAAAAATGCAATTACGCTTTATAAAAGATTGAAACTCAAAGGTGAATTATCTCTTACTAAGTATCTACCCCGAAAAATGGGTTGGGACATTTAATGTAAACTCGTGTAATTCAGTTATTCTTCTCATTCACGCTTACTTCGAAAAATTACGATCTAAAGTGATGAAAACTTGAAAATGAGGTCAGCATTTTTACATATTTTAGAACGAGGCAGACTATTAAGCAAAAGTCTATGTATACATATGTATATAACTACCGAGCCTTTATAAAACCGTTTTAAATTTAAGATGGCTGGAGCTCAGTTTTAAGAAAATATTTTAAATTATTATATTTCGTTGTAGACTTTAAGAAGATTACCGAAGTAGGTTAGAAATATTTCGAATGGATTTTAAAAATTTATACACATGTCTTAATTGGTTCTTTTGAATGCGTTTTGAAAGTAGTCATCTGTTCATTTTGGCTAAAGGATATAACCAGGGAAATTTACAAAATTTAAAAAAATTATCGTCAAATGTTTCGGGTACTTAACTCACACTTGAAACATAGCTAAGAACACTTTCTATTAAATTTTATTTTTCCCAATGGACTTCCCTAAACAGAATCAAGAGGAAGACCATCGCCAATTTTTGAGTTGTTTTTGGTACGGAACCCTAAACTTGCATTTGAAACATAACTTAATAAATTATTTTTCAAACAAGACCAAAAAAATCATCCGTTTAGGTGGGAGCTACGATGCCACAGACAGACTGAAGGAAAAACAAACAGATACACACATAGCGGTAAAATTTATAACACCCCTCGTTTTGGTTGGATGGTTAAAAAATATAAGTTTTGAATATACCTCGGGAAAAACGAGTTTCAAGCATGTAAAAATAATCAAATTTAGATTATCCTGAGGGTAGTTTGAAGTAATTTTATTTAAATTTGTACAAAAGTTAATTTTCCTACTTGCTCTATATAGTAAGTTTGAAAAATGAATGTGACAAAAACCCTGCTTAAAAAGACAAGACACCCTCTATGCAACCATCCATCCATCGCATCCCATCCATTAATTAAATCTCTGTTCATAATTGTGGTAAAACTAATGTATTTAATTATTATAAATTTTAATATAATATCTTTGTCATATGATGGTACGTACGTACAGGAAAATTTTAACCTTCCTACAGGAAAAAAAGGGTTATGTGAAATGTAAATGACAAACAAAACTCTACTGTTAACTATTTATAATCATATTATCCTTTTCTGGATATGTAATACCTAAATTGTGATGGGCTAGTTCTTATAAATCAGTTAAATATACTTTCCTCTAAAAGTTTATGCAACTGGTGGGAAGGGCTGTATGAATTTTTTAACAAATTTCGATTTAAAATCAATTTCTCTTACAAGAAACAAAGAAACAAATAAATGGCTAATTTTTTCAATTTAAAAAAATGCTTTCTTCAGAACGATTAACGATTGTATTCCTTATTTAATCTTATAAATATGAGGAAAATATTGAATTTCTTTTGATGAAAATCATACAAAAAATGTTTTAGACC
The DNA here is from genome assembly GCF_905475395.1 of Chrysoperla carnea. Classification (NCBI taxonomy): domain Eukaryota; kingdom Metazoa; phylum Arthropoda; class Insecta; order Neuroptera; family Chrysopidae; genus Chrysoperla; species Chrysoperla carnea. Next base: position 50,586,413 of record NC_058341.1, read on the forward strand.
GTGGGACCGTGGGGTTAAATGGTTAATACATACTTGAACCTTTGTGATTGGCTTCTTTATAGAGAGGCTACCAAACTTCTTTCCACGAATTTTTTCGAAAGTGCTCCGTTTTCAAATGAGCATGATAACGTCATATTTAACTTGACAACATTAATAATTATTCAACAATAAAATATTTTTCCCGGCAAAAATACTGCACCGGTGTACTTGTCTACCACCTCGAACATACCGTATTTAAGTAATTTTGGTTTTGAATACATACATAGTTCATTTTTGCTGAATTGTTTAATAATTATTAATGTTATCAAGGGGTCATAGTGTCCGACAAATTCCATTCTGCGTTTTAATAGACCGATAACTTAAATATGCCTTTATCACGCTCATTTGAAAACACAGCACTTTAAAAAAAAATCGTAGAGAGAAGTTTGGTGCACTCGCCAAAGAAACCACCCCCGAAGTTTCAAGTATGTATTAATCATACTACAAAGCACCTTTTCTGTTCCTCGAGAGTCTATTGCCAAAATATTTCATCAAAAATATGAAGGTTAATGATGTTTTTTCTCATAAATTTCAATTAACTCATACTGGAATTGATTTTTTTATATTTCTTAAATAGTACAGTAAAAGATGTTACAAAAGTCGGCTAATAAAGGAAAATGAAAAAAACCGCTCTCATTTTGCTAAGTTTCATGAAATTTTTTTTAGGTGTTAAATATCATTAGTAGCGCATGAACTAGTTGCGCAATTGTTTCTATTTGTTAATAAACAAAAAATCGTTAATTCAATGGAACGATTAATGTTAAAGTTCACTTAAAAAATTAGTTACTAGGCAACTTGTATGACGTCAATGTTAAGTGTTTGCCAAATAATCGAAAACTATTATACATGTATAAAGTATACGCAATCCAAGTTTCCTAACAACTCATTTCTTAAGTGAAATTTAACATTGATCGTTTCATTGAATTAACAATTTATTGACGATTAAAAAATAGAAATATTTACGAGATTTACTCATGCGTTACTAATGATATTTGACACTTAAGAAACAAATTTCATGAGGTTTTAGAAACATTCGAGCGGTTTCTTTTATTTGTAACATCTTTAATTGTCCTAAAAGTGTTACAGCTGTCTGTAGTTGCATAGTTATGTGTATTTTCACGAATTCTTTAAAGTAAAACATTTTAAACCAAATTCATGAATAAATGACATGAAATTAATAATATTGAATAATAAGAATATTATAATACTTCTATGAAATAAAATAATCTCCATAATTTGACGAAGATCATTTGTACGAAATAAATATTTCACTTGAGTCATTCCATTTTAATTTGTCATATTCCTTCTACTTGATGTCGTAAGAAGTTTCTAAATACATTAAAAATTATCATTTTGATAAATTAAATTAAATTAATATATTTTCTAAATCAGACTTATTCAATACATCACTAATATAAAATATTTTCTGAAACAATAAAATTTGTATTTTCTCTGTACACAGATGTTGAAGATGTGGGGATCACTAAACAATTAGATGTGCGATGGCCATCACCACGTTTATCACTTACACCGGAGCATGTACAAACTTATCCGGAAGGTCCAGTTACTGCAATTTTAGAATTTCCTGAAGTAATATGTCCACCCGTTAGTGAAAAAGTACCAACAGCAATACCAGAATTTTGGTTGGAGCTACATTTTTGTGGTCCATCGTTAGTTACTTGTGATGATCGACGTATGACCTCGAATACATTTGATAATGCATCGACAGTGAATCAAGGCAGTAATAGTGGTTCATCTTCACCGTCAACTCAGGTAAAATGTCCAATTTTAGATTTTTAAATATTTACTAGTTTTTATGTCCATTTTTTATGACAAACGGAGTCTACTATTTCATTTTATAACATCTTTATGAAATTATTTGTAAAATACAATTTGTTCCAAAAAAAAAAAGAAAACAAACCACTGACTGAGTTAATTATTGCAATACTCTGTAAAGTGTATATGCATGCCATATATTTTGCATGTCATTTATGTTTGTAAAACTGAAATAAAATTACTAGTTGCCAGAAAATATATTCTTTACATAGTATAGTAAGTAAATATTTTGTTAGTTTAAGCAAATATTGACTTACTATATTTTAAGTCTTATTCGGTCAAATATTTTTTTTCTTGAATTAAAGTCAAATTTTCAATTGTAATAAACTGCGTATTGCTAACAATCATTTATCAATTATTACATAATGGTTTGTAATGTCCCTGTATTTGTAAATATAACAAATAATTCAACTTTAAATAATCCAATCCGTATGGTTTTAGAAATATACGATTTTACTGAATATTAAATCAACAACAAAATTTTAAAGTGTTCGAGAATAATATTCGAATTACGTGAAAATTACTGATATAATATATCGCAGGGTAAGATGTAGTACCTGGAGACCAGTATACCTTGGATCATTTTGCTGTTTCTAAGCAGATATTGTTATAAATTTGTATAACATTTGTATTTAAATGTACACTCATTTATCAGAATGCAGACAGTCTAAAGACTGGTTGTCAACTATTAATAAAATATCATTTTACAATTTTACAAGCTGATCATTACGTATTGTTTTATTAACCATACACAACGCAAATTCTTTATGTCCTTTAGAGGGCGCCGTTTTCAATTTAAGGTGACGCCACATAGCCTATAACCAGCGGGCGATCAAGATCTAACGATACCTCTAATAAGTAGTTTTGTATGACACTTAAGTAGTTTGGAAGCATGATCAGAACAGACGAACATACATAGCGGTCAATCTTAAAACACTCTTTTTTTTAGTTCGGTGGTTAACAATGAACATTTTTGGTATAAAACACAAATAAGCTTATTCATCGCCGTAAGTCTTCGTTGAACGATTAATTTGATCATGCGGAAGCCATTTACGACAAAAATACTAGATGGCTTTAATGACTCAGTTAAACCAACGAGGAATCATTTTACCCTGAGGGATCATTTTACCCTCAAGTATGTATGACATGTTTTTTTCGACAGTTCTTTAATATATTTGAATTCTCAAAAAGTTCTTTAATATTTGAATTCTCTGTTAATTCTTAAGCAATTTTGTCGAATAACAATGCTATAAACAAAGACAATTTTCATTGTGATATTTTAATCAATTCGTTTAAGGACATTTTTTCTGGTACTACACCTTCCTTTAAAATTAAACTTGTGTTAGTAATATTAATATAATATTCAGATATATTATTTGTCTAATCTAAACTATATTACTGTGTTCAAATCCAATTTGATCTTCTAAGTGCATTTAACAATATGTTCGTTTTATACTCTTAATGTGTATTATATTATTAGTTATATTCTGCGTCTTCATGTAGTTTTGAGCGGCACCCGTGGCTTCATTCACAATTTTAAGTTGTAAAAAGTTTAAATATATTGTTTATAAACTTCATTTCAAATACTATCGTATAATACAGCTCATGAATCAAACAGTGAAATAAATTACACTAATTTAGTTTTTATACCATGCATAATATGTAATATGCAAGGCATACTAAGTTTAGTCCCAAGTTTGTCAGGCTTAAAAATATTTATGCTACGCAAAAAATTATGGTTTAGGTGTTCATAAAATCACCTAATTCGTCCATTTTCGATTGTCCGTCCGTCCGTCTATCTGTCAAAACGTTAACTCAAAAACGAAAAAAGATATCAAGCCGAAATTTTTTAAGCCTACTCAGGATGTAAAACGTAAGGTTGATTTCGTAAATGAGCAACATAGGTCAATTGGGTCTTGGTTCCGTAGGACCCATCTTGTAAGCCGTTAGAGATAGAACAAAAGTTTAAATATAAAAACGTAAAAATTGTTCTTTATAAAAAACAAAACATCTTTTGTTTGAAACTTTTTTTCGAAATCATCACTGTTCACTCGGGAGGGCGCAAATTAGGCGTAAATTGTATAGTATGTATTATATGGGAATATCAGTTATATTAGTTATGTATATGTGACATGTATGTATGCGTAATGTGATAGAGTAATCAACACTGTCTATGATGATAGAGTATTCAACAATTAACTGAGTCAATTCTTTGTTTTATTTTCTATATCATGTCCGTATTCAATCAATTTGAAAAAATCAATATTTAATGTGTCAAACTATGTACACGCCACTCTGTTTTCGGTCGGACAAAAGCCGACAGTGTGGAAGAGTTGACTGAATATCTTGTTATAAAAATAAGAAAAATATTAATGAGTAAAAAAAATAAATAATCCGACCGCGTTAAATAAAATTTGAAAAGAAAAAAGCAAGTCCAGTAGTTTACATAGCGACTTTAACAGTCTGGACCCAGATTGGAGTCAGTCTAAATTTTAATGGGGCAAGCTGTTAAAGTTGCTATGTAAACTACTGGACTTGTTTCTTTCTTTTCAGATTATGTTTAGCGCAGCCGGGTTGTTACTATTATTTTTTTAAATTTTATTTTATGCTTTTTAAGTGTCCCAGTACAAAAAAATACTCTTATTATACTTATGTTAAAACTTTAAAGCCAATTTATTAGTCCTAATAAAATTGGAACCTATAATAAATATATACTTTACTTGTAATCTCCTTTCAATTTTTTTATTTTGATGCCTTCTCCATAGGTTTTGTTAACTTTTCTTTATTAACGTATTAGTATTTCGATCCAAAAATTCGCCATTTTGTTTTTTCATACACCTATCTAAGTCACTTGGGTTTTAGGTTAGGTTAGGTTACATACAAGATACGCGCGAAAAAAATAACCACTACTGGCCAGTCGGGTGAAAAAGAAGAAAAAATTTTCCGGCTGCAAAGCTAAGAAATTCTACGATTGCACATATTTTTTACTTGCTGCAAGTAAATTCAAAAAAGTGAGCTAACATTTGTAAAATTTATGACTGAATGGTACATATTTGGATGTTAAGATGTAGAAATAAAAAAGATTTTTGTACTTGGTTATTTAAATATAAATAATACTTTAAAAAAATTAAAAAATTATCCCTTTATTACACTAAAAAGTAGATAGTAATTTTAATTGTAATGTAAAATTAAAGACGCGGAGGTGGTGTCTTCTTTTATGCTTTAAATTAATTTATTTGACAGATATCGACTAACCCATGCTTTGAATTTGGCGCTTGGAGGGAACTAGATAATTACGAAGTCATAAACACATATGCTCGTTATGTGATTCATAAATTTAAAGCTTTTGCTAAATTTTTCTAAAATAAATGTTATCAGATTTACTAAGTAAAAGAAAATGAGTAAAAGTCCATATCTGATTTAATCCTTTTGTGAACCATTTATGTAAGTAAACGAATTTTTAAATCGAGTTTAGATTATATTTTAGAGTAAGTACAGGATGGCCTACATACAAAACAAATACATCTAACAATAAAAGTACCACGTCAAGATCTGTCTGATATAATTAGATAACGATAAGTTTAATAAATTCAAGTAAAATTTGACAAATTTCAAAATAGCTTAAGAAATATAGTGAAATATATATTCCGGTGTATTTCAATTATCATAAATATTGATCCAAGCTGGGTAGATCTGGAATGAGCTAGTTTTTTAGACAAAGGCCTTAAAATAACAATAAAGCCTTATTAGGCTGAATTGATTTTTGACGAATGTCATTAAGCAAGCTTGACTTAGATGGCGTAATGCTAATGACTTTTTGTCGCTAAAATTTGGAATTCTGTGTTAAGCCGTTGAATATTTTTACAGGTATGAACCACCATTTTCGAAAAAGCATAACTCTTTATGATTATTATTTAAATTTTCTGATATGTATCTAGTGCTAAGATAAGATCACCTTAATAAGTTCCAAGATGGGATACATAATTCTTTCGATAAAAATACACTGCATCTTTTCCACTCTGTATATCTACAAAAGTTGATAACATATATGTATATACTTTGTGAACTGTCAACTTAGAAGTTTCTATTCTATATAATTCTTGTACGGTTTATATATGATTATTATTATCATTATTATATTATCTTATTTGAACAAAGAACAGATGCTGTCACACTATACCGCTAACTACTGTTGTCAACGACAATTCAATTTTATACCACAGATATACACAAAGACAGGCATACATTGTGACACAGACACAAATAAACACACATTGATAAAAGATATAATATTGACCTGGAGCCCATAATCAAATCAAATTTTGTTCCTTACTTTTAGGATAATTATTAAAAACCATAGATAATAAAGAAAAATCACCTTTTAGTTGCGATTTGTCTGCCTGACTTGTGTTAATGGTAAGCGATTTGTCTGCCATGTCCGACTTGTGTTAATGGTAAAGGAGCTGGCAACGTACATTTCGATGTTGTGCACAGAAAATCATAGACTACATAAAATAAAATTTTCAGTAATATTTGATTATTTAAAATTCCGTTCTTTTATTATACTGCGGTAGTATTATAAGGCCCTAATACAAACAAAAATAAAAAATATTACAAAAAATATTAAATAAAAAATATAGGTATTCCAAAGGTAAAAAAAAACAAGTGAAAACAACAATTGACTGACTTAATTGTTGAAATACTATGTATAGACAGTAAGTAAAGAACTACTACTAACTAACTACATCTCTTCCTTCTACCCAATTCAATTTTAAGACCATTTTATTGTATCACTAGTAGCTTTCTTTTAAGTCTTATGATAGACAAAAACAAACCGTCGAAACACACGAAATTAGATATTGAAATTCGATAAATTCGACACTCGGGCAGTTAAAACTTCAATTTTTCTTTTTACAAAACTTACTTTTATCAATCATTTAAAAAGGAGACAAATTATAATCGTAGAAATTTTAATCATAATAAATAAATTTATTATGGTCTCAAGGTCGTATATATTAAGATGTGAATATTAGTTTTAGTTAGTTCTATGGCTTATATTCTGTACTAGTTAAATGTTTTATTAATATGTGAAAATGTAATTGTAGAACAAGCCATGAAGGATTTGGAAGTTTTGGGGAGCCAGATCAATTATTTTACGATTTCCGAAAGTTTTTGATAAACTCCAGTAAAATTTATGTATTTAATATCATATAGAGCAGGTTCTGGATAAAGTTGTTCATGCAAACAGAGATCTATTAACTGACTAATATAAATTTTAGGAGGTCATTTTAGCCTATATTTACGAATCCGATGTCCGATTACACGGATTCTATGATGCTTTCGGAAAATCGTGTCCTTTTTTATAAACACTAAGCTTGCCGTTTTTGTGCCCAACAAATTAAATTCTTGACTAAAAATGGCACGATTTTTGGAATATTATGACAGGATCTGTGTAATCTGACATCGAATTCGTAATCAGCAATCAAAAATACCACCTAGAGCGCAGTTTGAATGATTTCTACTTAATTTGCAGTTTCTTTACCAATAACGTGAAATTCTTGGCCAAAAATGGCATGATTTTCGAAAGATGGACAAAATCGGATACTTAATTCGTAATCAGCGGCCAAAAATTCCTCTTAGAGCAAAGTTTGGACGATAAATACTTAGTTTACCGTTTTTAAACCAAAAAAGTGAAATTCATCTTATGCCACATGGTTTTCGGAATACGTGACAGAATCCGTATATGAGACATCAGATTCGTAATCAGCTATCAAAATATCTTCTAAATGACAATTAGGATGATGAACACTTAGTTTTCCGTTTTTGTGCCAAAAAGTGGAATTTCGCGTCAAAAATGGCATAATTTTTGAAATCCAGAATTAGTGTAGTCTGATATCGGATTCGTATGCTGCGACTTTTGGTTCCTACCTACTAGATGAAAATTTTAAGCCAAATTAAGCATTTCAAATAAAATTTGGGCCATATTTTCCTATAAATACTTTTCCACTTTCGACACTTTTGTTCGGATTATTCGTTTTATTAAAACTACATGTAACTTTACCTACATAGATTTTTAGCCAAACTTACCATCTTCTAATCTTCTTATAATACAAACAAAATTTTTAACTTTTGTTTTGTTTCGATAGCGTTTTAGGTTTCAAGACTACACATACTACTGGTTGTTTTATTTGAACTTTACTATGAAGAAATAATATTATCAATTTAGACATAAAAAGAAAATACCAACAAACTTGGCACAAACTGTTAGTTATAATGTATGGAAAATGTTATTTAAACAAAAAAATTCCTTACATCGTGGTTTTGTGTACTAATATTATTTTGTACTATGAGAAGCTACAGAGAAGTTACAAATTTATTGTCTGAAAATATTTAGAACAAAAAAATTTAAATTTAATTTCAAGGTTCGGTGCATTTATACTGAAATGATGTCGAAATTATCGAAATTCATAAAATATTTTTCGCTATGAGACTAAAAATAATTTTCGTTACGAATTATAAATTATTTTAGTTTTAAAAATCACCTTACGAAATAAATTCCTCGGTATCGAAAGGCCAACGCTCAGTATAGAAATTGTACGATACCCTTCGTAATTCTATTAACAACCAATTACAGATATAATGCAGCATAGAAAATAATAAAGGCAGCATATAGAAATTAGAATGATGGTTTTCAGACATATATATATCTGCTTAGCGTGTGTTAATAAATATTCCATAAGAAAACATGAAACTGAAATTAAAATTGATAAAAAAACGAAAACGAAACATTGAAAGATTGTTTTCCCATCTCTTTTTGCAAAAAAGCTTTAAATGTAATCTCTATGGTAATACCGTGCAATGACATCACTAAACTTAATTATTTTCTTTGTTATACCATGTATATGAAATATATTAAGGTATACTAAGTTTAGTCCCAAGTTTGTAACGCTTAAAAATATTTATACTATGATCAATATTTTGGTTTAGGTGTTCATAAAATCACCTAATTAGTCCATTATTGGTTGTCTATCAGTCTGTCTGTCCGTTTGATAACACGATAACTCAAAAACGAAAAGAGATGTCCAATTGAAATTTTTACAGCGTGCTCAGGACATAAAAGTGCGGTCGAGTTCGTAAACGAGCAACATAGGTCAATTGAGTCTTGGATCCGTAGGACCCATCTTGAAAACCGTTCGAGATAGAACAAAAGTTTAAATATAAAAAATAAAAAACATTCGTTTGAATCATTTTTTGGAAAACATCACTGTTCGAACATTGTATTGGATGCATTATATGGTAATATCAGTCATGTGTGTATGACATGTATGTATGACTGCCTCTCGTTTCTTACATGACGTGAAGAAACAAACGATTCTGTAATCAACACTGTCTATACATGATATTTCAACAATTATAACTCAGTCAATTGTTTGTTTTTACTTGTTTAATTATGAATTTTAATCGTTCATATGTTGCATACACTACTTACGATTTTTAGAAACCGACTTCTTTTTTCTGCCCATCCAGTGAGAATTCTTCACTTGGAGTGATAAAAAAAATTTAGTAAACATCCCTACTTCATAAAACTGCATGTTTTCAATGCATTTACGTTTGCTCAACAGAATAATACCTACTCAACTTTTTATTTTCGTTATCAATGAGACAACACAATAACGTTGTCATCTGATAATTTTCTTCAACACTGAAAAAAATCAGTGTAATTCACCCAGTTTATTCATTTATAATTGTTTTCTAAGTGGCAATAATTGTTTCTTTCACTAGGGCCTACAAAACAATTTCAAGAAGTAAAATGGAATATAAATTTTTATGAAAATTTTTGACTTATATTACCATACCATGAACAACGATAAACATAAAAAATATAAAATCTAAATGCTTTTAACATTTTTTTAAGAGGAAAGCTTTCAAAATTGTTTCATTTTATTTGATGTTATCAAACTAATATACATACTTATATTTATATATATTATCCATCATAGTCGAGTTTAAAATAATCCTTATGTTATTTGGGCACTCTAAAATAATACGATAAAAAATCATTATTATTTTCAACTTAATAAAAAAAAATTCATTACGTACAAGCTGCGTTATCTAAGTGAATTTCTACCATATCTTAAAATAAAATTTAAGAAAAAATTGAAAAATCTGTTTTAAGTATTTATAAATATTTTGGAAATCATTGAAAGCTTGATACTATTATTTTGGAACTAAGGTCTTTACCGCGCGTTTGGCGAATGGAAACTAGGCAGTTGATTACCTTGAAATGTTAATATTCAACGAGGTCGTGATCTTGTGGTTCCAGTGATCGCTCCTTTTAAGGAAGGTTATCAGGTCGAAACTTAAACACGACAATCAAATTTTATTGAGTTTAAAATTTTAAAGTTTTAAAATTTTATTGAGTTAACAACAGTTAGATATTAATTGATATTTAGATTTATTCATTTAGTTAAAAATACATAATTTATAGAGAAAAGAACATAGTTTCATAGTTCCAGGTGCCCATGACACCTTTGGCTTTTTTGTCCTTTGTGTTTTTATTTTAACTAATAGACAAAGTAGAGAAAAAGTCCTTTTTTTTATTTAGCGAAAGGTTGAAGAAACTTTGTCATCTATAACATAGCTTATTATAAAAATAAAATTTAAATAAAGATATAAGGGTAATTTTTCGAAGTCCATCTGGTAGGATTGATGAATAACTGAAGAAATTTTTGCAGTATCCGTCAAACAATTCAAAGCTAATAGCTAATTTTTCTTCATGAAATTCGCTCAAAATTTATTATTCAGTAAAAAAAAGGAGTCACGTATTAATTGTACCTCTAATTACTTATAACATTAATAAAATGATTTTATGCGTAATTTTATTTTAAATGCGGGTATATTCATTAAATACTTTCTTTTTTATTGTAATCTTTTTTTTATGCAAATGAAGTGAATGAACATAGAAAAAAGGTCTTATATATAGTTTTTTAAACATTGTACGCCATCAATGGATAATGGAAATAAAAGCTTGAAAATGTGTTAGGATTTTTAAAAACATATACCGTTGATTTTTTTTATTACATTCAATAGACACTTCCAAAAAAAGTTTTCCTTTCCCGTTTTTTTTTGTCTCAAATGTTAGTTAAAGTCCAAAAAATGTCATCTTAGCTATCGAACCCGTTTATTAATCGTTCATTTAATTCAAAATTTATTGTTAAGTTCAAATTTTTGCAGGGTAATATAAACATTTTTTTATGGCCAGATTCGAATTCAGTTATTCCAAAAGCCTGCAGAATGATTTTTTTTCGTGAACTCGGGGGCATAATAATCTAATTCCCGAAAAAAATGTGCACAAACTTATTTTTGGGACTTTTTCAAATGCAATTACGAACAAAATGGACCGTGTTTAATCAAAATCGGATCATTATCAAAAAAGTTACATTTAAATACGTCCATTTCCTGCACTTGCTTGTGATTTTGGACTTTAAGGTATTTCAATATTTACCTACCTAGGGATATTCTAATTTTATAACTATGACACAGAATTGCAACCAGAGATAATACTTCTTTTAGTGTGGCTAGGACCAATAAGATATTTAATAATTTTAAACAATAAACCAAATTACAAATTATAATACATCCCAATACTGTTCCAATTTTTAATCTATTCAGAATAAAGTTATTAGTCGATGTTAAAATAATGCCAATTTAACGTTAAAAAATCGATATTTTATGAAAATTAATTATAAAAGCATAACAATTCTATTCACTTGAACGAAGATGAATTTTAAGATTTAATAATAATGAATGGAGAAACATTAATTTCAACGGATTAAAAAAATATTAATTTTTCTTATCAATGCAGAAAAAGCGACATGTTATATTTTTAAAGAAATTAATTTCGCTGTGTAAAAATCTTTAAAGGCCGAAAGACCGTATCGACCAACGAATTTAGGAAATAATAGACCGAAAAAAATTTCCGGAATAATGTTCCATTTTTGAACGCAAGAGCTACAAACTTCAGAACCCAACCAACTCGGACTATGGTCGACAAACTCAAACCAACCCACTTATTATTACAACAATACTCCGGGTCTATAAAATTCTCCGTTTTTTTAGGATCTATTTTTTTTTTTTTGGATCTATTTTTGCCGGGTCGATTTTCCAATTACCTTGAACAATATACATAATTCTATTACAAAAAAATTTGATTTTTTAAGTAAGAAGCAGTAAATAATTGTGAAGATAATACTTTTATTTTCGATGACTTGAGTAAAAGTAAACCTATTTTTAAAAGGTTTCAGTTTTAAAACATTTAGTTAACAAACCAAATCATGACTACTTTATGATTGTAATATCTACCATGTTTGAATTATTCAGAAAGAAGAGACATACAAATTCAGGTTTGACAAAATATTTTGTACATAAATCTGTATTTTTATTTTAGTATTTACACTACTCATACTGTCGATATAAATTTATCATGGTCCCAGTAAATTTGACCCGAAAAAATACCAAATAGTCTGGGAAAAATAAAAACATTTCAAAAACTACTGATTTTCTTCAACAAATGGCAAATTGAAGGGAAAGGCTGTGTGTAAATTGACACCACTTAGTACAACTAATAAGCCAGAATGCATAGGAAAAGTTGGGATAGAGCACCGATTTTAATAAACGTATTTATAGGAACTCAAGTAATATTCAGCTAACTTATTTAGCTTCAAATTGTCTTTACGTGCAAAATGTTATCTTGGATATATTTTTGGTCGCTGATTACGAATCTGTTGTCAGATTAACGAATTCTGCTCAATGAGTTATTTTTGATTCTATGATTCGTAATCAGCGAACAACAATATCCCTTCGAAAACAGTTTGGTTATAAATACTTAGTTTAGCATTTTTGTGCCAAAAAAATGAAATTCTTGACCAATATTAACGTTTTTTTGGAATGCATGAGAGAAATCGTGTAATCTGTCATCGAAATCGTAATCAGCCACCAAAAATACCTCTTAGAGCACAGATTGAACGAAAAATATTTAATTTGCAATTTTTATGTCAAAAAAGTGAACTTCTTGGCGAAAAATGGCATGGTTTTCGGAATACGTATACAGAATCCGTTAATCTGATCCAGATTCGTAATCAAAGATAAAAAATATCTCCTGGATAACAGTTTAGACGATAACATGTTATCTGACATCGCATTCGTAATCAGCGAACTAAATTCCCTTCAAAGTGACAATTTCAAGCCAAAATAAGCATTTCAAAAAAATTTGAGCTACATATTCCCCTAGGTTAAGTTGGCTGAATATTCTTTGGGGTCCTATAATTCGTTCGAAAAAGTCATTAAAATCAGTGGTGTTTCTCCACTTTTCTACCTTCGACACTTTTTCTGGCTTATTCATTGTATTATCTAAAAGACACTACCAACATAAATCACGTTAACATGTTTTTCGATCCTATAGCAGAGAAAATTCCTAAAACTATGAAACAGCGGTTTTCCTATTTCCCACAGGAATTGAATTTGTTGATCTAGGGTTTCGTGTGCTTGCTTCTTTATAATTACGCTTATGTTCTAGACTTATTATTGTGTGCCAAGTCATTATAGTTATTTTTGATAGAGAAACAAGAACATATTATGTATATTATGTATACATACATAGCCATCCGTATGTACTATATACATCATACAATTTATGTTTAAAATGAACTCATTTATGTATGCATCAAACATTTTAGCATTATGTTTTGTTAAGATTTCATTCTCCTTCTTAAACACTCCTTCAAATCCGTCATCTTTTAACGAATATGCAAGTTGGTATAGTCTGAGTATTATAAGGCTGTTGTCGCGATATTTGAGTAGCGTCAGAAAATTCTAAATTTTTGTGTACTTACTAAAGACATGATCACACAATTACCCTTAAAATTCGAATCTGATTGATCGTCTAGAATCCGAGATAAATTTAATTAAAAGTTCGATATTAAACATGTATGCATACACTCTTTATACTTTCGCACCAGTTATTAATTTATAAAAAACAAACTAACTGTCAATTAATTGATTTATTTCGATTCTAAAAAAAAAAAAAAATTAAAATTAAAATTTTTGACCGTCTAGTTATTTTTAAAAAATGGTTTATAGTTCTACAATTTATAAGCAAGTATACATAGTAGCGAATCAGACAGAGAGAAACAGAAGAGTGTTTGGCTTGTTGTTGTATACGTACACATGAAATTGTATGTGTAACGTCTCCGAAACTATTGAATACATGGATAACTTAGCTACAAGTTCGTATACTTTTACAGCGCGCATATTCCATAATATTTATATATACCATATATACCATATATACCATGTACCACGACAACTACCTTAAATAGTATATAAAGTGTTTATCTTATAATCCTTCATATAGGATTGATTACTGATTTTAATATACATATTATATTTATGGTCTGATGAATTTTGCCAATGTTCCGGCAAATATAATCTTTCGTCAGTTTAAAAAAATTTGTCGATATTGTAGGGAAAGTGTCTAGAATTAAAATTTACATTTTTGTGTTTTCTAAAAGCTGTTTTTCAAAATATCACAAAATATCAAAAAGTTTCTGTTTAAAACACTGTTCTTGATTTTTTTTCTAAATATGGTACATGCAGTTTGTTCCGTTGTAGAATATCATAATGTACCACGAAAGAAACCATTAAGTACCTAGCATCAATGCCATTGGTTGTATCTGTAGGCGTTCAAGATGTAATACTTAGAGTTCACTCTAGTATACAGCGTTAAGGCGGTTATGTGATGGAAACATTCAAAACCCTGCATGTTTCTCGCACTGACTTTCACTTCTCCGATTGTCTTCTTTTAGCGAATTGCCGAAGCAAATGGAACTATTGATTTTGTACTGATGGTGGAATTTTTAAAAATTATATATATATAAACTCTTTAGCGGTGGCAATTGAAGTCCGATTTGAATAAAATTTGGTATCAAAAAAGTGGTGGGGGGATACACAAAATGCGAAATTTTGAAATTTTTAGCTTAGCTAACGCAGCTTCTGCGCTAGGAATTTTAGTTTCTTATTCAAATTTCGGGTACCTATAAGGAAATTGTAACCTATAAAGGTAGGGTAACCCATAAACAAAATAATGGGAAAATTAAGCGCCTACATAACCATATATCAATGGTGCATTATATTCTTAGATTCAAGGTACTTGCTTATTTGGAACTTAAATCTCCTCAAAACTTAACGTAATATTTAAAACTGAAAAATGGTTCAAGAACTGATGTACTAATAACCAATGATTAACGTTGAGTAAAATGTTTAAAACGATATGCAATGATTCAATAATGATAAATAGGCAACCAGAAAAGTAGTTTTTTTTTCGAAATTAATTTTTTTTTGTTTACCAACAAATCCACTTTGATTACTACTCTTTTTAACCAACCTGCATTATGATATAATACCGTCCATTCAATGGGAATGTTGTCATGTAAATAGCAATATATACCGAGAAAAACTGAATTATACAAGGTACTTAAATTTACTCTCTTATACTTTTTCGCAGAAAAAGAAATAAACACAACTAAAATTGCATTCTACAATCTACAATGCTTATAGTGAATGACCATCCTTAGTAAAACCCAAATATTTTTCACACCATACATACAAAATATACCAAAACCAATTGTTACTCTCCAAATACCCATTTATCCAACTTTAAATATTTTTACGTCAACCTTTTTCACATATACTTACACTTAAACTAGTTTTGTAAATAGGTAGTCAGTCATATCACATAGTGTTTTCTAGTCGTCTGAACAACTGAGAAAACTCTTCTACAAAAACTACTACCTTGTGTTACATAATACATTTTCATATACAAAAAATAGAAAAAAAATAAAAACTTGTACACCATATTTTTCTTACATATTTACGCTTGAAAACTTTCTTTTTAAGTACTTTTGTAGATATTTTGTTTTATACATATTTTTCCTTGTTTAACATTCATCCATAAATACAAAGAAATATACTTGCTATGTTTGCTACATCTATATATAGATAAAAACTCAAATTCTTACCAAATATTTACGTGTTCATGTCTTTTGATGCAAATATCAAGGGATATTTGTTTGCCAATTTGGCTGCTTGGCTGCCCTTACTGGCTTTGATTTGTTTTTAAAACAAGCAGAAAGTCTTTGCGAACATTATTTTTTTTCGAGTGAATGTACTAAAGTATTATATTCAGTGTTTTAAGAGACGAAAAGATTTGCGTGTTTTTGAGAATTTTCTCAATAATTATAAAGTAAGTAAATAGCAAAATTGGTTTTAAATGGTGTAACATTTTGAAAAAAGCAATGGTTTGAGCTATATCGTAAAAATGTCAATAATTTCTATTTCATGTTGGATTTTATGTATTGTAATACTCGTTTTAGTATTTGCACCTTGTTAGATTTGGAAGTAGGTATTACCTGCGATACTTAATAAAATTTTCTGTAGTTTTTGTAAATGTGTATTCATCAAAAATTCTATGGTGATAATGTCAGCAAAACCTTATTTTGCAATATTACATTTACGAAAAATGATATTTTGATAAAAATTATTTCAACTGCATAATTTTGTTAAATTTCACCACGACCATTAATAGTGTGAGGACAGCCGTTTTCTCCAAACGATGCATTGATCACTGAAAATAATCCTATACATTTTTAATATAAAAAAACTTTCGAACCATCTAATAATTTTAACAAAGACTTATTTCATTCCTTTCCCTATATATTATAAATGTGAAAAAAAAAATATTTGTTTGTTACGCTTTCACGGAAAGGCTAGCGAATGGCTTTGAATGAAACCGTACAACAATATAGCTCATTCATCAGAATAACACATGGGATATAATTTATAAAGATATATTTTTAAAATTAAATTAATTCTGACATTTTACTGTTCCATCTATGATCATCATTTTAAACCATAAATAAAAGATATCTGTAAAAATTTATAATAGTAAATGTCAAACAATTCATGGCCTTCTTTTATGATATACTCAAAGAATTATGACTAATTTACACTTAAAAAAATTGAAAATTTTGGAAATATATTAGCTGTGTAAAAATTTTTTTTCGAGTGTCATGGAAGAGGAATAAGTAAGATGATCAAAGCGGTGGTTTTTACTTTTAAACTCAGTGAAACGGGCTGGTATCAAGCTAGTTATTTAATATTTGTTTTTTCTATTTCTAAGGAATTTAGCAGCCACCATCATTTGCAATTGATCGAAACAAAACATCTATTCATTTGATTTTGTTTCTTTATCCATTTCATTAAGCTCCGCTACTATACCTAACTGATTTTCTTTGACAAACGTAATGCGTCTAATAATCGATGTATATGAGTGGAATACAAATTGTATGGTTTGATTTTAAGTAAATATGCAAATGTTTCATTTATAAAGACGGAGGTAATATGGCGTTCACAGAAAATATTTTTAAATGTATTTTACAATGCAAAAAAGTATGTTACGTCATGGCCCTACCTACCTAACTACCTACCTACCATCTGTATGGTAATGCATACTCTTAGCTTGATGTGTATATGTAGTTGTTTTTTTAAGTAATTTTTTTTTTCGACTAAATAAACTAGTTTCGGTTGGTATATAAACTGGAAAATGATATGTTTTTCTAGTTATAAAAATAATATTTTTCCATGTTTCCTGTCTAAAATTGGTTTTGTTTTTAGTAGTCGTTTCTAATTTATAGCTTGGAAAATTCAAATATTCACTTTTGAGATGATTTTAGAAAAACAAGTGAAAGCAGTTTTTATGAATGTTTCATCTATCAAACAAAAAATTTGTTTGTTAAAGTGAAAAAATTCACATTTTTTAGTCTGTAAAATAGTAATCGATTTGGTTAGTTGTTTTTCGCTTCTACCTTGAAAGGAGCTGTGGAATATATCAGTTTTCCACTTTTTTGGATCCTAAATTTTGCTTGATCATTTCCAGAGCTTATGAAAATATTTCTTCAAAATTGTCGTGATTGCCTAGAAAAGTAGATCCTTCCTTAAGTCCCCGATTTCTATAATAAAACTCCATCTGTAATCATGGCAGACACAATAAATTCTTATTTTAAAAATTGGACAACGAACTATCGTATATTTTCTACTACTGACTACTAGGAAATTTTCCATTATTTCAGGAAAAATTAATGCATTTTCAATCTCCTCCAAGGAAGAAACGAGAAAAGGAAAAACCATGGTCTACTATCAGCTTACGATCTAATATTTAACTTTTTATTTAGAGCCAATCAGATTGCAGGCCTCTCTGCTTTTGATTTTTGTTAAAACCGTCGGAGTTGAAGAATTCAAACAAATATTTTGAGAGAAGCTTTCCGTTATTAATTTTGAGAAATTGTTAATGGGTGAATTACCTTTGAATTAATTATCTAAAAGATAAACTGTCGTTTGTTGAAGATAAAACTTGCACATTTATTATTTTCAACAAAAAACTAATTATAGTTACTAGACAATTTAATTAAGATAAAAAAAAATAAAAAATCCAACAACAAAGTGTTAAAAATTATTATTTTTAATTACATAAATACGTTCTAACAAACGATATTACATTAGGAAACGAATAAAAACTCGTTGAAAATATCAATAGTATTTTCTTGAGCCGTCCTTATTCATTAATATTGTTCTTTATGAGAATGAGAGCGCTTCTTTGATAATGGTATTTAATTTTGGAACGAAAAAAAAAATAGTTATAGATCCATAATTCTCTCAGTATTGGAAAAATTGTTCCAAGAATTTTGGAAAAATGATTCCGGTGACATACCATCGAATGGCTCCTCTGGTGTGTATTTATTAAATATTTTCAATTTTTTACATTCTTATTATAAGTATCCAGTCCTATATTGTCCTAAGATTTAATTAAGGGGTTATGCTAAGATTGGATAATACAAGGGAATTATAACTTTATAAATACATTTTTTGATTAACAGAGTTTCCAAACATCACAAAAAGTTCCTAGATCACCGAGCTTTTTATTATTATTTTATCGTTCAAACTTGGCTGAAAAATGATTATTCATATACGTTTTCCTTTTCAATTGGATATTTCTGTATCAAAAAATCTAGAGAATGTGATAAAAAACTATCTAAAATATTTCATGACATTCTTGTAGTTATATTAATACCCAAAAAATATAAGGTTGCCGATGAAATAACAACAAACTTTTAATTTAATCCAACATTTAATGAAAATAGACGACTTGTTACAGTATTAATGATTAAAGAGCGATATCTATATTATCAAATATATAAGCATCTCTTGCACACAATATTTTATATAGTTGCATGGTATTATAAAACCAAAAATAACTCATAACTTCACTACAAAGCATCCATTTGGTTTATTTGTATATACCAATAAACCAAAATTTTTTTACAATTCTGTAGGTTTACAATCACCTTAAGTTTTTGAGCTCAAGCAACATGCTATTCAAGCAAAAATCACAATTTCACATGAGTCTTAAAACACTTCTGTATTACAGCTTTAAAACAGCTTTCTTTTATGTTTTGGTTGCTTGTACTCAAAAGTCAAACATTATTATCTTTAGATTCACCTTGATGCTTTCATGTAAACATTTCGGCGTAATATGATTAATGAGTAATATCTTAAATTACTTTACTTTTATACAAGATTGAGGTACACTTTATTAAAATACCAACATCGTCGGACATTCAATAAAAATAGAAACATGATTATTCCTCCTTGTAAGTTAATAATAATGTTTTAAATTTTCATTTTATGTAAATTATTTTCTTGTTATTTCAATAATAACACAATGTTTCGTGTTAGCCAACAAACAACACTGTTTAGTGTAGAAGTAGTTTTGTTGCCAACCAAAACCCAACTATATAATAATTGGTAACAAAAAGCATGATGTTCATAAAATTATATCTTATCTAACTTTTGTTGTGTTGGTTGATATATTATGCAAGGATTAAAATTAATTTCCCGTTTTTCCTACTGTCATTTAATTAGATTCATTCAACTTTTTTATGTATTTAAAATTTTCAACCACAAAGCTTTGGTTTTATAATCAAGTCGTTAATTTGATTTGTGGATACCTCATGAAATATTACTATTTTGCTTTGGATAAAGAAAAAAAACTGACATATAAAATTTACAGTTTTGGTTTTAGCGCCTTATATGAAATAAGTATATATTCTTGCATGAATAACTTTATGTTTGCTTTTTACATGAACCGAGTCATCTTTGAGCTTAGTCATAATTTTGTTACCCATTCAAAATTGGGCAGCTATAAAAATATATTTTAGTTGCGGCTCGTGTAGTTTATGCACGGATTTAAAAGTAAAGGCTGGTAAAGACCACGACGTTATAGTCTTCATCTCCCTTGCCCTCACTTGTCCTCCTTCCATAACACTCGAAATTGGGGGAGAAATTGTTTTACACAGGTAAAATATATGTACAGTTTTCAACTTTTTAAATGTAAAATAGTCATTATTGCTTGAGTATATCAGAAAAAATGGATTGTATTTCGTTTGTTAAATGAATATTTTCATATTTTTTGGCCAAAATTATCCAATTATTAGAGTTTCATCGAATTAACGTTGTAGTTTTCTTAATTAATTCATATATGTACTCCTTTTAAACATTTTAGAAAACGAAAAAATAATTTTACCATCTATTTGAATACAATAATTTTCTAGAGTGATTTTTAGCTAGAAATTACAAAAAATCGGATTATACTGGAAGAATTATTTCTGAGATATCGAGTTAAATTGTCTACGGGAAATGATATTCCGTGCTATTCCGTCAGTCAATGCCTCAGAGACTTGTTCAATTGTTAAATAAACCATTTGAGACTCTTATGATTATTTTGGGCAATTAAAACAAAGTACTGGATGAATGTTTTGCGAAATATCTTCAAATTCACTCCGAAATAAAGGATTCTTGGTGAAATCTTAATAAGTATTCTCTTAATCGTTATATGAACCCAGTTTTTTAATTTTGTTGGATTCAAATCGCCCTATATAACAAGTTTTATGAAACTCTCAAACAACATTTTTTTGTGATCGTCTCGATTTTTAAAAATAGGACTTAAAATATTCGTTTAATTAAAAAATTTTAGTTTCCGATTTGGATGAAAAAAAATTTTCTTGAGTAATTTTTGCCTGATAAAAAAAAAATTGGGGTCGTTTGATGAAAGGGACAATAGTTGCTGACATATCGGCCAAAATTGTAGATGCAGGGTGAAATCTCGGTAGAATTTCTACCCAAGAAACTTGCCGTTAAATCTCCAATCAAGAGTATAAGATTACGAATTCATTCGTAATTTAAAACCTGGAATAAAAATCTTAAGGACCATCCTTATAAGATTGTCCTTAAAATATACGTTGTTTTTTAGATTGCCTACTCAATAAACGAAATTTTAATTCGAAGAATTTAAACCAAAATGAACAAAGAACTAGGAAATTTAGAAATATTTGAAACAGTGTTTCATAATAACATTGTCATTTACTTCAAAATTTCCTGTTACCGTTTTGGTACAAGAAAAAAATGTTAAATTCTATTTAAATTTAAATTAGACATAAGTAAACATATAAAATCGTTAAAATATATAGTTCATTAATATAATATTTATTTACTTTGAATCTCTAGATATTATGTTGAAAAACTACGTATTTTATATTTTCCTGTAGTTTTCTTCAATATTTTGCAAAAACAAAATAAAAAGTAGAACGAAGAACGAAGAATCATTTCCGGTGTTTTATGAAAATCACTATAATTATTATAACGGTTAAGGAAAATATATACATTAAATTCAAAAAATATATACATTTACAGTGCGGTATATTTTATTGAAAATAGTTATTTTATTCCATATTTTGATCATTTTATATTGAAAGGTAAAAGGTCATCCCATCTTTTTTTGTCATTTGCAGTCTACACAAAAAAATTCCTGATTTTGAGTGCCTAATCCAAATAATGGGCCGAGGCATCTCACACTCATAAATTTTAGAATCCTTTAGAAAACCTTTTAAGCTTTTAAGTTTTACGCCTAGCCAAATATGGGGTAGTAATTCATATACACGATGTCAATACCAGGACGTACCGACGTAATATAATCGAATGAAATCAGTTGAAATCCCTTCTTAAGTTGAATATTATTAAATGATAGATCCTAATATCTACCGATTATCATTGGCTGCTGGTTATCGAATGATATTCAGTGAATGAACAAATTTATCAATTTTTGTCATACCTGTAGCGCCCGAATTAGGGCTCAGATCCAAAATTGGTAAATTACTTTTTCCATCGTCTTTATGAGCTTATTCTGTAAGCCCACGATCTGCAGTCAATAACAGAACACCGTATATATATATATATATATATATATATATATATATATATATATATATATATATATATATATATATATATATATATATATATATATATATATATATATATATATATACATATATGGTTCACATTACAATTTTTTTAATTTGAGACGGCTTTTGTTTGAAAAATTTTCAAAATATTGTTAATTAGAATATACATAAATTATAATATATCAGATACCATGTAACATATACATGGTATAAAAAACTTATATTTGGAAGTTACCATGAATGAAAATTATCGGAGAAGGCAAGAAATGTTTTTAATGGCATTCAAAAAATTGTTAGATCAGAATCTGACCAATTTGTTAACTTGTTGAAAATAAAACTGCTATTGCTTCTGTCTACGCCTATGGAAAAGTTCAGTGTGAATCATACACTATAAATACATTAGTCGTAATGATTTTAAAGCTGTAATAATACTTCATATTTAGAAATAAATATCAAGGGGATAAGAATGGAAACCCAGAAAAGTATTATAAAAGGTATTATAAAGGTTTACATGATTTTACGTTTATTAATATAAAAATGATTATATTATTTGGTTTGCGTGTCTAAATATTCAAAACTATTAACTGGTTTTATAGGTGTTTATATCTATAAAATTTTCTAACATATTAAAAAAGAAAAGTATAAGGTAGATCCAGAAAATATACTTGTATTAATTTGGATAAACACAAAACTGATTTTTTTATATTCAAAAACAATATGTCTCAATGCATAAGAAATACAAACTTCTCAAATTGAAATAATCCAAATATCTTTGAGGCAAATGGTTTCACTCTGACAAAGTTGTTCATTATCAATAATTAATGTACACTCATATCAAAAATCGAAAGATACAGAATTGGACGAATTGCCTGCTCCAAAAATTATGAAAGGCAACATTTTTAAATAGCGAAAAAACAACTAACAAGTTTATGTTACATGACGCAGTCAGATTAACAGAAAAATAAATGGAATAAAAAAAATTCAGATTATAATGTTGCCCAAAGAATATTTAATGGATCCCAAAGAATATTTATAGTGAGGGACTTGCGGATCCATTTTTCCATGCTTTAATGCTTTCCTTACGTAGGCAGACTAACAACCTTTATAGAAATTTTTAAAAACAATGAATGCTACTTTACTAAAACAAATGAAATTTTTCAAAATTTTAAAAAAAC
Source organism: Chrysoperla carnea (assembly GCF_905475395.1). Taxonomy (NCBI): domain Eukaryota; kingdom Metazoa; phylum Arthropoda; class Insecta; order Neuroptera; family Chrysopidae; genus Chrysoperla; species Chrysoperla carnea. The sequence continues at coordinate 50,609,874 of NC_058341.1, forward strand.
CTCGACAAATTTTTCGGGTACCGAACCCTAAAGTCGCATTTGAAACATATCTTAGAGAACTCTCCATTAAATTGCCTTTTTCCGTAAAGCCTTTCACAAACTGAGCCGAGTTGGAAGATCACTGCCAATTTATAGTTTTTGCGGGTACGAAACCCTAAATTCGCACTTGAAACATAGCTAAGAACACGTTCCAAAAATTACCTTTATAACAAAACAAAAAAAAACATAATCGGTTCATCCGTTTTGACGCTACGATGCCACAGACAGTCGGACAGACAGGCACTCACACATGGCGGTCAAACTAATACCACCCCTTCTTTTAGTTCGGGGGTTAATAAGGTGGCTCAGTGACTAAGATAAGGTTAAAAACAGAATAATTACTTTTAGCTTGAAATTTTTATTGTTTGGTCTGGCAACTATGAACAGTAATCAACATTGAATTGCTCAATTATTTTTTGTTTTTTTGTATTTTCTCCAATACTTTTACTCTTGTACTAAATTTATTTAGCAAACACCATGTATTATACAAACAATAGCCCAAAGTATATGGATAACACAAAATTTCAAAAATGAGACTCCATGCTAACAATAATAATCATAATTTCATAAAATGTATTTCACCTACAAAACACAAACTATTGAAGTATAAAAACAAAAGCTCTATTCTATGTATACATACCCTGTTAAACCACAAAACAAATGAGTATAATACCTGCACGTGCATGTACAGGGTGTGGCATATTTTGGTACTTTTTTTAACTTTATATTTTCGAGTGGATTGATATACGTTTGAATAATGTTGAAAATATTGAAAAATTTTTATTGAAAGTATTCAAATGTTCAATATTTACAGAAACAAAGATTGATTTATCAAAATATTGAAAACTGATCATTCATAGACAAGTAAGGCTTTGAAGGACGCAATTAAAGTGACTAAGTGAAACTCAATTGATTAAAAATATACTGAAAATTGGGTTGTTAAAATTTGCTACCACATATCCTTGAGACAGTTATTTTAATAAATAATTATTCCATTGTAAAAGCTGTTGACTCAGTATAATAAACGTAACAAGTAACACTTACAAAATTTAAAAAGCCCTCGACGAATTTTTCGGGTAAGGAACCCTTAGCTCGCACTTGAACCATATCTAAAAATACTCAATTAAATTTCCTCTTTCCTTAAAGCCTTTTCCAAACTGAACCGATTTTGAGGATCATTGCCCATTTTTTAGTTTTTGCTATACCTGCATTTGAAACGTAACGAAGAACACTCTCCGTTAAATAAACTTTCAAATGAAACAAAAAAACTCAAAATCGGTTCATTCACTTAGGCGCTACGATGCCACAGACAGATAGAAATACGGACAGACAGACAGACACACACACATAGCGGTGATACTTATAATACCCCTTTTTTTAGTTCGGAGGTTAAAAATGTTTTGGACTATACTTGCAATAAGCATGCATAGCTAACCTACACATAGATTTGCACTAGTACGTTACTTTTAATTCTAATGTACAATGCGGCGAAAGTCTCTCTTCTCTCTTCAACCATCTATACTCTAACTATAGTCGTTTCTGTTCAACAATAAAATTCATCAACTTTATGTAATTATATCTCAGTAATTAAACGGCCAATAATTTTTTTTTAAAACTCAGAACAAAGAACCTCAATGTTGAATTAGTTTTTGAAAAAATCTTAGATTTTTTTTCTAGAATTAAAAGTTTTGTTGAAAACACTACTTCTATGGTCTCCATGTTACTTATTTGAACTTGAATTAAATTTATCTCGAATTAAAGACTGTAAATCGTCTTAAAATTTACATGGTAATTTTATTATGCTCTTTCCCTTAATAAGTATTAAAAGTTTTAAAATTGTCACAAAGTCGAAAGTTTTCCCTTGAAAATCAAATATTAATCAATAGAAAACATTTGTTGCATTTGCATTTAATATACATTGTAAAAACAAGAAATTTTACAAAATTTTAAAAAACCCCGATAATTCTTTCGGTTTTTTCTCCATTAAATTACCTTTCAAACAAAGCAAAAATCAAAATTGGTTCAAATTAAAATTTGTTTAGGAGCTACGATGCCACAGATAGACACGTATCAGACAGACTTATTACACCTCTCTTATTGGTTTGGAGGGTTTAAAACGAACAAAAGAAGCCTCACCCTATCTATATATGTATAGCAGAACTATTATTTACAAAACACGTGTACCAACATAATAACTATATACAAACTCGAAATATGCATAATAATACTTGGGTCATAATTTCATATTTAGTAAATAGTTTTTATAATTGTGAGTGAAAATATGATCGAATGATACTGATCCTTGAAAACTGGACTAATTTTAAACCGCCTTCAAAAAAGGAGAATGTTCTCAATTCGACTGTATTTTTTTATGTTTTTTGCATCAGAACTTTCGGCTGAGTGAACCAATTTTGATTATTATTTTTTTTTATTTGAAATCTGATGCTTCCTGTGTAGTCCCATTTCAATTTGGTCCAATTTTATCAATGGCATCCATGAGAAAACGATATAAGTCTTAAGCTTGCATTAAGTATGTGCGCGACAAATGGACGAATAACTCAATATCACGCGAACCGATTTCGATTATTCTTTTTTTAGTGTCAAAGTAGTTACAAATAAATATGCACTAAAAAGTAAAACAATAATGAAGTAAGAATTATTGTTATTTTTGGAGTCGGTGTTAGCTAAGTTAATGTAGCAAACTGTTCTACCACAGTTGTTGCCTTAGCTGACACCGGCTTCAAAAATAACAAGAATTGTAACTACAGCATTTTTTTACTTTTTAGTGCACATTTATTTGTTTTGGAATAGTTTGTTTTTGTTTGAAGTCGGTTTTTTTTTGTTAAAAGCTTTTTTATTTTTATATTAAATAAAGGACTAATGAAATGAAACATCGCTCTCACCATATATTTAATCTACATAAATAAAAAAAAATTTTAAAAAACAAATTTGTATTTTACTAAAAATTAGAAAACAGTTATTTCTATGAATTAATCATGACTATTTGTAAAAGCTTGAGTAGAACGACTTTTTGTTCTATATGATTGAGTCATAGAAGTAATTATTCTCTACTTTTTAGTATAACAAAGTAATATTAAAGGCTATTGGTAATTGTCTTTTCATTAAAATCCGACCACAGTCAAAAACATTTTGATTAAATGAATTAGAAGAATGAATAAACAAGTATTTCGATTAAATGAATGTGATTAAATGATATTACTGAAAACAGTAGAAATCTTACAACATAAAATCATTATCTCACACATATTCTAAACCATATTATAATATACAAATTTTATTTTAAAAACATTGGTCTCTATAATAATAATCAAAACAACAAATTTCTATGTTTTACAGATTTTATATTCAGAACAAGTACGTGGTTTCCCTGGACGACGTGTCGTTGTACTACGGTGTGAACTATTTGGTTTAGCTGGTCATTATGCATTAGTATTACGTCCAACATCAAATGCAATGCCATCGGTTACGAGTACAGCTGTTTATCTGAAGGTGAGAAGAAAACAACCCCCATTTATATATTTACATTTTTAATATTCTTTTTGTGGTCAAAAATAATTTTTGCATTTTTTTTTTTTTTTTTTTGTGCAATTTGTTAGAGTAATGTACAGAGAGTTTTTAAAATACACAAAAATATAAGGAAAGAAAAGTTAAAAAACGATAGCGTTGTACATAACTTTAATGGAAAGAAAAGCTAAAAAGATGAAACTTGTAGATTCCGAGATGAGTTGAAACTAGTCTTTAAGGGTTATAATCGTCAAAATTCAGAATATTCACGGTTTTTTCGATTTTTGACAAAGTTGCGTTCAGCGCTTGAGGTCACAAATTATTATTTATTAGACCAACATCATAAACAAGGCTGCAAAAAATCGAAACTACCGAATTTGATGCAAACTACCCCGAACTTTCAAACGATAAGGTTACTGTATTAACAATGCTTCAGTAAAATTCGGCAAATAAACTTGGTTCTACTGTAATATAACTGTGTCACAATAACTTATATCAAACATAAGTAGAAATTAATGCTTTTAATATTAATAAGAGAATAGAATATTTAACGGAATCTTTTTAATATAATAATACCATCACATAATGACATACATTAATCAAAAAGTGAAATCACATTAAGACTCAAATCTACACGACAAATTTGAGAATAATTAGAATTACTTACACATACACACACGCACACAAATACATACATTTATATCGAAGATTATAATTTCCTTGTTCGTTAAATTAAATGATCTAATATCGTCGAAGTCAAAAGTAGACAAGATATTTTGTTATTTCTACTTTAATATATAAAAATGTACAGGCTGATTCAGGAAGAAGTATTTGGGCATTAATGTTAAGACAATCTTTTTATAAAACACCCGTTGTTTCAATGTAAAATACTATATTGGGACCGTATTTTTTCTAAAAGAACTGGGCTGAGTAACTTGAGATACTTGGTTTCAAAGGATATTTTATGAATAGAAGTATCCCCGTAAATACATGAAAGGCATCTGGGTGTGCCACTATTTGCTTTTTCCTCTCACCAGAATTTTGGCAGTTCTTAATAATCACATTCCTTTTCCTTATATTTTCCTTGTAGACGACTACACTTTTTGGCCATAAAATAGCTCAAATTTCATGTACCTTACGTGGCCTACAAGTATTCATAATGAAAAATTAAATTGACATGTTTAAGACATAGGTCTGGGAACACGGTTCATGAAATATGAAGGCCAGTATGAGCACTTTATTTAACTAATATTCAATTAACATTTGAGTTAAAATTAGCCGGTTATTTATAAATTTTCATCTTCTTGTTATAAGCAATTTATTTGTCGTGAAATAAAAATTTGTATCAATCATTTTTCTTATATGACCCAATTATGTTGTCGGCCACATTTTATTGCATTCTACGGTTTATTTAAAAAAAAAACGAGAATGTTCATAATAATACATACAGCCGCTACAACGTTCAAATTTGTAGGTCAGTATGAGCATTCAATTTTACTAATATTTATAAAACATTTATGTAAAATTAGCCGGTTGTAGATAAATTTTCATACCCTTGTTATTCCGAGATGTTGGGAGTAGAGGTCACGCCAAACGGCTGAATTATTATATTCATTTATCTTGCATTCAAGAAAAAAGCAAATGGTTGTTGATATTTTTCAATAGGTCGTCTAATTGACATGTTTTCCATTTTCCACATTGAAAACGTCCCAATTTCCAAAGTTTTCGTAAATGTAAACATTGTAGGTTACACTGAAATGAAGCGACTCACGAAGTTTCGTAAGAATGTTATTCACGAAGCCATAATCCCCTCTGTACTGTAGACTATAATAATGGAAGAGCCAGACCAAAAAAAATTCTTTGAATTTACTAAATCTGATCATTTGAGGATTGAGTACACACACATACTGCGGTCAGTTAAGCGAACGATAGAACAGGTGTCAGATATATGCTATCGAAACGGTGCAGTTTTACGTGGTACTTAATTGAATTTACTAAAGCTGAAAATTGTTATACAGATTGTATTGCATATAAATAACAGTTATGATTGTCAGTCAGTTAGGTGTTAGAACAGGGTAGGTCAGTCAGCCCTTATTTATAAAAAATTAATACATCAGATTCATTTATGATTTCCGTGGTATTTAAATAAATTTATTAAAGCTGAAATTTGTTATACAGCTTGTATAATACATATAGATAACAGTTATAACAGTCAGTCAGTTCAACGTTAGAACAGGGCTGGTCAGTCTGCCATTATTTATGAACGATAAATAGATAAGATTCATATATGATTTCCGTGGTATTTAAATGAATTTTCGACTTTAATAAATTCATTTTATTACCATGGAAATCATAATTGAATCTGATGTATTAATTGTTAATAAATAAGAGCTGACTAACACCTAACTGACTGACAATCATAACTGTTATTTATATCCAATATAATACAATCTGTATAACAATTTTCAGCTTTATTTAATTCATTTTAGTACTACGTAAAATTGCACCTAACCCCTGTTCTATCGTTTGCATGACTTTTCCGGATCTAAATCCGTAACGTCACTTTGTGCAGAAAACTATCTCACCAAAAATAGTATAGTAAAACTGTTAACCATTCCTCCTGGAGCACTGATATTTTAGCCTGTTCAGTGAGTGTATATGCTCAAAACGTCAGATGTTGTGTGACAATATTTCTACCACCACAAATTAGATGAATGAATGCGTTGTTCATTTTGTTTTATATTGTGGATGGCTTTGGCTGGCTGGTAATATGGGTGGTATTAGGTAGTTATATAACTGTAAAGAGATGATGTAGAATATGTTCTAACGTATGTTGTCAAGTGATTTATTACATATCATTTTTCTTTATACCAACATTACACTTTTCGACTTTTTGGTATGAAAACAATTCGTCTAGTACCTACGTTGACGAATGAATGAATCCTTATAACTGCTATTCCAAATTTTTGTATGGGTCAAATATTTTATGTTTTAAATTTTTCATATTTTTTTAATCAAATACGTAACTTTTAGAAAATCAAGATATTCATTTGAATTATTACCAGTCTCAGAAAACTAGTGAACAAAAAATATAAATAATAAATAAATTGAGATAATGTTAACACAAAAAAAATTTTAATAAGAAACGCTTTTTGAGGTACAAGCTTTTATTGTACTAAAAAGTAGAAAATAATTTTATCTATGAGTCACTCATACCCGGCTATTTGTAAAAGCTTCTCAGTTAAAAATATCAAAAATGAATCGGAACGCCTCATCTACTCCACATGCCTAATTATTTTTCGATTCATTCTTAATATTAAGCGCCCCGAGCTTTTACAAATAGTCGGATACGAGTGACTCATAGATAAAATTATTTTCTGCTTTTTAGTACAATAAAAACTTGCCCCTTAAAAAGTATTTTTTATTAAAATTTTTTATTTAAGACAAAAAAATGTATATATGTCAAATGTGGTGGAAGGGAGGGGAAATCAAGACGCCACAACCATGCAATGTCATCCAAACTAAATGTGCATGCAAAATTTCAGCTCAATCGGAAACCGGGAAGTGGACCAAATTTGAATTTCAAGATTTGATTGCAGACAGACAACGGGACTGGTGAACTAAATAAAAAGTTGTAAAAAAATCACCACTTGGAAAAAATTTTGTACGGAATCCTAAACTCGCACTTGAAACATGTATAAGAACACTCTCCATTAAATTACCTTTTTCTTTAAAGTATTTTGAAGATCGTTGCCACTTTTTGCCTTTTTTAAAAGTATGGAAACCTAAACTTGCGCTTGAAAAAAATAGCTAAGAACATTCTCCGTTAAATTACATTTCAAACGAAACCAAAAAATTAAAATCGGTTCATCGGTTTAGGCGCTACGATGCCATAGACAGACAGATACACATAAATTGCGGTCAAACTTATAACACCCCTTTTTTTTTAGTTCGGGGGTTGATTGAATTATTTTCTTAATCAACTGAATGAATTTTCACCAAGATATGAATTTATTATTTTAAAGAAAATTTCAATTTTATTAAACTATTATATTTTTATCAATTTTTTAGTCGTATTTAGTTTTTAATTTTGACCATAAATTTTAGTAAGTATATCTTCAAAAATTTCATTCTGGTGATTTTTCCAGTTTTTAAGTTAAAAGTTATTAATTAATAATATTTTTTGTACTATAAATTGATATTTTTATATTTATTTCCATATATGAATTGCCAAGTAATTAAATAATTGAACTGAATTTTTTAATATAAATTCAATACATATGAATGCTTTGATATCGATTTTGCTTCTGGCAGGTATCTAAGCCGAAACAATTCGACTCGCTTGGGCATGAAATCAATGATCAACACTTTCATAATGAAAAACTGTAATTAACATATACTTAATGCCAGCAAATGTCTAACCGACAGAGACAAAATATACTTTTACAAAATTAGATTTTTTTGTCAAATTAGTTTATGATAAATTAACCAAATTAATATAAAATGAATTTTTCCTTATTCTTTGTTTTTTATCTATAAACGACAATAAATTATAATAGCTTGTTTAAAAAAAAAATGTCTTCGATATTTATTAATAAAATGAATCATATATCTGATATCTTATTCCAGATTAACATACCAAACATATTTTTCTGAATGGTTTCAAACAAACAATTATATTCTTATTATGCCTTTTCATAGTTCGACCTATAACGATTTTTATTTTTGATTATTTGCTAAATCTTAACTTTAACATTTCTATATGGTACTTAGGGCTGTAATGCTATATTCTTACATGCTTCGAGTACCGCGAAAATGACTAAGTATTCGCTCTTATTTCGTTTTCGGATGACAGACAACTTAATTATTGCTTTGTGACTGAACTATCAACAAACGAATTTTGTGAAAAATATATCATGGATTTTTCTACTATGTACTGGTAATATAAAAGACTCGATTATTATATTTGGTGTAGAATGTACCTTCTATTTTACATAAGCAAACATTTACTGTAATAATACATAATATGATTGAAATTAAAAAATTATAACATGATAAAAGTATTGTCCACTTTGAAATGAATGTGGAAATTATTATTATTTTTTATTAATTGTTGATCGGTAGATTAAAATTTGTTTATTTTTTAATCAAAAAATAATATTTGGATATTTTTTTTATTACATTCAAAGTACTCTTTAACTTTTTTTTTTCATTAATTTTTAAATTATTTATTTGCGTTTATTCTGGTTTGATTGCACATAATTTTAATTTTGATAGAATTAATAATTGTTGATTTATATCGGTAAATGTTTTTATTTTTAAAATTTTTTGTCAATTATAGAGTGTCATATTTTAAAATCACTTAGCGATAATGTTTCTTGCTATCTAAATTCATTCACTCAATTCATTGAAACTTTTTTAGTTGTTTTTTTCATTCCAAGTGAAAATTACTCAAAACTATTAAAATGTGTTATTCTTGAGATTTCTAAAAGCCAAAAATTTGACATAAAATTATTGTTAAAATTCCTAAAAATGACCCTCTTAAAAATTTTTTAATTAATATAAGAGCAACTGTTTATATAAAAAAAAATCAACCATTAATTTATTTAAAACTACGGCAGTAGGGTACTTACGTTAGTCAAAAATAAATTATCAAATTTGAAAAAAGTTATAATTTATGTAAAAATTGACTTAAAAATTTGATTTCGAGTCATAAAAGCACATTTTTCTTTTATAATATTAAAATTAAAATCGTAATTTTTAAACTGTATACCACGTGACTTAAAACGCGGGCAAGCCCTGATGTGATGTCATATATATATCGGAATGAACCATAGATCATAAGTTAGTTTAATGTAGACAGCTGGGTACATTATACAATATTTTTATTTATTATAAATAGTTGTCTATGAATATATCTGTAAAACTTATCTGTGTTATTTCGTATAATGATACCAAGAAAGCGTTTGTATTTTTCCGAAATAAATTTTTGGTGGCTTTTTATTAGCAAAATCAATATTTTGAGGTACTTTTTCAAATATAGTAGAATACCCTGTTGTACTAATCTTAATTCCCGCTATTTTATTGAAAATTTAAAAAAGTAATACATTATGACAAGATTTAATAAATTTGTCGTATAATTTTTTCTAAAATTGATTATTATTTGGTATATTAAACAAATTTATCTTGAGGGAAATAATTTATTTACAAATTCCCGTTATTACAGATATCAGTAAGCTTCAATGGATAACGCTTCTATAGATTGACTGCATTTCTTCAAGAATTCAAAAACAATTTGATAACATATAAAACGTAAAAATACTATTTAGAATTATAACACGCCAATGCAGCTAAAGAATATACATATAAAATATATTATTTTTTCCGGTTCTATGGAATTTTTACCGTTTTATTGATTCACTTGTCAGTCAATACATATTTCTGTTAACATCAACAAAAAAGAATATCCTATTTATTTGTCATCTTTTCGATTAAATAAGTTATGTCAGCCAGTCAGTCAGTATAAAGAACAATTTTATGTTATATGTCAAACAATGACTTTATTTTCTCTATCAGTAGCTCACCAGGCATTTTTTTGGTAAAATATTAAGATAATATTTAGTGAGTCATGAATTTAAACTTACGTTATAGATTGAGTTGTCTTTTTGAAAATGTATAAAAACTTTATTTACCGTTTGGAATTAAATCCAATGATTAAGGAGATATGCAAGGATTGAACAATACTAGAGATTTCAATAAAACTTTATAAATACATTTTTTGATTAACAAAGTTTCCAAAAACCACAAATAATTTCCTTACATTTTTTCAAGGAGGATTCTTTATGAAAAATCATAAATATTTAATAAAACATTTTCTTTCAATTTTCACGAAAATATTGTTCAACGCTAAATCAGAGTGGCTTCCTAATTTTCGTTCCAAATTATGACCCTCGAATACTCGGCTCAAAATAAACAATCAGCAGTCTTACTTTTGGAAAAATATATATAACTAGCTTGATACCCGCTCGCTTCGCTTGGCTTAAAAGACCACCGCGATAAAGCCTCCACCTCATTTCCTCTCTCTTATTCCCCGTCCATAACACTCAAAATACGGGTAGGGATTGTTTTACACCGGTAAAATATATGTGTATCCGAACATGTGGCAATGAATTGTATATCAATTTATAGAAAAGAAATTTTATAGAAATGTTTAATTTATAACTCAAAATTATGCTCATAGATGGCTTATTGAAATATCATCGACTAAATTAAATTTTTTAATTTAAAAAATGTATTATATATATATTTTTATAAGTAATGTGTTAGTCTGACGTATGAGCTATATTATTATACTGTTTCATTCAGGTCCATTCAGTAGTTTTTGCGTGAAAGGGTAAGAAACAAACAGACAACCTTACTTTCATATTTATAATATACAGGAATTTATAATTTGCATGTCATGTAGCAAATGTCCTCATTTCTAACCACCCATAACAGCAAAGAACCCGATATAAATTTTTATAATAATCAAATCAAATAAGTTCGAGGAAGTATTTGAGGTAGGTAGTTAGGTACGTAGATAATATAAAACTCCCAATTGAGAATTAAAACCACTAAAATGAATGAACGATCGCTTCTTATACTTTTTATACAACAAAATAAATAATAATATAATTTAAAAATAATTATTTTATAATCAAATTATAAACATTTTGTAAACTCATTTTGTATATAGTAACATCATTCATTCTATGTTGTACAGTTAGACTTTTGATATAGTGCGGGAGCGAGGTGCTACTAGTGAAGAGTTGTTTTTCACTGAGTTAAATGATGAAATATCGTATGAAGACAGTGTTGATTACGCATTTATTTGTTTTCTTACGTCATGTCGGTAGAAAGACAAACAAACACACACATACATAATATATGCAACGTATAAAAAAGGATAAAAAAAAGGTATATACATACAAACGGAATTGGGCTAATGAGATGATTGAATGAACTCCTATGCAAAATTTTGTTCGTAGCATCAATATTTTTAAGCGTTACAAACTTGTGACTAAACTTAGTATACCTTGATATATTTCATATATACATTGTATAATGAACAGAGTACAAATTCCGAATTCTCAGCACAAGACAATTCTTCTCTAAACTTCTGCTTTATTGAAGGTTTGAAAGTATATCTGTTAGAATAGATGATTTTTGACAATTGACGAATTACCATGATTATTGAAAAAGTTAGAAATTTCTTAAAAAAAGGATTCCAAGTTGTGAATTGATTGAAAAAGACTGGATTAAGTAATTTTATGATAATCGAAAGTAGGATAAAATGAATATCGTGAGACCAAAGAAAATTGAAGTAAAGTTTGAGTTTAGCCACATAAGATTTCATGCAGATCTTTCACAAATATTTCTTCACTTTCAGTCCACACTGAAATGCATTTCAGTTATATCCGGGCTAGAAACGAAAAACTGAGGAATTCAAATCAATCATGTACGATCTGTTGCGTGTCCTCATAACCACCGATAAACAAACAAATTTATCAAAATAATATAAACATTTATGATTACGATTTGTTAATGGATTCTATTAAAATTGAATTAAACAAGTGAAAACAAACAATTGACTGAGTTAATTGTTGAGATACCATGTATAGACAGTGTTGATTACTCTGTCACATTACACATACATACATGTCACACATATATAACTGATATAGCCATAACATACATACTATACAATTTGCGCTCTCACGGGTAAACAGTGGTGTTTCGAAAAAATGTTTCAAACGAAAAAATTTTCAAACAAAAGTTGTTTATTTTTTTATAAGAAACATTTTGTACATTTAAACTTTTGTTCTGTTTCCAACAGTTTACAAGATTGGTCCTACGGACCCAAGACCCAATTGAACTATGTTGCTCATTTACGAAATTGACCTCACTTTTTAAGTCCTCAGCACGCTTTAAAAATTTCAGCTTTATACCTCTTTTCGTTTTTGAGTAATCGCGATGACAGACGGACAGACAGACGACAGACAGACAACCGGAAATGGACTAATTAGGTGTATTTTATGACACCTATACCAAAATTTTGTTCATGGTATCAATATTTTTAAGCGTTACAAACTTGAGACTAAACTTAATACATATACCTTCGTATATTTCATATACATGGTATAATAAGACTTTCGCGTTTGTACTAATTTTCTATAGTTCTTTAGCGATATACAAAAAAAGACCATTATTTTAATTGAAAATATTTAATCAAATATAAGTTATCTCGACTCGGGGTGATTGTAGAATCTAACCATCATTCGTTTTCTGTCTGTTTTATATTGTGAATGGTAGTAGATTTTAGTTCTAGTATTGTTTTATTTTTTAAACAAACAAACGAAAACATATTTTAAAAGTAGCAATGAACTGTAAATTGAACAAAGTGGAAGGAGAATGAATAGAAATATTTCTGGTATTCCGTACTCAAAAGATCTTTTTGATTTTTTTAAAGGGATGTTTTTATCAACAGTTAAAGTTTTTAGTTTAGCTCGCTCTCTATAGAAGAGATTTGGCTCTTGAAAGATTTAAAGATCTTGAATATGCTTATTTATGACTAGCCTGATACCCGCCCGTTTAAAAGTAAATAACACCGCTTTATAGCGTCCACCTCCCTTGGTGTGCACAGTTTTCAATTTTGTTAAATGTAAAATAGTCACGATTCATTGAGTACCTATATCAAAAAAGTTGGCCATGAATGGTTTGACATTAGTATTTTAAATTTTTACAGAATATTTTAATTTATGGTTCAAAATGATGATTTTAGATCTGCTCCATCTATAATCATCATTTTCAACCATAAATTACAGATTTCTGTAAAAATTTAAAATAGTAAATGTCACATTAAATTTTAAAATATCTTTCTAAATTATCTTTATAAATTATAGCTCATGTGTTATTCTGAATAACCATTCGCTAGTTTTAGCGTGACAGCGTACAAACAAACAAACAAACAAACATGCTGACTTTCGCATTTATAATATATCTCACACATGAAGAATTTCCAATTTTCTTAATAAGTTTGAGGTAGTTTGAAAATAACGGTTTCAGGATATACAGCAAACAAGCTGATTGATTGATCGTCAGTATTAATAAACTTCCCCTCTTGCACACGCATTTACCAAGTGAAATCTGTAAAAGATATCGAGACACATCTTTTTTTCACTTCTTTATAATAATTCATTATTAATTGGCAGAAAATATAACTACAGAAGCATTATATCTGGTTCTCAAAAAGCTAAATGGACAAAGATAAACTCTAAATTTGCAGCACGAGTCGCCATTTTCCTTGTTCTATTAATATTTTTATATGAACATACTTTTAAATTCAGTACCACGGGCAGTGAAACTATACTAACCTGCTGGAATATCGTGATTATTTTTTGCCCCTTTCAGGATCTTACGAATGCATGAGAGTTAATCATAGCATTTTAAGTTTTATTACAAATGTCAAAACTTGCTTGTTCGACAAGTCGCAATATTGTTAGCAGGCATTTTACTTCAATAACTCTTTAACGTTGATTTTCAACTTTCATGCCTCCTGGGAATGTGACAAAATGGTTTTAAATTGAGGCAGGAGAAGCCCCATCGACTTAATTTCGGCAAATTAATCCGATAAATATTTATCCTTAGACACATTCTGCCACAAATTTCTTCTTCATATCATGACTTTTTGCCTCAAACCCATATATCATTTTTGTGAAGTCATCTCGTTTTAACACTCCTTCTTTCCATTTTAAGAAATACTAGTCTTGATACGGTATTAAGTCAGTCTCAACCTTTCTTGGTGCTGAATTTTGATCCACTACGATATAATCTATAGACATCTGTGATTTTGTACATGATAGACATCTCTCTTACACTACTTATATTGTAAATATATCTGTTTCTCTTAAACAATAAATTTAAATAACTTGGAGGAATTATATTTCAAGAATGGAGCGGTCAATATTTTTTTTTAAACTCATGAAAAAGTACATGAATGTTAGTTTTTTTAAAATATCTTAAATCTAGTTTTTTTTTTCTAGAATTGAAAAACTTTTAAAAACACAACCTCTTCTATGTTCCGTTCCCTATGTTATTAATCCGAATTTTCATAGAATTTATTTCGATCTAAAAACAGTTAATTGACTTCAAATTTTTATGGTAAATGTTTTGTTATATTCTTAATATGTATACACAAATTTAGAATTATCTGTCAATATGCCCACAGCGAAATAACAACCTTAATAAATTTATTTGATTGTTTCAGGCTGATTGGAGTGAGCAATTTGTATTTAACGTACATGCACGCAGTATATTTCCATGCGATTCGCTAGGCGGTGGTGTCCCAGTATTATTCCAATATCCAGCATGTATTTTACAACAAGGTGACCGTATACGTTTATATGCTAAATTACGTGCGGATGTTACATCATTAATACCACCAACATCATTAGAATATGTTGTGGAACAGAAATTTACACGTGGACAACATACATTGTACTTTGATTGTGATTTATTTGTAGAGCGTTATGTTGAATATTGTTTTGTTTATGTGAGTCAAGCGATTACGGGTGCGGTAGCGGATGTACGAATGGATTGTGTACCAACGTTACCGGTTACAGGTAAGTCCTACGCATGTGTATTCTAACGTATTTGCCCGAGAAACAAGACCAACCCGTACTAGCTCAACCTAATTTGAGTTAACTTGAACTATAGCAACAAGTTGAACTGTTAAGTTGAACTGTCTCTTTTCGTCCACAGCTTTATTTTTAATCCATAAATGTAGGTTTTGATAATAAATCACCTGACCTCAAGGAGTCAGGCTTTAAAGGCGTAAAGTTTTAAATAGCTTATGAAAATAAAGATAACGTATATAATCGCTAGAATCTTTAATAAAAATCCAGATGTTGTAATAAAATCGGTAAAAAAATTTAATCAAATATGTATTTCCAAAACAGTCATATAGATACTATAATTTTGACTGGCCGTAGACTATTCAAAATACTATTAATAGCGTAGAAATACTTTTGAGCAGAAGTTTTACAGAAGGCCATTTTCCTTTCTACAGTTACATTAATATTATCGACTTTTTAACCATTCGCATGATAAAAGTTGCGTAAAAGAGTACTTATTTCGGTTGAGCAGATAATTATTATTATTTTATTCCTTACGTTTCGATCAAAACATGCAGTTTTGTTCCCTTCTTTTAAATTATCTTTGAAACATATAAATTTAAATAAGAGCTTTTTAATAATTAATTCATCTTGTCATTAAATTAAATAAATCTTATTTATTTCAATAAAGTCTCAAGTATTGTATTTATAATCCATTAGAAAATTAAAAATGGTAATTTCGTATTGTAAACTAAAAAAATTCATGACCCTCATATTCAAGACACGGGCATGTCAATTCATCTTTGCTGTTAAATTAACGAAATGGAATTTATTACGTATACAAAAAGAGTATTAGCAAGAATACATTTAAGTATAAATGTAAAAAAGCACTAGAAAATAATTTTTCGTTAAGAAAATTTTACTTCACACAAACTTCCCGTATAGCAGAAAATAGTTTCTAGACAACTTGACAACTTTAATTCTTTTTTTCTTCCGTAATAAAAAAATTAAAACAAACTTTTTGAAATATGGCACATATATATACAATTGTTGAAGTATATAACAGAAAACGTACCTTCATATTACGTATATAGAGAGCTCCCTAATAGCTCGGCCGCAATTTTTAGTCATACTTTAACTCAATAATATTTTCGCTTGGTCCCGGACTGATCTAGTCACACAAAAATGGTATGTTACTTGAAATAGATGCATACACAATGATTTCAGTGAAACAATTACACGTGGACCAAAGAAAGTGACCATGTAAACAATTTTCTTCATCTACGAATCGTGCGCATTAGCCGATATCGCCGATATATTACCCATATATTACCCATAGCCATTATAGCCGATATATTACCCATAGCCATTAAATTACCTTTTTCCTTAGAGTTTCCTCCAAAATGAACCCAATTTTGAGGATCATCGCTTATTTTTTAGTCGTTTTGGGCATGGAACCCTAACCTCGTGTTTGAAACATAGCTAAAAACGCTCCCCATTAAATAACCTTTCAAACGAAACAAAAAATATTCAAATCAGTTCACCCGTTTAAGCGCTACGATGCCATAGGAAGATACTTATAGCGGTCAAACGTGTAACACCTCTTTTTTTGGTTCGATATCGAGAACTGCATCTGATCATTTTGCGATCTAAAAATAAATTCTGCAACATCCGGACCTCAAAGCTAACATTGTCTGTGACCAAAAAAAAAAAAGGCTTTATCTGTCGATGAGTGCTTGTATGCTGGAAACACCTTAACTTTCGAGTTCTAGAGCAAAAAAGAGTATTCAAGTTATGAAGTGAATATGATTTTGTTTTGAATTTACATCACTTACAAACTAGGATTTTTATGACCGAACTAACTATTCAACCTGTATATAATATATGTATGCATACCTCGAAAACTACTTTTGCCAGTTTCCGAATGTTAGAAAACATATTATTTTACAATAAGTTTTTCTTTTAAGTTAACAACTTCTGATAGGTAAACGTGCACTATATACTATATACCTACCTACATGTAGTAGTTACTACTACATATTTTCAATTTATGAATTATTACTTTTTGAAAATTTTGTAATATTTATTGCAAGTATTTGATTTTAAGGATTCAGTATCAAAAATAATCATAAAAAATTTGTCATTGAGTCAGAAAATATTTTAACAAGCAACTTATTTCATGGGAATGAAATTTCTCCTAGCCAAGTAATTTTCTTTTTGATGTATCGAAAATCATTTTTATTTAAAATTGTTTCAAAATCGGTTAGAAAGGCGGTATTCATATAACTAGATAATTGATCGTTTTTCTTCACACAAGATAAAGCACTCGTCATGCGAAACCTTGGCAACCATTTGAATTTTTCTCAAAAATGGTTTTTGCATTTGTTAAAATAAGCTTTTGTCCAAAAAGAATAAATCGGTTCATATAACTAGATAATTGATCGTTTTTTTTAACACTTTCTAAGATAAAGCACTCGTCATGCGAAACCTTGGCAACCATTTGAATTTTTCTTAAAAATGGTTTTTGCATTTGTTATAATAAGCTTTTGTCCAAAAATAATAAATCGGTTGGATGAAAGCTTCTAACGATTAATCATGACAGATATCAAAACACAAAATAGATTTTTATAAAATATAAGGATTGCTTTTTTATTGTTTTAAATTATACATCCGGTCACGTGACAGAAAACACCAATCATATGTACTTTGAAGGTACTACGTCATGGCATATGAGAGGCTATGTAAGCTTACAAATAGAAAAACATGTAACCTTGCAAATAATTGTAAACTTGCATATACAAAAATGATTGCCTGTCATGGTTTGATGTCATTTAAGACACCATGAAACTGTACACTGTTTTAGAATTAAATTTGGGTTTTTTAAAGTGCAGGTAAATAGTTTGCTTTTTTTTTTTTTTTTTTTTTTTTTAAATAACAAAAGCAGATTTTCTTCTTATTTAAATATTGTATTCAGCGGATAGTCATTGATTTTAGCAGTTAGTGCAATGATAAATTTTCACATCGGAAAAAGTAGCTAGGCTTGATCTTGACAACAGTTTTCTGTTCTCAATAAAAGGTATGTATATCTTAATCCTTAAACCTACTATGTCATTAATAAAAAATTATGAAGGCAATATCCTACGATTTCAATAGTTCTTTATTGTGATACTTTAAACTTTCTGTTTATTATTGATTGTTCATCACTAAATTTTGATAACTGATGTACTCATGAAAGTGCTGGAATGATTAGAAGCGTCAACAATTTGTTGACTATAGTACCCTCTACATAGATTGAAAACATGTGTATGCATTTAGTAACAGTAGGACATTCAGTCCTACTAAACATTCGCATATCTAACAATTAAACCTGGATGTTTAATAGTACCTAAATAGACTAAAACCACTATTAGTAGGTATGTGCCTACAACAAACGATACTGCATTCATATAAATTTAATTACTGATATGGTCTATAATTCAGTCAAATGTTGTGGTTTTATACTACTGAATATTTACTGGTTTTTGGGGTTAAAACTTCAAAATCATTACTTATAATAATAATATACATACATTACAATCATTATAAATATAATTAATTGCACAAAATGTGCTTAGTACTTATAGGGTCTTTCAATAAGAACATTTTTTAAAATTGAATGATAATAAATATACATTAAAAATTTAAAGAAACCACCCCCCTCCTTGACGCAAAATCAGATCTTATCGATTCGTTTGAGGCTTGGTATCACCTAAACGGATGAAGCAATTTCTAATTTAGTATCCTTGTTTGCAAGGTAATTTGATCGAGAGATATGTTTAAAAAAATCTACTCAGCCTTTGAAAATCATTTCGGAATCTTAAACTCGCACTCGAAACATAGCTAGTAAAAATCTCGATGAAGTTACCTTTTAAACAAAAACAAAATCAAAATCTGTTCTTCCGTACAGTAGCTATGATGCTATAGGCTACGTTAAACTTATTACATCTCGCTTATTAGTCGGTAGCTAAAAATGTAATTTAATATATCAATGTAAATTGTGCTTTGTTTTGAAGGTTAAATGTGTAGAAAATGTCATCTACGAATTCATTACCAGAACTCCATTTAAAATTTTTGTAATTTCTAAACAGGAAAATTTCCGTAATAAGGCCATTTTCTTCGAATATGTTATTATTTTTTTGCATTGGGTTATTTTCATTAAATTTACTTTGAAAATCTGAAAAGATAAAATTCTATGAATAATTTACAATTATTGTAGACCTATAAGTCAAAATTCAAAATATAATTCAAGTAATACTTTTGGTATAATTAAAATTCATGCTTGTAAAAAAGATGTGATAGCAATATTTGGATACGTTGAATTGCTTTTATCAAATTTTTTAATCGGCTTCAAACAAAAAAGGAGGAGGTTGTCAATTCGACTGTGACTTCGACTTCTTTTTTTTTTAGTGACAAATTAATTAGTGTACTTCAGATTCACTAAAAATCACAAAATAAAAATCTTTTAACAAAAAGAAAACCGATTCCAAAACAAATCAATACGCACTAAAAAGTAAACAAATAACGATAGTATAATGTACTTGCTATTATTATCATTTTTGGAGTCGGTGTCAGCCATGTTAATGTAGCGAACTGTTCTGACTCCAAAAATGAAAATAATTTCAACAACATTATATTATCGTTATTTTTTTTTTTTACTTTTTAGTGCATATTAATTTGCTATGGAATTTTTAATTTTTTTTTTAAGTCGTTGTCTTTTTGTTAAAAGTTTTTTTTATTTTTACAAAAAATTTTACATTTATACTTTATTCAAGTGTCACTTTTATTGAAAGACCCTATACAATAAGTATTTTTTAATGTTCAGTAGTGATGTGCATTGTCCAGTCTAAAGTACACACAAATTTAATGCAAATAGAAACTTCAGAGTCTGATGTTAGTCTTTTGTTGGCCATATGTACTCAAATATTTTACAAAATTGAATTTTTCAATTATCTTATAACTTGAAAACACTCCTGCTTTTTTTTCTTAGGCATTCACTTTCATTACTTGTACTTCTATGCTTACTAGCAATTCAAAATGGGTTCAAGAATCGCCAATAAAATATTTATATTGAAAGTTTAAAATCGAAACTTTTCGTACCCGCTATACTTAAAGAAATATGAAAGGTAGATAACTAAAAAGAAATTCTCAATTCAAGACTTAACCATTCTATGGATTTTAAGACGTTACATCGAAACTATTAAAAATGGACTCTGGAAATATATAGCTGCTGAAAATATATATTTCCAACAAAATCTGAATATGCTTATTTTGCAATTAAGAAGAAAGAAGAAAGTAGAAGAAAGAATAAAAAATAATTTCACTTGAAAAATTGAAGAACTTTACGTTTTCGATAATAACCTAGATTAATAACAAATAATCGACAGTAATCACCAGGTAACTTTTTTTAACGTCTTTTTTTCACTTCATACAGATTTCAATTTCATTTTACTTGTTCATGAAGTGAAATATTTACGGTAAACTACCTTTTCGAGTTAACAAAAAAGTTTTTGTATAAACACATAATAATCCAAGATTGATGATAGTTTAGAGATTATTTTAACAATATTGTGATCACATTTTCCAATTCTATTTCTTAAATAGAACATTTTCGTTTGTAAAATTGTTGGCAATGAACTTAAATAATTTGATCCAATTTAAAATAATTTAAAGTCATTTTTCGCATAAAACAATTTAATACAATTTATAACATTCTAATTTTCTCGACAAATTTTAAACTAAAAACGTTTTATATTAAAGTAAAGACTTTATTATTTTCGTTTATTTCAAGTCTTTAGTGGTAATATCTTTTAGTAAATCGTTTAAAGTAATGACATTTAAATTTGATTATTTAACATATTTATTGGAAAACGAACCAATGACACAACTTATCTTCATGTTAAAAAATACTTAAATTAAATAAATGATTATTCGATTTTCTTTTATATGTTTCTATTTATTATTTTTGTACAAAATGTGTCAATAAACCCTAGAAAAGAAGAATAAAAGTTTCTAGATTCACAATATTCTTGTTTCAAATGATGTTGAAAATTTACCTGAGCTTACAAGGTATTAACAATAAAGGCCATTCGTCCTAGATAACTTTTGTCTAAAAAATTTTTCTAAAGCTTGCGTATTTGCTTTCGATTCAATACAATAATGGCATTATTTAGAGTCACATTTCCTCCGAAATCTTACAGTTTTCGGATAAATGTTCGTTTATTTTATGAGGATCATCGCAGTTAAAAACACAGTATAGAAAAAACCTTTCTAATTTAATAATGTTATAATGTTATTATATCTTTTGCCTTTTAGGATCTAAATTGACTATAAACGCCACCCGAAGAACTAGGTCCCATCTGATTTCAGGTCATGAAGTCTTGTTAAGTTATTTTTTGATTGGTTAACTACAAAACGAGCTATTAGACACAATAAGTTAAAATTGTCGCCCTATACATATACGTGATTCAAAATTAATAACGTTTTTATGTTTATTCTGTAGTATATAAACAGCGCTGCGCATATTGTTGTTACGTTGATGATATACGACTGACTGTATACGGTTTTGTTGTTATTTGATGCTAGTTTTTATGTGAAATTGATAATTTATAAACTGACGACATTTTATTGATTAAGTTAATGGTAAATTTTATTTTTCAATATCATTTATATATTCATTCATAACTAATGATATGAAAAATTGTATTGATCATAACGTTAAACAACATTCAACTGGCAAAAACTGTATAATTGCAGCGAACAAATCAAATGTATGAAATGTATTAAATATATGAAATTAAAGTTGTCACCTTATTTTCTAAAAATTAAAAAATGTCATATAAACCTCGTTAAGGGTACGCCCGATCGCAAAAATTTTTCTTTTACCAATATAAATCCAGGAAGTCTTTCGCGAGCTCTTGAAGTAAAGAATGCAATTTAAAGAAAAACGAAGATATATGAGGGATCTGTTAAACATATTTATATGATAATATCATCTGGCTATGTTCCGATTATTAGTGATCTGTTCTTTTTTTTGTGTACAAGAAACCCATGACGAAAAGTTCGCACTTAGTATCGAATTAACTGTTATAAAGGTAAAATTTTCAAAATTTAAATAACTCCCGACAATTTTTTGCATACGGTACCCTGAGCTCGCACTTAAAACATATCTAAGAACACTCTCTACTACATTACCTTTCTCCTTAAAGCCTTATTCGAGCTGCACCGATTTTGAAGATCAGTTTCAGTTGTTCCTGGTACGGAACCCTAAACTCGCACTCGAATAGCTAAGAATACACTACATTTATCAAAATCAAAATAAAAAAAATCAAAATCGTCGTACGATGCCACAGGCAGACAGATACATAGCGGTCAAACTAAAAACACCTCTTTTTTGGTTCGAGGGTTAGAAAAAAGTAAGAAAAGTTTAGTTTTGTGTCACACAATGACCTACAAAATGTGGTTTTAAAATAAAGCTCACGTTTCTCAATGTTATTAAATTAATGGCCAATTTTCTGAAACTTTATTAGTCATTGAACAAATTTTCAAGTTTCAGCTTAATCAAATATTCGTAGATGACCGATAGTCAACTACAGTACCAACAGAAGACATCAGAACGTTTCAAATTAAATAACAGCTTAATAAAAAAATCTCCATCAAATAAAAAACAAAATGTATAAACACAAAACTTATTTACGATTTAACAAATTGACAGCAATTTTTTTTTTTGTGTTTTAATTAAAAGTGTAACAATATAATTTCTTAACTCATAAATTTAACATATAAAGACCGTGATCTCATAACGGCATTTTCATGATTATTTTTGTCCGCTTTGTTAAGGCTTACCGTCAGCAATAAATTTAAGTGACTCAAATTTGTGAAAATAAAGTTTATATTTTTCATCTTGTTCGGTAATTGTTTTTTGCTTGCCATTATACGTTGACAAAAAGTTATTGATACATTGATTTGGAACACGAAAATGTAAAAACTCGATTGTCATAAATTCGACAATCGAACTGCACTTTTACCTTCAAGTTTCATTATTTCCTTTCACTTAAACTTACCTTTACCATCCTTCAAAAAGCAAACTAAAAGATTCGTAGGAATTTTGTTTCAATATGGGCTTATGGTCTAATACTCTGCTCACAAATATAAAAAATTATTTGTAATTTATATTTTGGCACACAATTTGAATAAAATTATTGTATTTTTTTTTTCTGTTTGGTCTGTATATAATAAACACACAAACATGAAAGAGCTGAGAGAATGAGGCGAAAAAAATATAACCAATTGGCAGTATTTCAAAATAACTGCAAACATAAATAATTATGAGGAGGGAAGAGGAGAAGAAATATTGGTATTACCTCATATATACCTACATAAATCTATTTATTTGTTTTTACTCTACGGATAAAAAAAATTTGTATTATGAAAACAACAGAATGATACAAAAACACGTTTCTGAAATTCATTGTGAAAGAGTCGGTGTAGAATTAATTTGTCAATTTTTAAAAGTTTAGCTGACAAATTTGAGGGACTGTTTTAAAGGTCACAATTAACAAATTTTTCAAAAATTTTATAGCTATATACTTCACTTTCAAAGGGCCCTGGTAATTTTAATCAAGCCACAAGTACTTTCAGTTTATAAGGCTGATAAAAAATGCAAAAATCATGTAATAAATGCAATTTTAAAGATATCGAACTACAAACATGACATCCTTTTGCATGCAAAAAATTATTTTTAAATTAGCTATTCTATTTACTTATTTGAATATCGTCCAAAACGAATATTAATTAAGCACTTCTAAACTGTGAAAATTTCCTGGGCATTTTGATACCTTGAACCTAATTCAAATTTTGATCCTTGACAAAAATTCCCAAAATGTATACCTAATGGTCCTACTTGAAGCTCTTGGTCCTTCTCCCATATTTTAATCTGATTTCTGTTTAATTCAAATTGATTCGCTTAAAAGAAAAAAAAAATTGATACCTGAATTCCCACTTACTAAACTTCTATATTCAATATTTTGTTAATATACTTCGGAAAGAGTTTATAACATCATATGTTAAAAATGGATGTATTTAACATCCTAGAGGAAGTTAATGTAATGGGGCCGATTTTGATAAACTTCAATTTTACATATTTCCGCGGTTTCAAGGCTGCAATATCCGAATCAAACCTTTTCAATGTGATGTCTGTGTGTATGTTTGTACGTATGTGCGTATGTTCGTTCGGATTCTTTCGCCTCGATTATCTCGCGAACCCGTTATGACATTAACACGTGAGCTTATTCGACGTGTAATGGCGTATTTAAGAATTTAAAAGGTATTCAGCAGAGTTAGTTGAGCCGTTTTTTAATGGTAATCTAAAAACTGGAAAAACTTAATAAACAGAATATGAAAAGTGGATAAAACACGTCATTTATGTATGGAGATAATGATCGTTCCAGCATAAGCTGCAGTACATGTTCGAAGAGTAATCTATGAAGGCTAACAAGATCTTTTTTTAATGTTTTTCGCCCTCTGGGAAGTTATTCGTGTGGACTACATGGGCCGCACTCACATTACTTCAGTACCACACCGGCCATGCACTGCCTATTTTTTTGAACTAAAATCGTAGGCAATTAGTACATTTTAAAATAAAAAACTTCTTATGAAACTGCCATTGCTAGTTTTATTAAAAATACCAACTCTTCTGTTTAATGGCTAATAACTCTCAAAAAAAAGTTGCTTTGCCTTTATTCCAGTTTTTGATCAGACAATTCAGCATTATATTGAAACAAATAAAATCCTCGGATTTTTAGACCACATTGTTCACTGTTTAAAATAATAATGCACAAGGGAAAAATATATTATTGGAAAGATTTATGATAAACATAATAAATTCAATTATATGCAAATTTTATTCAGGTGGTTATGATATGTAAGGTACACATAGAAAAAAAAATAAAAAAACCAGATTACCAATGCTTCTAATACCCTATGTTGGATGTAGAAATGAACTTACTTATAGTAAACAGTAAATAATACTTTATATCAGTTTTCACTAAATTTATTTTCGGATTATATGCTTATACATTTTCCTATGGTTTTTCGAGACTATTTATTTAACAAATATATACCCAACTGGAATAACCTTTAGTAGACAGATCAATAACTTTCTAATTAAATAATAGTAGCTTTGTATAGATAATATCGAAGCTCCTTACTCTTAATAATGCTATAAATATTTTCAAAATAATTTTCGATTTTTGCCACAATTTCATAGATCAATTTTTTGTATTTTATAAATACGTACTGCACGGTGCACGGTGCAGTTCGCCTCCAAATTAGCAACGAGTAACATAAGAATAATTACGATTAGCTAATGCATACTGATGATAACTACTTGGTAGTCGAAATACGTATTTATAAAATACAAAAAACTGATCTAGGAATTTGGAGCAAAATTGGAAAATTATTTATTAAAAATGCACTAAATTATTAATAATATAAATACACAATACAAAAAAGGAAGGCGGAAGTGCTACCATTTTAAGGAAAATCCTAGATAATTAAATTTTCCATCTCTTTTGTAGAAATATTTTTTTTATTCACTTCCAGTTTATTCTAACATTAATATATATATGAAGTTATAATGCGTTCAGTGTTGCAACTACCGGTTACAAGGTTAAAAAAAATGAGATACCACTAGTGTAATGATGAAAATTCAATAAATGTATACAAAAATATTAATAATATTGACATAATAAGCAATATATAATTTACCTTCTTACCTGAAAAAAAACAGCGACGAAATTTAATTATCTGCTATAAAGGTTATTACCATTTTTAATCTAAAGTTACGGAGATGTTACGGTTACGGACATGTTGACCGAAGCAATTTTTCTCAAAATGGTGGCACTTTCGTTCTCTAAATTTGTATGAATTTTGTGCATTTACATTCAGTGCGTGATACTTATATAAAAAAATACCTCCTGTAATTTAGTGATAGAAAAATGTCTCAATTATATGTCGTAGTGCAACATTAGTCGCGTAATAATTTCAAAACTTAGAAAAAAAATTTAGAATAAAAGTTGTAGGACATTCGTGATGGATACAAAACATTATTGAACAAAATGATAAAAACTTTAACTATCTGCAATAAAAGTAACATTTTTGGTCTCAAGTGCACGATTATTGAGATATAGGCCGAAACGGTTTTTTTCAAAATGGCGGCACTTCCATCCTCTTTTTTTTTAAGGATTTTGTGTGTCCAGCGCGTGATACTGAATCAATTTAAAAAAGTCATGTAATTGAATGCAGAAAAAACTTCTTTGTAGTCTCTATTAATTGGTATACTATAATTCAATTAACCGAAATGCTTAAATTTTGTGAAGCATTCTTGTTTCGTCTCTAGTTCTAGAAAAACTTCTTTTACTTATGGTAGATTAATGTATTTTAATTGAAATTCAAATTTCGAATGAAAACAAGATTTTTCTATCAGCCAGTTAAAAAACTGTATATTATGCAAGTTTCTACATAGAATTCTATATACCTATGTGTATAGTTTTTTATAAACTAAAATAAAATAGAAATACGGAATATAAAATGTTTTTATAGGTTTCCTTTATTCTCAAACAATCATAACTTTAAAAACAAGCATATTTTTTATTTCATTCGAATATATCGTAGTAAACTGAATTATAAATGATTTTTACCCTTGAGAAGAATTAAAAGTCAAGAAAAGAATAAAATAAACAGATGGTTTTTTTCCATGCGAAAAAAGTTCTTTCAGATAAGTTAGAAAACCTTATTACAATTTCTTAGAGTCTTTACTTCTCGGATATTGATACATCAGATGTTTTATTGTGTTTCCTCGTCCTCATCATATTACCTTCTATATAACTATTTGGTGTCCCCCATTTCTTTACATTTTCTCGACATCGTAATTTTCGAAAATTTCTCCATTAATTCCGCAGAAGAGTAGGTTCTTTTTATGGATCAGTAGTCTCTTTTTATACCATGTATATATGAAATATACATAGTATATTAAGTTTAGTACCAAGTTTGTAACGCTTAAAAATATTGATGCTACGAAAAAATCTGCTATAGGTGTTTATAGAATCATCTAATTAGTTCATTTTCGCTTGCCCGCCCGTCCGCCCGTCTATGAACACGATTACTCAAAAACGAAAGCAGATATCAAGCTGAAATTTTACAGCGCACTCAGGACGTAAAAAGTGAGATCGAGTTCGAAAATGATCATAGGTAAATTAGGTCTTGGGGTCCTTAAGATTCATCTTGTAAACCGTTAGAGATAGAACAAAAGTTTAATTGTAAAATATGTTCCTTATCAAAAAATACACAATTTTTGTTTGAAACATTTTTTTGTAAACATCACTGTTTACTGACGAGGGCATACATTAGATGCAAATTTTATAGTATGTATTAATATGAGAATATCAGTAATGTATGTGTGGCATGTAGAGGTGGTATATGTGTAATGTGATAGAGTAATCAACAGTGTCTATACATGGTATTTCAACAATTAACTCAGTCAATTGTTTGTTTTCACTTGTTTCTACTGTTATCACTCGCAAGATTTGACTAATGATACGTAATATAAGTATTTGGATGGGATTGTATTAATAGGGTTTGAGCAAGCATGCTTTCTGTTTGTTTGCGTGGCTCGTGACTAACAGGATTAAAATTTTTCTGAAATTACAATAAGGCTACACGGTATGAATGTCTTCTACAACCATACTGTTTAAATAATACTCTTCAATGTTTTTATTTGAATTTAATTAACAATGTTCAATATTTCAAATTAATTAGAATTTTTTCATTTCAAAAAGAATAATAAATTTACATTATATTATATATCGTATATAATACTTCTATAAATATACCTGGTGCTCATAATGAAACAAAACTATAATTTTTTTTGTCTTTTTGAGAATAATTAAAAATAATAATTAAACAAAACTATAATTTGGGTAATAATTTCATTTCGCCTCTATGAAAATCGACTTTTTCCGATATCGCGACACATTTGGTTTGTCTACCGTATTTACTCACGGAAAATCATCGACAACACAATCCTTGGTAGCTAATGATACAAATTTGGTAACTAACAAATGGAAAGTTGGAATGGAAAGATATATTTTTAACCCCCGAACTAAAAAAAAGGGGTGTTATAAGTTTGAACGCTATGTGTGTGTATCCGTCTGTCTGTGGCCTCGTACCGACTAAACGGATGAACCGATTTTGATTTTTTTGAATTTGTTTGAAAGTTAATTTAATGAAGAGTGTTTTTAGCTATGTTTTAAGTGCCAAATTAGGGTTCCATATCCGAAAAAACTAAAAATTGACGATGTTTTCCAAATCGGCTTCGTTTGGAAAATGCTTTAAGGAAAAAAGCAATTTAATGGAGAGTGTTCTTAGATTTAAGTGTTCCTTACCCGAAAAAATTTATCGGGGTTTTTTTAAATTTTGTAAATTTAACTTGTTCACAATTACACTTCATTTCTGTACCTTTTCGATAGTTGCAAACTTGCTTCTTTAAATGTGTTATGTTGTCAATAACTTTATTTGAACTTATACAGCAAGCAAAAGAACACACAACTAGATTTCCATCAATTTGATATTACAACAACGATATAAAAATCTTTTTTCTTCAGTACTAAATTTTCTGTTATAAATCCAAATAATAAATTATTGAAATTTCGCTCCTTTATAAGCTGACGGTCTAAAATATAAAATCAATAATACACCTACATTTGAATAATTTAGTGGCTGCTAGAAAGTAAATTAACTTTCTATAAACGGAAATTAAATACATGTCGGTTGTTTGTTCGCTTGTTATAAATTTGGATTTTCCTGTTTACTAGAAATGACTTTTTTAATTAGAAAACAGTATATATTTTATACAAAATAAATATTAATTTGCAGTATTGAATATCCGATTCATAACAGGTTGTTCCAAGAATAAGTGAGAAAATGATTATTTTTCATTGATGTGATGAACATGTCTCTTGTTAAACACCTTGAAATATCAGTTGGGTCCTTTTTATACCATGTATATATGAAATATACCAAGGTATATTAAGTTTAATCCCAAGTTAGTTACGCTTAAAAATATTGATGCTACGAAAAAAATTTTGATATAAGTGTTCATAAAATCACCTAATAAGTCAATTTCCTGTTGTCTGTCCGTCTGTTTGTCTGTGTGTCTGTCAACACAACTCAAAAACGAAAAAAGATATCAAGCTGAAATTTTTATAGCATGCTCAGGACGTAAAAAGTGAGATCGAGATCGTAAATGAGGAACTTGGGTCAAATGGGTCTTAACCCAATATCTAATAATACAATAATAATAATAATACAATATAATAATATAATCTAATAATACAATATCTTGTAAACCGATAGAACAAAAGTTTAAATGTAAAAAATGTTACTTATAAAAAAATAAACAACTTTTTACCCGCTGTTTACAGTTTTACATCACTGTTTACCCGCGCGGGCGCAAAATAGGCTCAAATTGTATAGTATGTATTATATGGGAATATCAGTTAAGTATGTGTGACCTGTATGTATGTGTAATGTGACAGTGTAATCAACACAGTCTATACATGGTATTTTAACAACTAACTTAGTCCGTTGTTTGTTTTCACTTGTTTTTATAAAACTTTAATTTGGAAATCACTTTCTTATGTCAGAAAATCAAGTTCGATCGCATTCTTTGAATATGATTTCAACCACATTTCCTTGTTGATAAAATATTACTAAATTTCACGTGTAATGTTTATTTTTAGATCTCCTTGCTTGTGGTTTATTTGCACTTCATGTTTCTGACAGGCTCAGAGAAAATTTCGAAAAAAAATATTAAACAATTCTGTGCCGTGATTAATAATTGAACTTTTTTTCGTAGACAAATAGCATACATAGAGTACTAAAATGTATTTTTCTATACAATCCAAAACTCATAGCAAATATAGGAAGTGACCCACTCCATAACGGTAGAATGTTTTGAACCGATGAAGTACCAAAATAACATGCAAGGCAAAGTCAAACGCTTGTCGTTAATCAGATACCAGATTCGAAAAGTAAAACACCTTCTTCTTTTCCATGAACCAAAATCTTGCAGAGTTGATTTTCGTTCAGTAAAGTATTATTGTGACTTGTACTGGTAAAAAAACAGCATTCCTAATATCTTTCTCTCGATACTCGAAACTTCAAGTCTCAAAATATCGGGCTTGCTTCTAGTTAATTTGTTTTAGTCATGAACATATTAGAAAATATAAACTCAAATGTCCACGAACCTAAACTAATGACTAAAAATTATTCATGACAAACAAACTATCATTTAGATTCATGACAAACAAGTTTCAATTTTTTGCTTTGAACATCTTAACGCGATCATGCAACAATCTTCATTCCAAAACCTATCATCCTTATTATACAAATTACAACACATAATTCCATTGACAATCTCATTGATAATTCTGTAAACGTATTATCACTATCTTGTATAATTATTTGAAATCGAATTTCCTTCCTCCAAAAACCACAAAATTGAATTCGAAATGAATATTATTTGCCAATAATCTAATTAAGAATGACAGTCAATTAATTAAGTTTTACATCAATGCCTATTTATCTACGAATACTATATCTTATGTATTTAGTAGAATTATAGTAAATATGTTAACAAGTTCTACCGTACCTATACATGCAACTACACCATAACACTCTTGAAAATTTACCTATTCAATAACCACCATATTACTAATACATACATACCATTTGTAATACTCAAAGAGAAGAAATTTAATTTCTAAATATTCTCCGAATATATTAATTAGTACTAAAGTAATATATTTATGGATAGAAAATTTAGACTTTTTAACGACCAATATTACCAAAACTAAGCAAATGGTATGATTTAACGCAGCATTTATTTTTGTTTCGTACGGTTATCAAATATAAAATCACTCGAAACAAATTGAAGAAATTTTGGTAAATCTACGACTGAGGAATATTAATGGTCTTATGAAAAATAAAAATTTCAGAATAAATTGTCAAACTTTCTTAAAATTATTTTTCCTTGCGAATATTTACGATTTTTAATTTCGCTATAAATTTTTACACGCAACACTTCTTTGCCTGTCCTCCTCCTGCAAAATTTGAGAATTCTACAAAATCCATCTTATGCAAAAAAAGCTTGTACATAAATTTGTTTAAAATTAAATCCAATGTATCCTTTGCTCCTCTCTTTACGGAACTTTTAAGCTATAGATTTCTTGTTGCTTTATACCTTTGTTTTCAAGAACAAGGAATTCAGTTTATTTCTGTTTCGTGAAAAATAACAATAATAAATTATACCAAAGTCCAAATAATAATGTCTTCTGTGAAACATTCTACAAATTATGAAACTTTTACGCCAAATCATATGTTAAAAATTTTCCCAATTCTAACCGTAGTTATTTGTAGAAATATTTTTCGTCGTAAATTTATTGTAGACATTTTCTTCTACTACATATTGTATAATGAAGTGTTAATGAAAAACCAAAAGGCGAGTGACTAGCAGTGCATTCTTAAAAAAATTCGTGTCGCGCGAGCTGCGTTCGCCAAGCGAATTTATTCCGTGATTGAAAAAATAACACATTTTTCTTAAAATTCAATATTGCATTTTTAGTGTTCCAAGAGTTTTATTTCGTATACTTAGCGCCTATGGAAGAAATCACAAGAGTACTTTTCTGAATAAAACTGATCAAGAAATACAAAAATAGTTTTTATTTTGAAAAAATTCAAAATTTTGTACTTTGCGCCCCCTTTTCATCCTCCTTTTCACCATCTCAGGTGCTTAATTTCCAAAAATACTTCCAATGTGCCATAAATACAGTGTCAAAAAAATCCACATGCAAATTTTCACGTTCCTAGCCTCAGTTTGATAAGTCTATGCGTTGATATATCAGTCAGTCAGTTATTCTTTAATATACCTACAGGGTGTTGTTTTTAACTCAACATATGCGTGAAATTCGTAAAATAAGTTTAATCGAAGAAAATGCTTCAAACGAAAAATTTGTATGTTTTCAAGTCCAATTAAACACTTAAAATTAGAAAGTGTTCTTTATAAAAGGCAATCTTCTTTTTGAAACATTTTTTTGTATGATCTTTATAGAAAAACAAACCATTTTCATTGAAAATTTTGTTCGAAAAGTTCCCGTAGAAACAATTATAAGAAATAACAATTTTGAGTACGTTTTTGCATAAACTGTACGGTTTGGGGAAAAATGTTTCGAACAAAACATGTTGGCTTAATCAATTACAACTTTCTATTTTAAAGTGTTCATCTATCTATCTTTATTACCAAGTCCGAAAACCTAAGTCAAGTTTAATGCATGCGTAAGATGTGAGCCTACACACCCCGCATTTTTTGATTGAAGTATTTTCATCGATAAAATTTATTTTTTGAGTTTCAAGTTTTTATATCAACTTAAAAAAAACATTCTGTATATAGAATAAAGGAAATCAGGTTTACCACATATTAAGTTTGTATAAACTCTATATTATTTCAAATATCTATAGTTTCAAATATGTATATAGATAGTAAAATATTCTGGACTTGAAACTAAAGTGTTGAGTAATTAAGTAGAAAGATAAGCTGCCAACAGCTGTATACACTTTAAACTATATAAACTATATAATACTCAAAGTCAACACTTTATTCTGATATGTTGTAAATAATAGTTTTCTGACCAAAACTATTGTTTGTTGCTTCACTATAAACTATTAACTTTCAAAACATTGTTTGTTTATTGGGGAAATATATTTTAGAAATATCAGGTGGAACAAACACATTACAAAATTAGTGTATATAGTCCGTAAGCTCATGATGACGCGTAATTTCTTCGATTATTTTTATCTGCCATTTGGAGGATTGCTATAGGTAACCTTAATAAAGTAAAATTAACATTGATGGAAATTTCAAAATTTTGTATTTCTACGTTGCTTTACCTACCGTTTATGATAAGAGAAAGCCATTGACAAAACAATAATCAGAAACAAATAACAGGAAGTTTACAGCTGCCAGAAAGGTTGAAAAATCTATTCAAAAACTCCAAAACTGTGTTTTACGTTACAATCTCTTCGGCCGCCGCAATCTTCCTGCCATTTGTTTTGTAACGACCTAGCGATCCTTATTACGTATGGATCGTATCCAAGATCAATGAGATCATTAAATTCTCGTATATATTACTTTGGTTACACAAACTTTGGTTTGGAAAGTGGATTTAAATAAATAAAATTAAAATAAAAAAATAATATTTTAATAAAATGTATGAGCCACCCATACATTATAGTTCCGGTATCGGGAATCGAACTCGAGCTTCCTGGGTGAGAGCCAGGTATCCTGGATGCTGAAATATGGAGAAGAAATAATAATGACTATTTGACTTCTTTAAATTCACTTTCCGAGGGCTATTGGTAGTTTATGTAACCAAAGTGGTATATACGAGATGGTAACCATGGATCGCATTGATCTTGCATACGATCAATAAGAAATAAGGATCACCAGGTCGTTAGAGTCTCTTCGTATTGCGTTATAAATGACTTTATTTAACGTAAAGTCAACGTGAAAAATCCTTCGAAATGTAAAAATAAACATCATGATTTCCATAAATTCTACACTCAAACCAGGATTAAAACCACATCTTTTATTTTTACTAAACTTATCTTTAGCAATTCTCCTAGTGGCAGACAAAAAGAATCATAGAAATTTCGTGATATTATGAGCTCACGGTCAAATATGTTTGTTGTAGAAAAGAAAATATCCTTGGAAATATTCCTTTAAGGTACACAAACAGGAAAAGTGAATTAATAAACTGTGGCCATTATGGTTAACATTTAGTCAATTATGTATTGGAAGTAGGTAATGAACGACCTTCTCGGCATCCAACTGAATTTGCCAGCCATTAAAATATACAAACTTGATAATGTATTGATAAAAATCTTAAAAGTCACATAAAAATTGCCAAAATTATGTTTCGTCCTCTTTTTAAACCACCTCTAAGTACCCTGTGATTTTACTCGTGAACGAATGGTCTTGTTGTACGAAAGGTGCTTTGATATCAAATTTCATTCCAATTGGACTTTAATTGTGGCTCCTCTAGATACAACAACCACAATCGATCATCAATAGTTGAATAATTGAGAAATTTGAACATCGCATGACAGACACATTCAGTAACACCTATCTTTAACATCTTTTTTCCTATAGACTTCCAAATGACTTGAAAATTTGCAAGTGAATCAAGAACGGATGACAATACAATAATTGCATAACTTTATCTTCGTTTTATCTTATCTTTATTACTTTAATAATATTATCTTGGAAAACCACCTGTTCGGTCTAATGGTAGAGTGGTGATAGTACCCGCTTCTCATACGGGAGGTCATGAGATCGAATTCCAAGTTTTTAATTGGTTTTTATTCTTACTTACTATAAAATAACACAAATTTTAGCTTAGCTCTATAAAAAATATGAAAATAAGGTTTAAAAAAACACCCATTATTGCATTAAAAAGTGGAGAATAATGTTAATTGTAATGTAAAATTTATAGTGTGGGGTGCTCGATATCTGAAAAATCGTTAGCTTATTGAAAGAATGATTGTAGAGAGCACTCCTCGCTTTGAATTTTAAATTAAAATTTTTATCCACTTTTTCTTGAAATAATGCGTGTTTTTTTAAACAATAATTTATTTTTAATCGACTTCAAACAAAATCGGAGGAGGTTCTCAATTCGAGTGTATTTCTTTTTTCTTTCGATTGGGTGAATCGATTTTGATAATTTTTTTTATATTTAAAAAATCTGGTGTTCTCCGTGTGGTCTTATTTCAATTTTACCCAGGTCTAATAATAGCATCCATGAGAAAACCATATAAGTCTTAAATTTGCATTAAGTATGTGCGCGACAAATGGATGAAGAACTCAATATCATGCCAACCGATTTCGATCATTCTTTTTTCCTGACAATTTGAAATTCACTAAAAATCACAAAATAAAAGAACTTTTTACAAAAATAAATCGACTTCAAAAAAAGTATCCCAAAACAAATTAATATGCACTAAAAAGTAAAAAAAATAACAATAATATTATGTAGTTTCAATTATTGTTATTATTGAGGTCGATGTCAGCCAAGTTAATATTTCAAACTTTTCTGTTACACTTGTCTCTTTGGCTGACACGGACTCCATATAATGCAATAGTTGTAACTGCGTTATATCATCGTTATTTTTTTGACTTTTTAGTGCATATTAATTTGTTTTGGAATATTTTTTTTGGAAGTTGGTTTTTTTTTTCAAGGTATATTTGAAGAGGTACATAGAAGTAAATATGCATATTGGTATGTACAGAAATAAGTATTAATAACTAAAATTAATTTTTTCAAATGAAGTGTTCATACATCGAAATAATGTATTTTTTTAAAGGATAAATATTGAGTAAGAAAAATGAAGGGTTAATAACAAAAACTTTTCACTTATTTTTTTATGACTATAATTTATTTCTAGATTTATTTATAAAAAGGAAAAAAAGTAAAATTTAAAATAAAAAAAAAACCATATAGTAAAATAGTATCTAATGTGATAAATAAATCATGTAAGAATTATTCGTCTTTTTTTTATACCACAAGTAGGAAGGTATTCTTGGCGTATACAATAAAAAATGTTTGAAAATATTTCAAAAACAGAAAATGAATGGTAAATTTAAGTAATATTAAGGGTATGTTTATAAAATATCATCATAGCAAACTAATGGGGTTGAAAAAAAAACAAACAGGTTTATATGCATACTTTGTGGAAATATGCTGCTTTGTGAATAATATTTTGAAGAAGAATTGTTCACAATTTATTTTGAAGTAATTTATACAATTTTTAAATCGTTTGTAAGTGTGCGATTTAAGTGAAATGATTAGATTAATGGATATAAAAGTGTGAGTATTGATTTTAACCTGGCATCATTGTGGCAATCAAACAGAGCAAAATCGTTGTGGCCCGTTATATTTTACGTTTTACCCATGTATATTATTGTACAATGAATCAATCCTATGTCTATGTTAGGTTTCTATATAAGGCATTAAATTTATTAAATTTATTTATTAAAAAATGAGCAAATCAAAAAAGCTCAATTGTATATAACTGTATACGCACCGTGCGTGAGTTTTATTGGAGGCGTTTCCATGGTAACGATACACTACTTTAATTATAGAATTGTATGGTTGCATATATAATTGTATGGATTGCATTTATGACTTACATTGAAAATTTAATATTATTGTCTCACAAATTTAAATAAATAATTATGATAATTTACATTTGAAAAAAAAAATTTTAATTTGACATTTTTTATAACATTAACATGTAAAGAACTGCAAATTATTCATAACAGCCTCCTTTATCGCCAAAATTTTTGAATGACTACGCACACAACGAATATATAAAAACACAATTATGACAGAAAGAGAACACGCAAAATTTATTTATACTTGGAGTATCCTAGAAGATTACATGTATAATTCTTAATATAAGGTGTAAATATATCAGAGTAAGCTACGGAAAATGGCACATTAACTAAAAATCATTTTTTGCTTCAAACTTTAATCCGACGTCAGTAATCGGCGGTTTTTAAATCCTAAAAACTTTAAAAGAACGCGCGTTTTCAAATAATGTTATTTCGTTGTAGATATTTAAAAAGGTTATATTTTAGAATAGTCTTTTTCCAAAAGTGTAGTTATTGGTTTTGAATAAATGCGACTCGTAGAATACCTATTTCCAAGCATTGTTTCCTGTGAATGAAGCTAGAAATTATTGAGAGATGGGATTTTTAATTACACTTTTTATTAACATCATTTTTAAAACAAATTATGATCCTAGCTTGAGTTGAAAATTTCAATTATTATTGACACCTGTAAAATGAGTCATTGTGAGTCTTCATCCAATTTTATTTTCTACGCATAAATGCCAGGAACAAACACTGAATTTAAAACAATATATTTAATTATACAACTGATTTTAGTGCATCTAATATGTATTTACTTTTCTGCGGCTTAGCTTTTATAACAAATACTTCAGAATCATTCTTACTTGCGCTTCATTAAATATGATACAGTGTTTTCTAAACTACATTTAACTTTTTTTTTTTAAGATTACTCTTATTCATTACTTTCTAAATAGCTTTTCATCAGTATTTCACCGCAACACAAGTACAAGTACACAAAGATAATTTTTATCTATAAAAATGAATCATTTATGTGTAAAATTGTTATATAATAGATTAGTTGATAGGTGTATTATTATTTATATAAACTTTTCACTACATATATAATATTATTAATCATTTTCTACATGTTATCTTTCGTCTCTTTTTTTTTCGTCTTCTCCATGTGTTGAAAAAGTACAAACAATCTTTGAATACTGAGTGAGTCAGTAGACTCGTAAGATTAGGTGGGGTGTTTTCTTTTCAGCCACAATTAACAGTTAAACCGTTATGGTTATTTTTCGGAATAGAAATTTGTCACACCTTTAAGGGATCCTTTAAAAGCCTCTTCAGAATATGTTTCGATCAATTTGAGTTTTGACGTACTCTTACGCTTTTTGTTAATTTTAAAACGCTTCCAAACTTGCCACTTCTTCATTTTAGGGAAAAATACAAGTAGAACTGCTAGTATAAAAACCCTTCTCTATAAACTTCTTTCATTCATCTAGAAATTTCGAAGCATTACTTCTTCAGTTTTAAGGAACTTACGTCTGTAGCTTGTCAGTGACGAAGATGGAGAGAAATCTTTTTGCAACACGATCGAACATTGGAAAAAATATGTAAAGGAGATTAAATAAAAAGATGACGAAGAAAGATATTTATTTAGTTTCAAAAACCGACTTACTTTAAAAATTTTTAATGTATAACAAAAAAAGCTTTATTAATGTACTTCAGCTTCTTTATGACCTTCACAACCCGTTTTTTTGTATTTTGAAACAAGGATTTTTCATTTTATTTTGGGTGCTAGATAATTTATTTTCATGGGTTTAAGTTAAAATCCATGTTTGGCACCCACAAGTTAAAGTTTTCAGGATGCAGCTTTGTAAAACTTTTGATTTTATGGCTGTTGATTGGTTGCCCTTAACTATTTTCTTTAGTAACCAATATCTTTTCCAAGCTGACGTAATTATTCTGTGGGTTTATTCTGCCTGTCTGTCTGTGATATTATCTGTCCCAAATAGATGTACTGGCTAACGTATTCCACTATTTGATTATCCAATTAGATATTCTGCTTCAGCGTGTTTGGCATGACCTTTGTGTTCAAAGGATTCATTTCTAGTTGTCTCATCTTGCTGGACTTGTTCAAATCGCCAATCATTCCTTTTAGTTGTTGTGGAGAGCTTGCAAAGAGAACAATGCCATCCGCGAATCTCAAATATCTATTATCTAAGATAAGTGCCATCTATTCTAAGGTACTGTTTTTCCCAGTCCTTCCCAAGGAAAATTCCGTTTAAGACTACATAGAATGGGGACAAAGAACAACCTTCTTTTAATCTTTTAAAAAGTAGTGTAACTTATTAAAAATCTTTAATACGTTACACTCATTAAGATCAATAATTATTAAAATGAAGCGTTTCTTAACTTTACTAATCAGATGTTTAAACTTCAAAAATTTTAGGCAAATAAAGTTGCACTTTCTTAAATATGCACCACGTTCTTCTCGAAACACTTTGTACATACATTGTTGCACAATCATGTTTTCATTCTTTTCTCCATATTTTCTTTCTTTTTTTATATTTTTTATCCGTTTTATGTATTGTTCGTAGTATTGTATGTGTACCTATGATGGTTAGTTTTGAACGACATTCTACCACACATGGTGGTAAATACTGAAATAAGATATGTGACAAATGGTTATAGTGAATGAATGTAACATCAACGCCAGTTTATATTATTGGACTTGGATCAGGGATAGTATTTGTCATTTTGCAAGGTCTGGAAATATGAGAAGGTCATGCCTAACAATTTTTTCTCTACAACTTGTTTTTTGTTTGGATTTAACAAACAAGTCGCAACCTGATGAATATTCATTTAGGATGATTCAAGTAAAAAGGTAATTGTATAAAAATTCAAAAATTATTAATGCAAAAACAAAATGGTCGTCTTTGTACCTTAAAACTGCAATTATCACGATGTTGGAGACAACCTTCCTTTGTTCATTATCTTTTAAAAGATTTATCCTACTTTAAAGATTATAATTGAAAGATTTTCAGTTTTTTTTTTATTAGGTCAGAAATTTTTTTGGCCTAGATCTTGGTTTATTAAAGTGTATTTTCAAAACAAACTCTCTCTCAAAAAATTTTGCTGAGCACTATATTTACTAAAGCCTCTTAAATCTAACTTTCTGACTGTCAAATACCACGTCTAACCCTGGACCCAGTAGTGTATTTAGTTTATATTCTTTATAAACTTACAACAGAGTTACCATCAAAAAAGTTTAATATTATATTAAAAATAAAGTTTTATCACATTATATTGTGTGAATGAATGTTGATAATGATAAATTATTGTACGGATTTTTTTATCACAAAAAATTATTTATTTATTTTTATTTTTTTTGTTATATAATCAATCTTAAGTGAACATACTGCATGATTAAAAGGTAAAAAAGAAGATAAAAATTTCATTGTTCAATCTCGCATACCAGTTACAAATACATTATGAAGCAACTAAAACTAAAACTATGAAAATAATTTTAACAATGGAAACAAACTATTGACTGAGTTAATTGTTGAAATACCATGTATAGACCGAGTTGATGACTTCATCGTTTGTTTTTTTTTTACGTCATATAAATAAAGAATGATATCCACTCTTAGAAATTCCCATGTAAAACATACAAAAAAATTTGCACCTAATTTGGTGTTAACGAAAAAATGTTTCAAACAAAAGTTGTTTATTTTTTATAAGGAACATTTTTTGCATTTAAACTTTTGTTCTATCCCTAACGCTTTACAAGATGGGTCCCACGGACACAAGACTCGATGGACATATGTTGCTCATTTACAAACTCAATCATACTTTTTACGGTTTTAAGCACACTGTAAAAATTTCAACTTGATATCTCGTTTTTGAGCTATCGTGTTGACAGCAGACAGACAGACGGACAGACAACCTTAAACGGATTAATTTGATGATTTTATGAACACCTGTACGAAAATTTTGTTGGTAGCACCAATATTTTCAAGCGTTACAAACTTGGGACTAAACTTAATATACCTTGATTTATTTCATATACTTGATATAAAAAGATGAAAGAGTATTTCAAAAATGAAAGCGTATTTCAGTTATCTGAAACAATGATGTGTGCAAAACAAATAGTCGAAAACAAATTTAATGTTAGATGACAAAACTAAAAAGGAAAGAGCAAACATGAATCCCAAAAAAACATTTGCGCGTACAAATCGTAAAATAAAGCATTATTTCTATCTGATGATAAATATTTATAAAATGGTGGGAGTGCATGTAAAAGAATTATATATTACAGTGCTGATATATTTCATTATTTATTTGCGCTTCCACCATTTACTTACTACACCAAAAATAAATTTTTTTTGGATTGAAATTTCAAAATTGAATTAAAATTTCAAAATATCTTTTGCATTAAGATATCAAATAGAAAAAAATGCTAAGAAAATTATTCTGTATGCGGATTGGCTTCAAGAAGCTGCTGGACAGTATATTTTGTAGATTGAAAAATTCTCAAGCCTCCTAGAACCTTTTTTGATTATATATTGGAATAAGAGTTTTTCTTTTCAAATCAACACAATTGTCATAGGTAATATTATTTCGATTTAAGTCGTATATCATGATTTTTATTTTAAACATTGTCTGAATCATCTTATAAAATTTCATTTCAGTGATTTATTTTACGATAAAACTCATTATTATAATTGAAAATTATTATTTGAAAGTTTAAAACCATTATAATATCATAGTAATGATGTTCTTTTTTTGATTACAAAATACACAAACAATTTTAAAGTCAGTCAGTTCTCGTCATATTACAACATCAACAAAGTATAGACATGGAGCTAATCGGTTTCAAGTAGGCAATAATATATTTCACTTTTTCGGCGATGTGATTTTCCGACAAACTTGTAGAATCTTGCTTTCAAATATGACGACAAATCGTGGATAGTAAATATAAATGATTGGCTAGATGTTTAAAGGTCACTTAGGATTATTAGCGTAAAGTATGATATGGGAGATGGTAACCATGGCTCTCATTGATTTTGCATAAGATCAAAAAGAAATAAGAATCCACCAGGTTAGCCTTTAGTTTAAAAGGTTCTATAGTATTCTATCAAATTTTGATTTGGGACTTTTTTTTCTAAAAGTTTGATGTAAGTAACAAGGTAGTACACTTTAGGTAGGTACACTTTAGGTAGGTACAAGGTAGGTACACTTTATATATCATTCATTATTTGTCAAAATAAATAATGATTATTTTTGGCCCCTTTGGTAGCAAAATGCATAACCACGGGCTGATAAACCTCCTGATAATAATTTCTAAATTAAGTAACAGTTATGTAACTGAACAAAAAATGTTTCAGTAACCAAGTACCAAAAGTGTTATTTGTCAGCATATACGGAGCCTCTGAAATATATATATATATATATATATTCTGTGTTTTTAGATAAAAGTACATTTAACCATACAACATTTTTGTATTCCTAGAACTTCAACTAGACGTCAGGGCTATTTAAACTTTACTTAATGTCACAAATACTCTATCCTTTAAAAAAAATAGTTAATTTTATTAAATATAAGTAGCTTAGTGTCTTTTCCAAGTATATCGTCCATGGACCAACGATTCAATAGTACTTACGATATACTTCATATTTTGGGATAGCTAACATTATATGTTAAACTATTAGCAGAGCCTTTAGCCAAAAGCTACACCGTGCACGAAGAAACTGATGGTTTTGGACTGTATATTTTATTACATTTCACCACTTATTCTACCACCATTTGCTGCTGTATCAGCTAAATCATTGCCTGATATTTCAAAGTGGCCAGGTATTCATATTGTTTTTAAATTAATATTTTTATACTATGTATATATGAAATACATATCAAGGTATAATAAGTCTAGTCCCAAGTGTAACTCTTAAAAATATTGGTGCTACGAACAAAATTTTGATATAGGTGTTCATAAAATACCGAAATAAGTCCATTTCCAGTTGTTTGTATGTCCGTCTGTCCGTAAACACGATTACTCAAAAACGAAAAGATATATCATACTGAAATTCTAGCGTAGAATAGCGTGCTCAGGACGTAGAAAATGAGATTGAGTTCGTAAATGAACAACATAGGTCAATTGGATCTTGGGTCCGTAAGACCAATCTTGTCTTACAAAGGTTTAAATTAAAACATAATTATTATAAAAAACTAAACAACTTTTGGCTGAAATATTTTTACGTAACCATCATTGTTTTTCCGTGAGGGCGCAAATTAGTTTAGAACATTGTACAGTATGTATTACATGGGAATACCAGTAATTTATGTGTGTAACCACACTCGGAAATTTTGATCGATTGTCCAAAATTTAGTAGATAAATTTGAGATTGTCTCATAGAACTATGAGTTAATATCCAATTAGCAGTCATTGTCGTTAGCGAACATATAATATGCAATTAAAATTTGCGATAACACTTGTTGTCAATTACTCTACGACATTCAAGCCCAGAGATGGATGGATGCAGCAAAAATAGACTCGGAAACTGATTTTGTGAACACTTTGACCAATCATTGAATTCTTTCATTAAAATTTCCTAGGACTACTAGACTAAATTGAGTTAGACTAAATTCGAATAAGTTTCATATAATACGTATATGTAGATAATAATTTATCTACTCATTTAATATGTCACACTCAAAACCGAATATCTCATCGACTATTATTATGATTATTATTATTATAAATAGTTTTGTTATCATCGTAACAGAACAACCAACTAGTTTTCGGTTGTACAT
Source organism: Chrysoperla carnea (assembly GCF_905475395.1). Taxonomy (NCBI): domain Eukaryota; kingdom Metazoa; phylum Arthropoda; class Insecta; order Neuroptera; family Chrysopidae; genus Chrysoperla; species Chrysoperla carnea. Next base: position 50,653,186 of record NC_058341.1, read on the forward strand.
ACATATATTTTTGGTATATGAATTCAGTCTGACTGAGTATACTCTGAACTCGTTTACACAAGTCTTTTGTAGCTTGCTTCACGAGCTTTTGCTATTGTTGTGGTTTTGTCATAACTGTTCGTTATATTATTAAAGTTTATCTATTATACAATTTAAGATATAATATTTATTTATTGTCAAACCATATGACATATTTTCTGTCAACTTTGACGTATTTAAATTAGAGGTATATACGTAATATAACATGCTTGTAATATTTGTTTCGCCTTTTATATACTAATTTCATTTCGGAACAATTGACATATCTGTTTTGGTTTTTATGAATCATCATCCATTCATTTCATTTTTTGTACAGGGTGAAGTCGAGAAGTGTGTGATTTTGAAAACACACACATAAAACACTATATAAAAAAGCATTTAAGAAAATTCAGTATATTCCGAATTGTGTTTCTAAGCAAATTGTATCGTGTTTTTAAATTGATATTTTTCATTGAATAAACATCGTTCACCCTAAATAAGATATCGTTTATCAAGACTAACATTTTTGCAGATGAGTCATAAAATTATTCACCAAATGGCGTAAATTGCCGGAGATATTTGAACCACTTCTTTTCATATCTATTCTTTCACTGTTTCTATATTGTTATCCCCACTGTTCCAATATGCCCGAATGACTAGAAAAGCGTGAAAGACGAAAGAAAAACATTACCGACTGATTTTGAATACAATTTACCTCATCAACTCCACAATATTGACTTAAAAACACAATTTATATTCTTCACTACTTAATCCTCTTAAATGCGTTTTTATGTTGTTTAAGTTGGTATAAAGCTTATTTGGGAAATTTAATCGGATTTCTTTTTTCAAAATTGCACGTTCCTCTACCTCTCGCTGTTAGCTCCACAATTTGTGTACAGCTATATTGATATTAATATGGTTTTTAGGAACCATATTTATAGTGGTTATAGTGGTTAGTGACTGATGGATTATCAATTGTAGTTGGTTATTACTATTTATATTATTTCTACGCAATTTCATTTGTAATTATTCTATCAAGAATTTAAATTTGTCATTTTTTGGTATCACTGATTTCATCAACTTATTCTTGAGAATGGCCAAAATATTGCCAGGCCATAAAATCCAACGCATACTATTGGATTTTAGTAACTAACATTTTTAAGTACAAAAAGTAGAGAAAAAAAAAACCATGTACCAGGAACCGAAACTATTTGTAGTTTAGGCCATTTTATCATAAACATTAATAATAATGGTAAATTGACTTTGATGTTTAAATTTGTATACAAAATATTGTAAATAAACAAAAGATAATTCTATTATTTGATTACATATCTCACGCGAATTCGAGCCTGATTCACCTTCAAAGTTAAATAGAATAAGAAGATAAACGAAAACCATACGAAAGAAACTACTATAATATTCCATGAAGTTCCACCGCATGTTCCTTAAAAAAGCTCATCAAAATTCTGACATGTTTACTGTATGAATTGAAAACTTGCATTAGCAAATGATATAAAGGTTGTAAATGTCAAAAGGATTGAAATCAGGATTTTATACCATAATATGCAAATTTTTCTCGTTTTGAAAGAATGTTAAAAATGTTATGACAATGAATTTCGTTGAGTGTTAAAATAGTAAATTTCGTTCAGATTCAACAAAATATTTACATGGCGAATGTCCACATACGGGTAACTCAGGCACTAAACGCCGGGAAGAAATATAATATAATATGAGCAGGCTTCCATAAAATCAACATAAAACTTCAATGTCCAGTAATTTTTATAGTATTCCAAAGTAAAACCACTAAAAATTGTCAAAAAATGTGATTAAGGTAATTTTATTTTGAAGGATTTTTATCAAAATTATTTTTCCATGCAAATACAATTACACAGAAGATAAGTTCATTTGATACTTACAACTGAAAATAAGTTTATATCAAAAATAAAATTATTTACATCGATTAATAATTTATTGAAATATTCAAAAAATATTATTCAGTCAATACTGATCACTAAAAAAAGAAAACGTTATCGAAAATCTGTCAAAAAACGGATATTTTTATCTACAACTTCTCTAAATTTATAGTTTTTCTCCAAAAAATGTTATGACGATGTTTATTGAGATAAACTTATATGTAAATTTCATGTACCGGCATGAAATACCTAACCTCTTAGAAATTTCTAAACTAGCTTCGTATATTAGAGATACTGTAATATTCTATATAGATAGATAACACATTCAGTAGAATATTATCTTGTTCCATAAGTATCGTCCTGTAACGGACGATATATTACATTGAAGCATTCAACATTATTTGAAAAACAAAAGACCTACACTAATGAAAAGTTGTGTAGTAGGACCATCGAGAGACTATAGTAGAACGCGGCGTCCTTGCATGAAATATACCAAGTTATACTAGGTTTAGTCTCAAGTTTGTAACGCTTAAAAATATTGATGCTATGAACAAAATTTTAGTATAGGTGTTCATAAAGTCCCCTATATAGTTCATTTCCGGTTGTCTGTCTGTCGTCTGTCTGCCCGTCTGAAATTTGTAGTGCGTGCTAAATACGTAAAAAGTGAGGTAGAGTTCTTTGGTCCATAGGACCCATCTTGTAAACCCGAGATAGAACAAAAATTTTACTATAAAAATTGTTCCTTATAAAGAAATGAACAACTTTTCCTTAAAACAGTTTTTCGTAAACATAACTGTTTACCCATGAGAGCGCAAATTATGCGCAAATTGTATAGTATGTATTATATGGGTGTATCAGTAATATATGTGTGACATGTATGTATGTGTATTGTGACAGTGTAATCAACACAGTCTATACATGGTCATGGCCACTGAGTAATCAACACTGTCTATACATGGTATTTCAACAGTAAACTCAGTCAATTGTTTGTTTTCACTTGTTGTTAATCAAATAAATGGTGCGAGGCTCATCATATAAGTTAATCAAGTGATAATGATAGCCTGAAAGAAAAATGAGAAAAGGACTTTTGCCACACACATCTAGTTTGATAGAGTAGTCAGTTGGGGGTTGTATAATTTTCCAAGAATTTGCTTATTTCCTTCCTTCAAGAAATTGCAATTGAAACTAGTTTCAAAACTATTTGTCATTTCTCGAAGTAAACGTGAATGAACATAAATACAGGCTAGATTTGTTTAAATGGCTTCCAACTTTTTGACGTTAATAAAGCTTTGTTTATGTCCACAGTCTCCCCAAATTGAATTAGGGATTTGAAATTTTTATCTGTGTGTAGGTTAAATTAGTATCAAGATACCTGCCTCCCTCTCCATTGTACATCGAAAAATCTTGGCTTTTCGCGCAAATCTTGGCTTTACGCATATCTTAAACTCTTTCGTGTAAATATTTCATTTGTTCAAAATCATGAAAAGACCAAATTTTATTTCAATAGGCAACATTAAATAATAAAAAGCATCTTAGAGGAGGGTGTATGACCTTAATGATGGAGCTCGATTTTTAATTAATCGTAATTTTTTACTAGCCATAATAGATCAGCCCGTATGGCAAGATAGAGTTCTAGTAGTCTCAACTTCAACAATCAACAGTCAAGTACATATCTATATAATATATCCCTACCTATACCTAAAGAATACTTTATGTTTTGAAGAGTCATTGGAAAATTGAATACCAGAATGTATGGAAAAATATACTTGATATAGTATTTGTAACAAAATTTCCCTATACTTATATTCATGTTTTATTACATACATATCGACATTGTAGACAAGGTATGTGGAAAATTTATACGGTTCAAAATAATTTACTTCCATTTAAGAGCTATAAATTACTTCAAAGTATTTACTATTTTATTTTTTAAATTTTATTGACCTAGAAAAAGTTTTAATCTTTGATGCGAAAGCGAAAAACATACATTGGGACACCGGAAAATACATATACTTGTGTTTGATAAATATACTGATTTTTATACGAATTATATAGAAATCCTTGTACAACTTCCAACAACAACAAAAAAAAGTGTATTATAAGCAGGGAGCGTCTCTCAGTCTGTGATATTCTAGCTCTTTTTTTAACAGAACCGTGATTCAAGCGGAATTGATTAAAATATGCTTTCTTATTGTGTATGGACCTGAACATGTTCTGGAAATCTTCTGATTCAAATAAAATAAAGTTCAAAAACTAAAACCCCGACATTTTAATAAAACAGTGCTCTTAAAAGAATGAAAACAAGAAACTATTTTCATCTGAAATTGTTATGATCAGTAAAATCGTCATTACAGTCGTTGGGCCTCTAAGATTAAACATTTTTTCACATAACGGAAAAGAAGTCCCCCGACTCTAATGAGGATTTTACTGATCATAACAATTTCAGATGAAAATATTTTCTTGTTTTCATTCTTTAAGAGCACTATTTTGTTAAAGGGCCGGGGTTTTAGTTTTTGTATTTTATTTTATTTAAGCTATTTCGGGGTTATAGTATATATATTTCGTAATTAAGAGACACGCAGGAGCGTATTTAAAAAATTTTGTGTAAGAAAAGTTTGTATGGAACGCAAAGGTGGATGGATACATTGAGGCAAAAACGAACTGAAGATAACTGTTTAGGAATTCATTTTAACGATGAGAATGTTTTGACCACTACAATTTTAAATTAAATTTTACAAATTCCACTTATACAACACGTAATCTGTTATTCTAATTAGTCATCGTACTTCAAATGTTTATTTGCAGATTTGACACATTTAATGAAATAAAATAATCATTAAGAACATTTTTAATTTTCATACATTACATTACAAATACAATTATTATTTTTGATGTAAGTAAGAACAGTTATCTTCAGTTCGTTTTTGCTTCAACATTTGCACCTGCGCGTTCCATACATGTAATAGTTCTTTTATAAATTACTTTAAATTATCTCCTCCTATATATCTCGGTAGTGATTTCTTGAACCATTTCCCTTATTATTTTTTCTAAATGGTCTACATTTCTAAATGATCATATACATTCCTATCGAACTTTTTCAATATTTTAAGAACAACATTTTTTTTTTTAAATCTTATAATAAAAAGTTTTCCATATGAAGCCAACTTAGACACGCTGTACTTTTAATCATTTTAGAAATTTTACGATTCTATTATATTTAATCAACCTTTTATATCAATTATGCTAAAAGGAGAAAGGTTTTTTCTCCTTTTGTACAAAATTTTATTATTGACATGTTTGTTCTCGAATAATGATTAGTAATAATTTTTTACAAAACTTACCTGTATTCTTTATTTCTTTTTATTCAATGATATTACCTTAACTTACTGAAAGAATCTTTTCGAATTCTTTCTTCGTTTCGAATTCTTGTTTTTTTTTTATAAAGATAATATTATTATTCTCATTAAAAAGAACTCTTAAATCTTATTTTATATGAATTATTCTGTATTTTCTTCTTATTTTACTAGATTTAATTAAAACTTTTTCTCAGTACTTTCTACGAGTATTCATTTTTTATCTTGCATTGTACGTTACATTTTTGTTCAAAATTTCGATTTTTGATCGATTTTTATAATTATTATTTTTTCCTTCCTGGAAAAAAATTTTAAAAAATGGTTTTCTAATCCAGTTTTAATAAAAACTACTTAGTTGTCAAGGTAATTTTGACCCAACAATAACGAAAATTGAATTTAAAATATATTAACTGCCTGTTTAAAGACACGCTGCGGTCAGTTCGTTTGACTTGGAACTCCGCGGTGTTAATACTTCGAGAACCATACGTTTCATAGGAATGAATTTTAGCTGGTGGTATCTATTTTATGAGGGCAAAGTTAGCCTATAAGAAAGTTTCATGAAATTGAAAAAATTATTTCGAATTTTACGTTTTTCAAACCGGAAAAGGTAAGTTAGTGATGCCGTTTTGGTTAGGTCAAAATTATTCCGAAACAAATTATTTTTCAAGGGTAAATTTAGTTTCTATTAAGAGGAATCTATTGATAACTCTTTTTTGTTTTCATATTTAAAGATATTCAGTATTTCAGGTAATTTTTAACCTAAAATAAATATTACTGTTAGTTTTTGAGAAACGGATAGCCAGTAACATCGTTATTACTTGGTTTTAGTTAGCTTTCGTTGAAATAAGAGGAACTGTTTTATTAATCTGAATTATTTCACAGTGCTCGCATAGTCGTGAGTGCAATAGCGTTAAAGTTAATTTTCCTATGGATCCACATGTCGAAATTCCAATGGAAATACCAATTTGCCACATAACTTTGTAAATATGCATGAAATTTATATTTCAAATTATATTTCCACACAAAAATTTTTTGCATATTTAAAATGATGACGTCGTTACTTTAGGATTCTTTAAACTTATGTAAACAGTGGCGTATTTTAAACTATACATTTTTATACTTCCACAATATGTTAACAACGAACACAAAGGAAAAAAAAATTCAATTTGAAAACAAATAAAAAACTAATTTCAGTTTTTATGATCGTGCATAGGTACAATTTTTCTCATTTTACTTTCTCCTTGTATGATATTAAAAACTTCAACGTTTTTTCCAAGGCAGAGAAAAACACCAAACTATATTACCTGAGGAAATTCAATTAGGATGTTCAATATTAATGCAGAGATAGAAAAATTATTATGATTCGGCATGTTCGTCAAATTATGTTTTTCTTTGTTACAAATAAAGTGGGTTCTTATCGGAGAACGTAATAATTCAATATATATTCAAAATTTGGCTTTGTTTATAATTATTCTGCTCGGAAATCATCGGAACCATTTTCCCTTTCCAAATATGTAGACGATTTCAAATTTGTAGAACTCAGTTCATTTATAGCTTTTTTCTTTTGCGGCATAAAAATAAAACCCCTACATCAACATGAAGCATTAAACTACGCAACCAGCGACTTCGAAATTCCCCATATATACATTATTTTTGTGACATGTTAAGCTGTCTCCTGGAAAGTGCATTCATAATATGCAACACAAAAATTTATACAGCCTTTTCATAAATCGAATATAATATTTCACAAAGTTGCCTTACACTTTTCTTAAAACATTGTCGAAAACATCTAATCTCTGCATTCAGATACAATTTTTTGTTCCTATGTTTTAAAATTTGATTGGTCTGTAATACAATAAATGTTACGGCTATATTATTTTAAAGGCAGTTTTAAATTTTTGTTTTATGTGAGAAACGAGGAAAAGTTCACGTCAAAGTCACTCGAAGATGAAGTCAAAATGATGCTAAATTTTTATATCGACCTCTAGTAGATTCCATAAAGTAGTAGATCTTGCATACGATGAGAATTACTTAGCTGGGCTTGCGCCAACAATATTTATTGTTATAGCAAATACCATTTCCACAGTCGTGTATCATTATTTATGAGCTTTCATTTACCGGAACGACAGAAAACGACACCCTATTTGTATTTGAACACTTTGTATTTGAAAAAATAGCTAAGCCTCTTTAACTAAAATATGAACAAACAAAAAATCGATTTTTGAACAAATCTAATTAATTAAATGCGCGTGCATATCGATTTATTACAAATATGTTGTTGGTCATGGTGGTCAAAACTATACTTTTTATTTATTTTAAAAATAAATCGACTTTAAAGAAAATATCTTTGCACAATACACTAATATTTTCTAAAACATTTCAAGAACTTAACAAATTCAAAACTGGTAGATCAAATTATTTTTTAAATGAAGCGTTATCATTTTTTTTTTCATATTTGTATCACAGAAAGTTTGAAGTGGTTTGAATAATTTCTTGTTAAATATGCTGACTATTATTTTCAACAGGATGTTTGATGCTTTCAACAAGTGCTACATGTCTACCAGAGATATCGTTCTTTAGGAGTTTGTACCAAATATTTGGAATTTAGAATACCTTTTTTGTTATTCTTCAATTAGCACAAAGTACGCCTTTTTAATATTAATTTTATAAGTAGGTAATAAATTCATTTTATGTTGCATGCAAATTATACATAATTAGAAAATAATTATTGTAAAATTTATTACTTTTTAAATTAAATAGTGATTGTTTTTTATTATAAACATCAATAATATTATTGTTTATAAATGTTTAAATGATTGATTAGTCGTTTTTTCTAAAGTACAAATCAAAATAAAATGCCACACTGGGAATTGATGGTAAAGTAAACTACTATTGTACCCTGATGATAGTATACACGAATCAATCATCGGTTTCTTTCCAGATTTTTTAATTTTAAAAGTTACGAAGTTTACTTACCAAGCTGCAAGAAAATGCGGGTATTGTTTGTTGTCTATGTACTTTTACATTCCAATAAAATAGAAATTTCTAGGGGAAAAAATAAAATATGTTGGTGGTAATGTTTATTTATTTAAAATTAATTGTGTTTCAAATCATATTTAACCATATTATTGCTTTTTATTATGTAACTCGTTATGCCATATTTCAGTTTAAAATATAAACAACGTGAAATGTTCGTTTTTAAACTGGCTATCCCTGAAATATCTTTACAACGCTCTATTACATATAGCTTAGCTCAATCGATTTAACTAAACTTGTTCTAGTAATAGTTACTCCGTTTTGGCGCAATACGCTCTTGAAGTTACAATTTATAAATCATTTTTCTTTCATAACTTTAGAACGGACAGCGCGATTTTTACGAAATTTGGTGTGGTGACATTTTACAGTATAATAATGATCACATTTATAGGTCAGAACGACATGTATTAAGTGGAATAAATATAAGTCCGTTTAGTAGAAAACCGCAAAGTTTAAGAACGCTCAGAGAACAAGATGTTTATGAGAAACTTGAAGTTTTTAACAATACAATCACATATGTCCTGTCATGCCGTTTCTTATGCCTCCTCCACAGTCTCGCGTTGGGCGAGGATTGATAATGCGGAGGTGATACTTGTGGGGTCTCACTTGTCCTCACCTTGCCTTGTTTGACCTCGCTAAGGGTTTTTTAAACCCGAGTCAAGGGAAACACAAGACATCCAACGCGAGTACTGACGATTATCATATCCACATTCTCGTAATTACTTATGTAGTTCAGTGGGTATTGTAGGTATAGACCCGGAGTATTGTTGTAATTACAAGTTGAGTTTGTCGACTATAAAGGAATTGGTTGTGTTTTGAAGTTTTTAGCTCTTTATTTCAAAAATTGGACACTATTACAGAAACTTTTTTCGGTTTTTTTCGGAACAATTTTTCCGGGCTATTTTTTCTTAAATCCTATCGTGTGGTGCAAGCCACGTTGTTGTTTAAAAGTTTTATTTTAAAGCATAGAGAGCAAGGGCAGCAACTACTGCCCCTTCGATCATAGCCACAGCAATGACCCATTTCCCAAATAAGACGAGATTGAGGTCGTGTGTGCTTCACTTCGACTAATTTTGTCAAGTCTGCTCGGTGAAGATGCTCGACGGGAAGTATTGGAGCGGGGTTATTGTGAAAATTGTTAGTAAAGTCGAGTACTTGCCAAACACAATGTGCGTAAAAAGCGCTCCAAAATATCAAATTGATTCAATTTTATTCAGTTCGAATGTACTTTGAATACATCATATTCGTTATAAGTAACAATTTGACCTAATTTCGAACTTATAAGAAAAAGAATAATACATTAAAGTAACAAAAAAAAGGTAACATAAATGAAAATGAAGTAAAAATACAAAACAAATGAGAATCGTGTACATATCGTATTTGTGTAAGTGGGTATGAGAGACATATTTAGTTGTATCTGGTTATCGTTCTATGGGTAATAAATTGTAAATGTGATAATTTATTAAGTATTCATAAATGCAATTTATCATATAGCAGAGTTGTATATAATAAATAATATGTTTTGTGTATCTGTACTGTACTATGACTATCTGTTTGTCTGCATGTTCGAGAATCACAAAATAACCGAAGGGATTTCAAAGAAATTAAATTTGTTGAAAAACAAATTTGTAAATTTGTTTAAGTTTCGACCTAAAAATTGGGAAGGGAAGCGGATATACTAAAGAAAGTGGGCGGTATTATAATAACCTCTCGTACATGAATCTTTGAATCTAAAGGCTTCAAACAAAAGGTTATTTCGCAAGGAAGAGACCGATATTAATCTTTGAAATTTAACAGCTTCTTTTTTAATCAATAAGATAATATGTATAGTCTGAAGGACGTACATTTATGAGACTTGTAAATAGAATGACAAAAAACAACATTATGTTTTGGCTAAATGGAAAATGTAAATCGATATTTCTCAGAAATAGTTATTATAAACTATGCTTGAAACTGTTACCAGTTAATAAGTGTTTAAATTTTTAGCCCTTTAAGAGTGACGGGGTAACAGGGTATCTTTTACAATTCTAATTAAAAGAAAAAGTATATTTTACGCATTGTAAAGAGCTGTGGTTACTTGAGAGCTTTTAGCTTTTTGTAAACCATATTTTTGTTGCTGTTTGACCCCGTCAACTCATGTACAACATTATTAAGAAGGTTAAACATTTTTTATTCTCAAAATAGTGACGTGGTACCTGGTTATCTTTTACATTTTCAATTAAAAGAAAAAATATATTTTACGCATTATAAATTGCTATGGTTTCTTGAGAGCTCTTTACTTTTTGGAAACCATATTTTTTTTGTGTTTGACCTCGTCAACCCATTTGGAATATTTTGAAGAAGCTGAAAAATTTATTATCTCTATAATAGAGTGGCAAGGTACTGGTGTGCCTTCACTTCACCACTAAACAGGATTAATTTGTTAACATAATGTAAACTGTATGCAGTTACCCATGTGCCTCGTTACTCTGATGAACGTTTTTTTTTTTTGTCACTCATATAAGGGTTAACAAAATTTCTAAACATTTTCTATTATTTTTTTAAAATTATTTAATATTTACATATTGATTACCCATGAACGCAAATAACAAAACAAGTTTATGAATGAACGTTCTTAAGTCTAGTTTTACAATTCTCACTTGTTACATTGTATGTAAATTTTTATGCATTTACACTATAAAGAGATAAAGTGAGCGCAAGTGAGTAAAGAATATGGTATGGTGGTCTTTGCTTTAGAATATTTGTACTTTTCAGCGAAGCGAACGGGTATTGACTAGTATTATATAAATATATATGTTGTATTGTATAAAACAATACATTATATAATATGACACAATAAATATATTAATCTAAGTATTTGATATTACATATTATTAGGGGTAATATATTTTCATTATTTTTAAATTTGATATTACTCTAAATACATTGTGCTACAAATAGTGCAACAAGGATTAATCTTCAAGTTTAATTGCGTTTAACTATATTTGAAGATTTATCTTGGTATTTTTTTCTGTTTTGTTTTGTTTTGTATTGTTTTTTTTTTTTTTTTTGTTTTTTTTTTCCAATTATTCAAGTTCAATAGGCCTGCTACTGAAAATGGCATAATTACTATAACATTATGTAATAGTAATAACTGATCAAAATTCTACATAATTTTTAAAACTCTAATATTTCTTTACAAATTACTCATCAATAGCTGTGGTTGAAGTAAAATAAAACTAAAAACATAAATCAAGAGTCAATAAATAAACAATAATAGCAAAATTTTCTTCTAGCCCCGTACAGAAAGTGCCAACTGTCGCCCCGCTGTTCAAAACGAACTTGTCGCTCAGATCTCATATTCCTTTTCATTCAATGTTGTGAGACATTCTTTACTTCTGCTCGTTAGATTTATAATATGCTATTCTTTTCCACAAAAAATATAAATTTGACTATTTTACTTATAAAAGCACTTTTACAATTACTACTACGAGACAGCTATTATACTTTGTCAAGTATAATAACTGTCTCGTAGTTGTCTTTATCAAGGAGCGAAATATGTTTAAAAAACTTTTTTGCTCAATAAATGCATAAATGCATAGTTCTAACACTTTTTACACACCGTGTTAGTATGAAAGGATATTCTTACGGTACACTAAAAAGGACCGACCTATACCATCTACATACAACTAAGTACGAATAAAATTTAAAAAACCCCCAACAAATGCATTTTTTTCCATGTAGCTGTTTCCAAGCTGAAACAATTTTCTTGAAACATAGCTGAGAAAACTATGCATTAACTTACCTTTCAAAAAAAAAAAAAAAAAAAAAACTTAAAATGCAGTACATCCGTTTAAGAGCGATCAAACTTATAACACCCTTTTTGGTTCGGCGGCTAGCAAAAAATTTTAACAAAAATTGTAATTCAATTGCAATTGATAATTTATCTTCTCTATCCTGACAGACTCTGTAGCATAAATATAACATTTATTAATAAAAAATGATATGGAATTATATTCATATTTATTTATAAGTATAATCTAAAACTCGTATAAGTTAGATAAAGATGGTAAATACATATTATCGTTATTAAGTAGAACACATCGAATAATATTAATATTGATCAAACATATGTAAAATGCAAGCAATATCATTATTAAAAAAATATTTAAAATATGTTTTCATGAATCGAATTCCTGTATAGTTTTATCTCTATTTTTAAAAGTTAATGCATTCAAATTTTACATTTGTCCTCTGTTTTTTACTGAAAAAGATTACAAACTTCTTCTCAAAATTGTACGTTATTTTCAATAGTGAAATGTGAGGCGTAAGAAATTATCCTTCAAAAGCTAGTGATCTCTTTATCTCCATCACTATTCCTCTATATATAATAAATGCGAAAGTAAGCATGTTTGTTGGTTTGTTTGTTTGTTTCTTTCTTTGTTTGTTACGCTTTCAGGCTAAAACTAGCGAATGGTTTTTAATGCAAACTGTACAGCAATATAGCTCATACTTCAGAATAACACATGAGATATATGTTTTATAAATAATATATATGTATTAATAAAAAAAAAATTGTAATTAATTTAATTTGACATTACCATAAATTACAGATTTCTGTAAAAGTAATCATTTGACATTACCATAAATTACAGATTTCATTAAAAATAGTCAATATAAAATATTTCACGGCCATCTTTTCTGATATGCTCAATGACTCATTACGACTATTATACATTTAAAAAAATAGAAAACCATCCTTACCAAATTCTTACCATTATTTCTAGTGTCATAGAAAGGCGATAAGCGATAGCAATCTTTATCAATCTTTACTTTTAAACCCAGCGAAGCGGTTGGGTATCAATGTAGTAATGTGATAAAGGATACAACACAATATTCAACTTAATCATACAATCAATCAATAAATGGTTCAATCCAAATATTTACCATTTGCACTGACAAGTCTTATTTCTGTTTTACTTGAAAACAGTGACAACTATCTGGCAAGTAGTTTTTTTAACCCCCGAACTAAGAAAAAGGAGTGTTATAAGTTTGACCGCTATGTGTGTGTGTATGTCTGTCTGTGCCATCGTAGCGCCTAAACGGATGAACCGATTTTGGTTATTTTATCTAGTGTGAAAGTTTTTTTAATGGAGAGTGTTCTTAGCTATTTCAAGTGTGACTTTAGAGTTCCGTAGCCGAAAAATTTGTTGAGGGTTTTTTAAATTATGTAAATTTTACTTGTTAAATACAGCTATCTAATGCCCTATCTAAGCCAGAAAAATACTCTTGTGTTTACTTTGTAATCAAATTTCATTGTACAATAAAAATTAATCAACTAAAGTATATTTATTATATATATATGGAAAAATAATGATCAAAGTTTCATAAATAATGATAGTAATAATATGTATTATTTTCTGATTAAAAGTTCAAAGTTGGTTTTCAGTTTTTTTTTTTAAATAATAATCTTATTATATTACAAAGATATGTTTATCTTAAAACATTTTCTAAAAATGTTCTTAGAAAATATTCCTCGTTTATTATTATTATTGTTATTATTATATACTGATAGCGATAAGAGTATATTGTATGCAAGAAAATGTATATGGTAATCAAGTAAAGGGTGCCTGTTTTTAGTATAATCTACTGAAAATGTGAATTTTGCATCTTATCTTATGTCGAAAAAAAAGCCTATCATTTCAATCTAAAAACTTGTTTTGAGTTTTTTTATCGATCCTTGCTGGGCGCCTGAAGTCTGAATGGAGATAACTTACAATGGGAAAGCAGCTACTATTCCTTCTACAATTTAGTGCTGTTCAAAAACCGTAGAAGAGGTTTGATGGCGCGTCTCTCCCTATATCGACTCCAATGAATGATATAACTAAATGTGTTCGTCAACATATAGCAAAACACCTCTTTCTTGCGAGGTACTTGGACAGCCCGATTCCTATTTCTGGGTTTATTGTACCTTTCAAACAGTGCATTTTCAGAGAAGCCTTATGCCACTTCACCAGATAAATAAGTCGAACTTAAAGGTCACCACTTAGTTAGGATGTTCAAACTTATATATTCAAAAGATTGATAATGGCCATGAAACTATCCGCCTTATATAACTATTGTAATCTGGGAGTGAAAATAGTAGTAATGTTAAGCTTGTGTACTCACTGAAAAGGAGCTAGACCATTCAAATTCATAGAGGCAAATTAAAGGAATGTTAAACTAAGCGCAAAAGTTTTTTTACCAATAATTCATGTTCAAAATAATTTTGTATTGGGAAAAGTTCATCGTTCGAAGGTAGCCGATTACTCTCCCCAAAGTAAGCCGATGTTAACCGCACTCTCGTCTTACTTTACAAGTATCCCATTTGTGTGGCTGACATTGAAGAATCCAGAGCTCCTACGGTAGCTCTATCTATGCGTCATAAAAGAACAGTTGTATTCAAGCCACAATAGCTGCTGAACTATAAAATTTCCTAATCTCAAGAATGTGGAAATGATACTGGCCTATACTCGCGTGAATGCCCCTTGCTGCCTTTGGCTCGGGCACAAAAACCACTTTTTTAGCAAAGTCTTTCAATGAAGAAAAATAGGAAAATTTCTAAGGTAATGCTAAAAATGCTCGAGAATTTTTGGGGCCACTCTATAGATATTTTAGATAAAAGAATATATATTGTAGTCAAATACATATACTCCATTATATTGTTATAATAATATCTTGAAAAGACTCTTCTAGGAAATGGTAAAATGCACAACGAATTTTTCTTCAAAAAAGGGTATGCTATATCCTAAAAAGATACATAGTAGAGGGAGCACTTTGTTTGTTGAATAATATCACTTATATAAAGAGATGTCAGTTTTGTTTTAAATGACAAAAAAACTTACCACATATAACCATTATAGGACCCTAAAAAACTAGGTTTATTGTTATCTTTTATGAGTGATTCAAGTGATGAAACTTTTTTTGTTAGTTTTATAAAAATAAGCAAACTGATAACAAGTTTGAAATTTTTTGAAAAAATATTACAAAAAGTTTTTTATCAAATATCTA
This sequence comes from Chrysoperla carnea, assembly GCF_905475395.1. Taxonomy (NCBI): domain Eukaryota; kingdom Metazoa; phylum Arthropoda; class Insecta; order Neuroptera; family Chrysopidae; genus Chrysoperla; species Chrysoperla carnea. Next base: position 50,668,535 of record NC_058341.1, read on the forward strand.
TTTAAGAAATTTTTCATAACAATAACCAATAAGTCAAGAATAATTTTTTGACAGTCCATATTTTAGAGATTTCAACATTGTTTTCATTCATTTTTTGATTTTATATTTGTTGTTCACTGATAACGTACCAAAAGTTTCGTTTTGCTGATTTTCATTATGCATTTTAATTTTGGAAAATTTAAAAAAGGAACCAACATTTTTGCTTTAAATGTTAATATAATTTTGTATCCAATAAGTTGCTTAATTTTTGCTTTAAATGTTAATATAATTTTGTATCCAAAAGTTAAAAAAATCCAATTTATTTGAACGTATTGTTTGTGTATGTTAAAAAATGAAATATCAAGTTTTCTAATTCAGAAAGTGTTCAGCCGACGGCTGGCTTTTCTTTAGTATTATATTTGCTGAAGTGTTGTCAAATACAACGTTTTATCAATTTTCATAAATGAAGGTCTTTTAGAAGAGACATCGTCAGTTCATTGCATTCATTATACATTTGAATCCTGTGAGTCCGATATTTCTTCAACGATAACTCAGAATTTATATAAAATAGCTTTAATTCAAATTTATTCCCCTTAAAAATTTAGCGCCTCAATCATTTATTTACGAATCTGATTTTTGATGTGTGAACTTGCAGTACCTACTACAAGTTTTATCCTAACTATGCTGAAAATACCTCAGTTTCTAAGAAAATTTACCAGTTTCAGTTTTTAAGAAAACATAAAGGAGTAATAGAACTTTTTAAGAAAACATTCTTTGGAAAAAGTCGAGTGAAGGAAGTTATTTTAAATAAATCGGACAGGTGCAAAAAACCAGTTTTGTGCACACACAAAAAATCGAAAAAGTAATTTGATACAAAAATTTAAGCGTCAAAAGTGTCATTAACAAGTGAAATTTACAAAATTTAAACTACCCCGGCAAATTTTTCAGCTACGGAATCCAATACTCGCATTTGAAACATATCTAAGAACACTCTCCATTAAATTGCCTTTTTCAAACTGAGCCGATTTGGAAGATCATCGCCAATTTTTAGTTTTTTCGGGTACGGAAAACTAAATTCATACTTGAAGCATTGCTAAGAACACTCTCCATTAAATTACACCTCAAACAAACAAAAAATCAAAATCGTTTCATTCGTTAAGGAGCTACGATGTCCCAGACAGACAGACACGCGAACATAGCGGTCAAACTTATAACACCCCCTTTTTTTAGTTCGGGATTTAAAAAGCGTCTTTAAATGAGGAGAAAATATGAACATATGGATCACAAAGGAGTCGGGATTCGACCCTGGTTTTCTAGATATCCGATCTAGGACATCCAACTAGCTCCGTCACTCTTCTTGTATGCGTGTACACAAATAATGAGAAACATCATCGCGTTCATATTCTATTTCTATGAATGTGTATACATCAACACACAAACGTTTCAAGCTTTTATCTAAGTAATACAAATTACATATTTTTTTTTTCATGTACAGTCTTTATCTAATATTTTAAGTGATATATTGTGTTGAGATAGCAAAAGCTATTAAAAATACCCTGTTTGAGGGACTTTGACTTATATAAAGTTCACAAAAGTTTGAAATAAAATTTATAGTTTCATAATAAAAAAAATAGATTTCATGTCTAAATCGAAATTTTTCATAAATGATATATTACGAAGAATACCAACATTTTTAATGTATAATTAATATTAAAGAAAGGTAGATATTTATAGTTATTTGTATTTTAAGGTAGTACCAGCATGAAATCACTTTTCGACAGATTTGGCCGAATTTTTTTTCTCGGGTTTATAATAGCTTTATTTATGAATTCCTAAAATTTCATAATTTTTGACCGTTTAGATCGCGAGATATTTAAAGACAAAGTTCGCGATTTTGAGGGTCATGTTCCATTTAAAGCATGTAAAATGTCCGGTCTCTCCAACTATTTTTTATGATATTATTATATATTGAAGAAAAAGTAGAAAAAAATGTTTATACAATACAATTCTAAAAAAAAAATTTAGAAATTAATTTTCACTTTCGAGATATTAATTTTGACGTAAATTGATCGAAATTGGGACGTTGGCATAATTATTTCCCATTTTAAACGGTCAAAATTTCTGAAACTTTGGGAATTAATAGTAAGCATTATTAAATTCTTAAATTTAATTTTTCGTTAAATTCTGTCGAAAAAAAAATTGTACCATTGCTTTAACATAGAAACTGCAAATACCATGCTGGAACATCGTTAATAAAATATAATTTCATTTATAGGTAGCATATGTTATGTTTCGTATCATATATGAATGATAAATAAAACAAACGGAATATTTGTATAATTTGAAATCAAATATACATTTTTGTAAAAGTAGCTATTATAATTAAAAGCATATATACCTACATACCTAATAAATGATATATTTATTATTCAAACGATATATAATACCAGAACACAAACGAAGTACGACCTTTGTTAGTGGTTGATGATCAAGACCAAGTTAGTTTCATGTACGTAAGACCACGAGAACGAAAGAAATCTATAATCTATCTCTTCATTATTTGGAATTTCAATTTCAAAACAAGGCAATAAGGAACTAAGGCGTTCACGGGGATTTATTGCAGGATTCGTTCAATGGGTTATTAAAAAGGAAAAAACTCCGGAGTGTTATATATTTTACATACAACTTTTTGTAGAGCATCAAATTTCCCATTGGATTTGTAATTTATAAAAATTTTTAACCAAAAAAAGTTTTCAGCATAACATTTCAAAAGAAATTTAATCAACTTTCTTTTGTCTGCAGCAATGCCTGTACCCATCTTTACTCAAAAAAAAGAATACCGGCGAAAGAATTAAACCACACAAAATCGAAATTTTAGTTTTTTCCCTGTTTGTTTCAAATGTTTTAGAATTCAAATTTTTTTTTATTTTAAAAAAATACTAATCCGATGGGAAGTTTGATTCGCTTTACAAATTTTTATACAAAATATATCGAAATATTGCTATTCAGTTTTCACCTTCTAATCAGATAGCACTTCGCAGTTTTTCTTCTCTAATAAACCATTGAACGATTCAATATGCAATCTAAAATCTGCAATAAAAGCCCGTGAACGTCCAAGTTCTTTTCAATATGACATAATCAATAGCCTAAAATGACAATATAACAGAAAGACGGTTGTTGATTTAATAATCATACATTAATTTACGAAACTATTCAATGCGTACCTAAAACACTAAGAGAAAGCTCTATATAAGTCCAGCTTTATCGGAATTTTGTGCAAAGTTTTTAAAAAAGAAATTGTACTGGAAAGTTGTACAAGACATAGTTTTTATTCTCAAATCCTAAATTTGAAAAGTTTTTGGGATATTCTGTTAACAATTTCAAACATAATAAATTATAAAATTCATAATAAAGTGTTAGTAATTCGTAGTAATAAAGTGATGTAAACCAATTATAACCTTAACATGTCTTTGGATTTGGAATAGATTGATCTGGATTATTTTTTATTAACTTAATCTCTTCTAATCGGTCAAAACTGATTCTACCTTCTATTTTATTCAAATAATGAAAATTGGTTATAGAGTGAAATTCTTTCACAAATGCGCATAAATGTAAAACATATTGAAATACCGATATAATTATTCGAAATTCGATTATACCTTATTCAGGCTGTAGTGAAAGGGGTTCGATATTGCAGTTTTTTACTTAATTGATAAGGTATTAATCGCGTATTTAGAATTTCAATGCTTTATGTAGCTCAATAGAAACCAAGAAAGAAATAAGAAAATATTTCATGTACCCATTTTTGTGTATACGTATACGAAAACTTTCTAGGCTTTAGTCGTGAAAGTTCTTTTGGAATTCTTCATGAAGATTCTTGTAAGAATAATAATTTCTTTCTAAAGAAGTTTTCTTGATTTATGTGACTGGTTTTAAGCAAGGCATAAAAAATTCCAATCTATTGCTTTTAGTACCGTAAAAGATGATGGAAAATGAAAGAAACTGCTCGCATTTTGTTAAAACTGCACGGAAAGTGATTCATAGGTGTCAAATATCACTGGCAACGCATGAGTTACGGGCGCAAATGTTTCTATTTTTAAATAAACAATAAATTTTTAATTCAATGAGACGATCAATGTTAAAGTTCACTTAAAAAATCCGTAATTTGGCCACTTATATGACGAAAATGTTAAATGTTTGTCAAATAATTGAAAACTGCTATATATGTATAACGTATACGTAATTCAAGTTGCCTATTTATTAAATTTGTAAGTCAACTTTAACATTAACCATTCCATTGAATTAACAATTTATTGTTTATTAACAAATAGAAACATTGGCGCCACTAATTCGTGCGTTACTAATGATATTTGACACCTTAGAAACAGATTGCATGAGATTTTAGTGAAATGCGAACGGTTTCTGTCATTTTCCTTTATTTGTAACATCTTTAACTGTAGTATTTTACCTACGTATCCATTAAAAGTTTCATAAACAAAATCAAAATATATATTATGAATATAGAAAGAAATAGAATATTGTATGTACTATTAGGAAGTTATTATAAAATTTAAATTCATATTATTTCATACCGCTCTCATGGAGTTCCTATACTAAGACGACAACGACGCGACGAATAAATTTTATATAAACATTTGTTGCTTGCTTATATATTTACTAACTGCGCTATTGATATGAAAATTTTATTATCATATTTTGTTAATTTTATCACTTCTTAAGGAGACGTGTGGCTTGAATAAGTTACTCATGCTGGTATATGAAGTTGTTTAAGAATTATAATCAGAGTTTAAATAATATTTAAATATGCATTTAAGGCAGGTACGTCATGTGCATTTATCTTATAAAAAATGCGGATACACTGGATAACCCTGAATTAAAATGAAAATCATGGTTCCCATACCACATCTTTCTTTTAATACAAAAACTTTCACGGCGGGAATTAGGAACTTCCTTTCACAAAACCTTTCTTCTGCGGTTATTGTAATTCCCTAACCAATATGGACGACCATTGTATCTTGATAAATATTACAAGTAAAAGATGAAAGCTATACATTGACGATGATCTTCAAAACCCGCTCAATTTGCAAAAGGCTATAAAGAAAAGGTAATTTAATGAAAAGCATTCTCAGATATGTTTCAAGTGCGAGTTTAGGGTTCCGTACCCGAAAAAAACAAAAGGGAGTGATAATGTGATAAAGGACAAAACATAATACTCAACTTAATCATACAATCAATCAATAAATAATTCAATCAAAATTTTTACTACCTATTTGCACTGACAAATCTTATTTCTATTTTACTTTAACAGAGACAAGAGACAACCATCTGGCAACTAGCTTCTTTTTAACCCAAAAACTAAAAATGGGGGTGTTGACCGCTATGTGTGTGGGGGTGTGTGTTTATATTTGTGTCAAAGATTATTTAATGGAGAGTGTTCTAAGATATGTTTCGAGTGCAAGTTTAGGGTTCCGTACACGAAAAATTTGTCGGGGGTTCATTAAATTTTGTAAATTTTACTTGTATCCACTTGTACCACGAGGCAGGTTATTTTCAATTCTTAATTTACTTGAAAAAAAAGCCTACACTCTTTGTTTACTCGCAACATTGGAAATAAACTTTGTCTTAATACGGAAGCCGAAGGTAACAAAATGTGTCAAGAAACTTAAAGATATTTAACAACACAACTGTCAGCGATCCAGGCTCAATACATAGATTAATGAAGTATTGAATAAGAGTCAAATACATGTCTGTCCCCAACGACGCCTGAACATATTGAAAACATGTCAAATAATAATTACAGCTTGAAAGAAGATTATTTCACATACATAACATAATTTGAAGTTTTTCATCCCCTTCACGACACAATATATAACTTAAAAATTATTTCTACTTGAATAAATCTGCGGGAAAAATCTACTTTCTACTATAATACATAAATTCATGATTGTTCAAAGTAAGTTAATAATTTTCTAACGTAACTATTATGTATGAAAGATAAAGAAAACTTTTTTATTATGATGCGGATACTTTAAGGTTTCTGCCTTTTCTCTAAGGTTTTAAAACATTCTACCGTGAATAACAATTTTTGACTTTTGACCTATTACTGTACTTTTACGCAAAATGATGTGAAAAGTTATGTGCCACACTTCAAGTAAAAATTTCGATTCCATTAAAATTTGACTAAAATATATACTGAAAGGCTCCGAAAAAATGTGACATATTACACAGTAATATGAAAATATATACACACCAAAAACACAACTCTGACAGAACAGTTTGCTACATTAGCTTGGCTTACACCGACTTCAAAAAAAAAGAAACAATAATTTTAACTACATTATATTATCGTTGTTTTTTAGTGCATATTAATTTGTTTTGGAAAAGTTTTTTTTTTTAAGTCGGTTTCTTTTTGTTAAATGTTTTTTATTTATTTTGTGATTTTTAGTGAATCTGAAGTACACTAACTAATTTGTCAATGAAAAAAAAATAATCGAAATCGGTTGGCGTGATATTGAGTTATTCGAATTGAGAACCTCCTCCGTTTTTGTTTGAAGTCGGTTAAAAAATAATATTAATTCATAGAAAACTAAGAAGGCTTATTATAGCACGATTCAACCAGTCTAGTAACTTCCAGAATTTTTCCACATCCGGCATCTTAACGATTAAATTCACTTCTTTATTTACGAAATTGATTTATTAATCAAATTGATCCGATTGTCTTTTCGCGAAAAATTTACAATGTAAATCAAAAAGACTTTTACCAAACAAAGAATTCTGGGAGAATGTTTCTTTGAGCCAATCTGTGTAATAATTCAAGTAAGAAAATTCAAAGTGATTATTTTCAACACAATACATTCCCAATATATTTCAAAAAGACGAACATAGATGAAGATGAGTAGAATTTTTCTTCCATTGACTTGACTGATATATATTATTATGTCGCATAAATGTAATTTGAAACATTGACAGCTAGTGAGCGCATCATAGCAACACCTTCTACAACAATTTACTCTTGATAGAAAGGTAACGCGGTACACTGAAAATAAAATGTGGATGACGTGATCGTATAAAAAGAGAAAAACCCATGCAACACAACCCCTTTTTTCAATGTGGTTGTAGAAAACATGACAGCGTAATATAAATACAAATGGATGAACAAATCTTTAACAAACCATCCAACTATAGAAGTATTTGTACCCGTACAGTTTTGCAAAAGTATTATACCTAAGCAAAATGTACAATGTGTTTAAAAAATATACACGATTTTAAAATGAACGTCTAGGAAAATGGTTATCATTTCATTTACTTTGCAATATAATTATTTAAAATTTAGTGTAAAATTAAATATCGAGATTCAACTGACGATTATTTTCACATCATTAGGAATATTATTCATTTGTGATTCAATTTAGATTTTTAAAACTCAATACATAACAGGGCTCAATACTATTGAATTTTAAACTAGGAATGAAATATCTAATTAATAAATTTTATAACAAGCATAGCAATGTGCGAATTTATTGTCTATCCGAAAATGAAAGTTGTTTAAAATTAACATGGGATTTGTAAATATTACGTTTTATAAATAAGTAATACCTACTATAAAATCCAGGCTATAATAACAGAATTAAAGGTACCCATATTAATTTTTAATCATTAGTGTTAGGTAAGGTTAGGTTATATTGGCTGTCCAAGAAGGACACACTTAGGCTATAGAGCCCATTTTGATACCATATATGTGTTTTACCACCTTTCCGCTGATAATTTCTTTTATCCGCTTCTCAATTTCAGAGGCTGAGTGCACCTCCTTCATGCATATACCATGTACTACACCAGCCCATCGAACGAACGAACCCACTACCCCAAACATACCGCGAACGGAATTGGTTACGCCTTAACCAACTGAGCTAATAGGGCTAATAGGACCATTAGTGTTAAAATAGATAGAAAGTCATTTTAAACAGAAGCGAAAATAATAATTTATGCAAAATGCAGCTCTTACTTGCTAGAAATTTAGAAAAATAATCATATAAGGCGCTTGATACTTTTTTCATACGGTATAAATTAACAAATTATTTTCACTGAAGGTTTTTGGGAGAACTGAATATTTATGTCTTTACAAAAAATGTGCATCATTTTAAAAATATATTTTGAAAATAGATTTGGTCTGATCAAACATCATACATCTACAAAATTACTCGGGCCTAAAAATCTTTGTGTGTGTATGTATGTATAATATCCGGGAACGTTTAGGAGTAAAATTTTGTTTATTATTTTGTTCCAAATATTCTCTAACTATTTACAATTTTACGTTCTTTAGGTTTAAGTGTATGAAAAACTAAATCGCGAGCACAGCCAATTGGCCAAGAAATGAAAGTCAATTATGTATTTAGCGGGGCCATTCATACCTTAGGTTTTTATGAAATGGAGCCTATGTAAGCGCAGAAAGCTTCATGACCGAAGGCCAACTAATTTACCAAGATATGGAAATAAAGTTTTTGTTTGGCGGGCTAAGCGGGATCAATCAGATTTAATTCGAATAATTATTTTTGGTTTGATTTTGATGATCTTTTTGTAATAATACCAGGAAGGCTTAGCAACTCCAATTTTAGAAAATCAAAATATCAAAAGCATGTAAGAACAGTTATTAGAAGTTACCAAAAATCGCAATCATTTTTTCGTGACCTTTGGTAAAAAATTAAAATTATTATATAAGTTTTTACTTTGGTAACTTATTATTATTCATATATAATTCAATAATTTTGTTTGTCTTCAATGACTTCCCAAATGATTTTAAGTCCGACCAATTTTGAAAAAATTAATTTTTTCTATGAAATTTTCCTTGGTAAATTACAATTGATAGGATGCATATCGAAGAGTTTTTTTTTAAATGATTATGGTTTGGATCAATTATGAAGCACACAGTATTATAGAACAGCCACAATAATGAGCAGCAACCAAGCAATGTAATATATTATATACAAATAATAATCAAGGGAAGATTTCTCATAAGAATACTTTATGCAAATCATTGTTGAGAACGAGTGAGTTTCTGCTGTGCCAATCACACTTCAGAACCCTCTTTTGTTTATTATATCATCTATGAGTATGAATAAGTAGAATAATAACTTTAAATTGTCAGCGATTTTCCATGTTGATCAAAAGACAATACTACTGTAATAATTTGTCTGTTCGCCCTTAGTTACTGCGTAACGAATGCGCGTCGCTTTGTTTTATGTGTGTCTTTTCATAAGATTCAATTCATATGTACAAAGAATTCACTTTAATATAGACATTCGTTCATTTCATAAAAAATAATTGATTGTAAAAATGTATTATTTATAGAAATATAATTTACATGTTTACTGGCCGTAAAATGGCTATGATTTACGATTATAGCCATTTTACCTGTTTGATTTTTTAGCTTGCCTTTCAAAGATTTGATGAAATTCAGCTAATAATTATTACCGGAAATATTTAGTTTATCAATGTTTTTGGAACTATGTTCCTTATCGCACGTTCTGATTTGTTTGCTGATTGGGAATCAAATCCAAAAAAATGTGCAACGTGACAAGAACTGACATGTAAATTACCTACGAAACTAAAACTTTTTAATCGATTCAGCTTGCCATGAATTTTGAGAATATGCAAAAAATATTTTACAATCTGCCAATTGTATTTTTTGTCCAAAATTAAGGTTATTTCATTCAAAAAATGATTAATGAGTTATCAGGAGTTAAACATAATAGAGATAATTTAAAGTAAGCACAAGAAAATTTTATGATATGCCACAATAAATATCCTGGTATCCTTTAAATAATAAAACAAGTATTTGACTTCTTAAATTAATATTTTTCAGAATTACCACTGCACAGATAGGTATATGCAAACAGTATCATGAGAGAAAAAATGAAAAAAAAAAATGAAACCTAAAATTACCAATACACAGAAATACAAACGTAAGAGAAAAAGTAAAAAAAAAAAAAACATTTACAAGAAACTAATTACATGCTACCTGCAAGGTAGCGTTCCCTTACATAAAAATAATATTTATAATTAATAACTTGTATTTTACAGTTACTTGTATTTTCAAATAATTTTTGTCATATTGTTAATTTTAATTTTTTTTGGAAATGTGTTTTTTTTATAGCAAATCGACTACCACTCGCGCTAAATATTTTTAAAAAAATAGACACAAAATGATCTTACAAAATTGAACATGTGCATAATCATCCATTCAAACTAGCAAAAAAATCAAAGCAAATCTGTGTAAAATAGTAAGCGCTACATTTATATGTACGAAGATACGATACATAGTTCCTATTGGGTATCCCACAACACCTCTCTTTTTTGTTGAAATTTTGGAACTATGGAACTATGATATATTTTATGAATTTCGTTTTTTCAATCAATTCATTAATTCGATAATTTGCTCCCGATTAAAACGTCAATTTTCTTTACTATCAAATTTACTTTCGTCTATCAAAAGGCAAACAAAAAAACAATAAAATTTTCATTTTTTATTTATTAACCTATGATAAACTTATCAAAAATATAGGTATCATTTCTTGTATTTAGCGCCCCGTTGATTTTTCATTCTGTTTATTTTTACAATTTTAATATTATAACAAAAATTATTCTGCAGTACAAACTTTTACCCCTTTTTGTTTTTAATATAATCATCATCAAACTTTTTTTTTATTCCTTACCAACAGACACTAAAAACCACAAACAAAATAATGAAATAAATTACAGAAATATTTTTAAGTTTTACGTATTTGAACATGAAGTACATACATACAGCGTGACACAGTTAAACAGGTCAGCATGGTTGTTACGGGTGTCCATAATCAGGAATGAAAGATCCATATTGATACTTAGGTAAATCCAAATTTTTTAAAAGGATATTTAGGAAGATTTATGGTCGTATTAGAAATAATTTACACCAAAACTTAAAATAACAACGTCTTTCTTGCTAATTCTGTGCAAAAATAATGTAAAAATAGGTTTTTAGAGCATTGAAGTTTACAATCGAAACATACGTATGTGTAGCTTTGGTTTTATGTTTTTTTTCTTTTATGAATTTTTGATCTAATCAAGGAAATAGATATTCCTATATTAGCAGAAATCTCCGTATTTTCTTCGCTAGAAGCTTATAGATACTGTTTGATTGGGTAATATAAAAGGAAAACCTGGTACAAAGTCTTGGGAAATTGCTTAAGAACGTTACTTATAAAGAAAATTCAAACAAGCGAAACTCGTTTTCCCATATTTTCATTCGAAATGAATGCATTTGTGTCTTAATTCTTTCTTTTGTTATATACCATAGTTTTCGAAATATCGATACCTTAAGATTTATAAGAAATCACTTTCAAAAGAAATAACACATAAATTCATTCATTTCATCACTTTAAATGTATTTTTTGGCAATTTCGGTTTTGTTTCACACAGTAAAATGAAAGAATAATTATTTACAAGATAATATTTTTCATGTAGACAATATTTTTTCCTTAAATATAATTTTTCCACAATGATGATAAACATTTTTCATTTCACTAGATTAAACAAGTAACCATATCTACTGCCCCAAATATTATTTACAATTAGACCGTTAGCCCAAAATGAATCAAAACTATGACATTTGTGTCTACCTGTTCAGTGGTTGATGGAAAGTTTTGCTAATAAAGAAATTCATGATTGATTGAGGTTATATGACTCGAGCATCGAATTGATAAAAATTGAGTTTTTCGATATTCTTGTTTATGTTTATGAGTTTTTTGGTATTTTATGTTAACAATAATTGATATTGACAGCATAATAAGTAAAAAATTAAGGAGGTTTTAAACTGTCAAAAAGGCTGAAAATATAATGCAATAGGGGATCGGGCTAAATTTTTTTTTATCATTTTAGGTGAAGAATTCTCACTGAACGTGCAGTTTGAAAAATCTTTACTAGTATGGCATAGAGATTACATATAAAACTTTGTTTTGCTAAAAAGAGATGGGGAACCTTTGAATGCAATCTTTTGATTGTTTATAACTTCTTCGTTTAATAATCAATTTTAATTTCACTTTCAAATTTTTTCATGGTATCAAGTCTAGTTTTACATTTTTATGGGTAATATGGCCAATTCGACATCAGGATTATCCCCTATTGTACAATGTATTTACTATAACACAAGATAAAACTGGTAGAAACACGAAAATCAAGAAAATTAATTTCCATAAATTGTAAAAACCGAGTCACAATTAAAGCCCGAATTTTTCTATAGTATTATAGTTATTTTACTTAATTTTACAATAATTACAATTATCAAACCTAGAAAAATCAAAGACATTTCGTTTCATAATAGGCCCGCGGTCTACCATAATTGAAAAAAAAATTAAAATGGAGAAAAATAAATGCTTTTGCGAGATTTATTTCTGTGTAAATACGAGCATTAACGAAAAAATATGTTTAAAGTATTTAAGAAAAAAAGATGAAAAAGTTTTTTTTCTCTTTAGATTTATATTTTAACAACAAACTTCATTAACAATAATTTCTCCTTTTTCGCGGAATGTTTTTTAATTATAATTGAATTAATTAAAAGTATTTTAATTGTAAATAAAATATGAAATGAAAATTTCTGAAGACATTTTTGTTTTTAATGTTTGTTGTAAGTAAATTAATAAGAAATAATTTAACATTTTGTCTTGGATCTTTTGCTCTTTAATTTTATTAATTTATCGTCACATTTATAATATTTAAAATTTTACTTCTATATACTAACCAAATATTCCTATAAACCTCAGAGGATTTTAATTTTTGTGTTACTAGCGAAGTATTTGACAAATAAATTTTACGTAGTTGTGTATTTCGCTTAGATACGAACGAACTTAATAAATGACTATTTTTATAGCGGTAACAAAGATTAAATTTGTGGAGTGATGGCATGAAGATTATTAAATCAATCACACCAACGGTATGAAACCACGAGCCGAATGAAGAAAATGCAAAATTCAACGAAGAAGATGCAAAGTAAACCTTTTTATAGAGCAAAAAAAAATTATGCCAAAAATGTTCAAATTTATGAAACAGTTTCGGTTTTAAATAACGATCTGTGATAAGAGGTTCTATTATACAAAGTAAATAACCTTTATTAAAAACTTTGTTTACTTAAAAAATACTTGGTCTATAGAGAGGTGGGTACTCGGGAGTACACAGTAAGAAATGCATGGCGTTTACTACAATGCTGGCATGGAATACATAGGGAGACAGATACACATAGTATCTATGCTAGCAAGCAAGCAAGTAATATTACAGTATTGAATAGGGCTATGCACCATAAGTAATATGGATAATTCTTACCAGTATGACTCTGACGCCCATACTGCATTGACTCGTCCACCACAAGTATGGCTTATGTTCATAGTGATATTCACAAAAAATTTCTTACCGTGTATCCATTGAAGCATTAGTGGGTAGACCAAGTGCATCAACGGGTTATATAGAAATATTTTCGATTCTGGTTATGAGCAAGTTGCAAAAGAATTTTGTATTCTGAACTTTTCATCTTGTACCAACTTTCTTTTAAATATTCTCAAAAAGCCCTATAGTCTTATTAAACTAGTTAAAACGAGGCCATTGAAAGAAAAACTTTTGCAAAGATAACATTATGAAACTTTTGAAACTCAGAAACAATTTATTGACGAGTAAATGTGAAAACAGGTCTCTAACCGAATGTCTAACCTAAGCTATCTTGAAACCTTACCTATCCTTAAACGTTATAACTGCCTAGTAACCTGTTTATCATATGTATGTAGAGGTCAATAGAGCCTTTCATACGCATTATTTGTCTATAAATATATAAAATATTTACTACCTGAACGGGTATAAATGCTTATAGCTTTAGAATAATCACTTAAATTAATAAGAAAGCCATACATAATTAAGACAAATGACTTTTGACAATAATTAAACCTTTGAAGAAGTACTAAGAGTCTCAAAAAAATTGGCCCTATCACTAGTGAAACTCACCTTTTCTCTCACAGATCTATTAAATTTTGTCGACCACAAATCTCTTTTCCAGAACAGTTGCGAATGGTACAAGCAATAATGGCTCTCCTGGCATGAACTTTCTTCGGGTATCACAATGACTTTTAAGACCTAAGTGTGCCTCACCTGCACAACCACTGTAGCCTAGGCAAACCTAACAACAGTGATGTCAAGACTCGTCTTGGTGCAAGTTCAATGTATGATAAAAATATCGCAGGTTTGGATCTTAGCACATGAAGCATTGTATTCGATTTCATTGCTTCCTAAAAGTAAAACTTTGTCGTAATTGAAAATATTTTTCTTCTGATTGTATAATGAGACGAATTGTTTGAGACACCTTGTCTACAATAATTATAGGCAATGTCAACATTTTTCAATTATTTCTTTTGTGACTAAAAACTAATTAATTATAAATTTATCGAGTCTTTGAATAAGCCCTTAAAATATTCAATACATTTTTTTTAACATGACGTTTAATCATTAATGTTTAAGTAAATAATTATTGTCATAATTTACTTTCAAGATTATTAATAACCTTATAGTCATTTTACTACATACCACACAAATAAACGTCTACGCCATTTCAAGTGACACCATTTATCATTTATCGACGATAGTATAATGAAGATACGCACCTTTAACAAACAACCAGTCGTGCAAGAGTATCATTTTACTCATGACGAAGCCAGAATTTACTAATATAACACATTTTATTATTTATAATGTTATTTCAAAGAATGTTCAATGTGTTGTAATATTCAATGTTTAAAAAATATACGAGATATGTCATGGATACCCGGTAGGAACTGTGCTCTTTTCGCTATGGTTTATGTATTTTTAATTCAAAAAATTTGTTATTTAAAAATTATGCGCGCCTGCTTTGAGTAAAATCCAGATATTTGTAACAACAGCGTTGCTGGCGTTACGATAAATGTGAGATCGGGTCCCCGTATTTGATAGTCATTCCGGTCTTTGATTGATAAGAGACTTTGATAAGAGTATCTGTTTATATGTAGGAGTAAATCAGAGGTTCTCAAACTTCTCTCTTCTATTGTCCACTTCATGAATAAATTAATTTTCAGCGCCCTAAAAGTAGGTAGGTTTCCAATACAGATTACATTTTTAACATGAAAACATTATTGCTAACTGTGAGAAAGATTGGAGTAGATGGTAAAAATCTATTCTTAACTATTTAGAAAGAAGGGAACTTACCTATTAAATTACAATAGATTTGGGCTCGGCTGACAAATCATGATTTCCCCTTGATAATAAGTAAGTCGTGTCTCGTGTCCATTGAAGCCATTTTGAAAAGCATGTATAGATATTATAGATATTATTGAAAGATTTGAAACTTCAGAAAAATTTAGCGTTTCGCGCTAGTCAATATTTGGTGGTGAGGCTAGTCAGCATTTTACCTCAGTCGAGGACGAGGCGAATCGAGAATAGTGAACATTGTATCTCGGCCGAAGCTGAGGCGAGGCGATATTCATATTTACAAAAGGAAGGTGAAATGAGATGATACCAATACCTTTCCTTGTCTCATACCCCGTAACACACTAGAAAAATCTCTTGAATTTTCAACAGCAAATCGAATCGAAAAAATCTGTAAGTTTAAAGTAAAATTTCAAACAATACATTGGCATTTTCAAAAACTTGAATTTACAAAAACAAAGGAGTAACGATAATAGATTTCCCTTTTTAGCCCTTTCATGCTATGACTGATTTTTCGACGAGACATCCAGCTCATGTAACGAATATAATAATATACATTAAATATTATTTGCTGTATTCAAAATTTACTTCCCCTTTCTAAAATTGTATAACGCTTATTACACCATTGTTCCTGTTATATACGTACATACTTGTAAGCTCATTGATATTGTAGTATTTGACAAATAAAATAAATAACAAAATATTTAAAGAAGACATTAAGGAAACGTTTATTTTCGCTTTTAACCGGAAAAAATCATGACGATACATTGAAAATATTGAGCTGCGAGGGGTGCCCGAAAAAAAGAGTCACGCGCTAATTTTTTGCTTTTTTACAATACTTTTTTGCTATTTTTAACAATTTTTTTATTTGTTGGCCAAAATTGGTTAAAAGATTGAAATTTACAAAATCTTCAAATGAACCAACAACAAAAAAATCGGTTCATCCATTTAGGCTCTACGCAGCCACAGGGAGGCAGACAGACACACAAATATAGCGGTCAAACTTATAACACCCCTTTTTTAGGATCGGAGGTTAAAAATAGTTTTTGTAAAATTGAATATAATAATAATAATTGAGATGTTTCTTGAAAAATTGCAAATACCCAAAAAAATGACGAAAATGTCTTATTTGTCAAACATTTCAAAATATTTCGTACATGTTGTGACTCCTACTAGTCATATCGCCTTCTCTCTAATACTACATTTCCTAGGGTTGATACTTGACTTAACAATATACAAGAATAATTCGACTACCATTCATACACCGTATATACCTTTAAACCTACAACAGATACCATCTTCATCACAATGTGGAGTAAAGAACACTTGTAAAAGTAAGCAGTTAGTTATATCGTCTAATAATATGAATTTCCTACTACATAATACTCATTCTAGTGTACGACAAGAAAAGGGGACGTCGACATTAACTCCACCACATGTAACATATAACGTGTTACTGTATATACAATGAATACTTTCTACATCCTTTCATTGGGGGAGTTAAGAGTTGATGGTTGCTTGTATACATATATGTTTTATTATTAGGCAGTAGATTATACGTTGTTTATAAAAGAGGTTTGAAGGCGATCGAATATTCAATGATTATGATTATAGGACAAAAATAAATTTCTATCCTGGCCCAATAAAGTTGCCTAATTGCCGTTGGGCTATTTTCAGATTTGAAATAGAAAGGCTACGGCCCCAAAGTTGTATTTTATCTACCTTTGCACTTTTACTTGTAAGTTGATATTGATAACAGTTTATTTCGCTAACTATTGATTATAGAAAATTTTGGATTTTCTGAAGTGAGGTGTAGGTTTCTAGATGTTAACCCACATTTCCAAATCTTAAAAGACAATACGAGTGAGGATAATATCTTCACAACAGTCTCTAAAACTTGTGTCTTTGATAAAATCAGTTCAGGTTGACTAAACATACCCACGTATGTTTAGTACGTATTTATTATTGTTTCAAAGCTATTATGACATTGATTCTCGTACAAAGTATCGCTGATAATTGTGGCAAGTTAATGTTATTTTATTCGAATCCACGATCTCTGGTATTCCGAGCTAGTGCAATTTGCAGGTACTACTTTTCGTTATCGTATTACATTTTTTCTCTTTTGGGAGTTGTTTTTTTGTATAGGAGGATATTTTATCTTGGCAAAATTTCTGAACACTTAAACTTTTAATATTTTATAAAACCCCTGTAAAATATTTTATGTTGCGTTATTGTAATATTTTAACAATTTTGATGAAAAAGTTATTTCGTCTCTTGACAAAAAGGGCTACAACATGACTGCTTATACGTATGACATTATACGTAGGGTATTTTTTAACACCTATTACATCTTACACCTATTACATGTATTAAAAACCAGTTTAATATTTTAAGGACTTTTAAAATTTTGATAATAAAATATGCATATTAATTAACTTAAAATAAATGCTACTCGAAATTCTGGTAGTATTTTATACAGAATGTGACAGTCAAGCGGCGATAAACATCCAAAGCTCGATTTATTAATCTTCTCAAGTGGCGATGCTCAGTCGGTTCCTTCAAGCCTAGTCCTACTATTCACAATACTGTTGGGCATGGACGTCAAACAAAAAAATTTAAGTGTTCGAGTTAACGATCTCAATACCTCATTCGAGAAAACAAGATTTTTCCATATAAATAACAAAATTCCTGCCTAAACTTTAAGGCGTTGAGCACTTTTTGAGTGAACAAAAATCGTGGAACTCGCGTAATCGTCACACGTCACGCTCCATAAATACTACATTGATACCATACCATACAAGTTTTCAGTTTTTGTCGACTTCCGTCGACAGTCCACAAGACTATCTTTTTTTTATTGCGCACTAAACATCTAAGCGTACTATTTTTGAACTGTAAGCTATTCCTAAATGAAAATCGTTCAGATACTGCAATTTTTAAAGTGAAATCGATGAGGAGGCATTTTAAAAATAATATCTCCGGTACAAGTTTTTCCGTCAACCGGCAACAAAAATAGCAATTAAAAGCTTTTCTATTTGCTATCCAATTATTTTCTTGTTAGAATAACAAAAAAGTAGATATTCAAAATTTACCAAATAAGAAATGTTTTGAGCTCACCCTAAAAAGTTTCCAAAGTATGATAATCAATAACGACTATCACTTCTTTTTGGCCTTTTTTATTGAAAATTTGTATAGCTTAAAAATATCAAAATAGACTCTTATTACAAATTTTTTCTCTATTAAATGCAAAAGAATTACACCTTAATTAATGCATTGATTAACCGCCTTAAATAGGTAACAAAAATAAAAAAATTTACAACATTTTTAAAATTACTTTGTTTTGTTCTAGATTCAGAAACAGGTGGATGGGGTGAATGGAGTGAATGGACACCATGCACAACAACATGCGCTGGTGGAACACGAAATCGTCATCGATTTTGTGATTCACCACCCCCACGTTACGGTGCAAAGTTTTGTGAAGTAAGTAAAAAAAAAAGTATATTCTACTTAATATACGCCGATAATAACCTTGTTAAATTGACAGTGATTAAGGTTTATATACAAAAGCAATTTATTTATTTGCTAAAGAAAGAAAAAATAAATATATTTTGAAATATTGCTTTAAATTTATTTGATTTGTTCTTGAGTAATTTTTCTAATACACGCAAATTTTTATCTATTGTACTTTCATTGGTGGATTTGTTTATTTATTTGTAAAGAAATTTCTTTTGTCTTTATTATATTTGTCTGCAATATGATTCAACTAGGGAATATTCGTGAAATTTAAATTTGGTTCAAACAAGTTTTTCCGTAACTTTTTTGGTTATTCCTTGCTAAATTGTTGTAATTATCCATTCCGTTTAAATATCTCAAAGGCTAGAAAAAAAAACAACACAACTGATGCCATTCGTTTTTCTAGCAATTACCTAAAAATTTATATTAGTTTTTTTTTTTTTTTTTTAATTTTCTTGACAAAAAGCCCACTTTAAAAATTCAGAGTTTGTCAAAAATAATAAGTGAAAGAATACAAATATCCTGGCAAAAAACTCTGGAAGAAAATCAGATTTTTATACCACAAATGGCTAGCATAGAATTTTCCTATCATAAATATAATTCGATTATTTGTTTTGTTTATATCGTGTACATATTTAAAAATACTCGTTATCACAGCAACAGCTTTGTAATGGGCTTATTGCTTTTGGTTTTCTACCTAGCCTTAAATATTACAGAGCTGTGAATAAAGGAATGTATAAGTTGACAAATTAAGGAAAATAGTTGAATCCCTGTGTTGGTACCTAACAAATTTTTCTGCTTAAATCAATAATTTTTATTATAGAAATTTTCAAATACCTACTGAATATTTGATAAAAATTGAATTTCCTTGTAGACAAATAAAAATTGATTTTTCCAATAATAAATTACTAACCGTGAACAAAAAAAATTAAAGAACAAAGAAAATTCTTAGTTCAAATTTTTTATTTCATGAAAAAAATGTAGCAAGCAATATTATTAACGATTAACAGCACGCAATACGTGTGTACATAGTGTGTACCCTGGAATAGACAGAAGAATCATTCTGTGCAATGTTCATAAAAAGTCTATGAAGCTTGAATTATAAAGAATTCTTCAAAGCTTCCCTCACGATTTACATTAGATTTCATTCTGAATGAATGTATGTCTGCTTCATTTTTATAATTCATCAGATTGGGTGTCAATTTAAACGGAAATATCAAAGTCCTATTAGAGAAAATTCCGCACCAGATCTACAATTTTTAAACACTAATATTTTTTAAAAACAGATTCAGAACTTGAACTTAAAATTATGTTCTTCTTCCTTGAAACATTTTTTTGAAAATAAAGAAAAATTCTATAAAGTGTTAGAAAATTCAATATTGATAGGAGCTAAGTATCCATCCAATGTACAGTAGCGAATGGTAGAGGTCTACTTATTTATGGTTGAAGTAAAGCACACCACTTTTGAAACATCTTGTAGACTACAAAAGTAATAGTTATAAGGTCATAAATACTAAAGAAGCGTTCATTTACATGAAAAATCAATATACGTTTTATTACCATAGAAACTTAAACAAAATTGTTTATATTTTATATTTCGAAAGTTTGTGAGAAAAACAGTTGAGAATCTATCACCAACTAAGCCAAAAATAAAAAAATGGGAAAGAAAAAAGGTGGTGGTGATAAAAAGAAAAAAGACGATGCAAAAAATGGTGATCAAAAAGAAAATGGTGAATTTATGGAAATTGATAAAGCTTTTTTTGAATTACAAATTAGTAACTTAAACAAGAAATTAACAAAATTACGTGCTGATAATGCTCAATTAAGTAAAGAACATGGTGAAATGAAAAGTGCATACGATCAATTGAGTATTGATCGTGCTGATGTAATTGCATACTTAAAATTATCGTTACAAAATCGTAGTGATGAAATAATTGAACTTCAAGATCGTATACGAGCTTTGCAACAAGAACACGCTGAAGAAATTGAAAGGTACGATCAACGAATTGCCGACATGCAAGAAGAATTCAAAAATTCAAATGATCAATTAAAATCTGATATACAAATGTTGGAAAGTAAAATTAGTTCACTTGAAGAATTCCGTGTACAAAAAGAGAATTTGATGCGGCAATTTGAAGAACAAGAAAATGAAAAACAAAGAATTGAAACAGAACTGAAAGCTCATATAGAAGTAATCGAAAGAGAAAAAATTGAACAGCGGTATAAATTACAGCAGGATGTGGAAAAACATTTAGTTGATTTGAAAATCGAATATGAACAAACTTTCGATTTACGTTTGACATCAGCTTCGAAACGTTTAATGCGTGAAAATATTGCATTAAATAAAGAATTTAATGAACTAATTGATGAACTCAAGAAATTACAAAAACATAATTCAGTTTTACAAGCGAAATGTAAACAATGGCGTTTAAAATATGAGCTAAGTATTGATTTACAAAATACCACAATTGAAAAATATACGCAACAATCGAATCTCATACATGAATTAACTCAAAAATGTAATACATTAAAAATGAATTTATTAAAACTTAACGATGTACGAAATCAAATTGAACATTTCGAAAAAGAAATTGAAGAATTAAATACGAAAAATATGGAAATATCTGAGAAAATTTTAAATTACAAGAAACAATTAATGGATACACAAAAAGAAAATGAAAAATTATTAAAATCTTACGGTGAACAACAATTAAATGTAGAAAATTTAAAAGAAATTATTTTTCTGTCCGCTCAAGTGATCAAAAAAGTTATTGGGTTTACAAAAACAAATGCTCAACTTCCAAATGAGTTAAAAAATATCGAATACTACATAATGCGAGATGAACTACTAAATTGTTTATTGGAAATTTTAAATTGTTCTGAAAATCACCCTCCAAAATGTTTGGAACAATTGTTGGATGATGAAATTCAACCGATCAAAGTTTTATATAGAAAGGGCGATTTAGGTTTTGTACCAGCAGATGTGAGTACTAAGAAACGACAATCAATATTAAAAAGACCAGATAGTGTAAAATTATCTTCATCCAGACGTGTTCGAACTACAGAATCTATGCGTAAAATTGATCGACTACCATCCAAAAAATATTTGTTGCGAAATAAATCGCTACCGGATGTCATTGAATCGATTATCGAGACAAAATACCAAAAAGTACAAAGCATAATTTCACAAAAATATGATCAAGGTGAATCAAGTTCTTCATTTTTGTCGTCCAGTCAATTACTGGATGATTCTTCATCGATTGATTTTCGAAGTCGTGAACAGTCGTTGCGACCACAGACGGTTGATTTTAAGACTGATAGTATTATTTCAATATCAACTGAACTGAAAAAAATGACCGAGGTAGAAATCAGTAGTCAAGTGAGATTTTCGGAACAACATCCAATTAGCGGCCCTGTCGAAGAAGACCAAGAGTCATTTTCTTCGAATGTATCGAATGTAACACCCAGCAATTTATCGATTGTCGATGATGACCCACTAAGAGATAATTAAACAAATTAACAAATTTAACATTTAAGAAAATTTCAAATTTGTACTACTTTTGTAATGTATTTTTTATAATAAATTTTTGTAATAGTTTTAATAAATATTTATTAATACCACTTATGGATGGAAGCTGTGCCGACGTAGTTGTGTATGTAAGAGGTGTTAGGCGATCTCGGATTTGCGCCAAAAACGTAATAGTATCAAGATGTGTTGAATAGATTACCAAAAGCGGCGCGTGTTGCGAAGGAGGGGGGGGGAGCTTTGTCAGTAAAATAATAAAATTTGAAATTTTTCTAATTTATCCGGTTTAATTAAACCAAAAAATAGTAGAGAAGGTTCAAAAATTACCGCACCCAGCTCAAACTGAGTAGGATTGTTCAAAACACTATCATAAAAGAAATTCAAGTCATCAACCATCCGATACCTGGGAAAAAATTTACTCGCGGTTAAAGGTCACAAAAACAGGTTTTTTCGCGATTTTTTGTTTTATTATAAAATTAGTTTCGATGAAAATTGTAGATAAGGTAAATAAATATATAAAATGTCTCAATTATTTTTTCCTAAGAGCCACCGTTTGAAGGCGAAGAAAATGAAATTTTCTGAAATAACCGACTTTAGCGATATGTGACCTTGAATATCTAAGGACGCCAACACTTGACTACATGTGACTTTTCAAACATTTGTACTATCAAAATAAAGGTTTGTACAACTGGATTATTATGACAACTCTACGAATTTTTCAGACATACATACTTAAAAAGCACCCCACGCTTTTTTACTATAAAATAATTTTTTTGAATTAATTCTCTACCTTTTAGTTCAGTTTGTTACAGAAGCGTTTTTTTTAGTTTTTCTAAACTAATAATTAATTTGTGTTTCTTAGTTTTTTATACTATTATTTATTTTTCAAAAATTCAGTATAAAATATGGCGGGAGGGCGAATAAATGTATATATGGACCTCATTTATGGAAATCGTTAATCCTTCAATATTGATCATGATAATCAAATAAGCTTAATATACTATTGTATTGTCATCGGCCCTTAATAGGTATGCCAAATTTCGAGTAAATCCGACGTTTTGAAGGGGGTCAAAATCCCGTTCAAAGTTTCCGTTACATACAAACATACTAACATACTAATAACATACATATGAAGCTAATAAAAGCGTGTTAAAAATAGAAAAAATATGATGTAAAGCTAATGATACTTTAACAAGGTCTTCGAAGTAGGCATTAGCACGAAAGTTGTCCAGACTTTATATAAAATTTATCTTATATCTTCTTGTAGGCATTGCCGTTTTCCATTTTCTCACTTCAATTACTTGCAGTTTATTTACTTTATCGTTCTCAATCTCAGAACATCATTAACATTTCACGGATTTCCTTGATTCTATTAATAGTAAAAACAGTATTCTATTTCAGAATATAACATTCCTTGCAATTTGATCAAATTAAGGTATATTTTATAAGAAAATACGTTAATAGGTTTAGTATTAATTAACAAAGTTTCATATAAATATATATCAAGACTGATGACAAGTTAAATTTCTGATAATACCAAAATATGTAATTTATTACAGTTATATAAATTATTACAAAAGTGTCAGAGTGTTATATGAAGAAGATAAGTTCATAATAGGCATGGTATAAGATACCAAAGTTTTATTATCATAGGTAAAATCTATGTTAATAGTCTCTAAATGATAATTAATTCATTAAATGTGAAATATATAACCAATATTAGTTTTGTATAATTAACATTAAGTGTATTGATTTAGAATTTCTTTGTTTAGAAATTAAATTAGGTTAAAATTTACCTTACTTTATAATTTATAATTTATTTGTCAACCGTTAGTTGTCTAAGCACTGTTGGGAAAGGTGTTAACTTTGACTACAAGACTCTTGCATTTTAAAAATAAAAAGACTTGCAATACTGATAGCTGGTACACTATGACACTTAAAAAATTTTACAAAACCCACCTACTTGACTGCGTTTAAAAGAAAAATCCTATGGAGTTATACCCTCCACCTCTCTTGCTCTCACTTAGCTCCCTTCCATAATACTCGAAATATAAATAAGAATTGTTTTACACAGGCAAAAGTATATATATATATATATATATATGTACAGTTTTCAATTTTATTTAATGTAAAATAGTCATAATTCATTGAGTGTATAAGAACAGATAGCCATAAATTGTAATTTGTTCACCATTTGTACAGAAATCTTCAATTTATGCTTTAAAATGATGGTCATAGATGGCACAGTGAATAATTTTGTTTTTAGTATATCTTTATAATTTATAGTTCATGTTTTATTCTGTATGAGCTTTATTATTTTTATGGTTCATTCAAATCCATTTAGTAGTTTTTTCGTGAAAGCGTAAAAAACAAGCAAACAAACAAACAAGCAAACAAACAGACAACCTTACTTTCACATTTATAATATTTTGGTTTGTGAATTATCGTTAAAGTATACTTTGTTTTGAAAAATTATTTTTGACATTTATTGTTATTTCCTTGAATACTCAAATCGATCGACACTCTGCTAAGCCGAAGCGGTGAGATTCTGAAAATCAATTTTCCATAGGGCCCTGCTAAAGTACCTTTACTTGTATGTTTGGTATATTATCCTCATTTAATGCTCAAATCAACATATAATACATAAAATCTTATAACAAGCAAATTTTTTTAATTATACAAGCTTATGAAAAAACGTTTGGGACAAAATTTGTTCGCTATTTTATAAAGAATAACCTTATAATTTAAATTTAAACAGCCGGGGTGAAAATTGGAAATTGTGAAATTACAATAACTAAACGAATGTATCAATAGACATTAGTTGATTGGGCAATTGAAAATCTTAGTGCCTGCCTGTTTTAGGAAAACATTTTATTACAAATTGGAATTTCAAATTAAGATATCTTTTTCTTTACTTTACTATATAAGTTCATTGAATCATAGCTATCTAATAGCTTTAGGCACAATGCATATTTGTACCAAGAACAAATCAAATTTTAAAATATAACATGAAAAATCATTAGTTATAATTAAATAAAGAAATTCTATTATTAAAGAAATTTCATCTATTTATGTATTTTAGGGTCCGGCAGTACAAACCGAAAAATGTGGCCATGGTGATGGTGCCACAGATTGGGAATGTATGTATGGTGGTGGAAATAGTGTGAATGGTGATGTACCCGCAGATCGTCCTGAAGTAAAAGCTGAAATTGGCCCAGGTTGTCGATGTGGATGTGTCGTACATTTAGGTCAATCAAAACCACGTCGATTGGTTGCTACTTCATCACAAAGTTGTCCTGGCCGTACATTCTGGTTAATACAGGTAAATATATAATTATAATTCCAATTTATGTCGGAATATGACAAAATATGAAAATTGTTGATTTTTATCTGAAGCACAAATTTCATTTATATTATATTTGTGACGTGAACCAACTTTTTTTGTGAGATATAATGATTATTATTTATAATTACTGATGGTATCTCTATATGGTTCTGTTTGTGAATTATTCACGTTATACCAATAATGTACTCCCAATATAAGCTATTACTTGGATACATTATATGATATAATTTTGAGAGTAGCCCTCCCTTTATTAGATACCGTACATTTAAAAGTTTTCAACGAATGAAACTTTTAAGAAAAGAAAACGTAGCTACGGTTCTGGATATCTGGATTGAATTAAGGTTCTTTGATGAATGTAAACAGATTAATTAATTCTCTCTAGTCGATACATCTACGGTATTTGAGTTGAACCATCACTGAAAATCAACAAATTTTATACTTAAATTGATGGAGAATGATGTAGAAAGTGAAATGAATGAAATAAAAAGTCAAATCTGAGAAATTTTTCTGCATTAATACACCACCAAATTAAACTTCTAGTCCCGAAGTGTCAAAGTTATTCATAAAACAAAAGTTCATTTAAAAAAACAAAAAACCTGCGCATAACAAAAAAAGGCTTTTTCGGTCAAAACTTAATATTAAAATAATAAAATAAAAATAACAATAAAATAAAATTTAGCTAGATTTTGCATATTTGAGTACTGGTTCTAGCTTTTTTCAACAAATTACTTAGATTTCAATCAATAGGTCACTGTATTTCAGACGACAGGCAGATCGAATAGTTATTTCATAATCGTGGGAATCATTTGAAAAACCAAGAAAATGAGTTTAAAGTTTTTTTAATGTATATTATCAATATATTAATCAGCGATACCTGGACCATGTTACAAGCCAAGAAATTTCTAATAGGTTTGTGTACCCAAGTTGCTGGTATTTACCTTTTAGTTTTTTAAACGTGATTATTATGCGTAATGCGCATGAAATAATTCACCAAAAACTGGTATTTTTTTGTTTTGTACTCATAAACTTAGGTACTTACATTATACATAACTTTAAAACTAATACGCATTAATTATAATTTTGCTTTATAAAGTGTATTGTAAACACATTAAATATTACTAAAATGCAAAAAAGAAAAAATTGAAGAAAAAAAACTGAAAGGACTCCTCATGCCGGTTTTCCACTAAACGGACAGTTGAATTTTTGTTGAAAAACAAAAGTAAAACTGAAACAAACCCAAACTCTAGTTTCCATCAAGCGGACTAAAATTTTTTTTTTAATTATTTTTTCGGTTTTTTACTACGAGTTGCGACAAAATCAACACAGTTTGTCTTCAATAACCAACCAACCAACACTTTTACCAAGATGTTTTTCATGTTTTTTACTATAAAATAATATGTTATTTACTTACGTACTAATTTAGTACAAAATTCGTATTCAGACTAGCAAGGCGAAAATACGACCGTTTCCACTTAACAGACTCGAGTTTTAACTCGTCTAAGCCCTTTGATGTGACCGCTTCCAAAAAAAATAAAACTTCAACTGTTGCAAAACATGCCAGTCTTCGAAAAGTTTGTAAAAAATTTCAGTTTGAGTTTTGTTTTTGTTTGTCCGTTTAGTGGAAATCGGTACAGCTAAAAACCCAAGGTAGTACTTCGAAGTTAAATTATATTGGAAGTAAATTACATCCAATTATTTGAACAGAATATAACTGTACCTAACGTACGTTTTTCTTTATAGAGATGATCACTTTTAAAAGTCATTAAAGTTTCATAAATGTACCTTCATGTAGACAGAGCCACGATATTTGTACGTTTTAAAAGCAATAAAGGTAGATTTTATAATTCAGAATATATATACATTTCCTCACATACGAAGTACAATCACAATCAAAAAATACTAGGAACTAAACACAAAAACTTTGAATATTGTAAAAAAACTAATTTACTTCTAGGAAAACTTTTATCCTGTTACGCATAATCAAACAGCTCGCACAAATCAAATCGAATTTTTTATCCAATTAAAATGATTTTATACGTAACTGACCTTTTTCATGAAAAACAGAAATGCTTTTTGTTAATTTTTTATGAAAATATAGGTC
The DNA here is from genome assembly GCF_905475395.1 of Chrysoperla carnea. Lineage (NCBI taxonomy): Eukaryota > Metazoa > Arthropoda > Insecta > Neuroptera > Chrysopidae > Chrysoperla > Chrysoperla carnea. Next base: position 50,696,264 of record NC_058341.1, read on the forward strand.
AAGTAGAGCCTGTAACTCGATAATTACGCATTTTTAACAATAAAAACACTATGAAAAAGATTTTAATAAAGTCACAATATTTGAAATAATTTAGAACGATTTTTTTTGGCTCCATCGCACACGAGATCTGTGACGTCAATAAGCAATGACAATAAAACAGTGTCAACAGTCGCTCGTATTAATATATCGTTAATATCAACTTTAAAGAGGTATTGCATATTTTGAATCATTTCTGAAAGTGAATAATAAAATGCCACCAAAAATCGACCCAGAATTTTCAAAGGCATATCAAGGAAATCTACCGAAAAAAATAAATAAATATTTTAATGGTATGGGAGTTTTTAGTGCAAGATGACATGTTCAATGCACCCGAAGATCGTGAAGTAAAAGCAACTTTGTGAGTACTAATTTTAATAAGCAAATGCGTAACATTCTAGAAAAAAAAATGATTAATAAAATATCATAAAAAAATTGTTAGGTATTCGGGGAGAGCTACGAGGACTTTTGTAGCACGTTGAATTTTGGTAAATTTCATCATGTATAGTAAAAGGAAATGTTCATCATGACAATGATAAATATTCGTACTGTAAGGACCCTTGCGAATATGTTTTTATGTGCGATTTTTCGTCAATATAGACCGATTTATCTGCCATTGTCTTTTTATTTCATTCGCAATTCGTATATTTATGATAATTAATAAAAGTCAACTGACGAACTGACGTCACAGCGCCATTCGTATAACTTTGTGTGTTTCCGGATCGTTTTCGCCAATTTGAATTTTCATGATTTTCATTGTCTGTTTTCTCGATCATATGGTTCCAAAAAAAACGGAGGAAAATTAGCCCATTTATCGAGACATTTACTTTCATTTAAAAAAAAAAAAAAAATGTGAAAAAGGTCTATTAAAACATCTTTTTTTATACCCTTCTGTATGATATTTTTAATTTGATTTCAAAGAGCATTTACAACAACTGCATTTAAATTTAATACTTTAATTTTTTTTTAATGCGATAGTTTGTCATAATAAGGTTTCAAACGAATCAGATATTATTTCAAGTATGATGATAGTATTTGTTCGATTTGGCGGGTCCATTTTAATGGTTTCTTTTAAACATATTTACTTGTACCTATGTGTAATTTAATTGGTTGTGTAACAGAATATAGTCTGCCCTATGCTGCAATATGATGTTATCTATCGAGTGTGGCGTGAGTTAAACTGTAATAATGTACCTAAAAATTGTGACTGTAGTGCAGGGTAATTAATTATTATGCATTAAGATAGTACCTACAACAAATCAATCTTTTAAGTACTGCGGCAAAATTGTATCCCAAAGGTACGAGTTAAAGAAATGACAACGGAATTTACTTTTGCCCTCCTTTACTGGGAGTGTTAACAAAGAATGCTGTACTTGATTCAAGAATACAAAGGTGTCTTCAATCACGTTCCTATTGTTTGCCTATAGCCCGGATTGCGATATTGGTGATATTTTTGCACGAGTATGCGAATTTCTGTTTTTAAACAGCTCTTACTATTTTTCCCAATATCTATAGCGTATAGGAATAGTACGCAGGTGCCAAAAGATTCGAAGCAGGGAACAAAGGACGTTGGAGCGTTCAGATGTAGTGGAGAGCTTTCAGGAATTTTAGAATATGATTATAGACAAATAATCTAACAAAATTTCAAATAATTAATACCCATTTTTTTGTTTTCTCCAATTTTAGGCTGACCACGATCACGTTATACGTTTCAAAGTGGATCATTTTCGTTTACCATGTGGTAGTCAATGGCTAAAAGTCCGAGATGGTAGCAGTTTATCATCAAAATTAATTTCGCAGCTAGTTGGTACACCATACAGTGCCCCACCAGCAGTTGTTTCAACAGGGCCGTACTTATTATTAGAATTTTTCTCCGATGAATTAATGGCTGCCGGTGAAATATGTGGTGGTGGATTTTTAGCACATGCACAACAAATTTGTAAGTATTAATTTGTTTTCTCAATTTTTGATTCATGTTTCATATTACAGGTTCAGCTAATTATATTGTTTTTGTTTTAATATGGCTTTGATGAAATAAATTATAATTAAAATGAAGGGAAAATAAAATAAGTTAATTAGTTATTGAATAGTCTAGGAGAACTTAATTATAGTCTAGGAGACACCGGTACAAAATTTAAGTCATTTATTACATGTATGGCGATCCTTAAGTAATTATCGAATGAAAAATGAAGAAGTATGAATTCATTGCAGGCTGTAACAGAAAAATAGAGCTTGTAATGTGTCCGATTAATGGCAATACGGTCACTTTTCAACAATCAGCGCTACGATCATCATTTTCCTTTCAAAAATTTGGTGTCCTATCTATTACTAATCGTCAGACTTTGCACAAATTTTTGAGTCAATATCTCCAATTTTACACTTTTTCCTAACTCCAGCAATAAGCCCTCGCTAGAAACTTTTCAACAGTATATAATTTATACAAATTAATAAGCATACAAAATTCAAATAATGTCAACATGCAAATTTTTTGAAAACTTTAAAATAGTCTGCCGTGAATTCGAAAAAATTTCTCAAAATTTATAACATCTTGTGGTATTTTCAAATTTTTACTAACTCGGTCGATAAACAAATAAATCTTTTACACTTTTCTTTTTACAAAATTTTCACAGAAGATTTTCAGTTCAAAAACCTTTTTAATAGATAATATTTTTGAAGATTATAAATTGTAATAAAACGCTTTAATCCCATTCCAAAAAATAGATAACAATGTATCTATACCATATATATAAATTTCTAAAACAATATAGAAATCTCTGGGCTATGTGTATCTATATATGTAAATAACCCATTATCCTCCAATTATATAGGTTTTGGCAAACGTTTTATACACGAGCTTTAAATATATTTCCATAGCACAAAATATTTCTAAATAATTTTCTTGAATACTCTCTGCCCTGTACATCGTTTAAAAAGTATCGAATTCAGCAAAATTTAAAATAGCATACGGCTCTTTTCTGTTTGTTGTTAAAACATAATAACTCTGATATAAAATTTTTATCTCAGAAAAAAATGAAATATTTTCGAAAGTATAAAATCTGTTATTACAATAACTTCTATCTATTTTTATCCCATATATGAAGTATATCAGAGTATAAAGGAAAGAGGTATTGAGCTGAAAGCTATTTTAGGGTGCTCCGGGCCTAAAAAGTGAGTTTCATTTCGTAAATGAGCATTTTGTAAACCTTAAGGGATAAAATAAAATTTTAAATGTAAAAACTGTTTCTTATGAAAAATAAAAAACTTTTGTTTAAATTTTTTTTCGTAAATATCTTTGTTTTCCCGTGATTATCAAAATTAGAGCAAAACTTTATTTTCCATTTTCTCAAAAACTATACACATATAGAGAGTTGAGACTCCTATAAAAAACAGAGTGGAATATTTTTGGGTAGATTCAAATATTGAATCTATTGTTTCTAGTTTCATAATAAAACCATTCGATGATATTAATGAAATCAGAGGGGACAGTTTTCTAGGAAAAATCCTATAAAATTTTCCGCAATTTTCGGGGACAAAAAAATGGCAACCTTTTCTACCCTACAAATATCATTATTTTTAACTTGTTTATAAAAAGCATACAAGCATTGATATTAAACACTGTCTATTACAGGGTTACTCTGTCTCTGAACAAAATATCTGAAATGTCAATCGCGGTTCTCAAATCCGGTAGTCCTTCATAAGGACTACATTTGTATAATTTTTGTAATATCTGTAATCAAAATTCTTATAATTCTCAAAGTACCTTATCTACATAAGTAATTTAACTTCAACTTTACGCACATAACTTCAACTTTTTGCTATAAAAAAATGAGCAAACAATTTTGATTTTTCAACAGGTTATCCAGCTCACATCCATATATTTTATAGTATCGTATTATTATTAAAATTTATACCACAATCGTGTATCGTATAGTTATTTCTCAATTACCAACATCCGTTGTTTCAATCTATTGCATACGCTGTTTCTATATTTTCTATATTGTCTGTACTTAATCCAGCGGATGCTTAGCGTTCTTTTTTTTCCTAGTGGTTTTTCACTAATTTTCCGTAGTGGAAAACAATTTAATCATAAATTTGTATGTAGAAACTGAAAACAGTAGATTCGTAATTATAATATTTATAGGTTTATACTGGAACACCTTTAAGACCTCTAAAGTACAGCTTTGTTTTTGTGTAATTTACACGATATACCACAATGTTATAGGATTTTACTCCTTTTGAGATCAATGTTTATTTCGAATTGTATGTTACTGCCGCAACTACTGCCGGGATTATTCATATTAAAAACTAAGAAAAGGCAAAATTCAATCTAAAATTTCTTTCCTGTATTTCATGAGTTGAAAAAGTGATGATTATACAAATGTGATATAATATCATAAATAACTGAAATCAGAGGAAAACTAATTATGTAACAATCGTGTGGCCATAAATTTTCTATTTGGTAGGAAAAATTCTTCAAAACCTTAAATAGAAGTAAGAATGTTTGTATTCTGCAAAAATGACCAATCTAAACCTTCAAAGAATTAAAGTTTAGGCTTTCCGAATTGCCAGGTTTCCTGCTCGGATGTACTATAAGTTAGAGTAAAAGTTATAACAGAAAAGAGTTTACAATGATACACTTTTTGATCAAAAAATTAACTTAGCTGTAGTAAAATTCACTGGCTAGATGGAATGGTGAAATCAAAAATACAACAAGAAGTGTCGTCTTTTCAGGTCTTTAACTATCTCTGTCTAAAATATCATGTTGCCTCCGTCTTCATCTTAAAGAAGACCAAATTTAATGTTTGAGAATTTGATACAAAAAAGAATTTTGTTAATACGCAGTCAAATTCTACATTTAAATGGCAAAGGGCGATGTAGAAATGCTGTTTTAGTTTCTTATTTGAACACCTTAGGGGGATGTAAAACTACATTTGCAAGCAAAATAAAGTTGTGCTTCAAATTTTCGGACTTTTTCAGTTTTTCCCCTACTACGCAGGTAGCACTACTTTTCTTGCTTACAATACGTAGTTTCCCTCTCCCCTGACGGGTTCATATAACATACCTAAAAAGCAGCTTTAAAGTGCCTTCTAGCCGCGATTTGTACTAGTTTACTCAAAGTTTACAAGGCTCACTAGTTGAAGCTACCTACAAATTTTCATATCTCTATCTATTATATTTTTAAAGAAAATGTACACCAAAATTTTGCCCTAATTTTTCCCCCCACGAGAAAACAATGATGTTTACGAAAAATTGTTTCAAACAAAAGAAAAACTAAAAATTTTAAAATTTCTGAATAGACATACGGAGCTGTGGGTTGGCTTCAATTGTTTCAAATTTAATATACTTTCAAAATGATAGTGGAAACTAATGTCAAAAGCTCATAGTTCTTGAATTGCACTGCAAAAACTAAACAAAAAATCTTTGCAGTTTTTCAAGGATTACGCAACTATCACAACTTTCTTCCTTTGCAAAACGTAGTTTCATTCTCCCCTAAGAGTCCATATAACATTCCAAAAAGAAAAGCTATACATCGCGTTTTGCGATTTTCGTTGCTTTTTTTTTGTAAGATTTTTCTAGCAAATAAGAAATGCAGAAGTTATATAGATTTTAGAACAATAGATGTTCAAGTTACAGACTCTTCGAAAAATCAGCTTCCAAAATAATAAGAATGTCTTAAGTAATTGACAAGTACCGTACTTTGTTTGAGGAAGATGAGTGTGTGATTCTTTTGTAGTTTTGATACTGTAGGCAGGTCCCTTATGAAATTCTTGTTTCAATATATTTTACTAATCACAGAGACAGAATATTTTTAAAAATTCCTATTACTATTATTTGAATGATTCTTTTTGACTGGAACCTCGAGTTTGCAAGTTTAAAATTAAATTTAAATAAGGATGAACGTTCAAAAGTAATTTTTTTCATAAAAATATATTAATTTAATGTAAATTTTTTTATTTGAATTATATTTCAACTTAAAACAAAAAATGTATCATAATAAATATTTCAATTTTATAATTTGTATTTAATGGCTTTTTAATATTTATCATCATATATGTTCTATATATGTCTGCCTGCTTCTCGCTATTTTGTATATATTATATTTATCATGGAAACTTTTTTAATATACACATTTTTAGATTATGAAAACTAATAAAACCTTAATAATATGTAATCGTACTGAATAAAAGTCCTGATGTAAATTCAGCAGTTAACCTCTATGTAAAAAACTGAATATCGGACATTCTTTGAAAGATTCATATTCAGTTGTCACTAACAATGTAATAAAATCTAAAAAGAAAATTTGAACCTACTTCTAATTGTCCGATAAACTTGAAAATTGGCAAACATTCAAAAATCTGATGACGATAAATTTTTTATCTTAGCGAGACTAAAAAATAGTAAAATAAATTAAAAGTAAAAATTTAATAGTTTTCTCATCGTTTTCACCATATTTGATATATTTACATCTTTTTAGTCTTAAATAAAATACCCGACTATTCGTATAAGCTTGAGGCGCTCAATTTAAAATATCAAAAATGAATCGGAACGCTTCATCTACTCCACACGTCTAATTATTTTTCGATTCATTGTTGATATTAAGCGCCTCAAGCTTTTACCAATAGTCGGGTATGAGTGACTCATAGATAAAATTATTTTCTACTTTTTAGTACAATAAAAGCTTGTCCCTTAAAAAGTTTTTTTATAAAAATTTTTTATTTAAGACTTAAAAGATGTAAATATATCAAATATGGTGGAAACGATGAGAAAACTATTAAATTTTTACTTTTAATTTATTTTACTATTTTTTAGGCTCGTTAAGATTAAAAATTTATCGTCATCAAATTTTGGAATGTTTGCCAATTTTCAAGTCTATCGGACAATTAGAAGTAGATTCAAATTTTCTTTTTAGATTTTATTACATTGTTAGTGACAACTGAATAGTTGATTAATAAAACCGTGTTAAAAAAGTTTTAATTTTATATGAAAAATCAAATTAAACCAACAAAAAAATCCATTCATCAATTATCTATCTATCCCGTGACAATCAACCATATCAAAAAATCTGGCTCTAGTACTGACTTCCTAACTTGTCGAATATTGGCATCTTTATTATTTAAAAAAATATTTGTATATGGCAGTAAAAATTTGTTTAACCATTAAAGCTACACAGGATATGAGATAGATGTATTAAAGGATAATTTTTTTAAGGTTTTTCATTTTTGTATTTAAATATAATGAGTTTTCAACCACTCTTTTTCATAACATCAATGAAAAACCAGGCAAAACTCCTATATCCTTCGTAAAAGTTTTAGAGAAATTTGTTTTATTCAAAGAGGTACCCAAAGGGGTGACGAAAATTTTTATGAGGAAAATTTAAATTTATTACTTATTTCAGTAAAAATAAATACAGTAAAAATCGAAAAAATGCATCATATCGTATTTTAACATTTTCCATCTTCAACTTTGAATTGAATAGCATCGAAAACTTCTTGGCTGCTGTTTTAGCGTATTTTTTTTAAATTATCGATATCTGGAGGTTAACAGTATTTTCCAACCGCCAACTTTAAGATATTAACGTCTTCCAATTGCTAACGTTTTTTCTATTCGTTCTTTTTAATTTTATTTACCGGGTGATTCCAGGAAAAAGTGTACCATGAATATAAAAAATACTTCAGTACTTTGACGCAACTTTTAGGTTTCAGTATCTTAAGTAACTACCTAAATAATATTTTTTTTCTTCGAAAATGTTAAGTTTTCATTAAAATTTCATTATTTATCTTTATAAGAAAGTCAAAATTTCAATTATTTTAAACTTTATTACTGACTTTTTGATTCTTATTCATTGCACTCAAAAATAGAATTGTAATATATCTTTTTATCTTCTTTAAATAGTTTTGAAGTTCCTACAACTATTTTGCAATCCAAAGTAACTATTGTGTCAGACACGTTTTGTTCTGTAGTGTCAGTTACGATTTATTTTTGTAATTAATTCGATTTTATAAAATACTTCTTTATTCGAAGTTTGTCAAATAAGTCATATATCATAAAGTTGCAGGAGCATAGTAAAACCATAAAACTTTAATAAACTAAAACCATTAACATAACAAGTGAAAACAAACAATTGACTGAGTTAATTGTTGAAAAACCATGTATAGTCAGTGTTGATAACGCAATCGTTTGTTTTTTGACACCACGTAAATAAAGAAAGATATCCACTCTTAAATAGCCAAACACACATAACTGATATTCCCAAATTAATATATACTAGAAAATTTGCACCTAATTAGCGCCCTCGTGGGTAAACAATGATTTTTACGAAAAAATGTTTAAAACAAAAGTTGTTTATTTTTTTATAAGAAACATTTTTTACATTTAAACTTTTGTTGTATCTCTAACGGTTTACAAGATAGGTCCTACGGACCCAAGACCCAATTGACTTATGTTGCTCATTTACGAACTCGACCTCACTTTTTACGTCGTGAGCACGCTGTAGGAATTTCAGCTTGATATCTTTTTTCGTTTTTGAGTAAACGTGATGACAGACGGACAGACGACAAACGGCAGACGACAGACAGACAGACAACCGGAAATGGACTAATCAGGTGATTTTATGAACACCTATGACAAAATTTTTTTCGTAGCATCATATTTTTAAGCGTTACAAACTTGGGACTAAACTTAATATACTATGTATATTTCATATATACATGCTATAATAATATTCATAATATGACGCAAAAAAAAACGCATTTTGGGTCAAATGTAGTGTCAGCCTCTAAATGAATAACTCTAGCTACATTTACAAGGCGTAAAATTACATTAAACTTCAGATAAGAAAGTAGCCTATTAACTAAATTTTTTTTAAACTACTAGCTGACCCAGCGAACTTCGTACCGCCTAACAGTCGATTCTTTATTTTTTTTAGACAATTTGTTTTTGAGTAATGTTACAATAGTATAAATAATGATAAATATTGACATTAATATTTATACGATACTAACGTCACTCAATTGTTTTGCTTTCCCGGAACACCTGACGGAATGGTATTAAAGTTCCAATAGACTTTTAATTATTATTACGAATCTTGTGAATGGAAATATAGAAAAGTGATGTTTTAAGACTTTTTCAGGCATTTTTTTAAATTTTTCTCTTCGTAAGAACCTCGTATTTCAAGGAATATTATAAAAAAAATAATTAGGAAAATCGGTTCAGCAGCTCTCGAGATTTGCGCTTAGCAACACATTCAGCGATTCATTTTTATATTATAGATTTATAAACGAAATATTTTCATTCAACCTAAATATTATTATCCGAATCGATACAATTAAACTGTTAGCATTTATTACCATTTTTAGAAATTTAATTTAAACCTTACATAAAGGTTAAAATTTAATTTATTTTTAAAATAAACGTTTATTTGAAAACATTTACAACTGAAAAGTTTTTCAATCGATAATTAATTATTATTGTACATAAAACCCAAAAAGTTTTGATGAAAATTTAGCCATTAAAATTTAAATTTGTTGTGTATTCAATAAAATGTTTTTAAATGTGTATTTTTTACCTTCCGATGTTTTTCTGCAACAACGAAGCAAATGTTCATACAATTGAAATGTGATTGTATTTTCAAATAACTGAACAAAACCTAATCCAAATTTAATGCTCAAATATTGCAATGTATCGTACAATGTTATTCAAAAATCGAGCAATTGTACTATCAGCGTGAAAATGACCTATTATCCATCTTTGGGTCAACTGAAACTTTCAGTCGAGACCTTTTAAAAAACGTTGCCAATCTGAACCGAAACCCATGAGGAACGGGTCAGGTTTGTTATGTTTCTCCTCAATTGATAAACTAACTATGTATATGTGCCTAATTTCAACCGTTTTAAATAGAATGTTAAACGCGGACAATTGGCAGACACGAGGGAGATAATTTCATCGGATATACAGAGCTGTAGATCTCCCTTTTTCAATTAAAATTGTAAGACGGTGTGAGATCAGCATATAGTATTTTCTCCCTTTCTACCTTCTCTTGATCATTGGAAGGAAATTAAAAATTTATCAGTTTTTACAAGAAGTACCTAGGTTACCGATCTTTGCTCGGGAATTTTTGAGTTAAAAAGATACAAATTTTATCACTAATATAACAACCGTTTTAAATATCTCCACACAATTACCAATTTGAATGTCCCGGTAATGTACTTTATTTCGTGAACTACGATACAGACCAGTAGATGTCAGGAAAAGTCATATTTTGCAGTTTATGTTTCAATTTTTCCTGAAGTCACGGATAAAACAACGTTTTTTAAAAATGAAACCTAGCTAGATTAACTTTTCGTCCCAAAAAACCCCTGTAAACTGAAATTCATGAAAAACGTTGGGGCCATTTCCATGAAGGAAGATTTCTGTACTTTCCACATGGATAATATATCGAAATTTAACTATTTTTTTAAACGAATTAACCGGCTCTTTCATGTTTTTAGAATGAATTCTATAATAGAACTTTGCATTGGGCAATGTTAGGCATAAGGCTTGCAAATGATATCGGAATAGATTTTTTCGACATGTTCGAGTTTGTCGGCTATTTCATTAATTCTTCGATATTCCTTTTTAAAACGCCTTGAAGAATAATTAAATAACCATATTTTCACATCTAACGCATCTTATTGAATTTCCAGATATGACCGAAATCATTTTATATTTGTAAAAGCCCTTTTTTGCATGAATTTTTTATTCAATTTTATATGTAGTAGGACTACGATATTGATCAATCATAGTACTATTTTGTACACGCCTACGAACTTACATGACTGAGACCAATTCAGATGGAAGACCGAAATTTAAGTTTGATAAAACACAATAAATTTTTGGAAATCTTTGTACAAACCAAACGAACTATTATACAATTTCAATATAATGCTCTACAACAATAGATAGAGATATTTTTTATTACAATATTTTATTTTTGTTTTGTTGTAGTACATACAAATTCGAGTAGTTATGTAATACCAGTGGCTCAAGGTGCAATATTGATGGCATCTGTACCACCAACCAATGTAAAATTAACAACTGTACATATTGTTGCATTAATATTTGTTAGTGTTGTGTTTATTGTATCAGCTGGACTTATTGCACAATATATATTACGATATCGAAAATATCAAATTGCTGAGGATTTGGATTCATTTGCTGACATATCAGGTAAATTAATGGTGGTATTCACTATTTATATTTATTACTGTAATGTATTAAATACAGAATGTTTCATTATGATATATTTAACCTGGTTTAAAAATTTTAAGTTTTTAAATCGTTTGTAATTAATTCTATAAGTGAAGTTCTAAAATTTGACTGTGTTTTAATTTCGATTGTTTTCAAACTAAGTTAATGTCAATTCATGCACTTCATTCATGAACGCCGAAATATTTTTCTGGCAGATATCCGATTAATCCATGTATAGGAAATTCGAATAACCAGTAAGCGATATAAGTGAAAGAACCATAGTCATCCCCATCTGTGAGAAATGCTTATGTACGTTGAGAAACATTTATATGAATAGGTAAAAATGAATATGTATATGTGTAATTACTATTTAGACTGCTTCTTTTTTTAATACGTTTTTTTAACTTACAACTAAAATATAAAAATTCTCAAACCCGAGAATTTTTTCTAAGTAGGATAAAAAATTCATTTAATTTCTTATTTACAATAAGTTTTGACTGTCAAAATTATTCCATAAGGTTATGTAAAAGTAACAAGGGCAACTATAATTTTCACATTCATTTGCAGGAAACCCCAACGTCAGTAAATTTTACATTTGAGATATCTGTTCATTAAATGAAAATCTGCTATTCTTTAAAGTATAGTGAAAATCTGATAGAATTTATATCCAATGCCAATATACCTTCAGTTTTTAGGGAACGTCACAAATAATTGTAAATCAGAGTGATTTGAGAGATTTTTTTCAAGGTGAATCTTAAGCTACCCCAAATATTCATTCAGTTGCCAGGAAAGTCATTCTGCATCATTCAGATTCGTGACAGATTCTCTCCGACAATTGATGAATCAATTACCTCTAACAGCTTCGAAATAATCAAAAATTATTCAAATATCAGAATATTTATTTTTAAATTTCAGTTTGATAAAAAAAGTAGTACCCAGAAGATTTTTAATATTCCCAAAAATTAGGAATATTTATTTTGAAACATTCTGTATTTACGACAAACATATTGAATGTACCTCTAATAACTCCATAAAGTACATACAATATGTATTTTTTATTGTCCCATATACGGTAATAAATAATCAATTTATTTATTATATTTGATTGGTTTTTTTATTGAATTTTAATCTAAATTGTATTGTTTTATAACACTTATTTGAAATTTGGTATTTAATTCAATATTTAACAGCTTTTGAATATAGTTAAAGAGCCTGTTTTAAAATTTACCACCTAAATAAATTATTATAGTAGTTTATCACAAGTAACGTTAGACTCAATTGATTGAAGTTGATCCGACAGTAACTTGAAATATAGTAGGTACATTCTAAACTTTTTTTAACAGGAATTAAATATTTTAATCTGTAAATTAATAACTTAAATTTAGATAGCCTCTAACATCATTACTAGTATTCGAATTTAGGAAATTATTTACTTACTAAAATTTTCTTGATTTTTTGTATAGATATTTTAGTTCAAATTGAATGAACGCACAAAAAGCATTTGTTATCAATTATACTGTCGAAACTAATGTTTGTCAGTAATGAATCAGAGTGAGGTTTTAATTAAACCTGGAAACTTAAATCAAATTCGATGACGGTATAAGATGTGTGCCTTTGAAAATAACATTTTTCGTTTGAAGCATTTTCTTCGATTAAATTTATTTTTCGAGTTTCAAGGAAATGTCAACTTAAAAAACACCCTATATACTAAACAAAAGTTGCATTTAAAAACATTTTTTTAATCTAGGTTCGGATTCAACCGGTAACATTGCTGTACCTGTACGAACCAGTTCCAGCACTACACTTCTATCCGAAGTAATTTCGTTGACACGCCTTCGCCCAAGATTAAAATCCAATAATAAGCACATTCGGTTGCGAGAGTCCGTGGATTGTGAAGCTGTCCTCGCCACTGAAGAAGTAATTGATGAAGATGGGGATACGGATACACAAGTGTAAGATATTTTAATCGACTAATTTTTATTTTTTAACCTTATACACTGGGAACTAATTATGAATTTCATACCTTTAATATAGCATGTAATTTTAGCGAATGAATTTCGTAATTAGTTCTCGGACTATTTGGCATCCATCAACAAATTTGTCATTCATCGAGACCTTTTTTGATTTTGGCAATTTTTTTTGTGATTGAAATTAATTTAAATTTTCCAGCGAAGATGGTTGTAGCATGGGCAGTACCAAAACGTTACAACAACCTAGTGGAGAGCAAACTGTAACAACGGCTCTAATTTCGAATGAAAATAAACCAGAAACTAAAAATACTGAATCAAAATCAGAAACATCAAACTCCAACCAAAGTAGCATACCGAATTCACCTAAATCATCACCTTTACGACGATCAAACACATTTTCATCTCCTCGTGGATCACCAAGTCATAAAGCAGCAGCAAACCACAAATGTCGACATAAATGTAAATCAGATAATGTTAGTCCAGAAAATATTCCAACAGAAAGTAATACCACAAAACAACCCACAATGATACGACGTCATAGTAATGTCAGTAATATAACATTAACTAACGTAAGTATTGAGTTAAAGAAATGGGTTGAAAAAAGCAGCTTTTGTTGGGCATGCTATGGACAGAAACACTTTATGCTCCGCTCTTTTAATTTATTTTGCTTTTGAATCTGCTTCTTTATCTCAATGTTTTCTTTCGCTTACGCTAAATTTAAAATACTGTAAGAATTTTGAAAAACAGTGTCGAAATCACGGTCAAAACCAAAAGATACATTATATAGCTTCAACAATAATTATGCGAATAATCAGAATCATTCCGAATAGTTTGCTCCCATCCGTAGAACTCATTGACACTGTATATCGAAATTCTTGCGACAATTCGAGCTTCCAATTTTAGCTAAACTAATTTAATTTTATCTTTTTACAGGGATGTTATTCACCTGCTTTGAGTACAGTAAGCCGTGCAACAATTCGCACAACCTCAAATCCCAAAGAGAGTAAAGAAAAGCGCAATCGTGAGCGATTATTAGCTGGCCCCGGTTCTGAATTTTCCCTGGGTCCTGACACTGATTTAGAATTAGATTATTACGATTATAATGTTGTTAATGCTGGAGCTGCCCCTGGTTCATATTTAGGTATGGACCCAGCATTTTTAGTTTGGATTCCACCTTTGGACGATTCGGGCGAAATATTGGACACAATAGATAATAATCAACAATTATATGAAGATATTCGCCCGAAAGAATTTGTGGATCCAGGTAGTAACACTGAATCTCCTGAAGAAGAAATAGTTATGTTACCGATAAAACAAGTTGAGAAAAATGTGAAAAATTATTATCAACAATCGGAAGATGAAAATAAAAAATTATTAATCGCAACAAATATTTCGCACTCTAGTCGTGAAAGTTTAAATAATATACCAATGCAAGAGTTTCGGAAATGTGGACGCGGTAAAAAGATTTATGATATTGAGAAAGAAATCCGCGTTGAGAAATCACCTAGTGATGACGATGAATTTACGGAAATGAGTTCAATGTTAAACGATGAAATAAAATTTGCTGATGATGAAGACGATGATGAAATTGATGATAAAAATGAGAAAAACATTTATCATAACTCAACATATCAGCAACAAGATACCAATATTTTAACAAATTGACAATTTGATAAATATTTACATATAGTTTGAAATTTGAGCCAATAAGTTTGAAAATTAACTTATCTTGGAATCCATAAAAATTTTGAGAAAATGATAAAGATATCAGAAAAGCAAATTGCAATAGATTTTGTCAAAGATTTGTCAAGTCACAGTAGAAAAGCTTCGCCATTTTTGTAATGACGATGTCTATATTACACCTAAAAACGAGTATTTTGCAGGCATATGGTAAAACTTTAAAAAATGTTTTTATTCATGAAAATTCTAGCAACTTAAATTCAAAATAATTTCTACTTCTAAAATCGAATGGATTTGGCAGAAATGAATATGCAAAGTATGCTTTACGAATTTTAACTAAGAGGTTTGCTCTATGCCGTTATATTTTCGAAATAGAATTAACACCCGTATTGAAATAATTGACTCAAGCTAGGATGTCAAAACTTTTCTTTATTTCGTTTTCGGAGTACTGCAAAATATTGATAAATTCCTAAACTGGTAAATATAATAATGGTTTTTGATCCGAAGTTCACTGAAAGTGCAACATACGTAAAGCAAGTTTACTATAGTGTAATTTTTGATGAAAAATCACATTTTTTCAGCTATGATGGATCCCCATGCCGTAGTTTTATTAGTTCACACAAGAAGTTCTAAAAAGAAAATATTTGGACAAACGTTTAGTGTATTTTATACTAAAACAAAAAATTAGAATACGAAAATAAAATTATATATTTATCTAATTCGCATAGAAATTGATGAAAGAACCAAAAAATTGTAAGAGATAAAAATTAATCTAGTCATATAACTTAGAAAATCTTTTCTGTTTTTCGTAGTGATTTTTAGGATAAGAAAAATGATATTTATTTTGAGAATGGGTGATACTATTTATCAAAATTATTTTTTTGTAAATAGAAAATTTTTAAAATACCTATTTATTCTAGGCCATACTAAAAAAGTTTTATTTTTCTATGTATTAGTTAATTTATTCTTGATATTGTAAACTATTTTTGCACTTTTTCTTTGGAAATTTTGATGGAACTAAGGTCAGACATTGAGTATACAGATGTTCAATTAATATATACAATTTTGAGCATCGACGTATCTTTGACAATTTAGCATCCTGCGTTTGAAAAACGAAAAAACGGATAAACGATATATGGGTTGCTAATTGTCTGAAGTATCAGTATGTGAACGATTGATTTCAGACAAAAAAAAAAAAGATGTTTTCAAAGAACGATAAAAATAAAATCGTGATTCGAATGTGTGTCAGTATGATTCTATGGGATTTTAATGCTAAGAAGACACGGGTAAAAATAATGCAAACCATATTTGTTAAACTCATTTGGCGTTTTCATCGAATGAAAAGACAATAGATGTATCATGTTTGTTATGATACGTTACATAAATTTCTTTATGAATTTCTATTTTTCGTCCCAATTTCCTAGATCTTAGATAATATTTTTATAAATTTCTTTGAAAAAATCACTTATTTTAAAAGGAAGACAATACACTCTGGTATACATACTTTGAAATCTTAAGTTTTTAAACTTACCTTCTTTTAAGCATTTTACTTTCCATTTTTACCTTTTCACCATACTTTGGGAATTTAAGAAAGCTTAAATTGAGATTTATAGTTTTTTAATATTTGCACATTGGCAACCCACAACGATATTGAAATGACACAAATTAAAATAAAACAATTATTTTAATGTTTTTTAAAATTCTAATTTTTGCTGTCAAAAATTTTTACATTAACCTATTTAACCTATGCATGCATGCTTGGTATGTCATAAACAACATTTTAAAAAACAAAATTTCCGTTAAATATTATATATCTATGCGATCTTGCAAATATAGTAGGTACTTTTTTCTAACGCTAGGGAAAGCCTTTCTATTAGCATTAAAGTCCCATACATAAGGTTATGTTCAATCGATGAGTCGATAAAAAAAAACTGAGCTAACTTTGCACAGAGTCGGTACATCGAGAATTCATATCGAAATATCGAAATGTCTAAAGGGTGCTTTATTTCTTTATCGAACACGCGAAATACCTTAGGTCAACGATTGAAATCAAAGTTCCAATTTTAATTTTACTAAACGAACATTTAAAATAAATGCACATGATCTCAAATTTATTTTGTAAATCAGTAGCACTTCACAAAACTACAAACTACAAGTAATCGGGTCTTCCTTTCTAAATCAATAAAAGAAAAATCAAAATTACACATAATCTATCTTCCAATTTTAAACAGATTAATCAAGGCTACTGATTTTACAAAAATATATTTAATTTTTTAAGGTAAAACAAAAAACAATGCACGCACGTAACGATATTTTAGAAGTTATTATACAAAATATATAATATTATTATACCCACTTAATTCTTAAATGCAAGTGCAATTTTTAATAATATGTTTGTGGCAAAATAATCAAAATGTGCAATAAATATACATAAATCTTTGATTTTTTTTAAATTATGAATTTATTATGTACCTACAGTAACAGCTCGAAGCAGAATTGATTTTGTTATCTTGTTAATTAAAGTGAAAATCAAATTCAACTTCATCAATGCCCTCTATTCTTCCTTGTTTGACTTCTAATAAAAATACGATCCGTTGGAATTTTGGTATACCAATCGCGCAGTTCTGATGTTCTAAATCGGAACGATTAGGGAAGTGATATGTTGAAATACGTAAACGATTCCTTCAATAAAATATCAATTTCCAATTTTTAGATTTTAGAAGTATTTATCCGTAGGATTTTTTTAATTTGATCAAACCGACCGAGATTAAATGGCCATTTTTAATCATCTTTTGACATTAAAATGGTTGTTACTTTTTTAAACCGAATTGTTTCGAAAAACAACCACAAGAGTAAAAAGTGTTTTATTGCCCGTTTTATAAAAAAAAAAGCCTAAGAATCCTTGTTACAAAATACCGTATTCTGTATTAGGGTGTTACTGTATGAAAAAAAGCATTCCACTAAATTATTTTTTTATTTTCTCGATTTTATTTTTGAGAGTATGATAGTGTTACGCAAGACTGAGATTGAATGAGATTGTATAAAAACAAAAGAATTAATTAAAACATGAAAGACTTAGTAGATAATTAATTAATTAATATGATATTAATGAATTTATTTATTACTTTAAATCAGGCTTTTTATGTTGTTTTCTGTTACAATGATAGAAATTTGTTAAAAAAAAGAAGATTT
Organism: Chrysoperla carnea; assembly: GCF_905475395.1. NCBI lineage: Eukaryota > Metazoa > Arthropoda > Insecta > Neuroptera > Chrysopidae > Chrysoperla > Chrysoperla carnea. The sequence goes on from NC_058341.1 coordinate 50,714,368, forward strand.
TATGGAATGATTGTGTAAAGTTTGTAAATTGTTGAATAAAGAGGATTTTTTCTCATTTGTTATTTTTATTTCATTTTTGTCCCATTTTTAATTCAACCAATACCTTATAGGAATGTTAAGTTAACAACTTATCTCCCCTTTTTTCACAATTTCATGAAATTTTTTCATGAGTTTTAATCTTATTGAAAATAAATAACAGTCCATATTACTTGCTAGAGGTAATGTAGGTAATAAGAGTGATTTTTCTTTTTAATTGGTTAAGCGGTGGATTCAAAAATGACGGATTTTTGAACAAACTTTCACTTAGTGATCGCCTTAATCGCGAAATGAGTAACTACGCTAAAGGATCCCGGACATAATAATACGATGTTTTTTGGTTTCGGTTAAAATTTTTTGAAAACTGTGGATTAGGGTATTTTTGACCATGCTGAACTAAAGTTTTTGTGGACTCAATCCTTCCCTTCCGAGCCTTCCATGTAGACATAACATTTGAAGGCTCGTAGCTCGGAAGGGAAGAGTTTTTTGAGGGTTGAGTCCATAAGTACTTTTGATCAGCATGATCAAAACTACCTTAATCCATATTTTTCAAAACATTTAAACCGAAACCAAAAATCAATGTATTGTGTCCGAGGTCCTTTCAAGTCAATGGGATGTATAGTTTTAGGAATCTTGTGATGAGCCAGTCAGGCTGTCAGTCAGTGGTATTTCGCTTATTTATATAAAATTGGAATTGTCTTTTGGTTCTTAAATCATAGTGGGCAGAGTTAATATCGTTGTATTTTCCCAATCCGATAGCTTATCATAAAATTAGATCGTTTGAATATTAATACCATCAGACAGGGTAATGAATTTCAATCAATCGTAAAGTAATCTAAAAATTTAAAAAATTAGTAATGCAAAGATCTAAAAAACATGAAATAGAAACATAAAATTAGGGAATTTCTAACGACATGCGACCAAAAATGTAAATAAATGATGTACTTTTCATAAAGCTGTAAATAATTTTAGCATTATTGACCGTCTCTGTTAGTTGCTATAAATTTTCAAAGTTGTACATATTTAACATGTAAAACATAGAAAAAACTGTATATAAGTAAATAAACAAATTAGAGACTTTTTGAGCTTAATTAGGATGTAATTGATCTTTTTGTTTACGAAAAAACAATAAACAAAGATTATTTTTTGACGTATATTTAGTCAATCCAGAACTGAGTAGTATAAGCGAAAACGGTGTTGAATTTACTCTGTGTGCTGTGTCTATGAAATATGCTAATGCACAATATGGACAGTTGGACAATATACGATACTATTCGTAAAGTGTTGACAGATTTATTTAATTAATACATTACTATTCAAAGAACTATGCTTTTTCTCTTTTAAAGACATCGCGTTTTCTCATTGTCATTAGAAATATCTTAAATTTTCAATTTTTAAGTTTACGGAAGAAATTTTGGGAGATTTTTAATTTGTCAGTACCTGTTTTCTCACTAGAATTATTAATATTATTATTAAAAAAAGTTAAAATTCTAACTAATGATAAGGGAGATGGATGTTCGTTTAGATTGGTCTAAATCTAAACTAAAATAATTCAAAAATTTTATACAGAACCGCTTTAACAGCTATTTCAGATATATTTAACAGATATTCCCTTTTATCTTTACAATGCGTTTTGCTGCCATCTATTATTGATAAGTAATACTCCACTTTACGCCAAACTCATAAAGTATTTTGATAAAGTCACATCGATACTAACTACACCTCTCCAAAGACTATAGGATAGACAAGAAGCAGAAGTATAATTATAAGTGACATCTGGAGTCTGAGGCGATCAACTATTAAGTTTGTCGGCCTTTGCGGGTATGGCTATTAAGTTTAACTACTTTGCGGGGGTGACTATTAACTATTAAGTTTGAAAGCCTGACTCGGTAGAGGCGCTGAAACTCGTATACTACGATTTTACATTAGCTCATATGGGCTGCTTCTCCTCTATCCTATGCTCTTTGCACCTCTCGACAATCTTAATCGGGAGCTTAATGATGCTTTTAGTATAGTTTCATCGATAGCAAAGAATGAAATGACTTTATATCTGTATTCTGTATTCTTTGTCGATACTAACTACTCTCCTCGCCAAGTTTATAAGTTATTTCGCACAGTTTCATCGATACTAACTTAATCTTTGTATTAAATAGTATAACTTGAAATAGGGGACGATATATTACAAAATTTAACACTGGTTTGCCTGAAAAGTCTTTCGAGAGAGAAAAATCGAATAATATTTTATTGAATCAAAAGATAGCATTGTTTGCAGTTATTGTATTGCCCGGTTCACAATCAAACAAATTTGTATTCTTTGTCAGCTACTGGCAAAATAACTCGCAAGTTATTCATATAACGGGGGTGTTCAAGTAAAGCACGGAATGGATTTTATACAACAATTTTAGGTACGGTGGCAACGTTTTCAACGTCATAACATTATGGCATAGCACAAATTTTTCATAAAAATGACATTTTTTCATGCTTAAAAATCGAATTTGTATATCGGATGTCTCTACCATGCAATGCTATTGTCACTTCATTACGGACTTTAAATTTGAACCCTGTGTACCTAAATAATATCTGAAGAAGTGAAGAACCATAATTCGGAACGTCTTAATTTAGCTAGTGGTATCGTTTGTGTCGACGTTTACATAAATATTGGATAAAAGGATAAAATATTTTTGCATTGAATTTTATAATTTATTTAAGGGGTATATCTTGGAAAAAATTCAGAAAAAGCGTTTTTTTTTTTCAACATCCAGCACAAATCTTATGGAAATTTTCGCATCCTAATCAAACGTGTCAATGGACATGATCATATCCAAATACATCAAATTCTTCTCTTCAAAACCCACCAAAATGGGAAAATTTTACTGAGACGACATTTTTCATAAAATTAGTGTGGAGTCCTTTGAGCTCTGTGAGACTGATATCTCGAGAAACATTACTCGGACATATGCTTCTGAAAAAGTGAAAACTGTTTGTAAATGGTGTTTTAAAAAAAAATTAGCATATATAACTTAAATACACTTTATTAATAGCAATATTAATAATAATTAGTAATAATAATGATTATATAATGTTTCTGAATATTCTAAATATTGATATTTCTCTCCCATTAAAACTAAGCAAACTACAAACATTTACTTTTTTACGTACATGTCATATTTTTTTTTATACAACGAAATAATAAATACAATTTATATTTAATGCTCTAGATAAAAATCTAAGCTTTATTTTGTTAGAAAAATTTCATTCCCAAAAAATGTACAACAACAACAGGAAAATTAGGTCTGGAATGGAATGTAGTATTCGATAGACATTTCAAAACCACTGTAAGTTTGAAAGAATGTTGTGATGTTCATTGAGGATGGTTGCTATTCATATTAGATAATTGAATGAAAAAATTATTTTCCCAGACAATCGAAAGGATGAAATGGGCGTTGACTGGCACTGTTTTCATCGTTGGTAAAGGGTCCTTTGTTGTTCTTATTTGAATATGGCCTTTAATAAATAATCTCCAATTTTAAACTTGCCGCTCATTCAAAAATATTCCAGACCCGCTGAAAGAGAAGTGGAGTCTATGAAAATTTCTGTTGAGGAAAAAGTTGTTAAACACGACTTTGACACCAGCCATTCAAATTTCAAGCTGTTTTGAAATGGATATCGAATACTACGACTGGCCATAGACCTAAATGTATTCATTCAGATTTTTATTCCGAACATTAAAATATAAATTGTATTTAATTTAGAGAGTTTTTTTTAGTAGCATGTTTTAATAAACATTTACTTGAAGTTCACATCGAAACGAATAAAGACACAGAGTTTAAGGGTTTCTTTTATTTTTTTGGTATTTTTTTCTATTAGTTATGTAAATTTGAAATGCATTTTGAAAAACAAAATTTGGTAATTTGTAAAACGAAGCCAAAATTAATGAGAAATTATTTAATATAATTTGAGAAAAACAATGAAGTTTTAGTTATTTACGTAGGTTTTTAAAAATTTAGAGTTTTTTAATCTAGAAGACTTATTTTTAATTAACTATTTTCTAAACTTTTATCAAAAAAATTTTTTATTTTAACTCCTTAAATTATATTAGTTGAAAATTGCAGCAGTTAAGGGATATCATTTGAAAATTAGAGAAAATAGCTCGTAGTTTTATTAAAATAGTTGCCCAAAATTTAACTTTCCTACCGAATTTGTTCATGGGGATGTTTAATCTCGAAAAATTTAATAAATAAAACTATAAATCTCGATTATCTTTCTGACACCGATTATCTTTCAGCGTTATGATTTCCAAAATATTAAATACATTTGATTTAATATTTTATTTTTTAATTTTTTTGACAAGTCTCTTCGAAAGAAGGTGAGACTTTACGATTATATCTAGCCAGCATAAAGAAATCTTTTTTGTCCGACTTTACAAACCGCCTAGGTATTGATTTGTCGATTTGTACAAATTAAAAAGCATATACATACTTTGAACCATAAACTAATTAGCCCCAAATAAAATAATTGAAAAAAATTTATAAATACAAAAATTTCTCCTGAAATACTTCTTCAGAATATACAATTGCCCTACATAAATAATCAATAGTTAATTAGTTATTCATGAGTTAAAATTTGAATTTCCAATTATCTACATTTACATTTACACATTTTAATCGTTAATATTTAAAAGCAAATTATATGTCAAAAATTGCTCCTAAAATGCTCCTTCAGAATTCCTCCACTTAAATAATTAATAGGCAATTAGTCATTCATAATTAATCATTTTTAATCCCGATTGTTTCCATTTACATTTATGACGTTAGTGGGGATTAAATGACAAATTAATTTTTACTTTAAACGTAAAATATTTTTAATAATGAATAACTAATTAACTATTAATTATTATTTAACTGGAGTAATTATATATTCTGGAGGAGCATTTGAGGAGCTTTTTTTTTATATATAATTTTTTTTTTTAAATATCAACGATTTAAATATGTATATGTAAATTGAGATAATTGGGCATTTTTAATCATGAATAACTAATTAACTATTGATTATTTAAGTGGATTAATTGTCTATTCTGGCGGAACATTTCAGGAGCAATTTTTTTGATATTTCATTTTTTTTAAATATTGATATTTGGCGGTAACTAGTTTATGGTATACTTTGGCTATCTGAGAATAATTATACATATTTGTAAAACAATTTGACATATCAATTATTTTCTTCAAAAATTGAAATTATTTTCAAATGATATTTACCCAAAAGTCTATAACCTCATTTAAAATTCGATATGGAGAATTTTGGAAAAAAGGGGAAAATCCAGATTAAAATACAGCAGACTCTATGAAATTTGAAAATATTATAAAGATATGTGTATGAGACCTTGTTTTAAATATGGGGGATTCTAAGGAGTTAAAATAGCAATTATTTTTATCTCTTATTACATTTTTCATTTAAAAAAAGAACGTAAAACATTGACAGGGTAGATACGTTTTGGTTGCAAATAGGCACTACAGTATTTTTTTCTTTTACTTAGGTATGTCTTTTTTTATACATAAACGTAAAATGGCGGAAATATGTAAATACAATAATATATTTTTCTTTCATTTTTTTTTTTTGGATTTATATAATTTTTTTGTTAATATGTATATATAGACATTCTCTAAAATAAAATCTAAACATTTTACAAGTTACTTTTTTCAAAAACAGATATGCACATTTAAAACTTAACTAAAATTTGTTTTTTCCAATGTTCCAAATTATTAGTCATTCTAATAAGGTCTAAAATTAATTTCCTTTTGTCAATATCTGGTATTTGTTTGTGTGACAAACGATAGCTTGTCAAGGTTTTGGATTTTATTGAAGGTTGCAAATTTATCCACCTGTGGCGTCTTGGAATACTTTCAAAACTTGTAAATGTAGTGCACACTTTAAAATTGACGAATAAAGGTTTTTATTGTAATTCTTATAATATGAAGATAATTAAAAAACAAATGCAAAAATCATTTTGTAAGATACTTGATAAAACAGTCCGTACTCCAAAACATCAAAATTTCTCATTTTCAGTGTGTCGGACTACGAACACCTTTATTTGTCTAGTTTCGGAAATAAGATTCTTTAATTTGTTTCGATTCATCTTCTTATAAGAATGCAAAAAGCGGATAATCATCATAATTTTAGGCTTGACGCAATGAGTGTTTTTTTTCTCAGTTGTGTAGTTCTGGTAAAACCGCAATATTTTGTCAAATGAATCAAATTCATAAGCTTGACAACATATTTTAGCCTAATAAAAAAAAATTAAATTTTTTTCTAAAAATTGACATTTTGTTTATTTTATATTTTTAACCCCCGACCCAAAAAGAGGGATGTTATAAGTTTGAACGTTATATGTCTCTATCTATCTGTCTGTGGCACCGTAGCTCTTAAGCGGGTGAACCGATTTGAATGCGATTTTTTTTGTTTGCAAGGTATTTTGATAGAGAGTGTTCTTAGTTATGTTTCAAGAAAATCTGAACAATAGTTACTGGTTTTTTAAATTTACTTGTACCTACTTAGTCAATACAATGGCAGAAATTTTGAAATGCAATCTTTTTAATTAAAAATGCCATATAGTATTCAAGTCCTACCCTATTTACTTAAAACATTAAATATTAATATTTTAAGCAAATTTCCCAAATAAATCCGCATATCGAATTTATAATTGGAAATAATGTTAAAAATTTGGAACATTGATCGTTAAGAGATTTACTTCTCTAATATTATCCCGCCTTGCTATTAAGAGAACTATACGCAAATTACGTAATCACAATCAGCTGGTTTTTTTTTTTTTTTTTTGTTAATTTTAAAATGGTAATTTACAGCAAATTTTGTTTTTTGTTAAAATCTTTCATAATTAATCTAAAAATACAGTTTAGTTATTTTATTTTTTTTGGTTTACAAACACACGGACTTATTAAGCTAACATTTTTTTTTTTGGTTTGTCTATGATTACAAAAATTTTTGTACAAATTTTTAGCTAAAAGGACAGTTTAAATTTAATCTGGAAACTAGCATGAAATTCGGCATGGAAATAATTATCTTATATCGGAAGCCACCATTTTTGCTTTTAAAGTTAATCCATTCTAGGGATAAAAAATGAATGACAGTCACTCTTACAGGGTGATAAATTTTTAAAAATTCTTCATGTTTTTCCATTTTTAAATATATTGCAAAAATGAATTTCGGAATACACCTCATTTTTGTCATATTTTAGTTCTAGAATGATGTTAGACACTTTATTCAGTATTGACGGATTGATGGTGACCTTGCCAATGTTCATGCCTTTCACAGATAGATAGCACCGTTATCCTAGCTAAAAACCGTACTAATATTTTTGAGCCAAATTGATTGAGTCTTATCGATTTCTTAACAATAATTTTTTTAAATGATGATAAAATATTTTTCACAACAATAAATGATTTTTAGATTGAATCAATTTAACTCAAAAACAAACCCTTGTGATATTTTTTAATGTCTAAATTTATTTTTAAATTTCTTTAAAATTAATATCATCGGGACACAACAGTTTGATAATAATTTGTTTTATAAATATGTTATATACCCAAACATTTTGCTATACAAATTTTTTTGTCATTAATATGGCAACAATGTGTGTGCTTAAAATAAAGATAGATCAGTTTGATCGGATTAGATCAAGTCGTCCATATCTTTAAACAAAACGTTTCAGTTTTACATCATTTCAAGCTGTTTTTGTCAATTTATAATCGTATTTTTGGCACGCGCTCAGTAATTTTTTTATTTTTAAGTAAAAAAATACTTAAGTACAAAATTACTGAAGTAAATTAAAAACTGCCAACCTAAAATGATGCAAAAAATTATTGTGATTGCAAAATTGTTTTGCAAGTGACACGTAAAATTTTTTATGGTTTCTACAATCACTTACTGCATGTGCGTTTCGATTTGATTTTAGTACAAAATTTTGATGTACTAAAAGTAGAATTCTAAGTAGAATATAGGTAAGTAGAATGTAAAAATTATAATTTTGTCAAGTTTTGAGAGAGACACAGTCGCCATTGATGAATGATTCTAAGATAGATGTTTAGACAGAGATTGTTTTAAAAGTGATTCCCTTTCGCCAATAAAAACGATTTAAAAGTACCTCTCATTGGAAATTGTTAAAAGCTGAGATTGGTTTTACGATAATCTTGTAGCCAATAAATATGATTGTACCTATAGTTTAGGTCATTTTAAATCGTGAAATTATTGATGATAAAACTATTTTTTTTTTGGAGAAAAGACACCATAGAGAAATAGACCAGCTATTTTTGAAAATTTTAAAAATAAGGAATAATTTTTTTAAAACTATCTTTTTTCAAAACTAATAAGAAAGTTTTTGCATTGTAAAATAAATATTTTTGTTTTATTCTTAAATATCTGTTCGTATTTTTAACTATACGCTTGTTTTTTAAATTTAATATTATTTATCTAATATTTTTAAACTCCTGTTTTTACTTCAGTTGTTTTTTTTCTTAATAATAATATTTTTTTACTATGTACAATAATTCTTACGATTTTTTTAAAATAGATTAATAATTAACAAAAATAAGCCAAAAATATACTCATTTTTAAAAAAAAATAATAAACTACACAACATCGTTTTTATATACTTGAGTTGGTTTTCTAACATTTACAGTTGCTGTATCGTCGTGTTGTTCGGAAAATTTGGTGAAAAAGCACGTTTCTTTTTGAATAAACAACAGTTTATTTGACATAATTCTCGAAATCAGTTACAATAATTGAAATTGTAAACAAAAATTAGTTTTTTGCTTAGTAAAAGTAACTTTGCAAATTTTAGAATAAACAATATATGCTACTTTTGTGCAGACACAGCTTAAATTTAAGAGAACACAAAAAAATGTTAGATATTTCTAGTGCTTTCATCAGGGAATTAAATTTATATTCCAATTTAATGACTCAATAACCAGAAAATACAATATACATGGCGGTTTTTCTTGACATATGCGTGAAACTCTAAAAATAAGCTTAATCGAGGAAAATGCTTCAAACGAAAAATGTTAATTTCAAAGGCACACATCTTATACAAATATTGGATTTTTTCTAAGTTTTCCGGTTCATTGTAAAAATCTTCCACTTATTCATAACTGGTAAACATTAGACGAACAATAAATTAGAAAGTTATTCTTTATAAAAAACCCAAATTTTTTTTTGAAAACTGAATAATTTAAACAGTGATTGATAGCAAAAATACCGTATAAGACCCTATAAAAAACTACACATATCATAGTTTTTTTGCGGAGTTCTTCATTCAATTTGATCAAAAATGTTCTTTATAGAAAAACAAACTTATTTTATTGGAAAATTTTATTCAAAGAGTGCCTAGATTCCGCAGAAGAAATACGAAAAAATAGTTTTTGAAGAAAACTTTTCATTCCGTTCTTGCCAAAAATGTACGGCTTGCGGAAAAATGTTGCGAACAAAATTGTAGCTTTTTTAATGAATAACAATTTTCTAATTTAAAGTGTTTATCTATCTGTTAACAGTTTTGGAGTAGAGCGAGCTTTTCATTGAGTCTGAAAACCTATTTCAAGTTTAATGTCTGCGTAAGATGTACGCCCATAGACCCAGTATTTTTTACTTGAATCATTTTTATCGGTAAAACGTTTGTTTCGAGTTTCAAGCATATGTCAACTTAAAAAAGCACTCTGTATATCAATATTTCATTTTTTGTAATTTTACTAAACATTTGCCTAGCCTATATAAAAAGTTTGATCTTCGAGTTAATAAAACTACTAAATACAAAAGTAATTGCAAAATATCCTCATTTTGTTGATTTGAAGATTTTTCACAACTTTAACGTTCAAGACTGTTAAGTTTTCACAATAATTTAAATGAAAATTTATTTCTCTGATGCAGTTTATTTCCTTCGGTAATGAATCTTGAAAGCTCTAAGACAGATTAAGTTTTAATTGTTTTACGTGTTTACATAATTTTAAGAAGTAATATTCAAATAATGTTAATAGAAAAATTTTAAGACCATAAATTTCTACTACATTTGGTTAAGAATTTTGTCAAATAATCTGTTGCCTTCACAAAATTTCATAAAACTTTTGATTTTTTGTTAAAAAAAAAATTTTTAAAGGTTTATAAAAATTCCGAATAAAAAAGAAATTTATAAATAGAACAAAGTGTTTTATTATTAAAAACGTTTATTTTTCTCGATTTTCGAGAATAATTTGAAACGTTTCAGTCGTTAGTGATGGATTTTTGTTTGTTTCTATGATAATTTCTACTTAACATACAATGTGTTTTCTTAAAACTTACCTAGAATAGAACATAAAAATGTTCCATAATATTTTTGTTTTTCATTTTTAATTACCTAAAATTTTTTTGCAAATTTTTCGAAATAATAAAATATATTTTTAATGTTTCAACTAGTTATCATCGGGATGAGCAACATTTGATCACAACTGTGCTTTAAGAACGTATAAAAATGCATTAAAAATATTTTACATTCGTATAAATAACGTTGGTGAATTCAGGGGAAGGGAGTTTGGGATTCAAATTTTGAAAGGGAAAGGTATTTTTTTTTTTTGGCAATATTAGAAGAGAAAATTGAGAACGGAAGTGTGTGTTTTTAGAAATGAGAATTTTCGATTATTATTTTTTTTTACAATATAAAAATAGATTAAACAATTTGTTTTGGGTTTTGTATATACATGTGATATGTGAAACGGTATTTTCTTTTGCAATAATGATTTTTCTTAAATATTTTTTTTCGTTTATTTAGAAAAATTATTGTCATTTGATGTCAGACTGATGGTGATAATTTTTTTTATTATTTAAGTGCGCAAATTTTTTTTTTTTTTTTTGAAAATTAAGAATGGTGCAATAAAAAGGAAAGGTTAACTAAAAAATTTACAGGAATTTTAGTATTTCGTATACAACGTTTCACAAATCACAGAAGAGAAATTATTAAAAGAAAAATTAAAGATAAAATAATATAGAAATAATTTAGAAATAAAATATCAAAAAAATATTTTACAATAGATATAAAAATATTAAGTAAAATTTTTACTGTTTTCTTGCCTAATTTAAAAATTCTTTTTCTTAAATATTTTTCTTTAAATTTTTTGTTTTTTGATAGGTGATGTTGTTTTGTTTTCTGTTTTTAAATATTTTTATTAAATAACTAAATATTGAATACTTTTTAAAATTTAATTCATTTTCTTATTCTGGTTTTAGTCTATGCCATTGTACTATTGTCTGACGTGGTTTTGTAATCATATCTTGCCAATGTTTGGTTTCTGTTGCACCAGAACCATTTTTACCTGTAAACATTTAGCGTGAGATATTAGTTTTGAGTTACTTTTGGAGAAAGTAGGACAGTTATAAAAATGTAAAATCACTTATAGTTTCCCCGCAATTTCCCCGTAGTATGTTTTAATTAAATTATTGAATCCATACAACCTAGTCGATAATTTACTAAACGCTCGAAAGCATTTATTAACGGAAAAATACAAAAAACAGTTATTGCTATATAATTGTCGACGAAAGAGATGCATTTGAGATTGAGATGCATATTTTTCGTATAAAAATTTCGTGCCCGAAGTCTTGTATATCGCTATCTAATAGTGGTAAAATTAATCACGTTCACTTGGAGATAGTGAAGACCAATAAACCTTAGATACTTAAGAAAATCAGCGTCAATTGCATTTTAACCTGTGTGGACTTCTGGGATTCAAGTATGGGGAACTGCTAGCAACAGTAACATCGAAATCATTCAACGGTTTCAATCAAAAGTGTTACGAACAATTAGTGAATCTCCCTGGTACGTGCGTAATGACGACATTCACCGTAGTCTTGAAGTGCCCACAGTGCGCGAAGAAATTACGCGGTTCAGTGAAAGTTACTTGACTCGCCTTGAAAGGCACCCAAATGTTGAAGTAATGAATCTCTTAGACAATAGTGAAAGAGTAAATAGACTAAATAGACAAAATGTTCTAGATTTAAGATTTAGATTTACGTAAATAATTTTAATTATAGTTTACATACTATAAGTTCGATTAGGTGACTATCACTGGGTAGTTGCCGTTCATGTTATCTATTCATCAGACCTATTTATAGTTCCTATAGGAACTGATAATAGAATATTAGGATGCCAAAAAAAAAAATTGCATTTTGATTAATATCTCCAATTCAAGTGTTTATTAAACTCTGTCTTTAATTGATTCGGCTCGCTGCCGCTATGTTTAAACAATTGTGCCAAAATATTGTTTACAGTTTCCAATTTGATATTAAAAAGTAATTTCATTTTTCAATTGTCATACTTTCTTCGTTTAACATAAACGCCTGTGCATTATTTCTCTAACAGAAAACTTACCAATGAATTTTCTGGAATACATTGAATCTGGAAAGTTTTGTTCTAGTATACTTACGGTTTTCACCTTTCATTTTCCTTGATTAATAAACGTGAATCAAAATGTCTAAAACGGTCTATACTTATAAACTAACACACTACATTTAGAATACCAATAAAATGTTGTGCAATAGAATTTGAGTTTACATTTCATACCAGCAAGAAGAATACGGCCAATTAATTCATTACGACCAATATTATCAAAATCCATGACCATTACATCTAATGAACATTCTCGTATTTTCTCCCATGGTACATTAAAACTAAATGTTTCATTAAATACAGGATTTAATGTACATTTAAATATTGGTGTTTTTCGTTTTTCAATACGTTTTTCACCAAATTGTAGCCATACTTTTACATATGGATCTGTTAACAGAAAAACAATTTTCTTAAAAAATTATATCTTACCAGTTTATCGTCTAAGTATGACTAATTGTAAAAGCTTGAGGAGCTAGATTTTATGTTATCTAGATCAATTCTAGGAGTATCAATCCAAGTTCAACCAAGAAAAGGAACATGCGTGTGTTACTTATATTACACGAACCATTTGGAGGTACTTTTCAACCCTTAATAACTCAAAATCTATTTAATATAAAGACATGAATTATTTATTAACACTCCCTAGATACTAGAAGCCGAAAAGATCCCGCAATATTATATAGGAAATTGGCTTTTTGTGAAACTTTTTCTAACCCACCAAAAATGTTCTTTGGATCATTTTGATAAACAGCTCTCACGGCCACAAAAATTTTAACGTGTAGTTTTCGAGCTCCGGGCGATCATAGGTACGAATATATTATAGTTTGAGTATATGATTAGGAAAAAGGATTTCTGTGAAACATTTTCAAACCGCCTTCTTTTAAATGCTCCTCAGGTATGTTATGGTCATAAACACTCTCCGCCACAGAATTTTTTAACGAGTAGTTTTCGAGCTGCGAGCCATCAAAGTTACACCACATTCATTTAAGTTATATAGCTCGTAGATCAAAAAATATCCGTTAAAAAATTGTGTGGCCGTGAAAGCTTTTGATCAGAATGATCAGAAAAACGTTTTAGGGGTGATTTGAAAAAATTTCACAAAAAGCCATTTTTCTAGTCAAACACTTAAACTATAATACACTTAAAGTCATACACTTAACGTTGATTTAACGTAATTTTGACTCAAAAATTACAAAAATGGAATTCTTTAAACGATTGCACGGAACCGAAAAAACAAATTCTAGTTGATTTGACGATTAGAAGAGTTTTTTCTAAGATTTCTCAAGAATCGATTCGAAAAAGTTTTTCGAATTTAGGAGATATATTTTTCAGAAAAAGATATATATTTCAAAAACTCTACTCTCCCAATTCCTTAATGAATTCAACTTTTTATTTTTCAAATTTTTTTTTCCGAATTTTTTTTGACGTTTTCTCTAGTTTCTAAAATAATAGCTAAAATGAACCAGTTTTTCGTGTTGTGTCATGTAAACTAAAGGTCCAGTATCAGTAGATAACGAAGCAAACTAAAAATTAGGAACATAAAATTATTAATTACTCAAAAAATGCTCTTAGAAAGTTTATTATATTGCTGCTTTTAAAAGTTTTTCTGGATCGTAGATAGATGTCAATTTATCTTGCATGCTTTACAAAGTTGTTGTTATTATTGTAGAAATCATAAATGATAGAAAAAAACTTTTTTATTACACTGAAAAAAAATTGTTAATGTCAATCGATATGAGGTTGTCTCAACATCATAGCGAGATCAATTATGGCGAATGGGGCCACGAATGTGATACAACTACCGTACGGGGTTGAGTGGTGAAATTGACACAAACGCATGAGTTATTTGTATGAAATTAATATACTGTTTAATATAAATTTCAAATATTGTTGCTTTGAAATACAACATAGTTCTAAACAATCCTTTTTTTATTGGTTCTACCACTTATAAATGTTATAACAAAATACTGGTGTGATTGTCACAACTACATGAGCAAGTAAAAAAATTAAAGGTTTATACCATTCTTCGAGTCGGATTTGAACAAGCGACATATGGTTTACTATTGATTTTAGTGTCTATATATTATTAAAATGATCAGTTATTTTACTTCAAATTTTCTGTCTATTAATAACAACAATCTCCGTGTGGTTGGCTCAATCACATATGGACTAGACATGATAGATATATTTTCTTACTAACCTAATTCTATATTTAATACAAACGTAAAGACATATTTAAATGTATATATTCGCTTTATTTACACGATTGTATATTCCAACTAAGGACAATTTTATTTTCCATCAATAAAATGCATGACTTTAAACTAAAATCAATCTCTTTCATTGAAGTAACGATTTTGTTTATTTAACTTCAGTGATTTTGTATCAATGAATTCATATTTTTTTAACCAATTTCATTCTATTGTAAATACAAATATTTAGCTGTACTTGTTCCAATTGTTAGGAAATTGTTTAAAAGTATTATTACTTTATTTCAATATGAAACGGCCAACTTCGGGATGAGGTTGTCATTATTTTAATTTTTTTTCAGTGTAATAAGTTCTTTTTATTAAAAAAAAAACCACAAAAGAAAACTTTTAATAAATTTTTAACAACAATTAATTGACTTGAAAAAAAGTAGAAAATTTTCACAGTTATTTTACCAACCTGATTTTCCATTAATATCTTTTGCTTTTAAGTTTCGGGCTTTTAATAGCGTCAAGGTTAATATACTGTTACTAGGATGATAGCAAAGTGATGTTAATAATTCACCGCATTTATCTTTTGCTGGAGGCTTTAATGCTTTCCAGAATGATGGTTTTTCACTTAAGTCCACCTGTAGAAAGAAAATAATTTCTCTTTTTTATACATGAAAAAAAAAATCTATAGCTGTATTTTCTAAATATATTATTTATGTGTTTATCTATTCTACCACATTATACGTGAAAAACCATTTTTCTATTTAAATACATTTTCCAACAAGGACAAAAAAAAGTGAATGCTAAAAGAAAATTTATTCACATGTTTAAATTGATGTTATATGAACTGAAAATGGGCGTACCAGTGGCGTACACAATGAAGTGGAAAATTATTGTATAAACCTGTACATGTTGGGGGTATTTATAGACAGTAAACAGTAAGCTTACACAAACGGCCCCCTTTTCAAAGTATAAATATTAATCGAAAATGTCACTTATTTTTTATTTGAAAAAAAAATTCATTATGGGGATATTTTTTAAATTTTTTGTTTATTGTGGTTGGAGTAAATTGCTGAGCATGATATTATTCAAATATATTCAGAAAGATTTAAAAAATACATTAAGCTTTTTAATTTAAATAATATTGGTTTCTATTATTTTAAGGACGTATATTCATGAGATTTGTTAACAGACAAATAATAAAATTTATTATTAATAATTTTGAATTTAAGAAAAAAAATACTGTTATCAAATAAATTTTGTTAAGTTTTAAGTTTAAAATGTGACAAAGAGCAAAGTTTAACGTGGGACTCAATGGAAAATATTAATCGATTTTTTTCACAAATAATACCGAGTATACTTGAAACTTTTATCAGTTAATCATTATTTAAACTTATATAAGAGATTTTAAAAAAATGTTTCAATTTTCTTGTTTAATTTTCTATTTAAGCTCTACGTATATTCGTTATAGGTCGAAAATCATTAAAAATGTTCTGAAAAAGTGACAGGTTTCGTGAAAATGGTTAAAAATGGAACAATGTTAGCAAATTTTTTATAAAAAGCTTCAACAAAAGTGGAAATGAAGAGTGTCAAAATGCACTTTGGTAGCCGAAAAAGTGCAGTATAGTACAGAGTTAGAATCTCATACAATTGACCGGATTTTCTAAAAAAAATAGTCATTTCAAAGTATATTTTATCTATAAAGTTGTAGGAAAATGATATCTTAACAAGTTGAAAACAATTGAACTCTTCTACGTTGAGCCATTTGTGAGCTATTGTTGAGCGATTTTGCGAGCTTCTACGTTGAGAGATTTTGCGAGATATGACTCTTAGCCCGTAATTACCGAAAAAATTCCTAGACAAGAATCAAATAAGAAATTTCGTGGGACTATCTCAGCGCTACTTTTTAACCCCCGAACTTAAAAAAAAGGGGTGTTATAAGTTTGACTGCTATGTGTGTGTGTCTGCCTATTTATCTGTCTGTCTGGGGCATCGTAACGCCTAAATGGATGAACAGATTTTGATTTTGTATAGTTCGTTTGAAAGATAATTTAATGGAGACTGTTTCCAGTACCAGTTTAGGGTTCCGTACCGGAAAAACTAAAAAAATGGCGATGATCTTTAAAATCGTCACAGTTTGGAAAATACTTTAAGGAAAAAGATAATTTAATGGAGAGTGTTCTTAGATATGTTATATTCAAGTTTAGGGTTCCGTACCTACCGTAAAAATTTGTCGGGGGTTTTATAAATTTTGTAAATTTCACTTGTTATACGTGAGTCCATGCAAGGGCTTCGGTTATTTGAGAGTTCAAGTAATCATGCCTGAACTACCACAAGTTTTCTGGCTCAGATTACGGGTATAATTTGATTCAGGTGGAAGAATAGCATGTGAGTGAACTAGATAAAGCGATGATGCTTGGTTAGTGGTTCCGAAAAGCACAAAATAGAATCAAATGAATTTTTTGTCTGCAGTCTTATGCTCAGAAATTGGGCTATGGATTACTAGGCACATTGTTCTTGCTGATTAATTGTTTGCACAATTAAATGACATTTTGGACACGCCACTGGTAAAAATTGCATATTTAGCATATGCACTTATTACTATCCATGAATAAGAAATATGATATGCCTGGCTGTATTTTATTTCACCACTAAGTTTGTTTCTAGGCCAAATTTAATGTGAAAATGTATTAAAATTAGAACTGACTAAAAAAATATTTTTTTTATTCTTACCTGACATAATGGTAAAAATACTTCACCAATTGAATCGTCACGTGAGAATCGATCATAATCAAATACGTGTAAGTGTAATACTCTAGATTGTAATTTTTGTATAGGGAATCCCTCAAAATAGAATGTTTCATTCCAACGTGGATTTAATGTACGTCGTTTTATCTTTGTCTCCAATCGATGTTTTTTATCTGGTAATAATGTCACACGAACATATGGATCACTGGTGCCAGACAAATCTTTGGCTGGTAAATCTTTACCCTGTTAAAAAAAAGAAGACAATAATATAGTATTTTAAAAAAATATAAATTTTGTGAAATTTTTTGGTTCATTTAACTTAATCAAATGCTTAATAATGACTTACGAAACATAATTTTATATGAAATTTGAATATTCCATAAAAATAATCAACTCTTTATGGTTGCTAAGTTTGAAAAGCAGGTAATCTTGAATTTGACATTGACCTTCAGACATTGATCATCTTTTTAAAAATTGAAATTATTAGTTATCCGGTCAATTAAAACATCCGAAGGTACCAAAATTAGCACCCAGCTGAAATTTGGTAGAATTGATCAAAACACTATCATAAATAAAATTTAAAAAGTTATTATCGATCCAAAAATCGGTCACAAAAATCGGTTTTTTGCGATTTTCAGCCATGCGGTCAGTTTTATCATAATAATAGTTGACAAAAATTGTAGATCAGATAATTTAATAAAAAAAATGTCCCAATAGTTTTTTTTCCTAAAAGTCACCGTTTCTGAGATATTCAAAATGACTTGTAATGATTTTATGGATGGACATATAATTATGGCCTACATTGAAAATTTAATAATATTTTCTAACAAATTAAAATCAGTAATTATGTGAATTAACACATAAAAAATATTAATTTTATAATTTCGTATCTTATTTTCACAATTTTTAATGCAACAAGTTTAATTAATTGTTATATTTCTATAATTTTAACTGGGTATTTACTATACCATTTACATGTAAAGAATTGAACTACTACTAGAGAATTGAAAATTAATCATAACAGCCACCTTTACGCCAAAATTATCCACTACAAGCCCTGGCGTGATTTGATTTTCCCTGCGCACCCAACTACGCACCCAACGGATATATGTAAGTAAAAATTGTATATATGTAAGTTACACTGATCGATAGCAAAATAATTTTACTTTTATTACAGCTTCAGTGATGTACGTGGCGTACTTATACATATTATGACCATTGAAACTTTTTGAACCGTTAAATCTCAGAAACGGTGGTAGTTAAAAATAATCGAGATATTTTTATATTTAATTATCTGATCTAAAATTTTCGTCGGAGCTAATTTTAAAAACCCGTTTTTGTAACCTTTTCCTACGTAAATGTTTTTCCGCATCTCGGATCAATTTAAGGCCTTTAAAATTGCATTTATGATGGTATATTGAACAATTCTATCACATTTCAGTCGGCTGCGAGTTTTTGTTCCTGCATTCATATTTTTTAATTTAATTTGACCGGATTATAGCTAGAAATTCATGCCTTTGGAATCTAGCCCAAAATTGATAAGTTTTGGTAATTCGTAATTTACAACAAAAAATAAAACTTTCAAAATCATATCAAAATTTAGAAAATAAATAATAAAATTAATTTAAATTTTCATTTTCAAACATGAAATAGAATTTAACCTGTCGTCTAGAAAAACACTATATAAGGTACAAACCCATGAATGATATCTTGTAAAATCTCAAATTAACTATGAAAAGTTCACAATTTATTATTTCAATTATTTATTTTGTTTAATTTAAATTTAAGACAAACAACGCAATAATTATTTTACTACGTGTAGTATTTTCACTAACAAGGTCTTGTAATAACATATTGTTGAACGAACTGAGCATGCAAAAACCGGTGAGTGACTTTTTTCAGACACTGATATTATCAAATAATGAAATACTTTAATGTGGGAATTTGTTCAAGTGTGAAATAAATGCCGGGTCGATGTCCTACTGAAAAGTAAATTACTGACCGTTTGCCTGAAGAAAAATCGTAAAAAACGTGTTCCAAAATTAACGCAAGATTTGAATCTTTATCCATTTGCGTGATAAAATGTTGACCATATAAAACCAAAGACAGCGTGAGAGCTGGCGTTTAAGGATTTTTTTAAATTAAGGACTCGGCAAAAGCGTTTTTACTGTTGGGAAGGATTAAAAAATAATAAAGTTTAAGCAGCTACAACTCGCCATTTTCGTATAAGCTATGGTTGAAATAGTGATTTAGTTTCATAAAATGTGAAAATATAAATTTTAAAAATTAAGAAAGATTAGACTAGCATAGAGTGCTCAAATCCTGAGGTCTAATATTATTGGATTATTTCCCATGGCTTTTTTTGAAGTTGCGATTTCTAACAATAAGTCTGTGACCACTTACGCTATGAGGGAGAAAATTCAGATTTGGATCATCACTATTCAGCTACATTTATACAAAATGGTAAAAGAAAATTTCGACAAAAAAAACTTCTATGTGCCATCAAGATCTTGGAATTTTACCTGATATATAGTAAACTTGGCAGTATATGCTATTCTATACGTAGCCATATTGATAATTTTATAAATTAAGATAGCAAGTACGAGCGCCAAAGCAAGTTTCGACTTGAGGTTGAAATTATTTGTACCATATTTTCAATTTTGATGATGAATTTTGTTATAACTTCATGAACGTAGACGAAAAATAATGTTTTTAATAATTTATTAAGGTTTA
This sequence comes from Chrysoperla carnea, assembly GCF_905475395.1. Taxonomy (NCBI): domain Eukaryota; kingdom Metazoa; phylum Arthropoda; class Insecta; order Neuroptera; family Chrysopidae; genus Chrysoperla; species Chrysoperla carnea. The sequence goes on from NC_058341.1 coordinate 50,734,498, forward strand.
AACTTAAATTTAAATAGTTTTTTTAATATCAACGGACTAGTTTTGGAGAAATCTAAGAAAACATATCATCCATCTACCGTTTTTCTTCAAGACCCAAGACCTATGTTAAATATGGCTACTTTTAAAGTCATTTATTAATCTGGTAATCCCCCTTAAATTTTCAGAATTAATTTAAACTTCCAATTTCATATAAAAAAATTAAGCTTTTTATCCAAAATTGTCCTGGCGTTCTTACACCCATAACAAAAAATTTACACCCTTTCAATATGTAATGATACTTATATCGATCAAAATTATTTTGATTCTCAGAATGCTTGTAATAATTTCTTAGAAAAAGATTTCCATGCAACAAAAGACTTTCCTACGTCTTACGTCTAATACTACTGTTTAAAGGAAAGGAATATTTTAAAATATAATAGATTTAAAAAAAAAAAATTCGAAAACGAGTGTAGCTGATCAAGTTAATCGCTTCTTTCCATTTTTAGTAGGAGTATGAAAATGCCGTTTCATAAATTTTTAATTTTTTGTAGACGTATTTCCTGTGACCTGTGTTTTCGAAACTATCGTAATTTGGGAAATTTTCGTGGCCCACGGAATGAAATGTAATAGTTGAAATATGTTAAATAGAACTTTTGATTTAAATGATGATCATGTTTTTATGAATGCTGATGGAATAAAGTTGTGATTTGTAAACGTTCAAATGAAGAGAGCTTGTAGTTTCCTACGTATACAAGATTATCCATCGCAATATACGGCTACAAACAATTCAAGGATCTCCAAATTCAATATTAAAAAGTTTCGACTTATGCATACTCAACTTCGATTAGTTATTGAACTACTTACTCAGAATGAGAAATATATATAATTGTAAATGTCTACAGGGAGAAATTAACTTTTTGATGGTATATATAACGAATAATAGAATTAAATTCATTGGTTGAATAGATGAATGGTTTGGACGATAAAATATGTGTAAATGTAGATGGGAACTCGTTAATTCTGTTTGCTGCTATGTTTGAGGTAGAATAATAATGTTTTTCTATTTGAATTAATTAATTTAACGACGTATATATACCGAGTGTTAGAAATGTTCCTAAACAGCAGCCGAAAATTCGGAACACAATAGTTTGAGAAGAAAAGGTTTCATAGAAAAGTTGTAGAGGGCTTAGCAGATTTATCAGAAATGGAGTTAGAAATTCTGTTTTTTCTTCTATTGAAATTAGAAGCAGTACGAGAACATTTTTAAATTTCAAAGTCGTTTTATAAAATGAAGAATGTAATCTGTTGAATAGATTTTTCGAAAACTTACTAGACTAAAATCGGTATAAAACAATATTCTAAGCAACTATTTCTAATAATTTTTTTCGATATCTCTAATCACCTCTAACGCTATAGGCTAAATATTTAAAAACTGCCCTATTTGTTAATTAGTTGCACGCTGACTTTAAAGTACGGATTTTGATTAAGTATCTTAAAAAGTTGGACCCATCACCCTTTATGAAAATTTCAAATGAAGTAGGAAATTTTTTTAAATATAACGGTGTCTTCATGTTAAATGCGACACACTGTACAACGATTTTATATATTTTTAGGCCTAGTTTAAACAAACATGGACTGACATTTCAAATTTAAAAAGGCATTATTGGCGTGAAAAGTGTAATATTCACTTTCGATCGTGAGGCCGATGTCGCTATCGATCGTAGTATTTTCCGAAATTTTTACATGCTTAACCAGAGAGTTGTCATTCATCATGTATCAAATTATTGAAAAAGATCTCTTTCTACAAATGTATGGGTTTTCCCAAATTGAATTTTAGAAGAAATGATCATATTTTTCGGTAAGCCTAATATTATAATTACGTTTTGTAGCTGTAGTCTTTGACTAAGCAAATAAAGCATTCGACATGTATTTACTTATAGCGTTTCCATCTGGATAAATATTGCCTTTAAGGAAATGCTGAGAAAAATAGTAGAAAACTCGATAGTGACCTTATAACATTAGAGAAATAGAAAATGGTAATGGAGTATGAGCTCCAAGGCAAGTTTAGACTTGTGGTTGAAATTATTTGTACCTAATTTTCAACTTTGATTATCAAATTTGTTATAACTTAATGAATATAGACGAAAAATAACAATAAAATTTTCCATATCTGCCTTGGTTTTTGAAACACCAAAGCTAAATAATTAAACAAAATTTTCAATTTAAGATATTTTGAAAATTACTCTTGATATCGAAAAATTTTATTCTTACTTTTCGTCGCATATTGTCAAGTTATAACATAATTCACAATCAAAGTGGAAAATAAATATATTTTTTTAATTTGTGTCCTCACTACCGTGCTCATACATTCTTAATTAGTCGGGCACAATGGGGATTTTATATTTTTAATAATATATTAAGGTTTTAACTTCAATTAGTTTTTTTTTTTTAATTTCCACCGACTAATTTTGGAGAAATCTATGAAAACATATCATCCATCTATAGTTTTCCCATAACACCAATGTTAAATATGCCTACTTTTGAAGACATTTATTTATATAAATAATCGGGCAACTCTCCCTAAAATTTGCAGAATTGATTTAGACATAGTTCAACTTCATATAAAAAAAAATCAAGCCTTTAACCTAAAATTGCCCTTGCGCTCGTACCTTAAGTAAAAATTAAAAGGATTTCGTATATATCTAAAAAAAATCCTAGATATTTAAAATAAATTTCGAACATCCAGTTTCTATCCACAAAAACTACAATCATAAACTAATTTGAGCCTAGATTTTAATTAATCTATTACTATTCGACTAATTCGTAGAATGGCATGTTCATATATTTCTACATGTACGTTTTTGAATCGATATAGCTAACTAAAATTGATAAAATTTTCTGATTTGATTCATTTACGAACGTACATAGAATAATACACCATATCGAAACTATTTTATAGATAAATTTCAATTACAACATTTTCCGACATTTACCGGAAATTAAATTTTACGAATGAATTATAACCATATGTCTGTCAAAAATCAATTCAAAAATTTAACTTTTTATGGTTTTACAATATATCTTTGAATAATATGATTATTTTTATTTTGCTAATAAAAGCGAAAAAATTAAACTTAGATATTCGCGCACCCTCTAAAGTCTCTTTTATAACGTCCCACTTTGATTGCAAATCTACTCAAGTAGGAAATGGTTTCTGGTAATGAAGTAGGAAGTAATTGTCGATGGAAGAGAAATTGGGTCAGCATTGGTCAATTTAGCCTTGTTATTTCAATTATTTCCCAAAGCAAGGCTAGTAATAGCGCGGGGGTTAAAACTTAAAAATTTTGCTTTAAACCATATAGACCTCTTTTAAAAATAGTTTTCTGAAACTAAAGCAAAAAACACTCCCCAAAGCCAGTCCATACACCACCCATACAATTATTTCCAGAAAGTGTTAAATTTTCCGTTTTCGCAAAAATATGGATCAAGGAGTCATTTTACGGATAAGCAACTCATTATAAAAACGAAAGATAATAAAAAATGCTACAATTTAAAAAAAATATTACCCCGTAGGACAAAATGGCATAAAATGGCAGCCATTTTAAACAATTCACTAAATTGGAAATTTTGGCCGAACTATTTAACGGATGTCGCTAATTTTAACCGAAAGTTGTAAGTAATAAAACCTACTATTGATATTAGTTTCATTAAAATCAATCTGATATTTTTCAAGTTACAGTAAAATGAACTGTTTTACCATATGTATGTATACATATATATTTTACTGGAAGTTACATATATATATAACTGGAAGGGACGGCCCCCCCCCCCCCCCCAAATGAGGAATAGTTCTTAACATTGACTACAAACCTACCAAATTTGGATATGCACCGATGTCTTATCTTGCGAATATAAAATAAAAATGATAAATTTTCTGAAAAAAAAATTCATTTTTGACGCCATTTTGTGGGTTTGACATGTTGCACCACTCCGCGAAAGTGAAAAAATTTCAAAATATACTTATTTTGATGTGAAAAGAAAAACCCCAAAGTTTTGCTGCCCGAACTTTTAATCCATACACAAGGCGTAATTTTACTCTACTATTACTATTATGCATTTAAAAAAATAATATATTTTACCTGTGTAAAACAATCCCCACCATTATTTCGAGTGTTATAGAAGAGGGATAAGCGGGAGCAATCTTTATCAATCGTTACTTTTAAACCCAGCGAAGCAGTGGGTATCACTTTAGTTATTTATATCTTTCAAGTTTCAAAACAAAAGTGTTGACAAAACCGTCTATAAACAACATAATTTATGTTTCTTTGTTTTAAATTCTACCTTATATCAATTAAAAACATGTACAAAATAAATTATGTCAATACCTTGCTTTTGCTTTTTACAAACTTGTCTACAACTAACAACAAATGAAACAGTTTACATTGTTTATATCCCTGAAGCGTTGAAATTATAACTAATTTCTTGTGGATTATCCCTTTTTCTCAAATCCTCCTACTGTGTGTGTTTTGTTAGTATTTTATAAACCATATACGATTGTAAAACATTTCTCAAAACAAGTTGTTTTCATGTGAGTGTGACCCTTATGGTCCACACCATTAACTTATCAGATGATGAACATACGTTTTTTAACTGCCTAAAAACTTAATTATGGTATTTCAACAGAGGTTTGTAGCTAAGAGGTTAAAAACTCTCTCTCTATGCAAGAGGTAGGCACTGAGAATAAAACCCAACATTTGGGAAAAAATTTATTTAACGTTATAGAAATTCATAAAATCAATTACTAGTCGCTTAAAGGACTGCACAAAATAGCTAGTCTTAGGGAGTCCACAATAACAGCTCCGATTTTGGTGATTTTTTTTTCAAAGTGATTATTTTTGTATATTATTTAAAATAAAAACATTTTAAAGGGGGAAATAATCTGGGGGGAATAGGCAATGTCGCGAATGAAATATCGACGGCAAGTCCAAATCCCTAATGATGAATGAAGTTTGAAATACGAGAGGATACTGATTTTATAGTATTGGAGTCATTTAAGAAAGAATTTTTCTAAATTCACCCCTTAAAAGGGTGAAATAGTGGATGAATGTTTGTATGAGAATGTATACAAAACGTCATTTTTCATTTCACTACTAAACCGATTTCAAAAATGCCTTCCCTTATAGAATGCTACATTATCAGTAAGTAACATAGGTTGTATTTTTTTTTCAAAAAATTAGGGTCCCGCACCAAAAGTAAAATTCCATTGAAAAGTGAAATCCATTGTATATATTCTCATACAAAGTTTCGTCCCCTATTTCACCCTTTTAGGGGGTGAATTTCGAAGAAACCTTTCTTAAATGACACCTACAGTATAAAATAAATATTAGTCGTGGCAATGCCTATCTCCCCTCCAGATTATTTCCCCCTTCTGAAATATTTCTGATTTTAAATAATATACAACAGAATCATTTTGAAAAAAAATCATACAAATCGGAGCTGTTGAAAATGAGTAAAAACATTCATTGATACGACTATATCTGTCATAAATATTTCTGTCTGTATTACTTTTACAGAAAAAAATTATCATTATCATCACAAAATTTTTAGTTTCTTAATGGTAACAGCCCTAATTTCGATGTGCAGCTTTTGAAAATATTTTCAACACGTCTTGAAGTTTAAACGCAACGATTTGCATAAACTTGAGATCTCGATCACCTTTCATTCACGATAAGCCTTGTACGAAATAAGATATGTTGAAAATTTCGATTTGGATTTTGGGACCAATTACAAGAATTTTTCTATACTTACTGGGAATTCGTTTTAGACAGAGATTTCATAAATAAGGAAAATTGAGGTTTAAATCTTAATCATGTTTGCAAGTGTCAAAAAGGTTAAAAAACCTGGTGTACCTAATCTCTATATATTATAAATGCGAAAGTAAGCATGTTTGTTTGTTTGTTTGTTTGTTACGCTTTCACGCTTAAATTAGCGAATGGTTTTTAATGAAACTGTACACAAATATAGCTGGTATATCAGAATAACACATGATCTTTAATTTATAAAGATATATTTAAAAAAAATAAAATAATATAATTTAATTTGACATTTGAAATTACCATAAATTACAGATTTCTGTAAAAATAGTCAATATTAAATATTTCAAGGCCATCTTCTCTGATATACTCAATGAATAATTACTATTATACATTAAAAATAAATAAATATATTTTACCTGTGTAAAACAATTCCCACCATTATTTCGAGTGTTATAGAAAAAGGATAAGCGGGAGCAATCTTTATCAATCTTTACTTTAAAACCCCGCGAAACGGGTGATTATCACTCTAGTATAAAAAAAATCAATTTTTACCCCTTTCAACATTTGCCAACTTTATGCAATTTATTTATTATAAATGACCTGATTTTTAGACAAAAGAAAAAAAAAATTGACTAAGGTGTGGCAGATATAAAAGTAATTCAACTTTTACTTCAAGTTATTCTCTCATATAGGGTGTTTTTCATGAAGAATATTCATGAAAAGAATGAAATTCGACAACAAACAATGACAAAGCACTAAATTTTCTACTTTAGTCAATATATAAGTACCTACTAAGGTTTGCATTTGTTATTATAGATATACATACGTTGTATAAGAGTCCGACTTCGAATTCCATTTCTAAAAATAACTCAGCAATTAAGGAAAGCAAATTTGCATAAATTAGCAGAATATCTATACAAGAGAAATGCTAATTGGCTCAATGATTTTTCGACGGGTTTCTAAAGTGTAATCTACTTAGAAATCTTTGTACTTAATATCCATCAACATATTATTATGATAGATAAACCATTCCTTTATGTTATGTTAAAATGGACACACAAACGCCATTTGATTCAAGAGGTAATTATTTATAGTGTAATAAGGTTATATCTATTCACATATCTCTTAACTGTATCTATTCATTTTATCATAAACTATATAATATCAAACACAGATGTGTAGCGGTTGTATGCAATATCCGCACTGTGTGTACGATAAAGTTTGTCCAGGTAATGTTTTAAGGTGGTTAGATTACACTGAAAAAGAGCGATATTGAGACACTTGCACGAATTAAGTAATACGACCGTAGAATTTTTAATGGATTCTGCTTCTTAAAATTAAAATAAATCAATTTGTGTTTTTTCTCATTGTAATAAACGAGTCTCCACACTGTGTTAATCCAACAAACTGGCAGATACTTTAACTGGCAATTTTCTAGATCAATTTTTGTATTATATAAATACGTATTTCGACTACCAAGTAGTCATCATCGGTATGAATTAGTTAATCGTAATTACTCTTATTGTGTATGTTACTCGTTGCTAATTTGGTGGCGGACTGCAAGGTGCAGTAAAGTTTGTATTTAGCGGATGGGTTAAGGGTGACAAAACTTAGTACTGTGAATAAATTAAATGAATTGAATAAATTGTAACTGTATGCGAGCTCTAAGAGATAGGACTAGTTGTCCGAGAGATCTGAGGAAAGTTTCTGTTTGGTAGGTGAGCTAAGCGGGGGCGGGCTAGCGGTTGAGCTAAGGGAGCGGACTAAGCATAATATAATTATTAATGAATTGGAGCTGCAGGTTAATTAAGACAAATAAATAATAGGTGAAATGAAGTTCATCGAGTCATCTAGAAGGTAAAAAACTGAACTTATTGCGGACTTCACATACTGTATTAATGAATGTGTATGCACAATTCAAAGTGAAAACTATCTAAATTACACTTATTAAACTACTTACTTCGCTCTAGAAGCAGTTTTTGATAATTTAAATTTACCTCTGCTCAAGTTCAAATATTAAATATTATTATCTCTTTAGGCTAAAATATTATTATTTGAGCAATAATTATTTAGTAGTAATACGTTTTACAGAATAAGATTACGTGTAGGTAAACGTATGTACTAGTAATTGTAAATGTTATATAAAGCGAAAAGTTTACGATGTGTGACGTTTACACTTGAATTAAAATTTAATAAACAAATGCATGCTTTACTTTATAAATAAACCAACATTAGTGAAAAAAGTTTACTCGGTTTACCTATACTTTTCGTAGAAAAAAATTGATGTAAACTCCACGTGATGATTATAATCATGGTAAAATGAATTGAAGGATGTTAAAGATGTAAATTTAAAATGATTATAAATCAATAGAAAATTGAAAATATTATTGAAATTCTGTTAAAAGTTTAAATTATTATTTGAGAAATATCGATTTCCATTTCCCATTAAGTCCCATGTTAAATCTTGCTTTTTGTTAGGTACTTTTTAAGGATGTACGAGCACCAAGGCAATTTTAAATAAAAAACTTGATTTTGATATCCTGCAATCTAATATATATCAAGCTATACTAAGTTTAGTCCCAAGTTTGTGACGCTTAAAAATATTGATGCTACCAACAAAGTTTTGGTATAGGTGTCCGCCTGAGAACACACGATAACTCAAATACGAAAAGAGATATCAAACTGAAATTTTTACAGCGTGTCTAGGACGTAAAAAGTGAGGCAACATAGTTTGGTAAAAGTGAGGCAATAATTTGGTCTTGAGTTCCTTATAAGAAATTCCTTAGTTCCTTATAACAACTTTTGATTGAAACATAATTTTGGTGTCAATTTTCTCCAAAACTATAAAAGATAGGGGTTGAAAATTTACAGGTAGCTTCAACTAGTTAAGTATTCTCGAAAAATGAAAAAGAGTTCTAGAAAATTTTCAAAAACCAAATAAATTGTGTTCGTTTTTTAAACTCTTCTAATTTATAAATTAGACTAGCATTCATCATTATACATGATATTTCAACGATTATCTCAGTCAATTGTTTGCTTTCATTAACAAGTCTTATGAATGTATCTCCTTAAAGATAGCGTAAATGGATATTATCATTGGAATTCGAAAATTTTCGATATCGTTACATGCAAGGTGTAACCAAAACTTTCTTGATTTGATACGAGATATATACGTACAAAGGCATACAAGTCACACCAAAATCAGAAATAATGAATGAAGAGATCATTAAAATGAATTTAGAGATTATCAAATTGGATATTTTAGTTCAAAACTAAGCTCCTTACTTCTTCCCGATTACCTACAATATTCTCTAAGCCTTGTGTGAGGATATAAAAAAGCAATGAGATTTTAAGATAAATAAGACAACCGTTGAAGAAATACTTTTCAAGGCAATGTTTTTAAGTTTTCGAGTTTAAAAAAATTTTTAAGCACTTGGAAAAATCCGTATTTAAAACGAGCAGGAATAATATCTTTGCTTTATTCAAAGTATTTTAATCCAATGAATTAGAATAAAATTAAATAAATAAACCATTAAATATTCAACTAATTATATTGAGACTGTTACTCACAATCAATAAATGCCTAATTTATCAAGCTTATTTATCTCATAAATTATCAGGTTTATGTACAAGATATACAGTCCAAAATGTCTAATACGAACTTTTTTTATTCGAAAAGAATATAGTTAGTATGAATTTAATATTGTTAACGATTTATGAGGCAATACATTAACTGTAAGCTTGTAGCGTAATTTTCGGAACAGCACAATGAAACTATACTTTTTCAGATTTTATGATAAAAAGGCATGTCCCTAGACTATATTACCAACTAAAATGATTGTCTGTTTAAGATTAGTATCCACTATAATTCATATTAAAAATCGATTGAAAAAGATTTCTAAAGTTTATGTATCGACTGTTTATCAAAAATCAACTTTTCTTTACTCGTTTCTCGTGGGAATGCTGCAAAGGAGTTTACGAATTTTTAAGGTTTGTTAACAGTTTTGCTTTCGTACGATTTTGTGTTTTAGATAAGATTTACTGTAGACACATTTATGTTGTATGTTTATTATATATTTATTCATTTCATCATATAATTTATCGTTTTAACAACCAAATTTTCTAGAAGACATTAAATGTAAATAATGAATTTTCCTTTAATTATTTGTTTATTCAGAAAAATTACTTTAAATATCATTTTTCATTCTATTACTCAATCAGTATTATTTTCATTGCATTTTTACAAAAACCATTTATTGTGATTTTTTAAAAGCTCTTCGCTCAAACTGAAAAATTGACGTGGATTTAAAAACAGTACAACTATGTAATGATTATCTATACGAATGAAACTAGGAATAAACCCATTATCTTTAATCAACTGGATAAATTTCCATGAAACTTAGATTGGCCATCTGCATTAAATTGGTTGGCCTTGGACTACACCTAAGAAATCAACTGAGTACCAATACCATAAAAGCAGATACATACACACACTCACGCATCTTTTTTTATCGATGTTAAAAAATAATAAAATTTTGATGATATCAACAAAACTTTATGCAACGCAGAAGTTGAATTCCTAAGCTGAATAACAGATTCAGTTACATATCAGAGACAGAAATTAATAAGATTACAGTCAAATATTTCGCAGTTTAATTATTTGGATAAAGTTATATGTTTAGGCTATAATTTTCAGAAATATGAAGTTTTTCGAAATTCCATAGTCTTGAATCATAGAGTGTTTCAACAATATATCAATAAAAGTCAGTAAGGAATCATCAAAATTCAAAAAAGTTATGGGTACCCGGTAGGAACTATGTTATTTCGTCATTTTAAATTATATATTATTGAATAACAAGCACAATGAAAGAATGGTAATATAATTGTATTAAATATTTCTTTTATCAAGTTTTCATTTATCAAGATATGAAAGTAGACATTTTATTTTTAATTATTATTATAAAAATATAAAAAAATCATTAACTTAATCATGTTTTTCAAATTTTATGTCAAAAACTATCGGAACAGTAGTTACCAAAGATCAGAATCAGAAATTATTTAACAAAGAAGAATTAAAAAAAAAATATTTTCACGTAGGCGGGATTCGACCGCACGACCCTTTTCATAAAGGCCGGGCACTGTAACCACAATACTAGGAAATCAATGAAAATAATATTAATATTACAAGGTTATAAAATGTAAAAAAAGTGTAGTAGTCAGAAATTTGTTTTGTCTAGCCCCATCCGCCAAAAATGGTGGCTAGATAAAAGGAACATAGCCAAAAGGGAAACGCCAAAAGAAAAAAGTGTCAAAAATTCCGTATCTCTGCTAGGCATCTGTGAAATATAATTAAATTTATAAAACAAAAAATTTGAAGATATATGAGCTTGTGATTTTATTATGTCTCCAGGAATTTATTTATCGCGTTGTCTGGTCTGACTTGATTTTTTTCTTGTCTTTATTTTAAATGTCGTTTGATGGATGATGAAATATACTGTTCTCTAGTTTCATAGGAAAACATTTTTTCCTCTAATATTTTTATGTTTTTTGTTTTTGTCGAAAATTGATTGCGTATATTTGTCGTTGTTGACTATGAATAAAAAAAAAACTTTATGGTATATTTTTGTGATACGATAATGGAGATACCAAGGCAATATTCAGCCACCGTGAAGTTTACTAACAGAGTTGGAGGAAGCCTCCTTTATAAAAACATATCTTACAATGTATGGAAAAAAGTTTATAAATATGAAGTCGCGACTACAAAAAATTCATATAATTAATATGAAAAGTTATAACAAATTAGACAATAAAACTGCACTTTTTTTGTGCTTGGAGTACTTTTATTTTACGATAAAAAATGGAGTAAGATTTTTAATGAAATACGTCGTGGTAGTCGAGACTGATAAGATTTTTATTTATCCAATTTCAAAATATCCTACGCTTGCAAAAAGTTTCATGATTTTCAATACTAGTAAGTTTTTAGCTCCGACGCAAAAGAGGGCTGTTATAGGTTAAACTGCTATGTGTCTCTGTATGTGGTATCGTAGCTCCTAAAAGGATGAACCAATATTGATTTCTTTTCAAGAAAATCGGATCAATTAGGAGGGGGTTACAAATATAATACATTTGTCGGGATTTATTAGCTTAACTTGTAACTAACTATGTATGTAAGAAAATCTTGGAATCTTAATTTGACCCACTTCCCGGTCTTCGATTAGGATGAAATTTTGCACACGCTCTGAGTTCTGATGACAATACACTACTAGCTGGAAACGTCATTACAAATCCAATATGGCGGCCTCCCTAAGATGGCGGACTGTCTGTTTGAAATCCACCCCCATGATATGGATATCAAATAAAAGGGTTTGCTGTCAGGAAAAGGGTTTGGTGACTTAAATCCAATATGGCGGACGTCCAATATGGCGGACAGGCTATTTGAAATGCACTTTTGTAATTTTTAGTGCGTGCTTTAACCGTGTTTTTTAGTTTTTTAAACTATTTTATATTTATTTTTATTTATGACAATATTTGCTATAAATTCTATATATTTTGATATATTAGCTGAAAAAGTATTTCAACTCAGTGTGAGAGGAAATTTGCAAGTAAACTACGTGGATAAAATATCCAAAGATGATTTTTCTACTATCGAAACATCTAAGCTTTTGGCAGCTATGTCAAAGTTCTATCGTGAAACTAAATGAATTGCACGATAGAACTTCAAGCCTCTCATGTACAATTTTTATGCGTAACGAAAACAATCTGTAAATGGCAAAGTGGTTGAAATTAGAACATTATTGTAAAGAAACATAATTTTTAGTGTTTACAAATTTCTGAAAATGAAAACGGCAATAGTCCTGCGAATTTCCTTTGGTTGTAATGAATACGATACCATGCATGAATACTGCACGTAAGCAAAGACGGTCGTTCGGTGAACGAGATAATATGTCTAGTATGTTTTGACAGCACCGTTTAAGTTGCAAACATTGCGAGATAGATAATCAGTCAAACTTTGATATTTAAACAAAGCGTTTTTATCTGTGTTTTAACCAAACCAGTGAATCGCATCAATATTCTCTAAACCTATATATCTCGTTTTGTTTTATTTTATTACATAATTGACTCTTGTTAGTTAGAAATTTTCTCTTTCAAATAGTTGACTGATTTTGTGATAGACAATGAAAATTAGTGTCTTTAACTGATTTCTAATGTAATAGAGATATTTTACACCCTAACATACAGGCTTTCATTTAAAGGGCAGAATGATTCAAGGAAAAAATATATAGTGTGTCGCATTTAAGATGAAGTCATTCTCATAGTTATAGGAACATCGATTTGAATGTTTGAATGGTTAAATTTTATTGCAATGGGTCCAAATTTTTAAGACACTTAACTGAAATCTGAACTTTGAAATCAGCCTACTACAAATTGACAAATAGAGCCGGGTTCTTAATATTTTGCCTACAGAAATGGTTAGAGATATCGAAAAAATTATTAATTTTTAATTTTTTCAATATTTTATTCTTTACTCAAAATTATTATAAATCGGTGGAATAATAAGCAAAGTATTGTGTTTTTAATGTTATTAAGTTCATTGAAATATTTGAATACATAACACTATTAAATTATCAATTCGTCCAATTTTTACATTCCAAAGCATACAAGTTATTGTTTTCACCCCGTTTTGCCAAAATCGAGTTTTCATCAGATCTCGACGTTTTAAGGTGTCAGGAAGCTTCCCTGACTACTTCCGCGAGGGTGTCTGTATGGCTGTATGTATGTATGAGTGTGTGTGTGTGTGTGTCTGTGTGTGTATGTAAACCTCTCATAACTTTTGAACGGCTTGTCCGATTTGATCGCGGTTGGTGCCATTCGAAAGGGCTTGACCAAACTTAGATTATTTGGATCGATTCGAACGGATAGATTTCGAGAAATCTCAAAAAAACTGCAAAAAATTTTTTTTTTTTTGAATAACTTTTAAACGGCTGTATCGATCAATTCAAAAAACTAATCGGCTCTCAACATCAAAAAACCACGTCGATCACCACCAGTCCGGTCAAAATCGGTTGATTCGTTCGTGAGTTATCGTTGACGTAAGAAAACCCAAAAAAGCGTTTTTTCGGAATAACCTCAAAATTTTTTGTTCTATCAATTGAAACTTAAAGATTCTTCATGAAGCTTCAAAAACTGCGTCGAATGTCACCAACCGCGTGAAAATCGGGATTTTTTACACGTTATGAGTCAATACTTAGCGGGAAGTTACAGGGATGACCTGCAGGGTCAACCGTTTTCCAAATTTTTTTTTTTTTAATTTTTAACTGTGTGCTATGGAATGTTAAAACTGGGCAAATAGATATTTAATAGTATTATGTATTCAAAAATTTCGAGACACTTGTAATAATAATGAGTGTGGATCAAAATAATTTAAAAAATCAAATGCGAGTTTTGTTGTGAAACTCGGTTGATAGGTATAAAAAAACATTCTAAGCAACTATTTCTAATAGTTTTTTCACCATTTCTGACGTTAGGCAAAATATTTAGAATCAGTGCTGTTTGTCAATTTGTAGTACGCTGAGTTTGAAGTTCTGATTTCGGTTATTGTGAGGGTGTCTACATCTTAAATGCGACATACTGTATATTGTAGATTTTTTATTTTGTGCAATTACTTGAAAACGTTTGAACTCTCCGACCAAAATTTAACTCTTTGTGAATGTCGTTTGTGCAGCCCATGGGACAGTGTAATAATTACAAGATTCTCTACAAAACTATGAATCGATACAATCGCACTTGTTTAAACCGTACTGATGTACAAACTGATGAGTATTTGTTGGACCGACATGTGTCTGAAAGGTTTCAGGTACAGAATATGACAAAACCTATATACATTTTAGTAGAAAATAGTTTTAAAACTGGTTTTTAAATCAACACAAAAGTTGACTCTGGTGCACCATCAAAACATTCTATAAAATAAAATCGAATGTGTCTTAATTTTTTTAATGGTTTTCAGAAAGTTTGTTATTGTTTCCAATCGCAGCAAATAGAAAATACTGTAACTAAATGTACACGACACACAATATAATTGGAAGAAGAAAATGCACTTTCTAAAATTTAAAATACCGAGACTCAAAATTTTCAAAATGTTTTGGTAACCTAAAAGTTTCATTCTCGCTACCAACGATTTATATTTATTACTGGAATAATCGTTTTTTTAAATCCATTACGTGCCACTTTTGAAAATATTTGAACCACCCTCTATTGTGGATATATTTTTAGAACATGTTGTAAAATTGAATAAATATACTTCGGTCAGTATCTACGTCAAGCAAAATAGCCTTTATAATAAAATGTATATATTGCTTTTGTGTGAGCAGAAAAAAAAAAACTATTTTGTAAACTCAGCACGTTTCCATAAATTTTAAGTGAATTAGAATGTTTTACCTAGTTTTGTCCATACAATTATTAGCTACCTGATAGAAAATTTCTGTTGTCATCCCGAAAATAAAAATAAATATATTTATGATAATTCTTTACAATGTTTAATAATATATTTAAATAAAAATACATGTCATTTCTGTCCGTCACAAATGTATAGTCACGCAATAGTCCCGCTCATTTTTGAAAACAGTTTGAAACATTGAATTTGTTTACAATTGTGGTCGAAATAGAGTGTAAATATGGCAGTTTAAAATGTAGGAACGATAAAAAATTCCGAATCTTTGGAATTATTCTGAAATACAAATATAAATAATATGCAAATGTGAGCTAAATTTATTTATAATTTATCTGGGCACACAATTATTGATTTAGTCCAGGGCTTCTTAAACTTTTGTAATTCACGACCCCATTTATGATTGCGAGTTTCTTGACGACCCCATACAAATATAAAAGAAGAATAAATTAATATTTTTTGATGATTTATTTATTAGGTAACAATATACATATACATATGAAAATATATAAGTTTAGAATTCGTTTTGAAACATACAAAAATCTAAAATTAAAAATTGCACAAAAAATTATAAAATTGTATATATTATAGTTTCAAAAATAAAAGTGAATTCTGACCGTCTTAATTCTCTCGAATATATTCAAGTAGTTGCGGGATAAGTATTAAATTAAAGTATAAGTTAAAAATTTAATGAGATGGATGTGCCTGTTTTTTATTGCATAACAAATCAAATCTTGGTGGAATGTTTGAAACTGCTGGACGTAAGACTTCAACATTTTTTATCGCTGAACGATATTGGGATTTAATATGTGTTAAAGCTGTTTCTTCAGCAATAATACCTAGAAATTTTGTTGACAATTATTTCTCGGGATTATTTCGGCTTTTAGAGATTGACAAAAATAAATTTATATTTTTTATTAATTCCAATAACATTTCATAATTAATAGTAAATGTTATTCAAGTTATTATAATACTCTTAATAGAAATGCAGGTACAAACAATCTTTCCGAACTAGAAGATTTTATGATATTTATCTACGATAATTGTTATTTTATCTTTATAACAATAATTTTACAAGTTAAAAAACATTTTCTGTTAAATTATATTTTTACCTCTCGCGACCCCAGAATTTTGCTACGCGACCCCAAATGGGGTCGCGACCCATAGTTTAAGAAGCCCTGATTTAGTCAAAACTTTTTGGTTTGGTTCCTACAGCTCATATCCACTACGGTTCGTGTTATACATACGTACATTTAGAGAAGTCTTTATGATAGATAAATGAATTACTTTACTAGACATGTACTAGAATTATTAACCATCATCGAAGTTTGTCTTTCATTATATGAATTAAAAACTTTTGTCATGTTTTAGAATCCAAATTTTTTGCTTTTGACTGTGATTCAGAATTTAGCATAATAATTCAAGAGTTTTTTTGCAATGGTAAAAATGAAACTCCGCTGACTGTATTCCTGCTTAAAGTAGGGTCTGGTAGATAGTCACATCAAAGAAGTTTTAGCCTACCATGGGGAATTCCCTTTTTTTCTTTGATAAAAATTTGTTGGTGAAAGATTAAAATTATAGAAAATGAAATGTTTTTAATTGAAAGTGCCATTGGTGGCGCCGATAAAATATAGCCAGCTTTTCGCAAATTGAATTTTCTTTCTAAAAGTTTGTAAAACACCGCTAAAAACTCACTTTTTAAATATTGAAATGTTTTCAATCTTTCATTTAAAAGGCTGGTGGGCATCGTAATCACTACAATTTTTTTATAAGGGAAATTTTATTTTCTGAATGAGCACCACGTTTTTCGACACCGTTAATGGCATCTTCAAAAATGTTCAATTTGTATAAGAATATTCTATCACAGATTTCCCTTGCAGAAAACATTATCAGCTATTCTAGTCTGTAAGTTAAACCTCACATTTTATTTTAATGCGATTTTGAAGATTTCCATTTCAACTATAGGTCATGAAACCTTTTGATTAAGAAGCATTTGATTAAGAAAATTGAATTTGAGAGAAAAATGTTGAAACTTACCTGTAATATTCGTAAAATAAGTGTGGTATTTTGAAAATCATATTCAAGTGAGAAATGTATTTGTCCAACATTCTCTGATGGTTCTGAATTATCGATATACATATCGACCAACGATATTGATCGATTTTGTAAGAATGCCATCTGAAACAAACGTAATGTAACAGTATATGAGTACGGTGTTTCATTTTAAAATTCTTAAAATTAAACACCGAAGGAATACAACACCAAATATATCAACATCGAGAAGGAGCAAGAAGAAGATCTGAAGTAGAAGATGAGAATGATGTGGTGTGAGATTTTACCATACACATATATTTTCTACATCGATTTAATATTTTGAGTGTAATACATTGTGTTTCATGAGTATGTTGGCCACCATTTTGTATGATAGATATCCATTGTATTTAGGAGTACTCGTTGTAATAAACATGGAACAACATTACACTACTTTACGATATTAGCTACAAAGTTACAATTAGCTGTGGAAAAGCATTTAGAATAGAAGAATTATTAGATACATTAAACAATAAAATACTTATCGATCGGTATTAAGCCTGAAAAAGAAGCAGCACTTTGATTCTGGCAACAATCATATCAATTATTTGAATTTCAGAAATAATTTTTTTTTTCTTTTTTCGGTAATTTTCATTTATGTTTATTTCGAAATGTTATGAACTGAATTTTTATTTCTAAAATATATTAATGCAAAAGTGAAAGTTCTAAATTTTGTCTCAATTTTGAATTTTCAGTCTTCGTTAGATACTTCGACCAGATTCAATCTGAGCATTAAAAATTATTTTTCGCAGTAAACTGGAATGCAAATTTTAGGATTGTGTAAAGTCCCAACTTTCTTTTTTGAACTTAATACCGACCTGTTATAGGTTTACATGACGTCATGGAATGTTTACTTCTTTCATTAAAAATTCACAAGAAATTTAATCGAAAATAACAATCATCTGATAATTGGAAAGAGTCTTGTGTAATTTAATGTAATCTTGCCATGACCTCCTAAAATATTTGAAATAAATCACTAAGGAAACTATAAATAACTATCACTGGGGACAATATTTTGCTTGTACAGCAAAGCTGGAAAGTAACTTTATGACAAATTTTTGAACAAATATGCTTAATTATTTACGTTTGGCAAGTTTCAGTGATATATTTCAAAATTATTGGTCTATTTAAAACATAACTTAAAAAAATTTTCCATTGTTCTTTATACATTTATCACACTGTATAACCAAGCGTGTTTTAATGGAATTAATTTC
The DNA here is from genome assembly GCF_905475395.1 of Chrysoperla carnea. Taxonomy (NCBI): domain Eukaryota; kingdom Metazoa; phylum Arthropoda; class Insecta; order Neuroptera; family Chrysopidae; genus Chrysoperla; species Chrysoperla carnea. The sequence continues at coordinate 50,753,043 of NC_058341.1, forward strand.
CCGGAATTTTCATGAAAAAATCGATTTTGAATATAAATTTCAAGAAAACAGTGCAATTTTTCATAAAAATAATTAATCAAACATCATGAAAACATCATGTGTATAATCTTTGACCTCGACCTTCAACTCAATGTGACAAAATGCAAGCATCATTGAATTCCTCGAAATAAAATCATTTTAAAGTTGTGTGATAAATGACCCCATTTGAATTTACCTTACATCTAAAAATATTTTGCTTACAAGATGTATCAAACTATACTTTTCTCTAGAGTTTTATTTCACCATGTAAATTGTGACAGGGTGTATTAAAACTTTTTTATACACATGCAAAGTTCAATCTCGTACACGAGTGTTTTGAGTTTAGAAGTAAAGAGGGGAAATGAAACATAAATTTTAATTAAAAGGAGTTGTAAATTGCAAAAAAATACACACTTAAGAGCAGTTGAACTCGAGTCTCTTGGATGAATGCTTAGTGTCTTAACCAATACGTGCTCTAAATACAATGTGTAATATTTTGAACCCAAAAAATTCTTCATTTGTTTTGTTTGGCAACATTAACTTAATTATTTATTAATTATTTGCGTTTTATTACTTTTATTATTATTTTATTAAATTTTGTATACAAATTTAAACGTTAAAGTCTTTCAAATATAATTGATGTCTTTTATGATAGAATTGCTTAACCAACTCGTTCCGTACGTATGCTAGGAATATTTCGGTATTTTTACTGACACTTTAGACTCAAATGAGATCAACCTGATACAGTGCTTCCTCTGTTTACTTCCATATTCAATAATAATATTACAACCAAAATATTATAAAAATCAAATTATGATACATCTTGTGAATTATTTATGTAAAGTTTTGAACACAACGTCGCTTTAAGTGTACGATTTATGGACGTTGAACGTATGTTTGTTACATTTATACAGTGGTAAATAGGGCCTGCGTTGAAATTAAGGTCAATTGCGCAGATCTATTTAACAATCTGCTAAAATGCAACTCGCGTTAATTTTCACGCTCGTGTGATAGAAGCCAATAATAAACATTCACAGAAAGGTGACATTTTGCAGCGTTTGACTGGGATTCACAACTGAAACGGAGCCACTTGGAGTTTGATAATTTTTGTGTTAATAATTTTAGCCTCCCTCTTAAGATTATAATTTCATAAAATTTTGTCTTTGTAGCGTATCTCTTTTTATCTAAATAGCGTATTGCAAAATGTCGCCCTTAAGTATTATTTTTTTTATACTAATGAAGATGGAAGATATTGAATTTTTAATAACTGAAATTCTGACTGTTTATCAATAGATCAAATTTCTTTATCAAAATATTCGACAGACAAACCATCCCTGATATGTTATGCTGATATGTTATGAAAGTCAGTTGCACTACCAAATTACGAAAATGTTTTAAAATAGGTTTGTAGTAGGTTTCTAAAATTAATGATACACTGTGTATATTAACGAACAATTTTTAAATATTATATACCTTCTACACACTCAAACAGGAGAAGAAGAAAAAAAGGTTTTCCTGCAGGATAAAATGAAATATAAATGTATTATATATTTACCGACGGATGGTCTCCAGCGGCACCTTTAACATTGTGCAATGCTTTATTCTGCGGGGCAGTGGGGGGACTTGGGGGTACAACACCTGAACTGCTTCCACCAGGTGATTTTGCTTGCGGACTGCCAGTCGTTCTGTAAGAAAAAAATTACTTTTATAAATAAATATATTATCTTTTTCCAATCATGGCTTTTAAAAATTATTTTGTGTATTCACATAAAGCTGAGTTATTATTTATAGATAATTTAACTTGAAGAAAAAAAAAAGGGATTGGAAAAAAATTGTATAATCGATTTTTTTCGCTATTGTTTCGCATTTGTACGAGATGTAATATAGAAGTGGATACGTTAAAAGTGGGTGTACTTTATCATAGAGAAATATATATATTTTTTCAATTTATGTATTATTAATAAACCAAATCACGTTTCTGCTTACGTTTGTTGATTTGTTAATTTATCAGCTAGCTTTAATTTTCCTTCAATATCTGTACAGAGATTTTGTGAATAATTGAAAGTGGCATGATGTGTAATTTTTAGAATTTGGGATAATAAATTGAAGTGTAGTATACATTGTTATTATAATCGGTATTGGGAAAGCAACATATCAAGTTTGTATTATGATTATATCAGACGCTGAACCGTATTATATCACGTGTGTATATTTGACATGATCATTTATCAAGTCTATTTTAAGTGTCACTTATTTGTGTGACCGTAAACTCCTTGGTCTTTTTTTAAAATTAAGAAAACTAGTTGAAAATCAACTATGACCTCTTTTCAGTGCCATGTCTCTCTTTGCCATAGGAATCTAGCACGGATGTCGCAATTCATGGGGCCACAAAAAATTGCGGGTATATATAGTTTGAAAATTTGGAAAATAATCTGTGAGAAACCCGAAACATTTGGTTGGTCAAGTAAAGTTCAGCTCCGCGGATTGAAGATCCCTGCGTATTGAAGATTTTCGGGTACCCCCACCGCTTTCCAGAACTTTGAACACACAAGTTCTTGAAAAAACTTTGTGAAATCATGCTTTTTATAAGTGAATGTACACTGTCTGCCTTATCGATATACGAACGCAAAAAGTTCAGAACAAGATAAAAATTTAGCTAGGCTAAATTTGGTACACAGCGAGTACATCGTCATGGCTCATTGTCATGGCTTATTGAGGAGACAGAAAATTAAAAAATTTACTATGGAAACTGAATTAATTACCGCCCTAGTTCAGGAATAAATTTAGTATCACACTAGGACGGTAATGAAAAAAACTGTAATAATTCGAAAATAGATAAAATTATAGGAAGATTGAGTGTTGACTAGATTATTAGTTTATCTGCCACTGGCGCTCATTTCCACAGCTTTATATAGCTTTGGAATTTATAAACTTTAAAATTCTATTTTTAAAACAAATTATAAATGAATATTAAATAAAATTGTTGATATAATTAAATTAAACGTGTATGTTATATGGTTGATTGTTTTTTAATGATTTTTCATTTAAAAATATATTTAAATCTCATACTGGAGCAATGAGATTGTGAGGAGTGAGGAGTAGGTTATGCTGCTGATATGAGTCTTTAATTTTATTAAAATACAATGTTTATAGTAATGACCATGGTGTTAACATAACGCATATAGTATTATTATTTTAAATAACAATAATAATTCAGAAAAAAAAAGTAATTATAGGCTATAATTTTATGTTTGTTGTGAACAATAATTATTAACTTAACGATTAATTTATTTAAAACATTTTAAATGAAAAATATTAAAGTTGAACCATGAATCAAAATTTCCATGAACCATGAAGGAAATTGTCTTTGGTTACAGCACTGTGAAAAAGAAACAAGTGAAATTAACAAAATTTAAAAAAAACCCGACAAATTTTTCGGGTATGGATTCCTAAACTCGCACTTGAAACATAGCTAAGAACACTATCCGTTAGATAACTAAAATTACGTAATTAATTAACAAAAAATTTTGACAGCATACAAAAATATTTTAAAAATAATTTTCCAATTGTGTGGTATGTGTAAATTAAAAATATAATAATTGCTTTTTTTACAATTAAAACTATTTGTGTGTAAAAAATTACGATAACAAAACATATCAAATCTATTAATTTGAAATACAAAAACTTTTTAATTAAAAATTGGCTGTTATTTTTGTTTTATAGAAATTTTGTTTTCAAAATTAGTTAAATTCCACTAAATCAATAATTACAACAGGGGATAATCTTGATGTCGAATTGGTCATATCACCCATAAAAATGTAAAACTAGACTTGATACTATGACAAAATTGGAAAGTGAAATTTAAATTGATTAAAAAACGAAGAAGTTATAAGCAATCAAAGGTGGCATTCAAAGGCTGTCCATCTCCTTTTAGCAAAACGAATGTTTACATGTAAGCTCTATGGGGATACCCACATATAACGTCACTAGTAGATATCTTTCTCTTTGTTTAATTAGAAAATTTAAACCTCATATCTTACATACTAGAAAAGAGTGTTGAAAATCAACTACACTTTTTTATGAAGTGAGAATTCTTCACCTGAATTGATAAAACAAATTAAGTCCCGATTTATATATCTGGAATTATATCTAGAAAATTTTTCTATAACATCATTTTTAATCGTTTTTGACGTATTTGCAATAGAAACCGAGATATTTGCAATCAATAAATATTTTCACATATCTTTCATAAGATTTGCCACTTAACTTTTCATGATCATAAAACTGAAAAACGTAATTTTTGGAGGTTTTCCCGATTTTCCTCTTTTTCTTCTTTTGTTTTTCTTTTTTTTGAAATCTTTTCATATTTTATGCGGCTGAGTTATAAATTATATTTCTTTATTGTAGATATCTTGGTTTCTATTGCAAATACTTCGAAAGTGATAAGAAATGATTTTATAAAAAATTTTTTTCATTTCTTATTCAAAACTTTTTTCCATATCTTCGTATGTTTTCGAGATATTTTTCAAAAAAAGTTACTTTTGGGGTAGTTTTTGATGTTTCTACCCCCTTAATAGAATTCAATATTTTTTATGTATGTAGTTTAAATCTTCATTTTATTGGACTATAATAAAATCTTATATATTTAAACGAGCAATTCTTGTATATATATATATATATATATATATATATATATATATCAACGATCTTGGAAATGGCTCCAACGATTTTCATGAAAATGAGTATGTAGGGGTTTTTTGGGGCGATAAGTCGATCTAGCTAGGTTTCATTTATCAGAAATGTCCTTTTATCCGTCTTTTCATGAAAAATTAATCAGACATCTATTGGTGTATAACGTAGTTAATGAAATACAATGCAAATTATAACATAACAAAAAGGAGGCGTTTGAGTAGTCTAAAGTGAAAAAAATTCATCAGACATCTATTGGTGTATATGCAAATTATAACATAACAAAAAGGAGGCGTTTGAGTAGTCTAAAGTGAAAAAATTCATCAGACATCTATTGGTGTATAACGTAGTTAATGAAATACAATGCAAATTATAACATAACAAAAAGGAGGCGTTTGAGTAGTCTAAAGTGAAAAATATGACTCTTGCTGACATCTATTGGCGAATAACCGAGCAAAGCTCGGTCATCCAGATATTATAATTAATAAAAGAAGTCATATGTATCCCACATTTCAGATAAATTATTCTATTTAGTTTTGCAACTTTCGCAAGTTTAACCTTAAGTATATGTAAGTTCTCACCCACACTCTTCCGGAGTATTCTCGCCAAAGTTAGCAAAATTGAAGGCGCAGTTGCTGCGGTAGCTCTCTGTACATGATAACAAAACTTTTGAGCTACGTGTTGTCTTTGGGTACAAAAGGCCGAAAAGTTTCATAGTAAAGTCGGACAAGGCAAGAACAGGACAGGCGAGACATTACAACCATAATCACATACACAATATCGTCTCTCGCCCAACACGGTGCTACTTTGCGAGAATAGAGAGGAGTTCCATAGGTTTTTTTCGTCATTTTTTCAAATATTTGTCTCTATGAATGCTAAAATTAGAATTATATAAAAAAAGATCATAGAGACTGAGTATATTGCATACGATCGTATAACAAAAACTACATAAACGTACGTTGGCGTAATTTCATAGTGAATAATCGATAGTAACGATTATTTAAGTATTAGTCTGATAGCTTATCAAAAACAGCAAGCCATTTTATGTATAAACTATAATAAAAATATATATTTTTGAAAAATGGGATTATATAAATTCTACAATTTTCTAGCATAATGCCAGACTATTATAGACATATATACATTTATTTTAAGCTCGAATATAATTTTTTGTATCATCATTATTTATGAAATTGGCATACAGGCTGTTCCAAATCTAGTAAACAGCGTTAGAGGAGTGAAAAAAAAGAAACTGGACTAGCTTTTTGACCGAGAAGAAACACATATTTGTAGCTCAGTCCGATAATTCTCCTTTACGTTTACTTTGAAATATTACGACTTAAGGGTCGATTATATCAGCGATAAGAATATGAAACTTAAATAAAATTTCTTTAAATACACTCTTGCATATCTCGGAAGTAACTTTTTGAACCATTTCGCGTATTGTCTGATCTAAATGGTTTAAATTTCTAAACCACCACGAACATCGAACTTTTTCAATTTGTGACATCCTATACATTCGATGCCAAAAGTGAATAGCTGAATGTTAATATTTTCAAAAGCAGAGATTTTTATAATGAACTTCTTTTCGTAAACCTTATAATAAAAAAGTTTTCCGTGTGGAGCCATCTTAAGAAGACACGCTGTATAAGTAAAACTATGTATTTTGTGTCATTTATATATGTGTATGTATTTTGTAAGTGTCATTGCAGGCAGCAGCTAGCAAATAACTGCAACTATTTAGGGATTATATAACTGATATATGCTTTAACTTTAATCTATTTTTATTTTTTAAATCATTAATTATTTTTTATTTAGTACCAGTTTGTGTATTAGATCATTATCCTTTTTTTTTTTTATGAAACAATTTCATGGTTGTTGTTACTCATTTTGATACCTAATATTTGCTCTCATAGCAGTTATACCGATTCCAATTTATCTATATTTTAGATATATCAAACGGTTTTTTTTTTCGAGTATAAAAACGGTTTTTACATAGATATTTAATGAATTTCTGTTTGAATAGTTTTAAAATACTATTTATCTGATTATACAGGGTGTATTTTGATAGTAAACTTTGAAGCAGGTAATGTGTGTTTTGGTTAAGAAGATTGAATTCTTAATGTCAAATTCCTTTATGAGGGACATAAATGACACAAATTTTGATAAATGTTAAAAATTGATAAAAATTAGCTTCAAATTTTAAAATCCATAATATTTGTAAGTTTTTTCTCATGGTTTTAGAGGTTATCGGAAAACTATCATTCACATTTTTTTGTGAATTTCAAGCCGATAATTTTTTCTAGTTTTTTCTTTTTTAGGCTCAGGCTTTATGAGTTACGTATTTGACATATATTATGAATATTTTTGAAAAACGTACCTTTTTACTTAGTGATGAATGGTGGGAGTGCAGATAAATTATTCAATATATTAGTTCTAACTATGTAAACAATATTTATTTGCGTTTCCACCATAATGGAATTATTTGAGCGAGACAAAAATTCATTGTTGAATTTTTTTACACTTTATCAAATTTTTTTCGAAACAATATGCATTAAATCTTTCCTTAAATATACGTCCCAAAATTTTAAATTAGTTCTACGTCTAGCAGTGTATTTGTTCAAGATGAAATTAATTTTAAAAGTCAATATATACTAAGAATTTTACAATATTTCAACATAACTATGTTTCTTCGTTTTCGATAAACACGAAATAAAATAAATAAAAACTTTTTGAAAATGTTTGTGTTAAAATGTAATAATTTTTATCAAACTTAAATAAGAGTGATAAATTTTATAAATTACCAAAACATTTCGTTATGAAATAAAATCCTATAAAACAAACCTAATTTAACAAATTACAAGTGAAAATAAACAATTGTATGAGTTAATTATTGAAATACCTTACATAGATGGTGTTGAATATCATTTATTATATTCATTTTATAAATATAAATTAATGTATCATAGAATTGCGGCTATTTTCTTCGAAAATTTTTATAGGATTTTTATTTTCGTTTTTTGGAATCTACATGATTTGAAAAGAATTTTAAACAAACAAATGTTTCGCCGAAAACTGATTTAATAGACAACCTTAATATTATCAAAGGGGTATAATATGAAATAAGAACTGATAGACTCACTATTTGAAGCAATCTAGAAGTTTTCAAATGTCTATCTTTTATAGTTTCTGAGAAAATGGAATCGTAAAGTTTTGCCCTCATATGGACTCTCACGGAAAACCAAAGATATTTTCGAAACAATTTTCAAACAAAAGCTGTTTATTTCTAGATGAGAAACATTTTTTGCTTTCGAAATTTTGTTTTATATGCTACGGTTAAAAATTACCCAATTTCCCTATATTGCTGTTTTATAAACTCGAAGTCACGTTTTTACGTCTTGAAGATGCTAAAAATTTCTCGATAGCTCCATTTTTTTTTGAGTTTTCGTAATGATAGACGAACGAACGAACGAACAAACGGAGATGGACTAATTAAATGATGTTATGAACACCTCTACTAAAATTTTGTTTGTAGCATCAATATTTGGTAAAAACTTGAGATTAAACTTAATATACTCTGATATATTTCTTATATAGAGTATAAAAAGGAATCCTTCAACAAAATTATAAGTTTTATACCAAGTGTTGAAAAATTATAAAATAACAGAGATTGAAATATCTGGCAATACTTTCTGAGTAAATTAAATTTGTGAATATTTACGAAAACATACATCGGACAAATTAGAATCGTAGAATATTTGTTTGTAAGATACGAAGGCGGAAGACAAAGTACCAAAAGTACCCCAGCAGCCTTATTTGGATACATAGAAGTAGACTTTTTAGAAGTGTACAAATGCTGGAAACCTTGGCAATGACAGCTGTAGTAAATAATTCTTTCTAACAATCAATTTTGTAATCTGAGCTTCAAGTGAACCCTTAGGACTTCGAGGCTATGGTTGAATGGTGGGCATCAAATGGTAGATAGGACCAACGCTTTTGAATCTATATAGTTGCAAAAACGAATGACAAACCATGTGACTGTAAGACAAAGGACAGTTTTAATGGTCCATCCAAAATCGAAAGTAACTTTCATTGTCATAAATGTAACTTGTGATGGGTATAACAACAAGAAACAAATATTGGAACTTCCAAGCATTGAAAAAAACAACTGCTTTATTTTAATGAGATACAATTTTTAAAAGAAGCAGGCGAAAATTTGGTTAATTATTAGAGCCCTGTTTTACAAGGTGTTGGAGTGAAGTGTGTGATTTTGAAAATCCTATTAATAAAACTTCTCAACTCTTTTTTCATGTGTACTTTTAACTAAGTATGACTTTACAATATTTTCTGTCCAACATACACTTTTCGGACTCACCTTGTACCCTCTTATTTTGAAAAGCAATTTTTGTATGATTTTCTTCAATTTATAATGCAATTTTCAACTTTGTCATTCTTCACGATACAGAGGGCAGCTGTGTATAATATTATAAGATAAGACGATAAAAAAGAATTTTGCACTCGGAACAAAATAATATACAAACATAAAATAAAATGAAAGAAAAGTGGAACGAAGCGTAATATTACAACGTCTTTGAAACATCTCTCATAAATGTATGTCTTTATGTTAAATGAAAGCTTCAATTTTCCTTTTGAAAATGTCGACAAAATGAGACGACGTATATAAATTGTTGACTTACTATCAAGTACTGTAATTATTATTAGATACATAATATTTAAATACAGAAGAGACTTGACATAAGACGAAATAAGGAGAGAAGAACTACTAGGTAGATCTGTTTGGGTGTTATTACCTACATTTTTGAGATGACATACCTATATCGTAGGGTACAGAGAAAAGAAGAACTTGAGAATCATATTGTTAACTATTTATTATAATAAAATTGCGCGTCTGTAGCACAATAAAGATTACAACTAACTATATTTTCAAACTAATTTTATAGTAAATACAGAGATGTTAATTTATCTTTGTCCCCACTCAGAAATAAAATTTTTTATTCAATTAACTACATCCTGGCCAATTTTAGTGGTTCAAGAGGATAAAGCGTAGCCAACTGGGTGCGTGGAATACCTAAGATATCGGGTTTTATTACCACAATCATAACAAAAATTGATATAATTAATAGTTTATGGTATAAACATTTTACATCATACGCTCAAAATAATTGAAGAGCCAATGTATCCGACGAGGCTCCAAGCATCCAAAGGAATATCCGTGAGCAATTCCTATAACAATTTTATTTTTAACCGTCGATAAAAATAGTACGTTAATTTGTGTTGGTAATGAGGGATCTTTTGAAGTTCTCTTTCATTTTCTTACATATTTTAATGGATACAAACATATTGTAAAAACTCGGTTTTCCGATGACATTTTTCTGGTTTTATTAAGAACTTAGGTACTTACTAGAAAAATTGCAGTTGGACTTTTATAATATTCTGCACCAATGTTATTCTGTCAGGATTCAAGCATCCGTAAGGAAGGATTCTATGCTATATGTGATGGAAATGTGATAAATCTTTTTAAAATGATTAGCTCTATTCCTAATTATCTTCTACGATATGTCAAACGGTGATATTGTGACAACGATGAGGAGAAAAAATAGTAAAATTTTTGTATACGTAAGAAATATTATTGCCTGAATGAATAACGCCTATTAAATTCTTTAATTTTGATTTTTCTAACCATGGCGTTCATGATTGTGGCCAAAAGCCCAAGTTTTCAAGGTCGAACACCAAAAGTAATCATTGCCAAAATCAGAAAAAAACCATGATTCTACAAATTTTTCTTTCTTTGGTTATCAGCGATTTTAATCTTGAAGGACTGATTTTTGATTAAAACTACAAAATATTTTATATAATTTTAATATTGTAGTGCATTTTCTGAAAACATGCCACGTGTCGAGCTCGTTATATTAAAACCACTTGAGAAGGTATTCGTTGTGTGCGTAGTCACGGTAAGGACAATAAATCGACGCCAGCGCTTCCAGTGTAATATTTTGGCGTTAAATGAGGTGTTATGACTAATTTTCAATTCTTTAACAGCAAATAAAACAGTAAATGTCAAATTGAAATTATTGAAAAATAACATTTAAACTTAATTAATTAAAAAATGTGAAAACAAGATACCAATTGCAAAAATATTAGATTTTCAATGTTAGCCATAAATGCAATTTTCACAATTATTTATGCATCCATACAATTATAATATAATAAAGTGATGTATTGTTACCATGGAAAAGCCTCCAATAAAACTCATGCACGGTGCGAATACCAGACTGCTTTTCTAGAGTAACTATTTATAACGGGAACAACGAAAAATTAACACTCTATATTCTTGTTTGAAGTTATACTTATTTTAATAGCACGTAATATGATTGAAGTATACTCATTCTGTATGTTTTGCGATCAGAAAATCAGTTAACGGATATGACACTCTGCTCTGGTGTTCTTAATAAGATTGTTATTTTCACAAAAGATATAATAATTCGAACAATGATGTTTCTCATATTCATCATGTAACTTATGTACATAGAAAACTGATTAGATCACAAGTTTCTAGTTTATTTATGTATACTGTGAATATAGTTTTTGATTTTAGAAACAAAACAACTTTGGGCGAGTGTACTTAGAATTATTCAGAAAGTTATGTATTGTATACAAATGTTTCTTTGAAATTTCTTAATTTAAATAGTTATTATTATTTTGAACTTTGCATAGTCAGATATCAGTATGAAATTTACAAAAATAAAAAATTTATATGATTTTGTAACTCAATATCAGTGACAAATGTATGAAAGGCTTATATTACCCATTTCTTTGAGAAAAGATCTTCTCTTATCGTACAGGCCTAAGTAACTGAAATACTCATTGGTTAATATATTTTTAGGAGCACGAGCGTGGCCAAAGCCTCAAGGTATGCCATTTTTTATTATGAGGTTACAGGCAGGGGGCAACTAAATTTGATAAATAAAATATGGACTTCATTCCAATCATTTCAAGAAAATTATATAAGTAATTAACATAGCAACTTTAAGAGTCTAATACGACATTATTGTATCAAAGATATATTACGAGATTTTAGTCGGTTATTTTAATGCGTTTCGGCTGTAATTGTTGCTTAGTAAACTACTGGGCTTTTTTTTCTTTTCATTTTGTATTTAACGCAGTAAGGTTTTCTTCTTTTTAAATTCTTTTTTTTATTTTACACTTTTTAATTAGAATTTTGATTACCTTATCAATGACACCCCACTTAACATAGTTCGTGTACTTTCATTTTCAATCAATATGTTTGGTCATTTGTGGAACCCAAAAGACCAAACGCGAGAGCCAATTTTAATGATTCTTACTTCAATGAATTTGATCGCTATATTGAATTTTCATTACTGTCATAGCCTTAGGAAGACAAGTTGATTGACGTAATAATAATCAAAATCGGCCAACGCGTTTGGTCGCGCAGTAGCGTAAAAAGGGGCTAATTACTGCGAACTGTATGTATTATCAAATTACACAAATATTATTTGTGCGTCCGTACAATTTGTTTTATGAAACATGTGAAAACAAATAATTGACTGAGTTAATTGTTGAAATACTCTGTAGAGAAAGTGTTGAATATCAGTGCTTGCATTATTTTTTTTTATAAATAAGAAGACTTTAAAAAACCAACATAATTAGTTCGGCCTTTCGGTCCCCATTTATTTAGTTTTCGAAAATTTAGAACATTTTCGAAAGTATTTTCTAGAATTTTTTTTTCGAGAAAGTTTCACAAGGCACAAGTTGAAGGTACCTGAATTTTCAACTCGTTGTCTTTCATAGTTTTGAAGAAATAGACACTCAAATTTAATTCTAATTTGCGTCATCGCGGATAAACAGTGGCATTTGCGATGTTTCAAGCAAAAATTTTTTAATAAGTTTCAAGCAATAATTTTTCTAAAAATTTTTTATTACATTTAAACTTTTGTTCTATCTGGTTTATAAGACCCAAGACCCAATTGACATATTGCTCGTAGCATCAATATTTTTGTTGAAACTTGGAGCTAAACTTATTATACCTTGATATATATTACATATATACAGGGTGTAAAAATGGGAATACCAGAAACCCTAATCGGATATAAGAAGAAAAAAAATGATCAAGTCAATCACAAATTATTTCAATTCTTTTAATATAATTTAATGAAAACATTTGTTACAATGAATTCAATCAAATGGGTATCAGGTACATTCAATAGAGGTTTCGTAGTTATTTCAAATACAATATTTAACCGAAGTAAAAGATAGACGCTATTTATTTTCATCTAGAGACGGAGGGAGCTACACCAACATTTGTTTTGACTTCTTGGATCTTCAGAAGCATAGCCTATAGCATTTTTCAGTAATTTAATGAAGAGTGTTCTTAGGTATGTTTCAAGTGCGAGTTTAGGGTTCCGTACTCAAAAAAATTAAAAATTGGCCATGCTCCTCAAAATATGCTCAGCTTTTAAAAGGTTTTAAGGACAAAGGTAATTTAATGAAGAGTGTTCTTAGATATGTTTCAAGTGCGAGTTTAGGATTCCGTAGCCAAAAAATTTGTCGGGAAAATTTGAATTATATGCGTGGTAATCTTTATCTAATGGTGTACCCGTTTCTGTTAAACTTGTCCGATTTTTTCATAAATTGGTTAACTTTGCGTTATTATATCTTAACAATGAAAAAGTCAATAATATTTGTTTCTTATATCAAATATCAACAAAAATCCTTCAATGAAGAGTTTTTAGAAAGTATCTGGCACTTAGTTTTTATTAAAAAACTGGTGACTAAAACCAGGCTAGACAAATAATATATTTAAGTATCTATGTGAAAGGTAGTGGGGGGCACAAATTTAAAAAAAATATATTTTTAATTTTGTCTATATCAATTTTGTATTATATTATAACTTGACGATATAAGACGAAAAGTAAGAGTAAAATTTTTCGATATCTGGAGTAATTTTCAAAATATCGAAGATTGAAAAATTTCTTTAATTATTCAGCTTTCGCTATTTCGAAAACCAAGGCAATGTATTCTTATTTTTCGTCTACATTCATGAAGTTATAACAAAATTCATCATCAAAGTTAATAAATTTCAACCCTAAATTCACCCTGCACTTATATCCTTTAAAGGGACGGAGACACTTGGTTTTTTTCTTTTCTATTTCATTGCTTATATGCTTACTTTCTATTAAAAGTTTTATTTGTTTAATTTGTTTTCATTCATTCCAAGTGAAAATTATCAAAAACTTTCAAAATATATCCTTTTTTGAGATTCCTCCCTAAGAGCCCATGTATTTTATATCGATTTTCAATGACTTTTTCTTAACAATTTCTTTGAGTAAATGTCTGTCGATACAAAAATTTTGAACCTTTAAATCAAACATGGTTATCATGCTCAAGAGATAAAAAATATCAAAAGTAACTTACTTTCTTTTTATTGTGTACTCATTCTCACTGCGTGTATTTTATGAGCTTACGCTGCTATTATTGGTACGGAATTTTGAAATACATATACATAAAAAAATAACACTGACAATGTTTCCAGAGTTTTATTAAAGATAATAATTGAATTTAAAAAGATGGTACTGTATGTTTCCTTCAACGATGAAATTTAATTAACTTCATCGCCCCAGTTTATTTTCACCAAGTATATAAAATATTAGATCATTTCGAGTTGAATGAGACAGAACCAAACTGATGAAACAAGCAGGTGAGAAACAGGGTGAGAGAATATAAGGTAAGCAGGACACGCTATTATTTTCAATTCCTCTATGTTTATTCTATGTATGTGAATTGTGAACTACTTTTTCTTCAATTGTTTATTTTTGAATGTACAATGTTTATTTCATCAATTGTATTTTTAAATCATCAGCGAGTGATGCGGTTTGCCAAAGCACAATCTATACTATCGTACAAACAGGAAATTGGTTGTAGGTATTCAGAAGGAATAATGTTATTTTGTAACGTTTTACACAAACATTTTCAGAATTGTTATTTTTACTTGGATGTATAAAACCATACATCACATTGTTCGTTCGATCTGGGTTGGTTAGAATATTAATGTCTTGAGACAACAATCGGTACATTTCATTGAGTTTGTTTGGATTGTTAAACATATTCTATTTTCAATCAGCTTACTACACAATTCTATTATCTATTATTACAAGGTGAACAAGTATTGTGAGATTGGATTGGTGTTTTTTTTTTGAATTTAATAAACGATGAAGAAACGGGAATGGTAGCAAACAGCTTTGATTATCTCAACGTAAACTAAAAGGCCATGAATGAATTTTAGGATTTACTTACATCTTTCGCAATTCTTGTCCCAGTATTAATGGTTGCAAAACCCGCGTCAAACAAATTTCATAAAAATGTACTTAGGCAAATAACTGACTTCTTTAGTTATTTCCGAACCTCGCATGGTAAGAAATGTATGGCGTTTATTACAATGCTGGTATGGTATAGAGACAGATACAGTATCTATGTTAGCATAGGTAATATTACAGTATTTAATTGGGCTATCCACCGGAAGTATTTGGGGTATCGTCAACCAGTAAGGGCCTGACTCTCCTAGTGCACTGACTCGTCCGCCGTATCTATTGCTAATGTTACTATTCCCTCAATGGTCAAAATCAAATCAATCAAATCAGTATGGCGTTCACATCGATACTGACATAGTGATATAAAAAATTTTTTACCGTGTGTTGTAGCAGTATAGAAGAAAGTTTAGAAGAAGATCCGATTGGCATATTTAGTGCTGTAATAAACATTAATAAACAAATGTATCCTGCCTCTGTTATAAGTCATAATTGAGAGCCGTAGCATAAAATATCTACGACTTGAAGTCAAAAGTACTTCGTTTCAAGGTCATTGACCGTATTTGAACAAATGAATCGCTTGGTACTTTAATACAGCCCCAAATATACGTATACCGTGGTTTTTTGGGGGTATCTGGCGCAATCCTTCATTGAAGTAGTTCTGGACAAAAGATTTCAACAATTTAAGGTATCGAGGTTCAGAAGTAACTAGAGAAGTACGTTTTTTGCCTAAGGATAAATGTTTTTGAAATATGTAAGACGCGGATTTTGCAACCATTAATACTGGGACAAGAATTGCGAAACATGTAAGTAAAGCATTAAATGCATTAATGATCTTTCAGTCTACGTAGATATAATCAAGATAGACATCAAGAAATTTGGAAACAATTCCAAAAGTATAGTTTACTATGAGTAGGTAGTGGAAAGGAACCTATAGCCTCGAATAGCGCTCAGACGTTTGAGAGGTATAATAAATAAATGAATTGGGTTAACTGCAGCAAAACCAATGTTCTTCGTCAGTGCTGATAGAGTAAGTAAGCAATATAGGATGCTTTTAGTATTTTTATTTTATAGACTTTGTCTACGCAAAATGGTTTTAAAATTTTTTATGATATAGATTCATATTATTTAAAAATATGCTGATTTTTTATTTTCAACAAAATTAAGCATGTTTTTTCATTTTAATGTTTTTTTCTAAAATTCACTATTTAAAAAATATTTTTCATCATTTTTTTCTATTAAAAATATTTTTTTCAAAGGATGAGTAAAAAGGCTCAATAACTATTAATGTATTTTAAAAATGAGTATTTCAAAAATTTCGTTGATAAAAACATTTTATGATTTCGGTCAAATAAACAAGATAAAAAAAAATTTTCATTGAAAAAAATTACAAAATAATATTTTTTTTTGATTACAAAGTGTGAAAAATATGATTAGGTCAAAATATAAATATTTACGTGCTGTATATCAATTATTCTTCAACAAAATTATACAAAAAGAGGTTTTTTTTATTACCTTTTATACCTTTTTATTATTAGAATGTATCAATTAAAAAACAAAATAATACTCACTCAAGTTGCGCTCTGCATTATCCACAAAAGTAGGTGAAACATGAAACAAGAAAGAAAAAAAAAACAATATTAGCATTAGTAAAACAATCAACAGTTTTTTGAATAATTATTAAATTTTTATTTATAGTAAAATATTGGATGTGAACAGCCACACATTGCCTATAAATACAGATATATTTTAAAGCTCGAAATTAGAAAAAAAAAACATACGGAGATACAGGAAATACAAAATTATACGGCTCAAAAAATATATTATTAAAGCATAATATCGAAAACTCGTTTTTTTATTGTTGTAATAAATAAGGAGAGAATTTAAAATCGTTTTGTCTTACACAGGACACCCAAAAAATTGCTAACTACACGTATATTGTTTGTTTTGTGGTTAGAATCAAGTATATAAAACGGGTACTTAACAATAGTATTGTTTCCTTCAGGTTACATTGCTTCAATGTACAGGGATGATCTATCTATTTCTATACTGAATGAAAGATACTAGTTGCAAGAAAATACATTCTTAACATGGTATCAAATAAATATTTTCTTAGTTCAAAAAAGTATTTACTTTTGATAATTTTTAAGCTATCAAATACTTATTTTCTACAATTAGGTAGGTGTTATATCGTTAAGTACTCTCATTTCCTCAAGAAATATTTACTTATGTATAAGAAACATCAACAGTTAAGTAAGCGCGTTTTTTCAATTTAATGCTGTAATTTTTATATCATGCATATATGTAATATGCAAGGTATACTAAGTTTAGTCCCAAGTTTGTAACGCTTAAAAATATTGATGATATGAACAAAATTTTGGTATAGGTGTTAAAAAATCTCCTAATTAGTCCATTTTCGGTTGTCTGCCCGTCTGTCTGTCAACACAATGACTCAAAAACGAAAAAAAGATTTCAAACTGAAATTTTTACAGCGTACTCAGGACGTAAAAAGTGAGGTCGAGTTCGTAAATGAGCAACATAGGTCAATTGGGTCTTGGGTCCGTAGGACCCATCTTGTAAACCGTTAGAGATAGAACAAAAGTTTAAATGTAAAAAATATTCCTTAAATATAAAAAATAGCCAACTTTTGTTTGAAACATTTTTTCGTAAACATGAAAAAATGTTTATGAAATGAAAGCCCTCATGTTGACCCGTGAGGGCTCAAATTAAGCGTCAATAGTATAGTATGTATTATATAGTGATATTAAGTTATGTATGTGTGAAATGTATAGGTTTGTATGGAATGTGATAGAGTAATCAACACTGTCTTTGCATGGTATTTCAACAATTTACTCAGTCAATCGTTTGTTTTCACTTGTTTAGGAACTATGTTCCTTAACGGGAGTTCAGTGAATGGGAACTTATCTTGAAATATTAACAATATTTTGAATAAGAATGTGGTCTTCTGGTAACGTTACCCGTTCCTCAATGCGGAATGCCGCCAAGTCGAATTCAACCCTCGCTTATAGTTTTAAACTAATATTTTAATTTAAAAAAATAAATAATTTTTTATTTATTAAAAATACATTAAGTATATTGATAAGAACATAGTTCTTACCGAGTACCCACGACACGTCTGGCTAATTTTCACTGTGTAAAGATTAAACGACAGTGGAATAATAATTACAAATTTTCGCACACATAACATTGGCGCCTAGACCAAGGCGCCAACCTTCTTTTTTGCATGAATAATCTGTAATATTGTTGAAATTAATTAAGAAATTAACAAAAATCCGTTTGAATTTTAAAAAGTTAATTTTTATGTTTATTTATTTTTTGTTATAAAAAAAAGCTAATGCGATAACCACATACATACATACACATCACGTTAACTGATATCAATAAAAGTAAAGATTTTAATATTATTTTATGTTATATACATGAAACGTGATATAGACACACAAACCCCC
The DNA here is from genome assembly GCF_905475395.1 of Chrysoperla carnea. Taxonomy (NCBI): domain Eukaryota; kingdom Metazoa; phylum Arthropoda; class Insecta; order Neuroptera; family Chrysopidae; genus Chrysoperla; species Chrysoperla carnea. The sequence continues at coordinate 50,771,563 of NC_058341.1, forward strand.
ACGAAATAAACTTTAAAATTTTCTCTAAAGCACAAATACGTGAATATACATATAGCTGAGTTTAAATAAAAGGTGGCTTTTATAGTGAAACTGTCTAAGTTCAATAAAACTTTTCTTGGAAATTATTAACTCCGATACTAACTGAAATCTTAGAAATTGAAAGCTTTTTAAAGCACAAAAACATGGGATAGAATTCAATACATTATAAACGTGTGGGAAAACTTTGGTTGGTAGGTAATAGTTTTTGTAATAGTTAGATATATAATTTTAGTTTTAACATCTTGTTTTCTTGAATTTCTTTTCTGTATTCAATTTGAGGAAGTTATTTCACCAATTTAAGTTTTTTTGCCTTTATTGAAAAATCTCATTTCTTTGTCACGTAAAATATTCCATTCATCCTTAGATTCTACGAGTGGTTTTAGTTATAATGGAAGGACTTTAAAAAATTAATTCTTTCTACAACGAGGAAAGTGTCGTTTGAATTGAGAAAATTTTGGAAGAAAAAATATAATTTGTAAATAATGCCAAAGGCCTGTTTAAAAGAATTGGTAATTTGACAGTATGAACTATAGATCCTTACAGCATTTGACATTAATGACGATAAATAACGAAAAACAGCATAGATATGCGTATGCTATTACATCGTTTCGAGAAGAAATCTCTAGCACCTCTAACTCTATTGCCAGTTTTGCAGTCCCCTTTACTGAGGCAAAAACTTTTAATTTTCTAAGCACCATCATGCATTATTTTATTCGTAATCTACTATTTGATGAAGTATTGATGAAGTATGACTACCTTGTACAAAATATGAAAATCAGAAAAGAAAATTTGTATTTCACTTGTATTAAATCCAGTTAATTTTTGTTGGTTATAAAATTCTGTAGTAAAAATTTAATGGAGAATAAATTCTAACGGCAATACAACTTTCAACTGGTTGTATTGTTGAGTCAACTATTGCACAGGTATTTGCAAATTTTAATCCAATTGATAGGCACTTTTTGTGGTTGTAAACATTTCTTTAAATCAATGAAAAATTCGTTACGAAATGAAACAATAAAAAGTAGATTCCTTAAAAGTTGGTCGTAAAAATTTTAAAAACATTTTAAATATTATTTTCTCTCTGACTAGAAATAATTATATGGCTGACATTACGACCTATGGCTGACATTCGTTACGTTTTCTGGAAACACCTCTACTGTGTCTGCTTTCACTTGATTTTTTAAAGAAACATGAAAATGTTTTAGAGTTTAGGAAGTAGGTATTTTTGAATTGTGATTTAGTGATACCGTAAGGTCAAAAACAAAATATTTGCATAACATTTAGCAGTATATCGAACTGAAACTTATTTAGGATTATTTCATCCAGAATTTTCTTTTCTACATCACTTTATTTTTTGTATGCGGTAATTATTGAACACTATGTTATTGGTAATTAGGATATACATTTATCTAAAGGTTAGGGCGAGGTTTTTTAAAGTAAAAAAAATTTAATTCACGTCCCATTCGTAAATAAAATGTTAATGAAAAGAATTGTAGTATAACTCTTAGAATTTTCAGTTTAATTTTATATCACCAGAGGTGAATTCGCTTAGTTCGATCTTTGTTTTTCTTGTTAGCTACTTTGAAAAATTTATTATGTATAAAGTTTTTTCAAAGTTTTTACAAAAAGGAAACGAAAGAACATACTATTTTTCTTACATATATAAAGTTTTTTTTTTGCTCTTCAAAGAAGTTTTAATTTATTGACAGTTGTACTGTATGTCTATATAACATATTATTATTATATGTAGTTCGTTATGTATATGTAATTTACATAAATTTACATTAAATAACATATACATAAAAGTAAAAAGTTTTTTTTTTTTTGATAGCCTGTATACATGACACATATATCAAGGTATACTTACTTTAGTCTCAAGTTTACAACGCTAAAAAATATTGATGATACGAATAAAATTTTGTAATTTTCATAAAATCATCTAATTAGACCATTTCCGTTTGTCCTCCCGTATTCGTGTCTGTCTGTCTATCAGCACGATAACTTAAAAAAAAAGAGCTATCTGAAAATTTTAAAGTTTATTCAGAATGTAAAAAGTGCGGTTGAGTTCGTAAATGAGAAATATTGTTCAATTGGGTCTTGGGTCCATAATTGGATCCACCTTGTAAACCCTTAGAGATAGAACAATAGATTAAATGTAAAAATGTTTCTTATAAAATTGTAAACGTACGGGAAAACTGTTGTTGGTAGAGAGCAGTTTTTGTAATAGATAGATTTAATGTTAGCTTGCTTTCTTGATTTCCTTTCCTGTATTCAGTTTGAGGAAGTTATTTCACTAATGCAAGTCTTTTTACGGTTGGGTTCGTAAATGAGCAGCATAGTTCACTTGAGGCTTGGATCCGTAATTGGATCGACCTTGTAAACCCTTCCAGATAGAACAATGATTTAAATGTAAAATATTATTCTTATAAAAAATAAACAACTTTTCTTTAAATCATTTTTTCGTAAATATCATTATTTTCCCATGAGGGCACAAATTAGGAGAAAAATTTGCACTTTTAAAACTATAACAGATAGAAAATTAGTAAGTAGTTTCAACTAGTATGTAGCTTCAACTTGTAAGCCTTGTGAATAATAGAGAATACTACGAAAAATTTTCTAAATGTGTTTTCTATAATGAATGGCGGCTGGAAAGGGATAAATGTATTTATTTTTTAAACTTTTCTAATTTATAAAAAATAATGCAAGCACTGATACTCAATACTGTATATTCAGAGTATTTCAACAAATAACACTATTAATTATTTCTTTTCGTTATTTTTTTTTTCTTTTTAAAGTATAAACAGCAAAGAAAGTGGCGCCAATCTGATTTGAAAATTTCAATGTCACAGGCTATAATTCATTTTAAATTATAATATCCAACTTTCGTAATCTTTGATTCAAAATTACCTTGAAAGATTTTTTTTTACAAAAAGTCAAATTAAAAGCATTTTATTCAATTTTAGGTAAATTTGTAGAAAACGATATTGATATTGGTTAAAATTAGTTCCAAATTATGCTTCTCAAGAATGGTTTAAAAATCATATAAACTTCATTCATAATTCTTAAAAATTTCGATAAAAGCAATTTTTCTAGGTAATTTTTTATTTGGCAAAATTGATGCCACCGGCGACAATCGGTTATGAAAATTGGTTCCCCGCGGCCAAGATGTAAGCCTAATGTACTGAGAACGTCTTGAAATAAACGTTAAAATAAATCAAGAATTATTTAACGCTCCGAAAGTTGGAGTTAAAAATGGTTCAGAAACATTACCAGAAACAAACCTTAATCCTTAACACCTCCGTTAGTAAATGCGAAACCTTGTAACCGTTTTCTAACAATGATGACTAAAATTAGAGCCACTTTGTATATTTTTATACTTAGCAAGTTAGTATGTGCACACTTTTATTACTGAATTATGGTAAAATTGTAATCATATAAACAAAGTCTCGCTTTAGCTTTAGAGTAGTTATAAAAATGTCTCTAACACAGGTAAAAAATAAATTAAAAATTTGTTTTATATAACTTTGAAAATTAAAGCTAGATTCTCTTCAGCCCTGAGTAGGTACTTGTCTCATGAACATTGTTACGTGGTTATACCATGTATATATGAAATATACATAGTAAATTATGTTTAGTCTCACGTTTGTAACGCTTAAAAATATTGATACTATGAACAAAATTTTGGTATAGGTGACCATAAAATCACCTAATTAGTCCATTTCCGGTTGTCGGGCTGTCTGTCGTCTGTCTGCCGTCTTTCATCGAAAATTACTAAAAAACGAAAAGAGATATCAAGCTGAAATTTTATATGCTTACTGAGGACGTAAAAAGTGAGGTTGAGTTCGAAAATGAGCAACATAGGTCAATTGGGTCTTGGGTCCGTAGGACCCTTCTTGCAAACCGTTAAATATAGAACAAAAGTTTAAATGTAAAAAATGTTCCATATATAAAAATAAACAACTTTTGTTTCAAACATTTTTTCGTAAAAATCACTGTCTACCCACGAGGGCGCAAATTATGCGCAAATTGTATAGTATGTTTTATATGGGTATATTAGTTCTATGTGTCTTACATATATGTATGTGTAATGTGACAGAGTTAGCAACACTGTCTATACATGGTATTTCAACAGTTAACTCAGTCAATTGGTTGTTTTCACTTGTTGTTACATTAAATTGTGTAACTATTGTTTAAAATCATTGCTGGTAATTGTGTCGGAGTATACAAATTTTTAAGATTCGGATTTTTAACTCTAATTCTGGATATTGGTTCTAAAATTGATTAATAGTTTATAATGAAACTTAAGGTAGAAAATGACTAAAAAACTAAGACCGTAGACCACGAAAATATTATTAACGAGCATCGAAAACGAGAAAGATAATTGCAAAAGTAGTTTTCAGATTTTCGTACTCAAATGGAAAATACAACACTACCCTGTTATCATTTTTGGTGTTTATCCGACTGGTAAACACAATTCGTGATTTAATTAATGAACTGTAACGATAATAAAAAAGTAGTTCCAGAGGAATCTCAAAGTGACTTCACTCGGAGACTGAAGAAAAGTTCAAATAAAACCATTGTAATTTTAAGTGAGTGAATAGAAAATGTTGAACAAGCACATTAATTTTCGATAATGTTGCTCCTCCATCTTCTATAGATTAAAAAGTATAAAACTTATACTTTTATAAATTAAATTTTTTACATTACGTTAAAACTGACGAAGAGTTTTGTAAATACCTGAATTAAAAAGATAAAAAATTCACGGAAGTTTCGTCCACCAAGACAAAATCAAAAAACGATTATTTATTATTTGTAATGATTGAATAACTAAATAAATCCGTTCACTAGTGATGTAAGATGCATTCTAAAGTTAGGTAATTAATGTACAGATTAAAATTTGTAATTTCTGTCCAAAATAAATAACAAGTGAAATTTACAAAATTTAAAAAACCCCCTAAAAGTTTTTCGGGTACGGAACTCACAACATTTGAAGCATATCTAAGAACATTATCCGTTAAATTACCCTTTTCCTTAAAGCCTTTTCGAATCCAAGCCGGTTTGGAAGATTATCGCCAGTTTTTTGGGGTACGGAACCCTAATTTCCCACATAAAACATAGTATAGAAGAATCGACATTTAATCACCTTTCAGACAAAACAAAAAAAAAATCAAAATTGGTGTATCCGTTTAGGCGCTACCATGCCACAGACAGACAGACACATACACATAGCGGTCAACTTATAACACCTCTTTTTTTTAGTTCGGGGGTTAAAATTAGAGTATACTGTAAAATTACAGTGCAACGGCCTATCAACTTAAAAAATTAAACTATGCACAAAAAAACATATTTTTATTTGTCAATAAAAAACCCATATAAAATTCCGTTTAGAGAAATATGAATACATAAACAGGAAGAAATTTAACACCCAGTTTTAAAATTAAAATTACATGCATAATGTAATTACAAAATAATAAAAAATTACCAATAAAAAAATAAAATAATAAATTTGATAAATTGAATAAAAATTTTATTTAATTTATAAATATTTTTCACCTATAAAGCACTTTGTTTTTTATCTCAATAAAATTTTATTATTAAACAATAAAAAACAATGAAAACAGGCAAAAAACATAAAAACATATAATAACAAAATTGAACGATATTATTATTACATTGATAGTTTAGATCGATCGGTAATATAGTTTTTACCATTATTATTGTGAAAACTGTAAAATATTATTTTTAAGTTTATTGTTTTGTTGTAGAGTATATTTTCAAAGCTGTAAGGTCACATTACAGTGGCTGTCCTAGAAGGAAACTCACTTGACTTTAAGAGTAACAAAAATACTTTCACATCACAAAAGTTCATATCAGAGAGGTCCTCAAAGAATGACATACCAAAGTGATTTGTCCGTAGAATTAATACCATAGAGCTGTTAAACTTAGGAAACGCAATGTGTGAATTCTTGACCGTAGTGACAGGTGTAGAAAGACAGTTATGCGCGCCTTCTCTACCTGCCTCCCTAGAGATATTCGCGCCTACTTTCTCTGTCTTCTCTCTGCTGTGATCATCCGTTTGTCGACGACTTTACAGTTCTAGGGTATTATCTCTATGGATCTCTGCAGTAACATAGAGGATAAGTCATGGTTTCCACTTCGTATCCTTTTTCGCAATTCCTATAATAAAAAATAAAATGGGGTTTAACCCTCGTTTCCCTGACGTACAGGCCTATAGCAGAGGCCACCCACATTATTATTTGTTTATCTTTATTTCTTCTAAATCCATATATACAATAACATTTATGACGTGAGTGGAGTCGGTTACTTCGTTCTTATCCAAGCGACGACAATGTGATCAATTCTACCGCCTCCTTAATTATAATTTTTCACACTGCCGCTGAATGGATTCGAACCCGCAACCTTGGTCAAAGTAGACAAAAGGTTAAAGCCTATCGCTTTAGACCGCTCGCCAGTTAGGCTCTCAGTTCCTATAATAATCACAAAGTATTGGTAGAACCAAGCGTCCTGTAAAATAAAGAAATATTTTCGAAATTCCTCTGAAAATTAAAAGATTAGGTATCTTGCAATATCACTTTTCTTTCTCTATTTAATTTTGGCTTTTGAACATATTTTTATTAACTTGCTTTTTTAATATCCAGGTGAAATTTTGTAACTGATTTTAAAATAACTTCTAGATGAACTAGAGACTTGAAATTTGGACCTTAATTCAAAAGTGGATGTCAATGCATTCACATAAACTTAAAAAGCAAAAAAAAAAAAAAAAATTAATAAATAAAAACAATTTTTATGTAGTAATTAAAATACTTGTAAGATTGGAAACGAAAACGTAGTGTCTGCATTTTTTTTCATGTGATAAACCAGAAATTTGCAGTTTACAAACACTTCTTTCAAATCCAGCTTGTGTCCGTCAGCTTCCAAAAAATTTAAGTGTATAAATTTCAAAGACTACAAAATTTGAAAGGTACTTTGACTTTAAAATTTTTCACCACTATCTACCGGGACTTTTTGTTATTATATTTTTTGGAAAATTTTTAATTTGTATCATGTAGCAATTGTTCACATTAAATGGATTAGTTTTCTTTTTCTAATGAGTTTTATAGCTCCCTTAAGTAATAAAATAAAATTTTGCAATGCACTGTAGTCCTTCATTTTTTGTTTATGAGGATTTTATTTTTATTATAATAATTTTTCGTAATAGGTTTCAAATCTGAAACTTTTATTGTACCATGCCATGATAATTATTAAAAAAACCATTTTCTATTATTACGTAAAAAGTTTAATCATTCAATCATTTTTAGCACATGGTAAAAATGTATACTCACAAACAGTTAGTATCCTTTTTAAAATAATTTCCAAAATAATTTAAGTAACAAAATTGTTGTTTGTAATTTTTTATTATTTTTGAAACGTACAAAAAGTTAATTTTAAAAATATTTTCAACAATTTAAAAAAAAAAAAAAAGTAGAAAAGTTTTTAACACAAAGTGCAATTTATTTTAAATGAAAGAGCAATAAAGTGCTTCAATTACGAGTATAAATAATTTTTTTCTAAAAAGTATGCATGTCACGCGAAAATCAAATAAATATTATTGTTTTTGTACTACGCGAGTTAAAAACACTGTCATAATAAACTTGTTTAGCACAAGAATTAGATATAATTTTTCTTTGTAATTTTCAAAATTATTCTTTTAAATTTATGTGATATGAACAAATAAAAATATACAATACCGTACCATAAGTTAACTGTTTTTCAAGGCTTTTAAAAGCATTCATTATAATCGTTTTTTGTTTAGGTAAGATTGGCTTGATGAAAGAACGAATTTTCAAAAAAATCGTTTGAGTTTGTGTGACTTTAGTTTGCACACTAAGCGACAAATTATTTTCTTTTAAACCCCCGAACTAAAAAAAAGGGATGTTATAAGTTTGACCGCAATGTGTGTGTGCCTGTGGCATCGTAGCACCTAAACGGATGAACTGATTTTAATTTTTTTGGTTTGAAAGGTAATTTAACCTAGAGTGTTCTAAGCTATGTTTCAAGTGCTAGTTAAGGATTCCGTTCCCTAAGAATTTGTCGGGGGTTTTCTAAATTTTGTAAATTTCACTTGTTAAACAGTCACATCTTCACAAAGTAATTTGAAGAAGCGTAATCTCACAACATATAAATCTTGAACAAACTTAAATTTTGAAATTCGAAAAGCATCTGCGCTAGCAAACCTTCGGTTATGCTGCATTTACTCATGCACAATCGATTTATTATTAATATAAATTATAGTTTTTATTTTAGTTTTAAAATGTTATTACCCCATTATATAATTTAAGATTTTTCGATTAAAATTGACCTACAAATTCAATGTTATCAGTGCCCATATAATTCTTTTGCAATTGGATTTATTGATTTTATTTAACCCTGAGTAAGCTTGTAAAAGATAAAACCACCCGTATTAGTATACAGTTTTAACTACCAATTCATCCGCCAGGAATTGTTGATTTCATTATGATAATAATTGGGAAAGAAAAATAATTTTTAATAGGGAATGGTTTATAAACCATACAAGTACTTTAATTTTAGGGCATTAATAAATCAGACGAGGTCGAAAAATGTAGAGTACACCACAGATTGAAACTGAATTTATAATGTACCCAGAAAGTTTTTAATATAAACAATATTTACATTATACTTACATAATATATTACTTACATCATTACATATACATACAGTACCGTATCCACAGGAAGCAATGATAAGGGACCAAAAATTACGTTATATACTATCCATAGTTATACTCACATAATTAAATGAGAATTTAAACACATAATGAATGGAATTTTGGATTTAAGTTAATCTGAAGATTAATAACTAGATAAAACTTCTATTACGCTCCTGTGTGATATTATGTATTTTGTATCATATGTTGATAACGTTGGAAGATGTACACTTGTTGTTAAATGATTTGTAATATTAATGATGTAGGAAATACTTTTTTGGGAAAATTTACATATATATTAAAAATATATGGCGAAAAATGTATATGATATTGTGTTCGTTGTCGGAGATAATCAAAATATGATTTTCAATGTAAACACATATCATTAGATTTAGGTTAGTAGCTTAATTCATCAATACAAATTTATGTTCGAATTATTGTTAAGTCCGTAGGATCACAAAATTAACGGATTTTTATCACCGTTAAGTTTTTGTATATGTGTTCTTTATTATATGTCTTTGTGATCAGTGCTTTTTCACAGAGCACAGAAAATCAATCTGAAAAAATTTTGTGCAGGCCTTATTAAAAATGAATAACTTCAGTTAATTGTTTTACACTAGTAGTAAGGGAAATTTTTTTACAAGCGAAATTTACAAATTTTTAAAACCCCTGACAAATTTTTCGGGTACAGAACCCTAAGTTCGCATTTGAAACAAATCTAAGAAAAGTCTCCATTAAATTGTTTTTTTCCTTAAAACCTTTGCCAAACTGAGCCGATTTGGAAGATCATCGCCAATTTTTAGTTTTTCGGGTTCGGAACCCTGGATTCGCATTTGAGCTAAGAACACTCTCCATTAAATTACCTTTAAAAAAAACCAAAAGACAATAATAATCGGTTAATCCGTTTCGGCGCTACGATGCCACAAACAGACACACATACATAGCTGTCAAACAGCCTTTTTTTAGTTTGGGGCTTAAAAAGAAAGCTGTACCGTCTATGAACAAACCAGAATATTTTGACCGATATAAAATATCTATACGACCTTTTGGTGAGCAGAAAAAAATTCAGAAAGAAATTGTTAATTTCTGATTCTTAATTTGTATATAATAATTTAACGGTAAAAGATAATAGGTCGTAACAAGTCCCAAAAGAGGTATTTTGTTAAAATCTTATTTTTTTGGAATGAACTTTGTTCCGTCGGACGCATAGTTTTTTTAAAAAAAGTCAAAAAACGTCTAAACAATGAAAATTGCTATTCAAAATCGTCAAGAAAAATAGTCAATAAACAAGTCTCCTTAAATTTCTTACGGAAATGACTTATTTTGACTTCAACACAACTAGGCTATTTTATCCACTTTCAATGATTATCGCAGATACGTGATCGTTATAACTTTGCATTCTCGAGAAATCATTGGGACCCATTATAAGACTTACCGTATGAGAATAAAATAATAATGTAGCTGTATTTTTCGATGCAAAAGCTCTTGGACTACTACTAAATGTTGTTAAAACTCTAGACGTAAATACTATGTAATACTATTAAGTATTATGAGTTATTTGAAACTATTTGTTAATTAAAATAATAAATAAATATATAAACAGAGTAAATACATAATTAAATTGTAGATTTATTTTATTATACAGTGTGTTTGCAAAATTCAAATTTAGATCTCGTTAAAAATGACAAAAAATAATCATTCGAATATTGTATCAGCAATATTATTTTTGTCTAAAGAATTTTAAACGTTTTTAAAAACTCATAGGAAAACATCAGATCTGCTCAAAAGCTCTCGTGACCTCGAAAGGAAGTTATTGTAATAGATTTAAATATCCCCGTACCTACAAATTTTCAGCATATCTTTACGTTTCATATTCAAGACAATGTATTAAAACTACTTGATTGAAGAATGTATGCATGTGTGTGACATTTTTTCGTTCACGATTTCTCGTAAATGGATGGTGATATTGATTATGTCAATCTTTGCATAATAGCATCCAGATATGTTGAAGACTAACAAAAGTAGCACGTACAAATTGGCGTGTTTGTAGAGGGACAGATAAATAAATTCTGAAATCTTTCTGTTAATATTAGGTAATTGTCCTTGAAGCTTTGTATATTATATTTGAGATTAATCGATGCACAAGTATTTAGGTTTTTGAAGCACATTCTTTTAGCCAATATTTCAATCCCTTACTCTACTATATTATGCATTATTTATACATAAAAATCACATGAATCACTCTATCTATCTATTAAAAAAAACGCATCAAAATCCGGTGGTGTAGGGATTATAGGAATTAGGCACAGGCAGGCAGAATGAAGCGACTTTGTTTTATACTATGTGTTGATTAAAATCTAGCTCGATCCAAGGGGAATTCCGCAGTGTGGTACCAGTGGCTAAAAAACGGACTAGAGAAATAATATACAGTGAGTAATATACTATATTTTTTATAGTCAATTTTGCTACAAATATGACACACAAATTACTTAATAAACCAACTTAATCTTAATATTATTTCTGTAACCTGTTTTTTCCTAAGCGGTACATTTTTGACTGTGCGCGATAATCTTTTGAGGGGCTTATTATGGAGTTGGATAAAGGAAAAGGAAGATATCGCCATGTGACACAAAAGCAGGCTAGAGAAATATAAGACATAAATAAAAAGTAAAAGCACAGCTTTATTATGAGGAAATAATCTATATTGCAAGGTTAAAGATAGTTTTGGAAGATTTTTTCTATTTCTATCATCGCATCGGATCGCATTCACATGAACAGCTTGTTAATTTTTATATAATTACATATTTTAGTAAATATGATTGTAAGAATAGCAGAAAATTTAATTCTTACAATTGTTTCGGATTGAATTTTTGCATTATACCTGTCTGATACATTTTCATTAGCGATATCATTTCAGTTTTGTGACACCCAGTTTTTAAAATAGTTAAGTTCTCATAATATTTTATCTTAGTTAACAAATCCCAAAATAACAAATAACATTTGTAAAGATTGTAACAATGTACGTGGATGCAGCAGTAAATTTAGGAAGTTTACAACGAAATTATAAACATAATAATCTCTATATTAAAGTAAAACATATATCAATTAATAGAATTGAAATTAAACAAAGAATTATTGTTATATATTTGATTTAATTTCATAATTTTATTTAATATATTTATTAACATATTATCTTTAACAAATCCGGTATTCACTACAATATTTATTTAAATAATAGTTTATTTGATATATTTTGATACTAGTTCAACAAGTGAAATTTAAAAAACTCCCGACAAATGCGATTTATTTTTTGAAAATCGATTTTTGGAAAATTAACTATTAAATGTTCTCAATCAAGTCGGTTCAACCGTTAAGGGCTACGATGTCACTGAGAAACACACGGACGCACAGATAAACAACACTTTAAACTTATAACACATTGTAAAATTAGATTAAATGTAACAAGTAACTTCTCACTTATAAAAATTGTCTCTGTATTATATCGTGAAATCATCTTCATTTTGAGATGGACTTTTGAGCTTTGTTTACAAGAAAACTGATTATTGTTTAAAAAAATAAAACTCTGAATGTTTGAAGGTTTGACGCTTGGTTAGTTGATCTCAAAAAATATTATTAAATTACCCAAAATTCTCTCAATTTTTCAATACCTCGAAAAGACAATAAAATTATTGCGACCTCTCTGTAAGGCCTTTAAATAATATAAAGAATTTGAATTTTGGTTTAAAATTAAGTGTCTCGACTTTGAGTTGAAAGATGGAAGTTACAAGTAAATTCTTGGTTGGTCTCGATTGTTGATTTTTGAATTATTTTTATGTAAAAAAATAATATAATTTTTGATCTGTACTTGACAGAGTTAGTTGGTTGGTAGAATCCAATATAAAGGATTCGCAAGTTTTTGTTTAAACGCCATGTAAATGGCAGTTCGTGTGATATAAATAAACTTTGTTCGATAAAAGGAAAATTAAATTTTTAAATAAATTTCAACTTTGTTTTGTTAATAACTGTGTTTCGTGAGTTGTTTATTTGAATTAAACGAAAATGGGGAATTGAAACTTTTATGTAAATTTCGAATTTAATCTATTAACGTTTAAAGTAATTTGTGATTAGTTTCTATCTGCGAAAGTTAATTCCACGTGTTTTGTCATTTAAAATTTCACCGTGAATTAGAATTTATAATTAAAATGACTAAATCCAATGACTAAAATTTAATAAAATCAGACTGAGATCTTACACCGTTTTTTATACCAACAAAAAAAATTTATATAAAAAATTGTTTCAAAAACAAGCTTTTGTTGGAATAAGTAGAAAATATTTGTAGGAGCTACCCATATATGACCATTTTTGATAATTTGAGTTATTATTGATATTTTATACTGAGAGCCTCAAACTTTTACGAATAGTCATGTATGAGGGACTTCTTCAAAATTATTTTATATTTTTTAGTGCAATAAAAGCTTGCTCTTTATTTAAAACTAAAAAGGCATGTATATCAAATATGGTGGGAGCGATGGAAAAGTCAGGTAATGCTTACCATAATTTTGGAGCCATTTTTCTTCAAATTAATCATGTATACAAAATTTCAGCTCAATCAGTTGAAAATATCTGCCTCAAAATTGAGTTGTAAGATTACACCCGAACAATCATCGTATATTGCAAGCTAAATAAAAGCTTGTAAAAAATATATAACTCTTATCTGAACACCCTTAACATTATGGGAAACAAACCGATATTATACTTTTAAATTAAAATTACTATCATAAATATAAATTTGAAGTTTTAAAGTAACCTTATGTCATTCATTCGAGATCTTCGACTTTTAATGTGTTGTGTATATTTTCTACAACATGTACAATATTAAACGTAAAAGTTTCGTTATTAGTTTTTGTGTTTTAATTAAAATTAGTTGAAGAAATGATATAATTTATATCTTTACACTGTCTATATACGTTCCAGAAATGGACACAGACTATGTTTGAGAAGTTCTAATTAAAAATCTGATTTTTAATTTGAATTTAATGACTTAATTACATAAAGGAATTTTAATAGAAAATAATTAAGTATAATATGTTTTAAAGTTTTCACGATTGATTTTATAAGAAACATATTTCGTTTTCTTCAATTAACTGCCAGAATTTAGCATGATTTCTTCAACGAAAATAAAAAACTATTCAGAAAATATATTATTTCTTTGAAAATTTTCTTAGAAACTTTGCGAAAATTTCTAGGTTCTGTAAAGCTATCTTCAAAATAATTGTGAATTATCAACGTGTTGGAATGGTACAAAGTTGATTGATACAAGTCTCACTAAATACTCGGTACGTTTCATAAGCTGCAAGTTAAAGTAGGAGTATATAATCGAAAGTGTTTCGAAGACATTATCTCATTTCAAATATGTTGAACGTTGCCACAGTCGAGATCTTGACATGAGAAGATTGAAATTCTTGGAGTAGCCATTCTTTGACGATTGTATCCATTGTCATTACAGTAAGAGTCACCCCTGTTTTAAGATCTTACAACCGACCTTGCGGTCTGGGTGCATCTTGGGGACATTCACTTTAATCTGAAAATTCGTGCAACTTAAAAATGTTACAAAATGTAGCTTTGTATAATTACGGGCCATGCCAAATTTACAACTGTCAAAGTCATACCTTGCTATTATTTCGATAAATGTATCGAACGATTTCAATCTCTCTTATACATTGTAGAAGAAACCAGTTGCGAATGAATATTTTTTTGGTTAAAGGAAATTTTGAAGCAGTCAAGACTAAATTTTTTTGAATTGACAATTAGGTTGTTGGCTATCGAATTATTTACTCATAAGAACATTAAGGATGGATGAGTATGACAACAATGTTTGGTTTAAAGGCTCAAAATTTTAGCATAGGTATCCATGCAAATTTTTAAGAAAAAAGACATTGAAAATCGATATAAAATACATTGGCTCTTATGGAGGAATCTCAAAAAACGACATATTTTGAAAGTTGTTGATAATTTTCACTGGTAATGAATGAAAACAAATTAAAAAAGAAACTTTTTAATAGAAAGTAAACATATTAGCAAAGGCATAGAAAAGAAAAAAATCAAGTGTCTCCATCCATATAAGGTATGTAAGAGCAGGGTAGATTTTGGGTTGAAATTATTTTTATCTTATTTTCAACTTTGATGATGAATTTGGTTATAACTTTATTAATGTAGATGAAAAATAAGAATAAATTTTTCGATAGTGTGCCTTGCTTTTCGAAAATCGAAAACTGAAGAACTAAACAAAATTTTCAATTTTTCGATATTTTGAAAATTACGCCAGATACTGAAAAATTGTATTCTTACCTTTCGTTTTATATCGTCAAGTTATAACATAATTTATAACCAAAATTGAAAATATATATTTTTAAAATATTAACAACCACGTGTATGCATTATCTTTAATCTAATAATTTTTGTTTTCGTTGTTCTTCGTGAAATACCATTTCATAATTAAAAAGGTATTCATCTTATTAAATCGGTATTATTATTAATAAACAAATGTTTCCATTTCCGCTACAAAATAAAACGAAACCATCGATGAATACATTCTCTTCTACTACCCATATTCATTTCGACTACAAAGAGCGGGGTTAGAAGATTATTTTCTAGGATAGTATATTATTTTTTATTCATATCATGTAAATTTTCTATGTAACACACGCTTTTAGAATAGAAAATTCAATCTATAGTATCAGTTTTTCGTATAGATTATTTTCTATAGAATGTAGAAACAGCGAATAAAGATTATAATATATTTTGAATGACCTGATTTAAATTTATGAAATGTATTGAAATGAGAAAATACATGCTTTGTTAATAAATCAGTTAGTTTTTGTTCTTTGTTACTGGTAGCTTTTATCAGGGTTGGATTAGGTTTGTAAGGGTAAATATTATTGTTTGTAGTGGTCAATTTTGTGATTAAGTTTATGTGATTTTGGCTGATAATTCTCGGGCTTATTATTAACTTCCCAGTGGGAAGTTATTGTAATGGGTCTGATTTTGCAAATTGAAAATTTTGACATATATCCATGTTTCAAGGCCTTTAGAGTCTAATAGTATGGTTTTTAAAAGGATGCCCGTGTGTGCACATTAATGTAAAAGAAAAAAGAAAAAAAAACATGATAACGTCAAATAACGTATCAGCTTTTAAAATAATAATATAATAAAAATATAAAAAATATTATTTAAACATATGATATTTTTTATCCTTTCCACTGGGAAGTTAGTCGTGTGGACCTTTCGGGTCGCACCTAGACCGCTTTATTTTGTATACGATTTAAGCCGATATCTCAGAAACTACACATTCAATCGTCAAACCGATGCAATTTTTGACCAAATCATATCGGAGATAAACGAATTTTTTACGATTTGATGAAAATTACTGTTGGAATCTCACCAAAACCCTACATTTCGAGAATTCCCAATCACGTGTTCTTGAAAAAATAACGATTGCGTTTGTTACTCAAATTGGATTTTGAAGCCGTTTATACTATTTATAAAAAACTGAAACAAAACTCATGAACGGCATCAGGGTTTTTATATATTTTGAGACGAAACAGATTTGTCAATTTTTTGCCTCTTGTTGAATTGGTATGGGCATACATTTGGGTTAAGATTTCAGAAAAATAATTTGAAATAAAGTGACGTAATCCAACCCTGGGGTTCATTCTAATAAAAGTCTTATGAAAACTTTATTGAGTTTCTTAAATTTATCTGTCTAATAAAATTATATTTTTATTTTGGATAATTTTTTGTAAAATATTTTATTATGAGGAAAAGTTTTATCTAGACAGAAACTTTTATACAAATAAAATATTTAAAAATTTGTTAAAAATTACACGTCAAATTAAAATGAATTGAAGACTCACATGTTTATTATGTTTTACAAAAACAGTGAAAACTCTCTTTCCGACTTGTATTTAATCTGGATTTTATATTTTTTAAATAAAATGTTCCACTTTATTTTTCAAAGAGGGTAAAATTTAGTACACACAAAATAAAATATAATTTAGGATACAATGATATTGTTTTCACCTCGAAAATCAAATTCAAAATATTTATAATAATACTATTAAGCGTAAAATGTATCGGTGGTTGTATGTTTGCCTCTTTGCCATCAAAATTCGAAGGAATGCATTAATTAAACAGCAAATGCTATGGCTAATTTTAAGTAGCAACAGTTGGTAGCAAAACTCCGCTATGATGAGATTTATAATTTATTCAAGAAATATTACTAACTAGCTGTTACCCGCCCGCTTTGCTGGGCAACATCCCCACTTGCACCCCTCCCTCCACATTTCCTTGCGTTGGATAACAGTTTTGTAATGTACACGTCATGCTCTTTTATTAGATACCCCACTTAGGTATATTTGTAAATATTCGATATTTCCTTCCCACTTTCTCGCTACACCTTTCTACCCTCCGAAGGTTAAAAAAATTTCTAAATGTAATTTAAAACATTCTGACCAAGTTTTGAACTATTAAAAACCATAATTGAAACATATGAATTTTTTATTCATGAACACCCCCGCAACCCCCCTTGTGGGTGGAATTTCGTAAAATCCGTTCTTAGCTGACCTCTACTTGGCAAAAGGAATATTCCACCCAAATTTCAAGTCTCTAGGTCTTATAGTTCCAGAGATATCGTGATGAGTGACTATCTATCTATCTATCTATCTATCTATCTATATCTAAAGAAAGTCTCCTATATATTTATAAGATGATAAGCAAGGTTTATTTGAACATAATTTATCTTCTGATTTCATGCCTAACAATAAATTCACTCTATGGGGAAATAACATACACACTAAAAATTTAAAGAAACCTCCGATATAAAATCAGATCTAATCGATTCCTTTATGGCATCGTAGCTTCTTAACAGAAATAATCGATTTTTGTTTTTTTTTTGGGCGGTAATTTAATTGACCATGTTTTTGGCTATATTTCAAAAAACTCTTTAGCCGCTTGAAGATCATCACTTTTTTCCAGTTGTAAATGGGTGCAGAACACTAAGCTTGAAGCTAGATAAAATTATGTTTAAAAAAAGGTGTCCAAATTGATTAATCTGTTTACACGTTCACGTTAAACTTAAACCCACTAACATACAACTATGTTAGTGGGTGGTCAATAATTATTTTTTAAATGCCTTAAGAAATTTCTTTTTTAATAATACAATGATATATTGCTTAAAAATTTTTTTCAAATAAGAAAGTCATTCTTTTGGCCTCCAAAGATCATATTCATCACAACTTGTTTACATATTGTTCTGTGTTTATTAATATTATTATTATTATTATTATTATTATGATTTTTGTGTCCTATATAGAATTTAAATTCTTAAATATGATTATTAAATTTTATGACAAAGATAGAATATAATTATGATAAAAGTATATGAGATACATTTATTAAATCTTATTCATCTTTATTTGACAGTATTTTAATCTTTATATTTATAAAGTTTCTCAAAATTATGTTACTATAATAAAAACTCGAATTTACCTCTTGAAGTAAATCTGCCGTTCTGCTTTTTGCCCTTAAATTCTGACGGTAATAATCAGTGTTTTTGCCAAACGTAATCAATATTTGCATTTTCATTTCCTTGTGTATAACTAACATTAAATGATTTATAGATATGTATGGTTAGGTTAGAGTGGCTGTCCTGGGGTGACAGTTAGACCATAGGGTCCGTTGTGATACCAACAAGAGGGTTGGCCCATCCCCGGAAAATAGTCCATAAATTATTTGGAGCGGTTCCCTGGAATGCCCTTGTATGATGCCAATTTGCAGATAGTATTATGTACTTTTTACTGTCAATATCTCTATAATTTTTTGGTTCTTCCAAGTACAGAGGGAGGATAGTAAAACTTCTTAAAGAGCTTTTATACTTATAAAAACAAAACTAAAAAAAAACTTATAAAATAAAAATAATTGCGAAATGAAAAGACTTTTCGTACATTTTTAATCATGTTAAAAGTCAACTGTCTCAATTAAGGCAGAGTAGCAAAGTGACAGGACAAAAGTTAACCTGCTGTGAGAAATATTCTACGATAGAAACAAAAATCCTTTATATGTCTCAATGATTAATCATTTCAGTAGCCAGTTAACTTCATATTTTGTAAGAAAAGTCATTTAAGGTTAGCACAAAGTTTGAAGCTTTTCGCCATAAAAAACCTGCAAACGTCACTCATCACAAAAATGATCACATCGCCAATGTCATTTAGCATATGTCGACTTTTCTATGTGGTTTCTTGAAGAAATAGGTGTCGGTATACGTAAGCCAGGTACCATGCAAGGTCTGTAATTTAATATCATTTTTGTGAAAATGTGATTGCAGTGAATATGTTGGAAAATTTCCACCATACTGACTTTTGGAGCAAAAATAATTCTCGAATAGTAGTATCTATATTTCATCCGCGAAATATAGATACTACAAGAAAATAGAAAATGAGACTAAAAATAGGTTCATAATATAAATGAATGAATGCCGTGTCCACAAACCGTAGATTCGAAGAACCTGACACAAATTCAAAAGTAATTATAAGGTATGATTTATCTAGGACAAAACAATGTCTAGGTTACTGTTATGAGTGTCATTACTATCACCATATATTCATTTAATATTAATTTCAATCATTTTAAGAAAATTCTATACACAGTAATGAAGCAAAAAAAAAAACAGGACAAGCGATGACGATTATGAATATACGGATACATCGTCATCATAGAAAAGTAGAATTGGTAGAAGAGATGAAGAAGGACCGTTTTTTTCTTCCTTTTTAATATATTACAATAAATGATGACTTGCAATAGACACGGAAAGACAATTGAATTCAAAAAGCTTCACTTAGACGTATATATATTTATATATTTATTGTGAATAAAAACAAAATGGAGTGTGTAGAGAAAGAAGAGAAAGCTGCTTGATAGAACAACAGCAGCAGCAGAAAGTTCCTTTTGAATTGTTGTTGACGTGTTTTGTTTAGAGAGGATGTTGTGTTGTTATATGTATAGACTTTTCTGCTGTAATGTTTTCTGTGTACAAAATAGATACAGGGTATTAAAAACAACAAAAAATAGCGAAACTTCCTTGGAAGACGAAGTCGACAAGCAGTTAATATGGTAGTTACGAGCATGTCTCCTAAATTTTAATAAAATGAAGTTCAAAAACTAAGACCTCGATGACTACAAAATCACACTCTAAAGAGTGTAAAACAATAAAATATTATGATCTCAAATTGTTATTATCAGTTAAATCGTCAAAACTGTCAGAGGACCTCTCTTTTCCAGAGAACGACACTCTGATTTAAATGACGATTTTACTTATAGTAACAATCTGCTATTATAATATTTTCTTTATTTGTTTAAAAATATTTTGGGGGTTTAATTGCACAATAAAGTAAAGCAATATACATATTTTTGAAATGTGCTAATTTAGCACTTCATTTGATACTCAACATGATATTATTAAATTAAATATTTTTTTTAGTTCATGACTTTATGTTCTCTGGAGGACGCCATTTTCAATTTAATGTGACTATTACATACCCTATAACCAGCGGACATACGAGACGCTTCTAACTTTCCACTAAGATAAGTAGTTCAGAAGTTATGAGGGAACAGATCAACATACATATATACATACCGGTTAAACACTTAACCCTCTCCGTCGTCGGGGAAAAAACATCAGTGGTTTATATAATTACAAGATGATACAAATAGTTGCCTGTGAATGACAACTAAGTTCATTCATATATTTGATCAGTATTATTGTAAATTACTACGGTTTTTTTTATCAGTATTATTGTAAATTACTACGGTTTTCTAATATCCATTTATTTATTGAACGTCTACTGAAACCCAATACTAGTTTTTTATCGTTAAAGCTACATATTGCACATGGTAAAATGATTTTCCTAACATTCTGAAATGCAGGAGTGAGTGAATTCAAAGGTTTTCTTTGCAGTGGAATTCTTCTCAATGGTATGAAATTACCTCCAAATTTTATAGCTTATATTTTCATATTTTATTTAAAACTAAGACAATAAATTGGCAGTGTCAATCGGTGCGTCAGTCTGTTCTTTTTACGAACACAATTATATTTAAAATTTTACCATTTTAAATAGATTC